>NC_134687.1:437087097-437803764 GCF_050947455.1 Rhinoderma darwinii
AAACTGCAATACAGAAGTATTGCAGTGTATTATAAAAGCGACCGGATGATCGCATAGTAAAGTCCCCTGGTGGGACTTGTAAAAAAGTAAAAAAAAAAGTTTAATAAAGTTAATTACAAATAAATAAGTGAAAAAAAATGAAAAACCCACTTTTTCCCCTTACAAATTGCTCTATTATTAAAAAAAAGTTACACATGTTTAGTATTGCCTTGTCCATAACGACCCGAACTATAAAGTTTTTACATTATTTAACCCACTCGGCGAACACCGTAAAAAAAAAAAAAAAGAATGCAAAAATTGCTGTTTTATGTGAATCCTGCCTTAAAAAAAATGTGATAAAAAGTGACCAAAAAGTCGCAAGTACCAATAAAAACTACAAGTCGCCCCGCAAAAAAAAGTCCTCAAACAGCTGCATCGGCGGAAAAATTAAAAAGTTATGGCTCTTCAAATATGGAGATACAAACACAAATATTTTTTTAAAAAAAAGGGTTTTTACTGTGTAAAAGTAGTAAAACATAAGAAAACTTTATAAATTTGGTATCGTTGCAATCATAACAACCCGCTGAACAAAAGCTATTGTGTTATTTATACCAGAAGGTAAACGCAGTAAATTAAGACGCAAAAAAATAGTGTGGCGAAATTGCTGGGTTTTTTTCTATTCCCCCCAAAAAAAGTGAACAAAAGTTTATCAATAAATTATATGTACCCTAAAATGGTGCTATTAAGAATACAACTTGTCCTGCAAAAAAACAAGACCTTATACAGCCGTGTTGACGCAAAAATAAAAAAGTTATAGCTCTTTAAATGAGAAGATGGAAAAACTTAAAAAATAGCTTGGTCATTAAGGCCTAAAATAGGCTGGTCACTAAGGGGTTAATGTAGATAAATGTAAAGATATGCATCTGGGTACCAACAACCTGCATGCATCATATGTCCTAGGGGGAGCTACACTGGGAGAGTCACCTGTTGAGACGGATCTGGTTGTACTTGTAGATCATAGACTAAATAACAGCATGCAATGTCAATTAGCTGTTTCTAAGGCCAGCAAGATATTGTCATGTATTAAAAGAGGCATGGACTCCCGGGACAGTGATATAATATTACCATTTTACAAAGCATTAGTGGGACCTCATCTAGAATATGCAGTTCAGGTCTGGGCTCCGGTTCATAGAAAGGATGCTCTGGAGGAGGAAAAAGTACAAAGAAGAGCAACTAAACTAATAAGGGGCATGGAGAATCAAAGTTATGAGGAAAGATTAAAAGAATTAAACCTCTAAGGGGGGACATGAATAACTTATATAAATATATGAATGGCCCATACAAGAAATATAGTGAAAACCTGTTCCATATAAAACCCCTTTAAAGACAAGGGGGTACTCCCTCCGCCTGGAGAAAAAAAGGTTTATTCTATAGAGGCGACAAGTCTTCTTTAATGTGAGAACTGTGAATCTGTGGAATAGTCTACTGCAGGAGCTGGTCACAGCAGGGACAGTAGATGGCTTTAAAAAAGGCTTAGATAATTTCCTAGAACTAAAAACTATCAGCTCTTATGTGAATATGTAGAATTTCTGTTTCATCCCTTCCCTTTTTCCCATCCCTTGTTTGAACTTGATGGATATATGTGTTTTTTCAACCGTACTAACTTTGTAACTATGTAACGAGTGGCAGAGCCGGCTCTAGGTTTATGTAGGCCCTTGGACAACACAGACTTAGTAGGCCCCTTTACCGGTGAACTCACGATGGTAGTAAAATGGCAGAAAACATCACTTTGTGTCCTCATAAAGACGTTAGGCCCTGTTTATGCCCTATATAGAGGTTAGGCCCACAGTTTGTACGCCCATAAATGTGGTGCCCTCTATAGATAGTGCCACACAGCCCCCTCCCAGGTAGTGCCACACAGCCCCTCCCTGATAGTGCCACACAGTCCCCTCCTCGCAGGTAGTGCCACACAGCCCCCCTACCTGGTAGTGCCACATAGCCACACAGCCTCCCTTCATGTAGGTAGCGCCCTCTAGGAGTGGAAACCCCATCTAGAGCATTGCCAATGCTGTGGCTGGGGATTCCGCTATTCCGCTTCAGGAGAAACCCCTGACATCACTGTCCATATATAGACAGTGTTGTCAGGGGCAACCCCAGAGCCAAAGTTCTGGGCAGAGCGCTACTAGCACTCTGCCTGAGACACTGCTCTGCTCCTGACAACAGTGTCCATATATGGACAGTGATGTAAGGGGCTTCCCTAGAGACAGAGTCCTGAAGCAGAGCCGCTAGCGCTTGGCCTGGGACTCCTTCTCTTCTCCTGACATCACTGTCCATATATGGACAGTGATACCGTGACGACGGCAGCTACAGCACCCGGTGGCCGAGTGGGCCCCCCCAAGGGTAGTGGGCCCCGGCACTTGCCCGGGTTCACCGGGTGCTGACGCTGGCCCTGACGAGTTGCTATAATGGATACAAAGTATGTGTAATATGTTTTGGGAAACAGACAAAAACTGTTGTATTCATAAATCCCCAGGTGCTTTCATGAGCAGCTACACGCCTGCATCCTCTACTCTCACACTCCCAGCGTGCTACTACCTACAGCACAAGCTAGTAGATACCACAGTACTCTGGTCCCTGGTCTCTAGAAATCAGCTGGCAGGATTCAAATCCCAGCTTCCCTTTCTGAGCTATCGTTACAGCCAACACCTCGGCATTCAGATGTGCAGCCTCAAGAGTTCACATTTAGGGCATGTTCAGACGTGGCAGAAATTTTCCTCTGCAGCAAAATTTCCATATTTGACAGGTAACTCAGACGTGGCGAATATCACAACGGACTTGTCGCAGATTTCAGTTTTTGCAATGCAAAGGCCTTAGAAGCAGCTGAGTGACATTGCATGCTGTTATTTAGTCTTTGATGTACAAATACACCCAGATCCTTCTGAACAAGTGACTCCCCCAGTGTAGCTCCCCCTAGAACATATGATGCATGCAGATTGTTTGTACCCAGATGCATAACTCTACATTTATCCACATTGAGTCTCATCTGCCAAGTGGATGCCCAAACACATAGTGTGTCCAAATCAGCTTGCAATTTCCGAACATCTTTACAAAGACTGAACAACACTACATATCTTGGTGTCATCTGCAAAAATAGAAAAAGTGCTATCAATCCCATCCTCTATATCATTAATAAATAAGTTGAATAAAAGTGGTCCCAGCACGGAACCCTGGGGTACACCACTTATAACCACGGACCTATCAGAGTAGGAATCATTTACCACAACATTTTGGATACAGTTCTTGAGCCAATTTAAATACAATTACAAACTATACTTTCTAAACCTATAGACCTTAATTTACTCATTAGACGTCTCTGAGGGGCAGTGTCAAATGCCTTTGCAAAGTCCAAAAACACTATATCCACCCGCCCTGTCTTGGTTTCTGCTCACCTCTTCATAAAAACAAATCAGGTTGGTTTGACAACTTCTGTCCTTAGTAAAAATGTGCTGGTTGTACTTGTAATACTATTTTTTGTCACATAATTCTGTATATAGTCCCTCAATAGACCCTCAAATATTTTTCCCATAATGGATGTTAAGCTTACTGGTTTATAATTACCAGGAGAAGACCTAGAGCCCTGTTTGAAAATAGGCACCACATTTGCCCTGTGCTAATCCCTTGGCACTATACCAGTCACTAGATAATCTCTGAAAATTATGAAAAGGAGGACAGAAATAACTGAACTAAGTTATTTAGGAACTCTAGGGTGTAATCCATCTGGTCCTCGGAGCCATGTGAACATTTATTTTATTTAATGTGTTGCCAGAAAAACATGTTTTTTTTTTTTTAATTAAACATTTAGTGTGTAGGTGATTAAACATTGTTCAAATTTTTTTTATTTTTTTCACGAGTCAGGAAATATTATAAATTAATTCTAATTTATAATATTTCCCATTGCTGGTCACTAGATGGAGCTATTCCCAAAATTGCAGCATTGCAAAATTGGGTAAAAAGCCCTCGCTCTAGTGAGCTCTCAGCATCCCCCCCTCCTTTATCCTGGCTAGTGCCGGGATAAACGAGGGGTTTGAATGGTCTAACCTCCTACACTGTGTGTCGCCATTTTTTGAGCTAACACACAGTGTAGTAGGTTTACTTACAGTAGTAAACGTACACAAACACGAACATACATTGGAATCTCTTACCTGCTCCTGCCGCCGCGGCTCCCTCCGGCCCGTCCGCTCCGTCTGCTGCCGCTGGTCCAAGTGCACAAGTCCGGAAGCTGCGACCGGAAGTAGTAATATTACTGTCCGGCCGCGACTTCCGGTCCACAGGAAAATGGCGCCGGACGGCGCCAATTTCAAGTTGGACTGTGTGGGAGCGGCGCATGCGCAGTTCCCACACAGACGGCGTAGACAGAAGTGGATGGGACGGGACCCGTTCGCAGTCTCTATGGGACTGTGGCTGCCGTATTCCATGTCTGTATGTGTCGTTAATCGACACATACAGAAATGGAACAAAAAATGGCAGCCCCCATAGGGAAGAAAAAGTGTAAAAATAAGAAAAAGTAAAATACAAACACACAAATAAATATAAACGTTTTTAATAAAGCACTAACATCTTTAACATATTAAAAAAAAAATTGTGATGACACTGTTCCTTTAACTTGAACCATATCTACATTCAGTCAATTCAGTATATCAACTGATATATTAACAGCACTGGCACCAGCTACATCAGCTGCTCTTTCTTCCGTTGTATATACAGCGCTAAAGAGCCAATTTAGTAACTCTGCCTCTCTTGATCCTGTGTGACCAATTCCCCATTACCACTATTTAGGGTTTCGACATGTTCAAACCTAGGCATTTTTTGCATTTATATACTTCAAGAATTTTTGGGAATTTGTTTTGCTATCCTTGGCCACCTGCCTTTCATTTAGTATTTTTGCTGATTTTATACATTTTTTGCAGATTTTATAAAGCGCTTAAAATTTACAAAGGCTACAGCTGTCCCCACAGATTTATATTTTTTGAAATGTCCTTTTTTAACAGTATAGGTAAAATGCAACAATGTTTTGATCATTTTTACTGAGGTTTTCACGAATATTGACATTCCCAACAAACTCTGCATTAGTAGAAACAACCAGATCCAACAGAGCGTCATGTCTAGTCGGTTCTTCCACAAAGTAGCCCATAAAATTTTCCTGCAACAGGTTGATGAAATTTCTCCCCTTCACAGTTGTACCCCAACCACGACACCAATAAATATCCAGATAATTAAAATCTCCCACTATCACTACAGTACCCCCCCCCCCAGTGCAGCCCGCTCCATTTGTTTGTATCGCTGAACTTCCATCTCCTCAGTTATATTGGGGGGGGTCTATAGATTACACAAAAAATATTTTTTTCAGTGTTTACTTTCCTTTGTTATTCACACACAGAAGGGTTCAACCTCCTCATAATCTTCACCCACTATTGTCTCTTTCACACTCGCCTTCATATTACTTCTCACCTACAGACATAAACCACCGCCTTTTCTATTTGCCCTGTCTTATCGAAATAGTGTAAAATCCGTTAGATTACAGCCCAGTCATGAGAAGAGTCTAGCCAACTTTATCAATATGTTTCTCCAGTACTAAGGCCTCAAGCTTCCCCATTTTGCTCCTATAAGCTTTGACTGCCTCCTACCCTCAGAATCCCCAACTCCTTTCATGTGTCCCTCCTGAAATCTGTGGTTCTGAACCGCTACAGTAAAGTTCCAATCCCTGCAGTTGCTCTTAGCGGTTCTTCTGATGTGTTCGAGGTGAAGGAGATCCTAGACTATAAGACTATATAACAATATGTGCCTCCAGTACCCATTTCTGAACATACATTTAAGTTGCATTTCAATTTGTCATGTTGGCTATCAGAAATGTGATTACTTGACATTATTTGGGCATTTTTATTTTCAATGTTGTTTTGTAACACATGGATCTCCTTATCCTGTTGTTGTTTTATCACCAACAGCAAGTGTAATTTGTTATTATAAAGGATACGAATAAGATGCGACTGGTAAAAGCTCTTTTCAATCTGTGTCGAGGGAACATCTGAACTTATGTTTACAACACACATTATAAGAAAGTAACAAATTAAAAACAAAAGTAAAACTAATATAAATGGGATTTGAAGATAAAAATACTATTTAATAGGGTATTTTAAAAGAAGGGGATTTTTTTACCCTATATTTTCTTAATAGGCAATACATGCCCGCTCTTGCTGGTATTTTATTAAGTTTAAAATACACTTTTGCCCTCATCTTCCCTTCTTATCCTTTTCCCTTATAAACATTTGATGGGGGTTATATACAGGGATGATAGGGGTTATATAAAGGGATGATAGCGGTTATATAGAGGAATGATGGGGTGATATACAGGGGTGATGGCTGGCTGGTATATACAGGGATGATGGCTGTTATTTACAGGAATTATGAAAGGCTGGTATATACAGGGATGATGGGAGTTATATACAGGAATGATGGGGGTTATATTACAGGGACCCCCTTCATCCCTATAAATAACAGCCATAATCCCTGTATATAACCCCCATCATTCCAGTATATACCAGCCCGACATCATCACTGTATATACCCCCCATTATCCCTGTATAAAACACACATCATCATTTTATATTACCCTAATAACCATGTATATAACCCCCATCATCTGTGTATATATCATTAGGGCATGCACTGTCCACTTGCCGTGGCACGCAGGCATTGAGGCTAAACAAGAAGTAAATAGGGCGGGTATTGATGTGGAAAAAATAGTAAATGGGGCGGGCATTGAGGAAACCGTGGACCAATAAAATGCCTGAAATGCTGGTATATGGCAGAAGTCCAGTTGAATCTGAAAATATGCTGGAACGAGTAGGGGCGATTATAGCTTTTCAGCTGCCTGAGGCGAAAATTGAAATGGCGCCCGACCAATATTAAAAAAACTCATAGGAAATCCAAGTAGTAAACGTCAATGGGATCAGTCACACATGTAAATGTAAACAAACAAATTAAAACAATTTAAAAAAAAATAATTCATACTGCTAACTTTTTTGGTGGACCGTTTGGAATAGATGGTACATTTTTTGAACTACTTCAATGATGTGAGATTTATTTCACTTTATAGCAATTTAAGATAGTGATACAATTGTATCTATAAAGTTCGTTCACTAGTGCTTGCGCGCTTTACATTGACATATGTAATAATTTCGGATAGAACAAGGATGCGTAATGAGATTTAAATGGTTAGTACCATCACACTCTAGTATTTATATTTATATTTTATTTTAGAATTTTCCTGGTTTTTATTTATTTTTATATATTTTTTTAAATTATTATATTTAAATATTTTAGTTCCAAGTTGGGACTGGTACCCCCCTTGTCACAAAGTGTGTGCGGGGAACTGATGCAAGAACAGCAGCTGCTGCTGTGAGTTCTTGTATGAATCTCTTATATTTCAGCTACTGCTGCTATAGATATCTCTGTGCAGCTCTCTTATTAGCAGATCAACTGCTTTATCAAGTATAGTGCGTGCCAGGAGCTGATGCAGGGCTAGATAATCAGTCTGATGGAGCCCTCTGATGTCAGGAAAATGCTTAGAACCGCCTTGCATTCTAATCCCCTCACTACCGTTGGCCAATCACTTATAAATTAGTCTGGGCAGGAGGCTGAGTACAGAAAAAAAATTAAGATGTAATTTTATTCCAATAAGATGTAGATTTAAATAACAATGTCTTATTTTTACAAGAAATAAAGAGGAAAAATAACCCCAACATATGTAAAGCAAATTCTCCTGCTTACCGCAATATCCCATTTGCGGTCATAAACTGCTGTTTTGACACACGGCAGGGCTCAGAAGGGAAGGCACGACATTGGCTTTTGGAGCACAGATTTTGCTGGAATGGTTTGTGGAAACCATTGTGCACTTGCAAAACCCCTCATGTACTAAAACAGAAGTGACACACTTTTTAGAAACTACACCACTTAAGAAGCGTCAGACTGGCCCACTGGAGTCGGCATGATGACGTCACTGCATCACGCTGGCCTATGCAAGGGTCCTGTCTCGGCGTCCTGAGGCAGTAGAGCTGCTCTGTACATCGCAGGAACAGAGATAGGTAAGTATATATTTTTGTGTTTGCGGGGCTGTGTGGCACTATATACAGTGGGGGGCTGTGTATGTGTAGCACTATGTGCAAGGGGAGCTGTGTGGTACTGTATACAGTGAGGGGCACTGTGGCAATGTCTACAGGGGGGATGTGCGGTACTATATACAGTGGGGGGCTGTGTAGCACTATGTACAAGGGGGGCTGTGTAGCACTAGATACAATGGGGGCTGTGTGGCACTGTCTACAGGGGGCTGTGTGACACTACATACAGTGGGATGCTGTGTGGCATTATACAGAGTGGGGGCTGTGTAGCACTATGTACAAGGGGGTGCTCTGTGGCACTATATACAGTGGGGGGGGGCTGTGTAGTACTTTGTACAAGGGAGGCTGTGTGGCACTGTCTACAAGGGGCTGTGTGGCACTAAAAACAGTGGGGGGCTGTATAGCACAATGTACAAGGGGGGCCTGTGTAGCACTATGTACAAGGGGGGACTGTGTGGCATTGTCTACAGGATGGGATGAGTGTCTCTGTCTACATTGGGAGGGACTAGGGACTACATCTTCAGGAGGGGGCTTTGTGGCACTCTCTACAAGAGGGGGGCTGTGGGGCACTATCTACAAGAGGTGGCTGCTATGTGGCACTATCAACAAGAGGTGGGGGCTGTGTGGCACTATCTACAAGAGGGCCTAAATTAGGCTACTCTTATAGTGTGTGGTACCAAGGGGGCATTATTTCCATCTTGGGCAATATAAATGGTGAGGTTTTTGTAGAGGGTGGGCAGGTGCTAGAAAAGCGAGAAGCCAAAGATGTTTGTGTTGCAAATTCTGCAGAGGCGATTCATAGTTGGGAGAAGGCCTCAGGGCAATCTAGGCCGGATGAAGAAGAAAAGGAAAAGTGAGCGACTCCAATCTGAGAAGACGTCACCGGTGAGTCCATGAATTTCACTGTATTGCATTAAAGGAGTTTTCCCATCTTAGACACTTACTTACTCATAGAGGCTTGTATAACACCTCCCGGCAGGATGCAGACAAAACACAATGCTACACAGAGGGAGATTACACAGGTGCAATATACTGATGAACACACACTCTCACACCTACTATTCATGTGGGGGGTGGCTGCTTAGTATTATCGTTGCACATTATTGTCTGTTCATCAGTATATTGCACCTGTGTAATCTCCATCTATGTAGCATTGTGTTTTGTCTGCACCCTGCCGGGAGGTGTTATACAGCCTCTATGAGTAAGTATGGCCTATTCAGTGATTATAAACTATAAATATAGTTCTTGTTCAGTGGTTTGCAGTAAGAGTATAGGGACTCGCAATACGATGAGGACCCTTGACGCAGGTTGCGAGCTTGAGTATTTGGCCAAAATATTAACCAATACCTCATGTTTATCATTTATATCTATCATGTATCATGGATATCTTTTCAGGATGCAGCCAGGCCTAGTGCTGGGGAAAAATGGTTTGTCAGTATATTGGAAGGTGCTGTGCCTAATATTATGGGTGTGACCAATAGGCTGTAAGCCAGCATGGTGCACTACATGCACCCATGTGACTGGCATTCTCATAAAAACTACAATAGTGTGCAATGATAATACTAAGCAGATGAAGAAGAAAAGGAAAAGTGAGCGACTCCAATCTGAGAAGACGTCACCGGTGAGTCCATGAATTTCACTGTATTGCATTAAAGGAGTTTTCCCATCTTAGACACTTACTTACTCATAGAGGCTTGTATAACACCTCCCGGCAGGATGCAGACAAAACACAATGCTACACAGAGGGAGATTACACAGGTGCAATATACTGATGAACACACACTCTCACACCTACTATTCATGTGGGGGGTGGCTGCTTAGTATTATCGTTGCACATTATTGTCTGTTCATCAGTATATTGCACCTGTATTATCTCCCTCTATGTAGCATTGCGTTTTGTCTGGATCCTACCCGGAGGTTTTATACCTGCCTCTCTGAGTAAGTATGGCCTATTCAGTGATATTAAACTAATATAGTTCTTGTTCAGTGATTTGTTCACAATTAAGAGTGGTTGCATTATTTCTATATAGCAGACGGATGGGCACCAATAATTATTTCCTCTGGTGGGCCCAAGGTACTCTAGACTGACACTGCACTTAAGGCATTCATCATAGTGAGAATGTTGACCCCACAGGTGTAAATTAGTGGATGTTGCAGAGGGAAAATGGTAATTTTTCCAAAGACATGCCATTTCAGTGCTTACTATGTAGTGTCCAACTTGTGCTACTGAGAAAAGACAACTTTCTAATTATTAGGCGGTGTTTCCTAGAAATACCACCCTACATGTGGACCTAATATTTTGCCTGGACATTCAACAGGGTTTAGGAGTGAAAGAGTGCTATGCACATTTGAGGCCTAATTTGGCGACTTACACAGCATTGATTCACAATTGCAGAGGCTCTGATGTGAAATAAAAGAATCAACCCCTGAGAAATGACCCCCTTTTGAAAATGACACCCCTAAAGGCATTTGTCAAGGGGTAGTGAGCATTTAGACTCCAAAGGTGTTTTCCAGAAATTAATGCGCAGAGGAAAACGCAAAGTGAAAATTGCAATTTTTCTACTTATATGCCAATTCAATGCACAATATGTTGTGCTCAGCTTGTGCTACTGGATACACATACCCCATACATTGTTAAAAAAAATTCTCCTGGATTTGATAATGCCATATATGTGGATGTAACTGCTATTTAGGCACACTGTAGAGCTTAGAAGAGAGGGAGCGCCATTTGGCTTTTGGAGTGCAGATTTTGCTTAGTAGTAGTTTTGTTTGGAGTATTACTGGTATTTCAGTTTATAATGTGGGAGTATATGTAAGCTGTGTGGAGTGAATCCTGTACCCGTTTCTGACACATGGTAGCCACCTGTTATCTATAACCTCTAAGTTAGATGTGATCGATTACAGGTGGATCTCGCGGACCTGACGGATTCAGGTTTTAGCGCACGAAACACAGCTGCTCTGTGTATAGAATACAGAGCAGCTGTATCTCAAAAAGTAAAAATAATTCTTAACAAAAACGAATTTATATAACCTTTTTACTTAAAAAAAAAAAAAACACTTTTGAAGGTTTACATAGCCTTTAACCCATTAGTGACCGCCAATACGCCTTTTCACGGTGGCCACTAACGGGCTTTATTCTGATGCATATGCCTTTTTACGGCACTGCATCAGAATAAAGTAAACAGAGCAGGGAGCCGTCAAATCTCCCTGCTCTCAGCTGCCAGACATAGCCGAGGGCTGGGGGGCGTCCCTGCTCGACCGGGTGAGATCGATATTAGTATCGATCTCATCCGTTTAACCCTTCAGATCTGAGTGGTTTTTGGAGAGAGGGAGTGAGCTCCCTCTCATCCCACTGACACCCGGCGATAAGATCGCCGAGTGTCTGTGTCTCCAATGGCAGCCAGGGGCCTAATAAAGCCCCCAGGTCTGCCAGTAGCGAATGCCTGCTAGATCATGCCGCAGGCATGACCTAGCAGATGCCTGTCCGTGTTAAACGGACATGCAGTAATACATTGCAATACAAAAGTATTGCAGTGTATTATCATAGCGATCGGAGAATCGCATATTAAAGTCCCCTAGTGGGACTAGTAAAAAAGTAAAAAAAAAGTTTAATAAAGTTAATGAAAAAAAAAATGTGAAAAAAAAATGAAAAACCCACTTTTTCCCCTTACAAACTGCTTTAGTATTAAAAAAAACAAAATAAAGTAAAAAAGTTACACATATTTGGTATCGCCGCGTCCGTAACGACCCCGACTATAAAGCTATTACATTACTTAACCCGCACGGTGAACGCCGTAAAAAATTAAATAAAAAACTACGGAAAAATTGCTGTTTTCTTTGGATCAAGACTTTAAAAAAATGTGAATAAAAAGTGATCAAAAAGTCGCATCTACTCCAAAATGGTACCGATAAAAACTACATGTTGTCCCACAAAAACAAAGCCATTATACAACTGCATCGGCGAAAAAATAAAAACGTTACGGCTCTTCAAATATGGAGACACAAAAACAAATAATTTTGAAAAGTAGTAAAACATACAAAATCTATACAAATTTGGTATCGTTGCAATCGTAACAACCCGCTGAATAAAGTTATTGTGTTATTTATACAACACGGTAAATGGTGTCGATTTAGGACGCAAAAAAGAGTGGCGAAATTTCAGATTTTTTTTTATTCCCCCCCAAAAAAAGTTTATAAAAGTTAATCAATAAATAATATGTACCTCAAAACAGTGCTATTAACCCCTTAGTGACCACTAATACGCCTTTTTACGTGATTCACTAATGGGCTTTAGGCTAGGCTGACGCCTTTTCACGTCAGCCTAGTCTAAGTCCTGCACGGGTCTCCCGTGCAGGCAGGAGCCGGGGCTCTGCTGTCTGATGACAACTGAGCTCCTGCTCCAACGCCCGCGATCGAAGTTTACTTCGATCGCGGCCGTTTAACCCGTTAAATGCCGCCATCAATAGCGACCGCGGCATTTAACTTTGTTTACAGAGGGAGTGCGCTCCCTCTGTCACCCATCGGCGGCCCGCAAATGCAATCGCGGGTCTCCGATGGGGTGTCATGGCAGCCGGGGGACTGATAAAAGCCCCCAGGTCTGCCCTGGATATATGCCTGTTAGGACGCGTCGGAGGCACGTCCTAACAGATTGCCTGTCAGATTTACACTGACAGGCAATAATGCTCTGGTATACGAAGTATACCAAAGCATTATAGCAGCGATCGGAATATCGCACAGTAACGTCCCCTAGTGGGACTAATAAAATAAGTCATCAAAGTGAAATAAGGATTATTAATAAAAAGTACAGTAAAAAAATAAATAAAACCATTTTTTTCCATAAAAAGTGGTTTTATTTAGTAAAAGTGTAAAAAAAAAAAAAAAGTACACATATGTGGTATCGCCGCGACCGTAATGACTCCATTAATAAAGTTAATATGTAATTTAAACCGCAAAGTGAACACCGTAAAAAAAAAACGCAAAAAACTTGCAATTGCAATTTTTTTCCATTGCCCCCCAAAAAAGTCATAATAAAAATGAATCAATAAGTCCCATGTACGCCAAAACAGTACCATTCAAAACTACGTCTTGTCCCGCAGAAAACAAGCCCAAAAAATCACTACATTGATGGAAAAATAAAAAAATTACGGCTCTTGGAAAGCGACGATGCAAAAACAAAAAATTTTAGTTCAAAAGTGTTTTTATTGTGAAAAAGTCGTAAAACATAAAAAAACCTCCACATATGTGGTATCGCCGTAATCGTACCGACCCATAGAATAAAGGTAACATGTTATTTACGTCGCATAGTGAACGGCGTCAATTTAAAAACGCATAGAACAATGGCGGAATTTCAGTTTTTTTTTATAATCCCCCCCAAAAAGGTTAATAAAAGTTAATATAAAAATTATATGTACCCAAAAATGGTGCTATTAAAAAGCACAACTAATCCCGCAAAAAACAAGTCCTTATACAGCTATGTAGACGAAAAAATAAAAACGTTATAGCTCTTTGAATGCGACTATAGAAAAACGAATAAAATAGCTTGGTCATTAAGGCCTAAAATGGGCTGGTCACTAAGTGGTTAAAAAATACAACTTGTCCCACAAAAAACAAGACCTTATACAGCTATGTCGACGCATAAATAAAAACGTTACAGCTCTTGGAATGCGACGATGGAAAAACTTAAAAAATGGCTTGGTCATTAAGGTCTAAAATAGGCTGGTCATTAACCCCTTCCCCCGATTGGGCGTGACTATACGTCCGAAATCAAAGTGATTTCCCGCAATAGGGCGTACAGTTACGCCCAAGCTTTAAACTATCACCATGTCAACAGATATGGTGACAGCGTCCTGATCGCAACTGTCATAGACAGTTGCCGAGCAGGACTCGTGGCACAGGACCGATCAAAGTGGTCCTGTGCCGGCATGAGCTGTGATTGGCTAGTCAGTACAGTGCAGGAGGAGTGTTTTGCCGGCATCTCCGGCTCTGACAAGCTCATTCCTTTCAGAGAGCTTGTAAGAGTCGGACGCCAGTGAACAGAGTGAAGAAAAGTGTTAAAAAAACAAACAAAACCCAGTGATCTGCCCCTATTGTGCCCACTGTGCCCACTGACCAGTGATCACCACCTTTGTTGCCCACAGGTTGTAAGATATATAACTATATAATTTTAGTCACCCACAGTGTCCTTCTGCCGTGTGATCTGTGCCCAGCGATCACCTTTCGCAGTACCTGGTTGCCATCACCCTGCTGTGTTGATAGATTGCCCACTGCCCGAGTTCCCTGTTAGGTAGCAATGCCACTTCTCATTTAGTTTTCCCCCTGGTAGGTAGGGTACGCTTACTGTTTGAATACAGCAGGGTCGCTGTTCTCATTGTGCAGTTGAGAGTAGCGCTGTTTATTTTTTGTTAAAAAAAAGTTTTTAAAAAAAATTAAAAAAAAAATCTTAAAAAAAAGTTACAAAAAAAGTTAGTTAGTAGCTGTACATAATTATGGCCAAAAGAGTCTTCACAGCCGAGGAAGCGTATCAAATGATGTGTTCTGATACGGACAGTGCGAATGAATGTGAAGCACAGTTCGTGCTTCCATCTTACTCTGCATCCAGTGACTCTGAGTCTGCACCCCCCAGTCGGCGCAGAAGAGCCGTAGGTCCTGCTCTGCCTGATATGACATGGGTAGCTGCGGACAATTATACCCCCCAGGTGCCTGAGTTTACAGCCCCCTCAGGCATTCAAATTGACGCTATGGATTTTAGCCCCATTGATTATTTTAACGGTTTTTTTTCAGACACCCTTTTAGAATTAATTGCCCAGCAGACCAACATTTATGCGGAACAATTTATCGCCCAGAATCCCGACTCATTTTATGGGAGAGGCCAAAATTGGACCCCCACAAACGCAGTGGAATTGCGGAAGTTTTGGAGCTTATTTTTATGTTTTGGGCTCATAAAAAAGCCCAGTATTAGAGACTATTGGTCCCCTGATATTTTATATAACACCCCCCTTTACCGCACAGTAATGACAAGGATGCGATTCGAAGCCATCGTAAAATTCCTTCATTACAATGACAATAGTCAGTGCCCACCCCCACAGGACCCACATTTTGATAGGCTGTATAAAATAAGACCATTGATAGCCCACTACTCCCTAAGTTTTTCACAAGTTCATACCCCCCAACAAAATATTTAGGTAGACGAATTATTAGTGAGCTTCAAGGGTAGGCTGCACTTCAGGCAGTATCTACCCAATAAAAGAGCCCGGTACGGCATAAAACTGTACAAACTCTGCGAAAGTGCCACCGGTTACACGTACTCTTTTAGGGTCTATGAGGGAAAAGACTCCCAAATAAATCCCCCAGAATGCCCCCCCTTCCTAGGAATTAGTGGAAATATTGTATGGGATCTTGTCCATCCTTTGCTTGGCAAAGGATATCATTTATATCTGGACAACTTTTACAACAGTGTTCCATTGTTAAAAGTTCTCTCGTCCAGATTCACTTTGGCGTGCGGAACAACCCGCAGAAATCAGAGGGGCCTCCCCAAAAATTTGCTGGGTCAGATCCTAAAATTAGGAGAGAGCAGAGCTGTCTGCAGCGACGATCTGCTCCTCCTGAAGTATAAGGATAAATGGGACGTCCTTATGCTGACCAGCATACACGACAGCAGAGGCAGCCTTGTCCCTGTACGCAGATCCACCACCCAAGTCCCAAAGGAGTACAACAAACATATGGGTGGCGTTGACCTGTCTGACCAGGTCATAAAACCATACAGCGCCATGCGCAAGACCAAGGTATGGTATAAAAAGCTGTTTGTGCATCTTACACAGATGGCTTTATACAACGCCTTTGTCCTATGCAGATATGCTGGCAGTGGGGATACGTTCCTGCAATTTCAGGAAAAGGTCATAAAGTCCCTGATATTTGGTGACCAGGAAGGGGAGGGCAGTTCATCCGGCTCTTCCGTCAGCAGGATAATTCCCGGCCAGCATTTCCCCACAGAAATCCCCCCCACTGAAAAAAAACAGAAGCCCCAAAAAAAATGCAGTGTGTGCGCCAAGGACACCACATACCAATGTGAGACGTGTCCCACAAATCCCGGCCTGTGTATGAAACAATGTTTCAAAATATACCATACCTCCTTCGATTTATAATTTATTTATTCTTCATTCACCATACTGGCCATGACCAATTATAATTTTTTTTACTGACCAGCCCCATTTAAAATTTGATCATTTAAAATTTGTCAAAAAACACCTAAAACAAAACTAAAAATTCTCACTATACCAAGGACCCGAGGGAGTTTCTGTCTCATCCAGGTTGCAAATCTGGGTGAGAGGAATAAATCCAGATGAGATTGGTTGTCTCAGCAAATCTTTTTTTGCTGAGGCCTTTGATTTATTTTTTGGGCTGGATTTTATGGAATGGTGGGTAGGTTGGTAGTGGGACCTGCCATTCAATCTCCCTCCATAGCGGGTTTTCCAGGTTGTCCTCCTTAGTTACTAAAATGAAAGTATTTCTTATTATACCCCTAGATGAATAACTAGAGGGTTGTCACTTCACAATTTAAAATTTCTTACTATACCCCTAGATGAATACCTTGAAAGGTGTTACATTACGATCTAAATCTTCTCACTACACCGCTAGATGAATTCTTTGAGGGGTTTAGTTTCCTAAATGGGGTCACTTTTCTGGGTTTCTAATGTTTTGATACCCCAGATCCTCTGTTTTCATGACACAGGGCAGTAAATGCCATCGTACTAGGCCTCAGATGTTGCATAGTGTTCTTTACCTTCTGAGCCCTGCCATGTGCTCAAACAGCAGTTTATCTCCACAAATGGGGTATTGCCGTATTCAGGAGAAATTGCATAACAAACTGTGGGTGCTTTTTCTCTTTTAACCCTTTGTGAAAATGATGAATTTGGGGCTAAAGCAACATTGTCTTTGAAAAAAATCTACATTTTACATTTACATTTTTACTGCCCAGTGTATGAAACACCTGTGGGGTCAAAATGGTCACTATACCACTTGAAAAATTCCTTGAGGGGTGTAGTTTCCCAAATGTAGTTTTCCAAATGGAGTAACTTTTTGGGGGTTTCCACTGCACTGGTACCTTTACAAATGCGACATGGTGCAGAGAAATCAATCCAGCACTCCAAAAGCTAAATGGCGTGCCTTCCCTTCCGAGTCCTGCCGCTTGCCCAAACAGCAGTTTCTGACCATATGTTTGGTATTTCCGTACTCTGGAGAAGTTGCTTTACAAATGTTGGGGTGCTTTTCCTCATTTATTTGTAGAAAAAAATAAAAATTTTGAGGTAAAGCTACATGGTATTGGAAAATAATGTAATTTTTCACTTTCACTGCCCAATTCTAATAAAATCTATGAAACACCTGTGGGGTCAAAATGCTCACTACACCCCTAGATGAATTCCTCAAGGGGTGTAGTTTCCAAAATGGGGTATTTTATGGGTTGTTTCCTTTGTTTCGGCACCACAAGACCTCTTCTAACCTGACATGGTGCCTGAAATATAATCTAAGAAAAGGAAGGCCCTAAAATCCTCTAGGTGCTCCTTTGCTTCTGAGGCCTGTATTTCAGTCCAGTAGCGCACTAGGGCCACATGTGGGATATTTCTAAAAACTGCAGAATCAGGGCAATAAATATTCAGTTGTGCTTTTCCGGTAAAAAAACCTTCAGTATTATAGGAAGAATGGATTAAAATGGAATTTCTGCAAAAAAAAATGAAATTTGTAAATTTCCCCGCTACTTTGCTAAAATTCTTGTGAAACGCCTAAAGGGTTAAAAACTTTCTGAATGCTGTTTTGAATACTTTGAGGGGTGCAGTTTTTAAAGTGGGGTGATTTGTGGGGGTTTCTAATATATAAGGCCCTCAAAGCCACTTCACAACTGAACTGTTCCCTAAAAAAATGGGCTTTTGAAAATTTCTTGAAAATCTGAGAAATTGCCGCTAAACTTATAAGCCTTGTAACGTCCTAGAAAAATAAAAGCATGTTCAAAAAATGATGCCAATCTAAAGTACACATATTGTAAAAGTTAGCTACTAACTATTTTGTGTGGTATAACTATCTATCTTACAAGCAGACACATTTGAATTTAGAAAATGCTAATGTTTTGCAAATTTTCTCTCAATTTTGGTGTTTTTCACACAAAAATATTGAATATATCGACCAAATTTTTTCACTAAAATAAAGTACAATATGTCACAAGAAAACATTCTCAGAATTGCTTGGATAGGTAAAAGCATTCCCGAGTTATTACCACATAAAGTAACACACGTCAGATTTAAAAAATGTGGCTCCGTCATTTGGTCCAAAAGTGGCTACGTCCTTAAGGGGTTAAAGGGTACCTGTAAAGATGAAAAATTGATGTGTTCCTTTCTACATACTAAAAAACTTTTCAATATATTATATTTGCCTTACTGCAAACATTAGCCTGCTATTCTGTAGTCTTCTTCCCTCTCTTGCTGCTCCTCCGTCTCTTCTACTTCTGCAGTCCCCACTCGTTTGTTATGGCATTGCAATTTGAGCGATTCTCCAAAAGCTGCTGGAGAGTGCCAGGAGAGATCGTGCACATAAAACTTCAAATCTGTCACAACTCTGACCAACAGTATCTAAGGCGACCCTAAGGTGTTCGCTAGAGCTGACCGCATGGTGGGATGGTCTTTGCTGCCTAGGACCCAGGTTGTCTTAGCAGAGTTCAGCGTTGGATAGCAGGTGCAATACAGATTTACCTGAGCAGGAAACCAGACAGCCAGAGGGTAACAGAAAGGCCAAATCAGAAGGCAAGCGGATATCAGGAAAAGCAAAAGGTCAAAACCGGACAGGAGCGGATAATCCAAATCAGCTAACAAGGGGTTAACGAGAGGCAAGCTGAGGTCAGTTTTCAACAGGTCCAGAAGTAAGAAGTGCAAGGAGTATCAGAAGCTTGATCAAGATACCAGAAGACAGGAACATTCACAAGCAAAGACAGGTGGGAAAAGACAGGTATAAATACAACCTCACAGCTGATTGGCAGAAGGACAGAGGAGAGAGATAGGCTCAAGGAAAAAGAGTTGTCATAGCGACCTTAAGGGAACAGGTGTTTTCCTAACATCATTGTTAGTTGGAATCCGTTGCCAGCAACATCAGACACTGGCTATGGATTCTATGCAGAACAGGGGGAGGAACATCGTTGACGTGTGCGCTCCCGAGCCTCCTCACTCTATGCCCCTTTCACAGCACATTCATATATGGATAGTGATGTCCAGAGCAAAGCTGAAGTCCCAGGCAGAGCGCTAGATGCGGCTCTGCTCCGGTACGCTGGCTCTGTGGAAGCCTCTAACATCTCTGTCCATATCTGGACAGTGATGTCAGGAGCTACCGCAGAGCCGGAGTCCCGGAGCAAAGCCGCTTCTAGCGCTCTGCCTGGGACTCCTGCTCTGCTCCTGACATCACTGTCCATAAATGGACAGTGATGTCAGGGGCTTCTCCAGAGTCCCGTAGCAGAGCCGCTCAGGGGCTTCCCCAGAGCAGGAGTCCTGGAACAGAGCTGAGATAGGCTCTGCTAGGGGACTCTGGCTCTGGGGAAGCCCTTGACATCACTGTCCACATAAGGACAGTGACGCCAGAAGCTTTCCCAGGGCCGGAGTCCTGGGACTGTGTCTCTACTAGCATACTGCCTGGGGATTCCGGCTGTGGGGAAGCCCCTGATATCCCTGTCCTTATATGGACAATTATGTCATGAGCTCCCAGAGGTATACGTCTAACGTATAGCTGTGACGGATGCCATACAGGGGCATCTGTCACCAATAGGCTCTCATGTTAAAAAAATATTTGGTATACGTTTTTTTGATGGGATCCCTCAGGAAGGATTAGTGTAGACTACTACACTATTCCATCCTTTTTTATTACTAATTATTTGGTGTGTTTTTTTACAGGTTCGATTGTTGGACTACTTCGGATTAGAGGACTCCTTCGATGATGGCTCTTTTAAATTATTTTTTTTTTATAAAATGGTTAAAGAGGGTTGAGTTGGGAGGTCTAATTTCAATAAAAATAAAATCTTTGTGAGTGTTTTATTTTACTTTATTACCACTGCCTTAGCAGTGGCCTCGGTCTGATTGAAAAGGCTAACACTAAACCCCCATTATTACCCCAGTACCCAACGCCACCAGGGGTACCGGGAAGAGTCGGGTAAAATCCATTACCTGACCATCTGAAGTGACGGTCGGCCACTGGGGTGGCCAAGGCAGGTATTATTAGACTGGGAAGGCGCAAACACTGTCGTCCTTCCCATCCTAGTAATGCTAGGCTGCTGTTGCTGTGTTGTATCTGGCTGGTTATGAAAAATTGGGGGGACCCCACGTCGTTTTTCTTCCCCGTAATGTATTTTTTCTTTTTTTTTAAAACGACGTGAGGTTTTTTCATAACTAGCTTTATACAACATAGCAGCAGCAGGCTAGCATTACCAGGGTGGGAAGGCCCACGGTTTTTAGGCTCTCCCAGCCTAATAATACCAGCTCTCGGCTGCCCCAATGCCCAACCCTACTGGATCATACCTGGCTCTTCCGGGTACCCCTGGTGGAAGTGGGTACCAAGGTAATAATGAGGGGATCGAGCTACATTTTCCACCGGCTAACATTAAGCCCCCTTAGTAATGGACTGTGTAAATTAGACAGTAGCTATTACTAAGGCAGTAATACAAATGTTTAAAAAGAAACACAGACATACAGAAAAAATTTTTTATTGAAATAAAACCCCCCACACAACCCTTGTTAACCATTTTATTAAAAATTTGAAAAAAAAACGCTTCTATCGAAGTAGTCCTCGAATCTGAAGTAGTTCAACAGCCGAACCTGTAAAAAAATCAAACACAAAAAAACGAAATATTAGTAACACAAAAAAGCAATACAATTATTTTACTTACCTTTCTCGGGTCCATCGCTGGAGCCACAGTATTCTCTGCGACTGTAAACTAAGATGTCATTGGTTGGTTTACATCACGTTGTCCCAGGTTATCCCAAGTCACTGGCCTGCTTTTATAAGTAGGCCAATGAACGGAGGTAACCAGACACCATGTGATGTGAACTCATTCACCGGTTCCCGACCGCTGGCTGTGTATTTATGGCCGACAATCTGGGTCCTTAACCCCTTTCCGCTTTTGGGCGTGACTGTACGTCCAAATACAAAGTGCGATCCCGCACACGGGCGTACAGTCGCGCTCTGTAGATAAAGCGAGCACAGGAGCTGTGCGCGCTTTATCTTCAGGGGCTGTCAGCTGTTATACACAGCTGACATCCCGCTGCAATGGCTGCGATGGCTGTTACCGCCGATCGCAGCCATTTAACCCCTTCAATGCGGCTGTCAATGACGTCCGCCGCATTGAAGTGGTTGACAGAGGGAGGGAGCTCCCTCTGTACCCCCCCGCGATGGATCGCGGGTGACGATAGTTGCTATGGCAACCAGGAAGACGTTGCTAGGCTTCCTGGTTGCCAAGGTACGGAAGCCTATTCGGTCCTGCCCGAGGCAGGACCTAATAGGCTAACTGTCAGATGATGAATGACAGTTACAATACACTGCACTACATACGTAGTGCAGTGTATTGTACCGGGGATTAGAAGACCAGATCTTCAAGTCCCCAGGTCAGTGCAAAAGAAAAAGTGAAAAAAGTAAAAAAAAATGTGAAAGAAAAATAAATAAATAAATGTTTTAACTAATAAAAACAATAATCGCCCTGTTTCCCTGATCAACTACATTATTATTAGAAAAAAAATGAAAACATGAAGAAAAACTATACATAATAGGTACGTCCTGATCTATAAAAATGTCACATTATTTTTACTGCACGGTGAACACCGTAAAAAGTTTTAATAAAAAACAATGACAGCAGTTTATTTTTTGGTCATCTTGTCTCAAAAAAAAAATTAATAAAAAGTGATCAAAAAGTTGCAAGTAAGGCAAAATGGTATCAATAGAAACTACAGTTCGTCACGCATAAAACAAGTCCTCCCGCAGCGATATCAACTAAAAACTAAAAAAGTTATGGCTGTCAGAAAATGGCGACACTAAGAGAGTATTTTTATTGTGGGAACGTAGTGAAACGTAAAAAAACAATATAAATTTGGTGTCGCTGTAATCGTATCGCCCCGCAGAATAAAGTTAACATGTTGTTTATACTGCAAGGTGAACACTGCAAAAAAAACAAAAAAAAACGTGCTAGAATTTTTGGGTTTCCTCATCTCCCAAAAAAATGAATAAATAGTGCTAACAAAAAAAATCGCATGTACCCCAAAATGGAACCAATAAAACTTACAGCTCGTTCCACAAAAAACGCTCCCTCACACAGCTCCGTCAACGGAAAAATAACACGTTATGACTCTCAAAACGCAATGATGCAAAATTATGCTAAGTAACGGCCCAGACTCATTTTTTAGGTCCAGTAGAATTTCAAAAAATACCCCACATCGTCATTTGCTGGACCCCACAGGTGGACACTGTAGATGCAGCGGAGATGAGGAAACTTTAGGGCCTTGTGCAGCTTATAGGGCTAGTGAAGAAGTCAAATATAAGGCAATACTGGAGCGCAGATATTTTGTATTATACCCAATAATCCCGGCCTGTGCATAAAGGATTGGTTCAAAGTGTACCACACCAATCCATGGATTAATCATTCACCCCATAATTACATCATCTTATTATGCCCTTATGTACTCCGCCCAGCTTACATATACCCTGATGTACTCCGCCCAGCTTACATATACCCTGATGTACTCCGCGCAGCTTACATATACCCCCACATTATTAGCTGAAATACCACTAAAACACCAAGCAAAATCTGCGCTTCAAAAGCCAAATGGTGGTCCAACTGAGCCTGGCAGTGTGCCCAAACCGCAATTTATGACCACATATGGGGTATTACTGTATTCTGGAGAACTCGCTTAACAATTTATGGGATGTGTGTCTACGGTGGTACAAGCTGGGCACAACACATTTGGCACTGAAATGGCATATCTGTAGAAAACAGCAATTTTCAATCTGCAACATCTATTGTTTACTCATTTTTGCAAAACACTTGTGCGGTCAAAATGCTCACTACACCCCTAGATAAATTCTTTGAGGGATCTAGTTTCCAAAATGGGGTAATTTTTCTGGAATACCACTGTACAGGTACTATAGCTCAATGCAACATGATGTCAAAAAACAAATCTTGTAAAATCTCCACTTCAAATACTAAATGGCGCTCCTTCCCTTTAGAGCCTTGTTGTGTGTCCAAATAGCAGTTTATGACCACGTGTGGGGCATTTCCGTACTCTGGAGAGAATGCTTTACAAATGTTATGGTGCTTTTTCTCTTTTATTTGTCGAGAAAATGAAAAATTTTGAACTAATGCTTCATTTTCACTGCCCATTTGTAATAAAATCTATGACACACATGTGGGGTCAAAATGCTCACTACCCCCTAGATGAATTCCTCAATGGGTGTAGTTTGCCAAATGGAGTCACTTTTGGGGAGTTTCCACTGTAATGGTATTTAAGGGGCTTTGCAAAAGCGACATGGTGCAGAAAAACCAATCCAGCAAAATCTGCTCGCCAAATGGCGCTCCTTCCGTCCGGAGCCTTGATATGTATTCATACAGTGGTTTATTACCACATATGGGGTATTTCCGTACTCTGGAGAAATTTTATGGTGCTTTTTCTCCTTTATTTGATGAGAAAATGAAACATTTTGACCTAAAGCTACATCTTAGTGGAAAAAAAATGTAATTTTAAATTTTTACTGCACAATTCTAATGAAACCTATGAAACACCTGGGGGGTCAAAATGCTCACTACACCCCTAGTTGAATTCCTCTAGGGGTTTAGTTTCCCAAATGGATTCACTTTTGGGGGGTTACCACTGTACTGGTACCTTAGGAGCTTTACAAATGAGACATGGTGCAGAGAAATTAATTCAGCAAAATCTGTACTCCAAAAGCTAAATGGCATGCCTTCCTTCTGATACCTGATGTGTATTCATACAGTGGTTTATTACCACATATAGTGAAGGAAATAAGTATTTGATCCCTTGCTGATTTTGTAAGTTTGCCCACTGTCAAAGACATAAACAGTCTATAATTTTTAGGCTAGGTTAATTTTACCAGTGAGAGATAGACTATATAAAAAAAAAAAAATCACATTGGCAAAATTATATATATTTATTTGCATTGTGCACAGAGAAATAAGTATTTGATCCCTTTGGCAAACAAGACTTAATACTTGGTGGCAAAACCCTTGTTGGCAAGCACAGCAGTCAGACGTTTTTTGTATTTGATGATGAGGTTTGCACACATGTTAGATGGAATTTTGGCCCACTCCTCTTTGCAGATCATCGGTAAATCATTAAGATTTCGAGGCTGTCGCTTGGCAACTCGGATCTTCAGCTCCCTCCATAAGTTTTCGATGGGATTAAGGTCTGGAGACTGGCTAGGCCACTCCATGACCTTAATGTGCTTCTTTTTGAGCCACTCCTTTGTTGCCTTGGCTGTATGTTTTGGGTCATTGTCGTGCTGGAAGACCCAGCCACGAGCCATTTTTAATGCCCTGGTGGAGGGAAGGAGGTTGTCACTCAGGATTTGACGGTACATGGCTCCATCCATTCTCCCATTGATGCAGTGAAGTAGTCCTGTGCCCTTAGCAGAGAAATACCCCCAAAACATAATGTTTCCACCTCCATGCTTGACAGTGGGGACGGTGTTCTTTGGGTCATAGGCAGCATTTCTCTTCCTCCAAACACGGCGAGTTGAGTTAATGCAAAAGAGCTCAATTTTAGTCTCATCTGACCACAACACCTTCTCCCAATCACTCTCAGAATCATCCAGATGCTCATTTGCAAACTTCAGACGGGCCTGTACATGTGCCTTGTTGAGCAGGGGGACCTTGCGGGCACTGCAGGATTTTAATCCATTACGGCGTAATGTGTTACCAATGGTTTTCTTGGTGACTGTGGTCCCAGCTGCCTTGAGATCATTAACAAGTCCCCCCCGTGTAGTTTTTGGCTGAGCTCTCACCTTCCTCAGGATCAAGGATACCCCACGAGGTGAGATTTTGCATGGAGCCCAGATCGATGTCTATTGACAGTAATTTTGTATGTCTTCCATTTTCTTAATATTGCACCAACAGTTGTCTCCTTCTCACCCAGCGTCTTACTTATGGTTTTGTAGCCCATTCCAGCCTTGTGCAGGTCTATGATCTTGTCCCTGACATCCTTAGAAAGCTCTGTGGTCTTGCCCATGTTGTAGAGGTTAGAGTCAGACTGATTAATTGAGTCTGTGGACAGGAGTCTTTTATACAGGTGACCATGTAAGACAGCTGTCTTTAATGCAGGCACCAAGTTGATTTGGAGCGTGTAACTGGTCTGGAGGAGGCTGAACTCTTAATGGTTGGTATGGTATTAAATACTTATTTCTCTGTGCACAATGCAAATAAATATCTAAATTTTGACTATGTGATTTTCTTTTTTTTTAAAATATAATCTATCTCTCACTGGTAAAATTAACCTAGCCTAAATATTCTAGACTGTTCATGACTTTGACAGTGGGCAAACTTACAAAATCAGCAAGGGATCAAATACTTATTTCCTTCACTGTATGGGGTATTTCTGTTCTCTGGAGAAGTTTCTTTGCAAATGTTATGGTGCTATTTCTCCTTTATTTGATGAGAAAATGAAACATTTTGACCTAAAGCTACATCTTAGTGGAAAAAAATTTAATTTTTCATTTTCACTGCCCAATTCTAATGAAATCTATGAAATACCTGTGTGGTCAAAATAATCACTACACCCCTAGATGAATTCCTCTAGGGGTGTAGTTTCCCAAATGGAGTCACTTTTGGAGGGGTTTCCTTTGTTTTTGCACCACAAGACCTCTTCTAACCTGACATGGTGCCTGAAATATAATTTAAGAAAAGGAAGGCCGAAAAATCCACTAGGTGCTCCTTTGCTTCTGGGGCTTTTGTTTCAGGCCCGTAGCACACTTGGGCCACATGTGGGATATTTCTAGGGCAATAATTATTCAGTTGTGTTTCTCTTGTAAAAACCTTCAGTATTAAAGGAAAAATGGATCAAAATGGAATTTCTGCAAAAAAAATGAAATTTGCAAATTTCCCTTCCATTTTGCTTTAATTCATGTGACACGCATAAAGGGTTAAGAAACTTTCTAAATGCTTTTTTGAATACTTTAAGGTGTGCAGTTTTTAAAATGGGGTGATTTGTGGGGGTTCCTAATATATAAGCCACTTCAGAACTAAACTGGTACCTGTAAAAATGGCCTTTTGAAATTTTCTTGAAAATATGAGAAATTGCTGCTAAACTTATAAGCCTTGTAATGTCCTAGAAAAATAAAAGGATGTTCAAAAAATGATGCAAACATAAAGTAGACATATGGGAAATGTTAACTAGTCACTATTTTGTGTGGTATAACTATCTGTATACAAGCAGATACATTTGAATTTAGAAAAATGCTAATTTTTGCTAATTTTCTCTAAATTTTGGTGTTTTTCACAAATAAATATTGAATATATCGACCAAATTTTTTCACTAATATAAAGTACAATATGTCACAAGAAAGCAATCTCAGAATCGCTTGGATAGGTAAAAGAATTCTGGAGTTATTACCACATAAAGTGACACGTCAGATTTAAAAAATGAGGCTGTGTCATTTGGTCCAAAAGTGGCTGCGTCCTTAGGGGCTTAAAACCCGCGCCATAGACTATTTACGGCGCAGGTTTTAGCTTGCTGCCCGAGCGATCGGGCAGCTGAATGTCGAGTCTCCGGCAGTCAGTGACTGCCGGGGATCCTGGGGAGAAGATATAATGAGCGCTGTGTATATGAATAGAGGCAGCGCTAGCGCTGCTGTCACTATTGGACCCGGTGATCATGTGACTGGTCACATGATTGCTCGGATTACGTTAGCGGCAGACTGCTGCTGGATCTTACTAGATCCAGCACAGCCCTATTAGTGACAATAGTCACTATATGGGTATGCTCACACACTTAACAAAAAACGTCTGAAAATACGGAGCTCCAAAAAACGCCTCAAGAAGTGACATGCACTTCTTTGTACGGAGCGTCTTTTTACACTTCATTTTTCAAAACAGCAGCGTAAAAAGACGCCCCATATGAACTAAATGCTGTTTTTCCCAATGATTTCAATGGGCAGATGTTTGTAGGCGTTTAGCTTCCGTTTTTTCAGGCGTTTTTCGAGGCGTAAACGCCCCAAAATATGCCTGAAACACTGCGTGTGAACATACTCTAAGAGGGCTGATTTCCCCTGTAACTGGGCAGCCCCAGTTATAGTGGAAAGACAAGGTGTAAAAGAAGTAAAAATAAAACTTGGGGGACAGACCATAATAATAAAAATTTTTTAAATAAACTTAAAAAAAAGGTAATAATTTATACACATAAAATACCCACCCCCAAAAAAATGATCCCCCCGCCAATCATTGTCGTAACGCTAGCCCTGACTCAATCACCCTAATATAGACATGTAATATTGTATTTTTCAGTCTATAAGACACAGTTTTTAGCAAGAATAATTCTTGCTAAAAAGTCCCTGCATCTTATAGTCGGCATTTAAGGGACCCGGCAGCGCCGGGCACCCTGACTGCTCCTTAGTTAAACCCTTCCCCACCCGTGATGAGCCGGCACATCATGGAGCGGGGAGGGGATGATATGTGGAGCGGGCTCACGCGGTGAGCCCGCTCCATACACTGCAGGTGTCAGCTGCTGACACGCTGCTCTGATGGCCAGGAACAGCGATGGCGCTGTTCCTGGCCATTTAGCTAGTTAAGTGCCGCGGTCAGAAGCGACCGCAGCATTTATAGTGGTTTTCCCATGAAGGACATTTTATCCGCAGGATATGTCATAAATGTCAGCTAGATGCGAGTCCCACTACTGGGAAACACATCTATCTCTAGAACAGGGCTCCCTAAACCCCGTTCTATCTTACCTGGCTCCGCTGTCTCCTGGCCACCTCCTGGTTACATGGTCGAGTTACAGAAACAGCGCAACTTGCTGAGCTACGCAGTTTCTGTAACTCCCATAGAACTGATTAGTAGTTACGGAAACAGCGTAGCACGCTACGCTTCTTCTGTAACTGCCATTCACTACTATGGGCGTTACGGAAACAGCGTAGCTCAGCGAGTTACGCTGTTTCCGTACCTCATCCATGTATTGCAGTTTATTGTACCAGCGATCTAATGATCGCTGGTTCAAGTCCCCTAGGGAAACTATTTGCTGTTGTCTGAAACCTGGGTGCGTCTTATAGTCAGAAAAATATGGTATATTAAAATTTACAGTAGACAAGGACGATCACAAATAAAAGGTGTATTTTAGGCTAAAACTATGTTATTAAAAATAGCTAAAATGTAAAAAAAGCTTGTTTTTTAATATTATTTTCAAACTTTAAGCCTAAAAATTCTAAAATATCAAAAAGGGTGTGTATAAAAATGATAAAAAAGAAACCTACATTGTCTACGGAAAAAAACATCGCAAAAATCATGCTGCTAGCCTAACAAATAAAGTTATAGCCGTTTAACTAACACGTGCTAAAAATGGCTAAACGGTGTCTGGTCCTGAATGCTCAAAATAGCCCGGTCCTGAAGCGGTTAATGACAGCTTAGAGATAGCCCTGCTTAGTTTACTAAGATTTGTTTGAGGCCTTACAATAACACGAGATGCGCCAGAATTTTGGCCACTAAATGAACCTAATGTAGGGACTACTTCAGATGCAAAGGAGTCCCTGCGCTAGGTGTTATTAGTGGTAGTGCAGCAGAAATGGATGTGGACAAGCCCTTCTGCACGGTAAACGCCATAAAAATAAAAAATGTAAACTGCTAGAATTGCTGTCTTTTGGTCACTTCATCTCCCACAAACAATGGAAGAAAAAGATTATTAAAAAGTCTTATGTTTCCCAAGATGGTACCAATAGAAACTACAGTTCGGCCCGCAAAAAATAAGCCCTCATACCGGTAAAATTACGGCAAAATAAAAAAGTTATGGCTCTCGTAATGTGGCGACAAAACTCAAATTTTATTTTTAACAATCAGTTTATTCCTTATACATTTGTTATGGCTGTAATCGCATTGACCTGCATAATAAAGTTACCGCAAACTTTTTACCGCACAGTGAATGCTGTAAAAACAGGACAACCCAAAATATTGAGGAATCACTGTTTTTTTCCTTTTTTACCCCACAAATATTTTTTGGGGAGTTTCCCACTACATGATATGGTACAATAAATTGTGACGTGAAAATCTACAACTCGTCCCACAAAAAAACAGGTCCAATACGGCAATACTGATGGAAAAATAAAAAAAATATGGCTTTTGGAAGGTGGGGAGGAAAAAACGAACGTGAAAATGTGTATATAAATATGTGTGTGTATATTAGCATGATGCAGGGATCCAGTGTTGGCAGCTCTCAGCTCTTGTCAGTCTCTTGCCTTGCAGAACATATCTGAATAGATACAATATGCTGGGGAGGGATTGCAGTAGGAGATTCTGTGACCTGATTGGTTGAGCTGATGCTGGCGCATCATAAAATCAAAGCATCCTGGGATCTAAGGGCTTAGCTAGCGGAGCCTGCAGCCATGGCGGGCGACACGGGCCCCCTCATGCCGCGGGCCCCGTAGCAGTCGCTACCGCTGCTACGGCGGTAGTTACGCCACTGGGCTTAGCTCTGCCTTCAATTCCATTTGTTGATGTCACAATCAGGAAGTGCCCGCCTATTTCATGAAGAAGCAAGAGAAGATTTTACATTTAGTCTCTGACATGTAGAATGGCTGGATCTCGGGCTAGGAAGTAGCTATCTGCATAATAAAGGTATCATTGGAATTGTAGTGAAAGGCTCTATTCGGATGTGCCAAAATTATTTTTAGTCATTGGAGGTACGCTTTATGGCTTTTGACGGGGCCTCTATATTCCCCACTTCTCAATCCAATCGAGCATCTGTTGGATGTACTGCAAAAACAAGTCTGATCGATGAAGGCCCCACCTCACAATTTACAGGACTTAAAGGGAATGTGTTGCCAGCAAAACATGTTTTTTTTTTTTTAGTTAAACAATTAGTGTGTAGGTGATTAAACATTGTTCTAATTTTTTTAATTTTTTTCACGAGTCAGGAAATATTATAAATTGGATTCAATTTATAATATTTCCCAGCACTGGTCACTAGATGGAGCAATTCCCAAAATTGCAGCATTGCATGTGGTAAAGCAACCACATTGCTTTATGCTGCAAAATTGGGAAAAAATCCCTCGCTCTAGTGAGCTCTCAGAATCCCCCCCTCCTTTATCCTGGCTAGTGCCGGGAGAAATGAAGGGTTTGAATGGTCTAACCTCCTACACTGTGTGTCACCATTTTTTGAGCTAACACACAGTGTAGAAGGTTAACATACACTAGTAAAACACACTGAAACACAAACATACATAGAAATCACTTACCTGCTCCAGTCGCCGCCGCTCCCTCCGGTCCGTCCGCTCCATCTGCTGCCGCTGCTCCATGTGCACAAGTCCGGAAGCCGCGACCGGAAGTAGTAATCTTACTGCCCGGCCGCGACTTACGGTCCACAGGAAAATGGCGCCGGACGGCGCGCATTTCAAATCGGACTGTGTTCCCACACACACGGCGTACATCATAGTGGATGGAACGGGCCCCGTTCGCAGTCCCTATGGGACTGGAGCTGCCGTATTCCATGTTTGTATGTGTCGTTAATCGACACATACAGAAATGGAAAAAAAAATGGCAGCCCCCATAGGGAAGAAAAAGTGTAAAAATAGAAAAAAGTAACACACAAACACACAAATAAATATAAACGTTTTTAATAAAACCCTAACATAAAACTGATATAAAAAAAAAATGTTGGTGACACTGTTCCTTTAACACCTTGGAGACACACCTAGTTTTGGCCTTGTGGACACATCATATTTTTTCAAATCTGACGTGAAAATGTATGTGGTAATAATTTGAGAATGCTTTTACTTATCCAAGCGATTCTGAGATTGTTTTCTCGTGACATGTTGCACTTTATGTAAGCTAAAAACTTGATCGATAAATTCAATATTTATTTGTGAAAAACACAAAAAATTACAGAAAATTTGGAAAAATTTGCATTTTTCTAAATTTAAATGTATCTGCTTGTAAGACAGACAGTAATACCACACAAAATAATTACTAGTTTACATTAACCATATGTCTACTTTATGTTGGCATTATTTTTTGAACGTCCTTTTATTTTTCTAGGACGTTACAAGGCTCAGAACTTTAGCAGCAATTTATTACATTTTCAAGAAAATTTCAAAAGGCTATTTTTTCAGGGACCAGTTCAGTCCTGAAGTGACTTTGAGGGTTTTATATGTTAGAAAGTCCCCATAAATCACCCCATTTTACAAACTGCACCCCTCAAAGTATTCAAAACATCATTCAGAAAATTTATTGCAAGAATTTTTTTTGCTCAATGATACTGCTGACGTTTCCTCGGCTACGCTTTGGTGCACACACAAAGCTTATATGCGAGGTCAATTTATCAGTATTGCAGCTAGAGATAAAAGACAGAAAAATGAATTGAGATTTCAGTTGTCATCCAACATCACTCAATTAAGTGCTTCCAACAAGCAGTCTCACTGTCCACATAGGGCTGCTTTACTCAAGAATTTACAGAATCAACTCCACCAACTTGACCTTTATAAATATGAGCAGTCCTTGAGAAAGGTAAAGGCACGTTATTATGGATATAACAATAAAACCAGCGCCTTATTAGCTTCGCATCTCAAACAGTGATCGGCTCAATCTAGGATTCCTTTCCTTTATAATAGTAAGAATGAAAAGGTATTTGATCCTCAAGGCGTAGCAAATGTACTGGCAGATTACTATGCAGATCTATATAATCTCAAGGATAATTTTAATACTCTACAGCCTTCTGTGTCCATGATTTCTTCCTTTCTACAGGACATGAATTTGCCTTCAGTCACCTCTCATCAGTTGGAGATGCTCTCTGCTAGTATATCTGAAATTGATATCCTCCAGGCTATAAAGTCCTTGAAACCTCATAAGGCACCTGGTCCCGATGGTCTCACGGTAGACTACTACAAAAAATGTGGTTCTCTTCTCCTACCCCATTTATTGAATCTGTTTATTGATGTACAGCAAGGTAGTAATTTCCCTGCGGAAATGTTAAAAGCTACAGTAGTTGTTTTACCTAAACCGGGGAAAACTCCGGACAAACCGGGTAACTTCAGACCTATATCATTGCTGAATACAGACTTAAAATTGTTTGCTAAAATAATTTCGGAACGCCTAGCCATCATTCTGCCTGATTTGATACATCAGGATCAGGTGGGATTTGTAAAGGGGAGGCTCTCATCTGATAGCACAAGGCATTTTGTGGACTTGTTGGGCCTCGTGGAGCGAGATCGGACGCCTTCTCTGCTTCTTTCCTTGGACGCGGAGAAGGCCTTCGATCTGGTCCATTGGGGATATTTGCGGTTACTTCTGGAGGCATTTGGAATTCATGGTATGGCGCATCATAGTATAATGGCCCTATATTCTTCTCCCTCTGCATTGGTATATACCTCTGGATGTACATCAAATTTTTTTAACATAACCAATGGGACTCGACAAGGGTGTCCTTTATCTCCACTCATCTTTACCTTGGTGATGGAGCCGTTGGCTACTTCCATTAGGTCATCTGTTGCTATTAGTGGAATAACGGTGGAGGATATATCTCATAAAATTGGCTTATTTGCGGATGATGTGCTCATTGCTTTATCTGACCCTGAGACATCTCTATTAGAGGTCACTAAGATATTGGAGGCTTTTAGTGCAATCTCGTATTATAAGCTTAATGTTACTAAGTCTATGGTTTTGAGTATGAATATTTCTCGTCTTCTTTTGGACTCTCTCCAGAAGAAATTTCCGTTTGTTTGGGTTGAGCACTCTTTCTCATACTTAGGAATACAACTTACCTACCCCACCTCTCTTTTATATAAATATAATTATATACCATTGGTATCTGCGATAGAAGCAGACTTATCCAAGTACATGAAGTATGAGGCATCATGGGTAGGGAGAATCTCTGCGGTTAAGATGATGATCCTCCCAAAAATACTATATCTATTTAGAAATTTACCTATTCTGCTATCGGTATCTTATCTTAAAAGACTCCAAGGTATAATTAATAAATATATATGGAAAAACTCCCGCCCTAGATTAGCTGCGGAGGTATTATACCAGCCAATTGTTAAAGGGGGTTTGGGTCTCCCGAACTTGGCTCATTATTATTATGCAGCAATTTTGGATCAAACCAGAATGTGGAAGACTAAAGTTCCTATGAAACATTGGATTTCTATGGAAAAGGAATTACTTCATGAATCTTCTGTAGAAGCGCACATGTGGCTATTGTCCACTGGTGCTAAAATATCTAAATCTTCTTTTCTAACGATTGATGCAGGGCTCCAGGTCTGGAAAAAATTTACTGTTACTCACCCTATAATCCCGGTGAGATTTTCTGATCTTCCTCTTCGACTGCTTCCGCTTTTGATACCTGATATTGATATCCAAAATTGGCTGATGTCCGGCATTGAGTGTATTTCTGACATTATGGAGCGAACTCATCTAATGGCATTTAAGGATATATGTCTGAAGTACAACATACCCCGTAGGGACTTTTATAAATTCTTTAGAATACGTCATTTGTTGAGTACATGGCCTCCTCTGATTGATTCCCCTATAACGCCTTTTGAATTGTCATTCACTAATCTGGATAAAACATGCAAAGGGATATCAAAAATTTATAAGGTATTGTGTGAGGGTTTGCTTCGGGAGGAATTTCCTTGTCTGGGGCATTGGGAGAGAGATCTGGGAATCCCTATAAGTACGCAGGATTGGGAAGCTACTTTCAATCTAGCTTGCTCTCTCTCTAAGTGCGCTACACATTTGGAAGCGTCTAGGAAAATAATGTATAGGTGGTATACATTAGTCGTTTGTCGCAAATATATCCAACATCATCAGATAAGTGCTGGAGGTGCCTCACTTCTAAGGGTACCATCCTCCATATTTTCTGGGAGTGTACAGTATTGTCCAGCTTTTGGCAGCAAGTAGAAGATTTCTTACGATCTCTTTTAGGGGTGGACATTCATCTCGCTCCTGCTCTAGCCCTACTGCATATGGGATTGGTGGATTGGTGGATTACTTTTTTATGCATTGCTGTCTGCAAAAATATTGATTGCAAAATACTGGAAATCTACAAAAGCGCCTAGTATGAGTGAAGTGATTTTATATGTTAACAATAATTGTGTTATGGAACGCGCTTTAGCCTCTATTCAAGGGTCCTACGCTCGTACTTCCTTATGGGATCAATGGACTGACTCTACTTACTCCGACATACTCTTATGATTACCTTAGTCGAATATGTCTTAGTCTTTTGTTTTCCTGTAAAAAATTTGATCCTTATCCCAATGCTTTGTTTGCAATGTTTCATTGCTGTATGTAATGATTAGATGTATACTGGATCAATAAAAATGTGTTTATCAAGAAAGTCCCCATAAATCACCCCATTTTACAAACTGCACCCCTCAAAGAATTCAAAACATCATTCAGAAAGTTTCTTAACCCTTCAGGCGTTTCACAGGAATTAAGGCAAAGTGGAGGTGAAATTTACAAATGTCATTTTTTTTTGGCCGAAATTAATTTGTAATTTTTTTTCCCTGTAACACAGAAGGTTTTGCCAGAGTAATGCAACTCAATATTTATTGCTCAGATTCTGCAGTTTTTAGAAATATCCCACATGTGGCCCTAGTGTGGTAATGGACTGAGGCACAGGCTTCTAAAGCAAAGGAGCACCTAGTGGATTTTCAGGCCTCCTTTCCATTAGAAAATATTTTAGGCACCATGTCAGGTTTGAAAAGGTATTGTGGTGCTAAAACAGGAAGACCCCTCAAAAATGCACTATTTGGGAAATGACACCCTGAGGGAATTTATCTAGAGTTATAGTGAGCATTTTGATCCCACAGTTTTTTTTGCAAAATTTCTTTGAATTAAGTCATAAAAATAAAAATCATTTTTTTTCCCAATAAAACATATAATGTTTTCATTTTTACAAGGAATAAAGGAGAAAAAACGCCCCAATATTTGTAAAGCAATTTCTCCTGAGCATGTAATACCCCATATGTGGACATAAATTGCTGTTTGTACCGACGGCAGGGCTTAGAATGGAAGGAGCGTTATTTGGCTTTTGGAGCTCAAATTTTGCTGGAATGGTTTGTGGCACCATGTCACATTTGCAAAGCCCCTGCCCCTATGAGCATTTTGACCCCACAGGTTTTTTTTTAGAATTTAGTGCAATTATGCTGTGAAATTGAAAATGACATTTTCTCTGATAAAACATGGAAATTTTCAATTTTTACAAGGAATAAAGGAGAAAATGCACCCCAACATTTGAAAAGCAATTTCCCTCGATTACAGAAATACCCCATATGTGGTAATAAACTGCTGTTTAGACACACAGCAGGGCTCAGGAGGGAAGGAACACCATTTGGATTTTGGAGCTCAAATTTAGCAGGAATGGTTTGTGAAGCTCAAGTTTTGCTGGAATAGTTTTTGGGTGTCATGTCGCATTTGCAAAGCCCCTGAGGAACCAAAACTGTGGAAACTCCCCAAAAGTGGCCCTCAAGGAATTTATAGAGGGGTATAGTGAGCATTTAAAACCCACAGGTTTTTTTGCTGAATTTAGTCGAATTAGGCCGTGAAAATAAATTTTTACACTAAGATGTTGAGTTTTTAAATTTCCACAAGGGATAAAGGGGAAAAATCACTTCAACATTTGTGAAGCAATTTCTCCCAAAACTGCTGTTTGGACACACGACAGGGCTCAGAAAGGCAGAAACGCTATTTGGCATGTAGCTCTTGCTTTGATTTTTGGGCACCATGTTGCATTTGCAAAACCCAGAGTACAGTGGAAGCCCCGAAGAAGTGACCCCATTTTAGAAACTACACTCCTCAAGGCATTTATAATTTGCCTGGACAAATGACAGGGCTCAGAATTGAAGCGTATTTGATGCCTATTTTGGTGATATTCACAGCGTTGGCCCACAATTGCGGAGCTCCGAGATCAAATAGTAAAACAAACCCCCAAGTAGTGACCCCTGTTTTGTAAACTACAAACTACATGCCATATATGTGGAAGTAAACTGCTGTTTGGGCACACTGTTGGGCTCAGAAGGGAGGGAGTTTTGTTTGGGGTTTTACTGGTATTTCAGTTTATAATGTGGGGGCATATGTAAGCTGTGCAGAGTACATCAGGGTATAATAAGAGGGTATAGTAAATAAATAAAAATTTATAGATGTGTGGCCAGTGTCGCACTGATAAATGGTGCCCAATCTTATGCGCTTTTGGAATACTCTACACATTTTCCGTCGCCATATTCTGAGAGCCAGAACTTCTTTATTTTTTTCTCCAACATAGCTGTGTGAGGGCTTATTTGTTGTGGGACAATCTGCAGTTTTCATTGGTACTATTTTGGAGTACAAGCAATTTTTTGATCACTTTTTATTCCATCGTTTGGCAAACAAGGTGACCCAAAAACATGTTCTGACAATGTTTTTATCCTTATTTGTTATTACTGTGTTCACCGTGGGCTATAAATGCCTTTTTGACTTTATTCTGTGGGTCAATACGATTACAGCGATACCATATGTATATCATTTTTTTGTGTTTTGCAGCGTTTGCACAATAAAATTACAATTTATTTCTTGTGTCACGTTATTATGAGAGCCATAACTTTTTTATTTTTCATGAAAATCTGTGCAAGGACTTGTTTTTTGCGTGACAAGATGTTTTGTGAGGGGTGGTGACCAAAAAATAGAGATTGTGGCATTGTTTTTTTTGTTTTTTTTATTGAGGTGTTCGCTGTGCAGGAAAAATAAGGTTATAGTTTTACGGTTTGGGTTGTTACGGACGCGATGATAGTAAATATGTGTACTTTGTTTTAACGTTTTAATTTTTTTCCTATAATAAAAGACTTATAGGAAATAAGGCAGTGTTTGTTTTTTTTAACTTGAAACTTTTATTTTTACACTTTTATTCAACATTATTATTAACTTTTTTTTTACTTTTATTTTGTCCCACTAGGGGACTTGAAGGCCTGCACCTCTGATCTTCACTCTAATACATTGCACTACCCACGTATTATTCACTGACAGCTAGCCTATTAGGCCCCACCTAATGGCCTAATGGGCTTTCATACTTGGCAGACCAGGAGGTCATTGTTAGGCTTCCGGTTGCCGTTGCAATGATCGGCAACCCTGTAATCTCATTGCAACAATGGCAATAGGCTTCAAACTACTAAGACACCGCAATCGCTTTTGATCTCAGCATCAAAGGGGTTAATGGCAGGGATCGGGGCTAGCTTCATTCCCTGCCGTTACAGCAGGGTGTCAGCTGTAACATACAGCTGACACCCGTGACTGATGCCATCTTATTTCTGGGGACGGAAGAATTTTTGGCCCCCGTCTCTGGGCGGGACCTAACAGGCTTCCTTACTTGGCAGACAAGATGCCATTGTTAGGCCTCCAGCCTGCCAAAGTAGCTATCGGAACCCCAAGATTACATCGCAGGGTTCCCATCTGCTGGTAAACCCCATAGATGCAATTTGTTTGAGCCCTGCATTTAAAGGGTTAATTTGCCGGATCGGAGACTAGCTCTGGAACTGGCCATGCAAGAGGTTGTCTGATGTCATATACAGCTAACACCCGCTGGCGATGCTGCGAGTTCACCTTCTGAGCCCGCACCATCAACAGCTACAGTTACAGTAATGTTACTTTGTTTTGCCTTAAGACCTTGGGAACAGCAACATAATAGTATGTGACATGAGGTTAAAGGATCTTCTAATGTTTTTTTTTTTTACAAAGGACACATTCAGAGGTCTTGTGGGGTTCATGCCTTGAGAGAATACCTACATTTGTATGATTCTATAGCTTTTCGAATGTCTTTGTTACTCAGACTATAAATTATGGGATTTAAAAATTGAGTTACAATTGCATAAAATACAGAGAGACACTTATTAAATACAAAAGTATGGTTTGGCCTTACATACATAGTTATAACAGAGCCATAATACAGAATAACCACAGTAAAGTGTAGAGAACATCTTTTCACGACCACTATTAGGGGGTATCTTTAAAATAGCTAAAATAATCTGTAAGAAAGATAAGATGATAAAGAACAAACAACTAAACACAATGGTCCACACAAGGCTGAAAAAGTAATTTTTTTAGAAGTGATGTGTCACCAAAAAACGATGCAAACATAAAGTAGACATATAGGAATTATTAACTAGTGACTATTTTGTGTGGTATTACTATCAGTTTTACAAGCAGATACATTTAAATTTAGAAATGCACATTTTTGCAAATTTTCTCAAAATTTTGGTGTTTTTCACTAATAAATATAGAATTTTTCCACTATCATAAAGTACAATTTGTCACGAGAAAACAATCTCAGAATCACTTGGATAGGTAAAAGCATTCCCAAGTTATTACCACATAAAGTAAAAAAAGTCAGATTTGAAAAAATCGGCTGTGCCACAAGGCCAAAACAGGCTGCATTCTAAAGAGGTTAACCGCAACAGGACATAGCGAACATGTGTCCGATGCGTCATCAGATCTGGTGAGTGGATCAGGATGTCGTCCAGATACACCACCACACAGACATACAGCAGATCCCTGAAGATGTTGTTAATGATTTCCTGGAACACAGCTGGAGCGTTACACAGTCCAACGGGCATCACGAGATATTCGTAGTCTCGAGTATTGAATGCGGTTTTCCACTCGTCAACTATCTGGATTCCGATCGAGTTTTAAGTCCAGCTTGGTGAAAATCTTGGCCTCAAGAATTCTGTCGAAGAGCTTTGTGATTAGCGGCAAGGAGTTTTCTACCGTGATTTGGTTCCAATCTCAGTAATTGACACATGGTTGAAGACCCCCCTTTTTTTTTTTTTTTACGAAGAAGAACCCTGCTCTGGCCGGGAAAGAAGATTTGCATTGTCTCTCAAGGTTCTCCTTGACTTAAGCCGACATGGCCTGTGTCTCTAGTAAGGAGAGAGAATAGACTCATCCACAAGGGGGTGAGACGTCAGGGAGCAGTTCAATAAGACAATCGTAGGGATGATGGGGAGGTAGAGCCTCTGCCTGCTTCTTGCTGAAGGCGTCCGCAAAGCAAGCATAATGTGTGGGTAGATCGGAGAGTGACTGAGGCAGTGGAGGAAAAACAGGACGAACCTGTGGCAGGCAGCGGTGAAGACACTTATCTCCCCATTGGAGGACCTCTCCGGAACTCCAGTGGTGAACCGGAGCATGTAGACAAAGGAGGCCCAGCAGAATAGGGTTGAAAGGCAATGTGTTCTGAGTGAAGGATTCCGATTTGTAGTGTTAGCGGTTCAGTGATGGACAAAATAGGATCGGGCAGTGGTAGTCCATTCACAGAGGCAATTGCCAGGGGTCTCTCCAGAAGAACAGTGGCCAGATTTAGACGATCTACTAGATCCTGCTGAATAAAATTTGCAGCCACTCAGGAGTCCAGATAGGCAGATACTGTGTATGATCTCTTACCAGAGACAATGGTTACTGTAATAGATAATTTGGGAGAGGATTTGGCATTTGGCGTCATTCCACCTAGGTTTGTCCCTCCCCTCAAACCTCCTGAGTACGTTCCTGGATCCTCATGTTGATCCGGGTCGGCAACAGGATAAGGGCATTCAGGGTGGAAGGAAGATCGCGAGTTTCAAGCTTGTGCTTGATGTGTGGATAGAGTCCTTGCCAGAAAGTCGCCACCAAGGCCTCATTATTCCACGCCAGCTCCTCCGCCAGTATACGGAAGGAGATGGCGTACTCTCCTACAGTCGAATCTCTTTGCTTGAGGGTCAGCAGTGAGGCAGCTGCAGAAGATGTTTGACTTGGTTCTTCGAACACCATACGAAAAGTGTCTAGGAATAGATAGATCAGAACGATCCGGACCCTCTCGTTCCAAGATGGGGTTTGTCCATGCCAGGGCTTTTCCAGAGAGGAGGGAAATAATGAACGCAACTTTGGCCTCATCAGAGGGAAAGAGGTGAGCACGTAACCTTAAATGGATGGTACACAGATTGATGAACTCTCTGCAGGTCTTGGGATCCTCGTCATAGCGAGGAGGTAGAGGTAGTGACATTGCAGGACCAAGGTAGGAAGGAGGAACAGCAGGTGGTGGAGCAGCAGGAACAGACAGGGGAGGTGCAGGAGGATGATCCAAACGACTTAGAATGGAGTTCACCTCCTGTAATAGTTGATCCTGATGTGCCTGGAGGTCACGCATGTCCGTTTGTATAACTTGTACGGTGCTCTTGGGTTGGCCAGAGGTTTCCATGCCCTGAGCGTACTGTCACGGTACTGGGGTATGTGGGGTATGTGGTCCCACTATCGGTAGCGCCGTAGTCGGAGTGGCAGCTTGCCAAACAACAATCTATGCAAAAGTCTTTAGCACAAGAGTATTTGTGTCCGGACAGACAAAAGGTGTAGCAGATGCTTTAGCACAGATGGTTCGTGGCACAGATGATGCTTGGTGTGGCAGATGACACTGGACGTGGCAGATGATAATGGACGTGGCATATGACACTGGACGTAGCAGAAGACACTGGACGTGACAGAAGACACTGGACGTGGCAGATGACACAATACGACTCCAACACTATACTTCAGCTCAAGCACGAACACAGTTACAGGATACAGGATACGGGAAGCAGAATACGGGAATACTGGGTACAGGATACAACTAAGGGACTATTTGGAATACGAACATGGGTAGACAATTACAATGCTCAGGAAAAAGTGGAAGGGCAGGGCCTTTTTTATAGTCCAGGGTGATCTGGGGATGATTAGGTAACTTTTTGCATGTGTGCACGCAGGCCCTTTAAGGCCAGGGATGGGCGCGCACCCTAGAGGACACTACCAAACAGTGTGGTCGCGTGTGCTGGTGTCTCCGGGGAGGGAGATGCTGGCAAGAAGTCAGAGATCTGAAGTCTGGAGGTGAGCGAAGGCGGCGGTCTGCGACTGCGGCCGTTACAGTTAGTATGAATGCATATACAGTAAATGGAATAAAACTGGGGATAATGGAACAAGGGAAGGACCTGGGTATTTTGGTTACAAATAAGCTAAGCAGTAGTACTCAATGTCAAGCAGCAGCTGCAAAAGTAAGTAGGATTTTAGGGTCTATAAAAAGAGAGATAAAAAACTTGTGATTCAAATATAATATTATTGCTTGTGCTCTCTGTTAGCCACTGGGGGCACATGGCAAGGTGAGCGCATTCCATCTGTTCACATGTTGTGGTGCTGTATGGTGGTGTCTGTTGCTGTAGTGCTGCACTTGTGGGGGGACGTGGCCCAGAACCAAGGAGGCTTGGCACGGTCTGAAGGCATGGGTGCTTTTGGGCCCCTGGGTTTCTCCCTCTGCAGGAGCGGTGCTGCGGTGGCGGTAGCCGCCATGCGGTGCTGCAACCGCTAGAGTAGGGACCCACTTTAAAGAGGTTGCCGTGAAGTGGCAAGTGGGCTTATACAGTTTGATCAAAATGTTTACAAAGAACCTCATTTTCATGCTTCTAAATTATGCCTAGCGGCTCAGATCAACGTATATACTGTGGATTGTGCGGTCCATGTCTAGTTTCTCACAATGCAAATATAATATTATCCCTCTGTAAATCCCTTGTAAGGCCACATCTTGAATATGGGATTAAGTTGTGAACTTCATATTGTAAAAAGGATAAAGGAGAACTGGAGAGGGTTCAAAGGCGAGCGACTTGATTATTAAATGTTATGAGAGATGTCCCTTACAATGAAAAGCTAGAGAAATTGGGCTTGTTGAGCTTGGAAAAAAAATGCCTTAGAAGTGATATTCTTAACTTGTATAAATATATGTGTGGTCAATACAAAGAAGTAGCATATAATCTATTATTTCCAATGTCTCTCCTAGGTACCAAGGGACATTCAATGCGTCTGGAAGAAAGAGGTTTCAGACATCAATATAGGAAAGGGTTCTTTACAGTTCGAGTAGTCAAACTATGGAATGCCCTGCTCTAAGAGGTAGTAATGGCAGATACTGTCAGCATTTAAAAAAAGGCTAGATAATTATTTACTGACAAATGGCATTGAGGGTTATAATAAATCAAGCATTGAATGAGTGATGTGTAATTGATTAAGAAAGGTTAAACTTGTTGGGCCTGTCTCTTTTTTCAACCTATGTAACGTTGAAGCAATTCTTTATGCAAAGGCCAGTGTCACACTGATAGATTGTATCTATTTTGATCCCCCTTTTGGAGCACACTTTGCACCTTTTTTGGGACATTTCCTCATTTGTAGTTTGGAAAACTTTGCTGGGAACGTGTTGCCCTGGTACAATATGAATGCCTTCACTTCCATCAGATGTTCCTGGTCCCTCCCCTTACTGGTTCCCAAATATTAAGGCCTTGATAAACACTTCTTGAAACTGGCCTGCACATAAGGATTTTTTTTTTTTGCCCCTACCTTACTAGAGCCATACGTTTTTTTCTATTGTTCCATCAACGTAGCCATATGAGGGCTTGTTTTTTGCGGGAAAAGCTGTAGATTTTATTGGTACCATTTTGAGTATATGCAACTTTTTGATCACTTTTTATCTTATTTTTTGGGAGGCAAGGTGAGGAAAAAAACAGCAATTCTGGAATTATTTTTTATTCTTTTTTTGGCATTCACCCTGCGCCATAATTTACATGTTAAGTTTATTCTGTTGGTCAATACGAATATGGCGATACCAAATTTCTATGTTTTTTTATGTATTACAGTATTACATTATGTATTTTTAGGGCAGGCGTCAGCATCCAGCGAACACGGGCAAGTGCCGGGGCCAACTACCCCCGGGGAGGGGGCCCACAGCTGACGCTGCCATCATGGCTCCTTTACGAGTGGAATCCCCGGCCGGAGTCTAGCTGGGAATTCTGCTACAAGAAGGAGCCCTGTCTAGGAGGCGGCGTAACTACCGCTGTAGCAGCCATAGCGGCTGCCACTGGGCCTGCGGCAGGAGGGGGCCCGTGCCACCCGCCGTCATGGCCCCGCCATGCCCAGTGGCCCTGCTAGCAGCCGCTATGGTCGCAGCTAGCGGCGCCACATTCAATTGTATCTGCATCCTTAGGACACAGATACTATTTAATGCTATGGCAGAGCAGGGAGGTATCTCCCCGCTCTTCCATTTACTACGCTACAGAATCTCAGGCAGAGTGCTAGTAGCTAATAGCACTCTGCCAGGACTGGGAAGCCCCAGACATCACTGTGGAAATATGAACAGTGATGTCAGGAGGAGAGAAGGAGTCCCAGGCAGAGCGCTAGAAACAGCTCTCCTCCGGGACTCCATCTCTGGGGAAGACCCCTGACATCACTGTCCATATATGGACAGTGATGACAAGAGCAGAGCAGTGTCCCAGGCAGAGTTCTAGTAGAGCTCTGCTCGGGACTTTGGCTCTGGGGTTGCCCCTGACATCACTATCCATATATGAGCCTTTATTAGCGCTCTGCCCCGGACTTCAGCTCTGATCTGTACATTGCTATCCACATATGGGCAGTGATGTCAGGAGCAGAGCAGAAGTCCCAGGCAAAGTGCTAATAGTGCTCTGCCAGGGACTATGGCTCTGGGGTTTCCCCTGACAACACTGTTCATATTAATGGACAGTGATGTCAGGGGCTTCTACTGAAGCGGAATCCACAGCCAAAGCATAGGCAATGCTCTGGGTGGGGATTCCACTCCCAGGGGCTACCTACAGGGAGGGTAGCTGTGTGGCACTCCCAGGGAGGGGGGCTGTGTGGCACTACTAGGGAGGGCGGCTGTGTTGCACTAGCAGGGAAGGGGGGCTATGTGGCACTACCAGGAAGGTGGAGCTGTGTGGCACTCCCAGGGAGGGGGGCTGTATGGCACTACCAGGAACAGGATGCCGTGTGGTACTACCAGGAATGGGGGCTGTGTGGCACTACCTGGGAGGGGGGCTGTCTAACTTCAGAGGGCACTACATTTATGGGGGTACAAACTGGAGGCCAAACTTCTATATGGGACATAAACAGGGCCTAACATTTATATGAGGTTACAAAGTGACGTTTTCTTCCATTTTACTGCCGCCGTGAGTTCCTCCGCAAAGAGGCCTACTCCTTGTCTGTTTCGCCCAAGGGCCCATATATATATACCTGGAGCTGGCCATGTGTATTTTGCACAATAAATTCACTTCTTTTAAAAAAAACATTTGTTTTCTGTTTCTATATTCTAAGAGCCATTACTTGATGAAGCTATGTAAGGGCTTGTTTTTTGCAGGACAGGCAGTAGTTTTTATTATTGCCATTTTGGGGTAAATGCAACTATTTGATCACTTTCGATTGCATTTTTTGAGAGGAGATATAAACAAAAAACTGAAATTCTGGCATTATTTTTAATATTGGTTATATATGTCAGTCACCATGCGATGGAAATAACATCATAGTTTTATAGTTTTGGTCATTATGGATGCAGCGATACCAATTATGTATAGGATTTTTATGTTTATTTTTCAATAATAAAAGACTTAATATGGGGAAAAAATGTTTTGTAAAAAAAAAAAGTTTTTAGTCTCACTGGGGGACTTTAAGGCCTGAACCCCTTATCACTATACTAGTACAATGCCCTACCAATGTAGTGAAATGTGTTAGAACTGTGAATTTTACCCTGACAAAAATCCAATTAGGCCCTGCTTCCATTCTTAGCAGAGTCGAAGGCCTATAAACCACTATAAAGGGAATGTGTCGCTAATTAAACTTTTTTTTTAAGTAAATTACTTATTTCTGTTATATTTTTTAAGTTTCTTGCTGTATTTTTTTTTCTTCCACATGGTGGAAAGTATTAAAAATTAAATAATAAGTTGACATGTTTTCATATGTTGGCCACCAGAGGGAGCACTTCCCAGAATTACAGCAAGGTGAATAAGGCAAAGCAACCTGACTCACAGCTGCCATAAATGTGGGAGGGAATCTCACCCCCCTCCTCCTACAAACCTGGAAAAGGTGTCTTCAAATTGCTAAGCAGTGTCCGGCTGCCATTTTGGGTGTGATTGTTGAAATGCAGCTCGCAGAAGCTATAGAACACACCAAAAGGCTAAGGGTATGTTCACACGCTTACTAAACAAAGCTAAAACAGCTCCTGATTTTCAGCCATTTTTTAATCACACTCGCGTTTTTGGCAGCGTTTTCTAAGGCCGTTTTTCTATAGAGTCAATGAAAAATGGCTCCAAAAATGTCCCAAGAAGTGACATGCACTTATTTTTGGCGGGCGTCTTTTTACGTGCTGTTTTTGGAAAATGGTCGCGTAAAAAACACAATAGAACATCATATTTCCCATTGAAACCAATGAGCAGACGTTTGGAGGTGTTCTGCTTCAGATTTTTTTGCCGTTTTTTGAGACGCTTATAGCCTGAAAAACGTCTGAAAACACTGCGTGTGAACATACCCTTAGAAAGATGAAAGTGAAGTGAATGACTTTCCAGTTGACAGGCTCACACGGCGTGTATTTGACAAGTTTTTTTTGCGCATTTTAGATGCCTCTCCTGCTAAATGTCTTTATCCCTCCATCCTGCTGACAGTCTCCTCCAGGATCACCACCCAATACTGCTGACAGTTTCCTCCAGCGTCACCATACAATCCTGCTGATAGTCTCCTCCAGGATCACTACCCAATACTGCTGACAGTCTCCTCCAGGGTCACTATACAATCCTTCTGACAGTCTCCTCCAGCATCACTGTCAGCAAGATTGTATGGTGATGCTGGAGGAGACTGTCAGCAGGATTGTATGGTGATGTTGGAGGAGACTGTCAGCAGGATTGTATGCAGATGCTAGAGGAGCCTGTCAGCAAGATTGGGTGGTGATGATGGAGGAGACTGTAAGCAGGATTGTATGGTGATGCTGGAGGAGACTGTCAGCAAGATTGGGTTGTGATGACGGAGGAGACTGTTAGCAAGATTGGGGGGTGATGATGGAGGAGACTGTCAACAGGATTGTATGGTGACGCTGGAGGAGACTGTCAGCAAGATTGGGTGGTGATGATGGAGGAGACTGTCAGCCAGTTTGGGTGGGGACACATCACCATACAATCTTGCTGACAGTCTCCTCCAGCATCACCACCCAATACTGCTGACAGTCTCCTCCATCGTCCCCATACAATCTTGCTGACAGTCTCCTCCGCAGTAGAGGAGACTTTCACACCACTCTGTGATAGGAATAACCATCTGCTGCTGATGGTCTCCTCTCCGACCTCCTGCTGACGGATACCTCACCTCCTCACCCGATCACAGTCCGCACACCGTCCACACTGAGAATACATCTCACACTCAGTACTGCTACATACACACACACTCAACTCTACTACACAGACACACACACACACACACACACACACACACACACACACACACACACACACACACACACACACACTCAGCCTTACTACACAGACACACACACACTCAGCCTTACTACACAGACACACACACACTCAGCTCCACTACATCTGACAAGCTTAGCTCCGCACACCGTCCACACTGAGAATACATCTTACACTCAGCACTGCTACATACATACATAAACACACACTCAGCTCTACTACACAGACAAACACACTCTTAGCTCTACTACATCTGATAAGCTTAGCTCTGCACACCGTCCACACTGAGAATACATCTAGCGACAGGGGGGGACTGTCGGGTCGGGGGTCACGAGAGCGGGGGTCTGTGAGAGAGAGGGACAGACAGAGACACACACCTTACCTGCAGTGTGGCCAGTCTTCATAATGGCGCCTGCTATCTCTCTACAAACCGGCTTCTCTGCAGTGTGACTCTGACCTGCGTCTGCGCAGTACAGAGCCAGATAGCAGAAGCAATGAACAGCTGCCGTTCATTGAGTCCTATGCCCTGTGCTGCCGTATTCCATCTCTGTATGTGTCGTTAATCGACACATACAGAGGTGGAAAAAATATGTCAGCCCCCATAGAGAAGTTAAAGTATGAATACATTAAAAAGTAGAAAGTGACAACACAAATAAATAAAATTTTTGTTTACATTATATTAAAAGCAATATATAAAAAATAAAATAAAAATCATGACACCTTCCCTTTAATGCCACGGTCGCTATTGGTTGCAGCATCTAAAGGGCTAATCAGCCAGATCGGACGCTAGCTCCTCTGACCCCTGTATGTTAACCCCTTCCCTCTTTAGCCACTTTTGACCTTCCTGACAGAGCCTCATTTTTCAAATCTGACATGTGTCACTTTATGTGGTAATAATGTCGAAATGCTTTTACCTATCCAAGCGATTCTGAGACTGTTTTCTCAGGACACATTGGACTATGTGTTACTGGCAAAATTTGCTCGATATGTTCAGTATTTAATTGTGAAAAACACCAAAACTAAGCGAAAAATTGCAAAAATTAGCATTTTTCTCAACTTAAATGTATCTGCTTGTAAGACAGGCAGTTATAACACACAAAATTGTTGCTAATTAACATCCCCCATATGTCTACTTTAGATTGGCATCATTTTTTTAACATCCTTTTATTTTTCTAGGACTTTACAAGGCTTTGAACTTTAGCAGCAATTTCTCACATTTTCAAGAAAATTTCAAAAGGCTATTTTTAAAGGGGCCAGTTCAGTTGTGTGGTGGCTTTGAGGGCCTTATATTTTAGAAACCCCCAAAAAGTCATCCCATTTTAAAAACTTCACCCCTCAAAGTATTCAAAACAGCATTTAGAACGTTTCTTAACCCTTTAGACTTTTCAAAGGAATTAAAGCAATGTAGAGGTGAAATTTACAAATTTCTGATTTTTTGGAAGAGATTAATATTTAATCCAATTTTCTTTATAACACAGAAAGTTTTACCAGAGAAATGCAACTCAATATTTATTGCCCAGATTCTGCAGTTTTAGTAAATATCCCACATGTGGCCGTAGAGTGCTACTGGACTGAAGCACGTGCCTCAGAAGCAAAGGAGCACCAAGTGGATTTTGGGGCCTTATTTTTATTACAATATATTTTAGGCACCATGTCAGGTTGAAGAGCTCTTGCGGTGCCAAAACAGTGGATATCACCCAAAAGTGACCCCATTTGTGAAACTGCACACCTCATGGAAAGTCTCTAGGGGTATAGTGAGCATTTTGACCGCACAGATTTTTTTACAGAAATTATTGGAAGTAGCCCGTGAAAATTAAAATCTAAATTTTTTTCAAAGTAAATGTAGGTTTAGCGATTTTTTTTCATTTCCACAAGGACTAAAGGAGAAAATAAGCAGCACATTTTTAAAGCAATTTCTCTCGAGCAAAACAACACCCCACATGTGGTAATAAATGGCTGTTTGGACACACGGCAGGGCTTAGAATGGAAAGAGCGCTATTTGGCTTTTGGAGTTCACATTTAGCAAGAATGGTTTGCGGAGGCCATGTCACATTTACAAAGCCCCTGAGGGGACAAAACAGTGGAAACCCCACACAAGTGACCCCATTTTGGAAACTACACACATTGAGTAAATTACCTAGGGGTATAGTGAGCGTTTTGATCCCGCAGTTTTTTTTGCAGAAATTATTGGAATTAGGCCCTGAAAATAAAAATCTACATTTTTTCAAAGAAATTGTAGGTTTAGCTAATTTTTTCTCATTTCCACAAGGACTGAAAGAGAAAAAGCACTACAAAATCTGTAAAGCAATTTCTCCCGAGTAAAACAATTAACCACATGTTGTAATAAACGGCTGTTTGGACACACAGCATGGTTTAGAAGGGAAAGAGCGCTATTTGGCTTTTAGAGATCACATTTAGTAGAAACGGTTTGCGGAGGCCATGTTGCATTTGCAAAAGCCCCTGAAGGGACAAAACAATGAAAGCGCCCAAAAAGTGACTTCATTTAGGAAACTACACCCCTTGAGGAATTTATGTAGGGGTGTAGTAAGCATTTTGACCCCATAGATGTTTCATAGAATTTATTAGAATCGGGCAGTGAAAATAAAAACAATCCTTTTTCTTCAATAAGACGTAGCTTTAGCGCAAAATTTTTAATTTTCTCAACAAATAAAGGAAAAAAAGAACCCAGCATTTGTAAAGCAATTTCTCCCGAGTACGGCAATACCCCATATGTGGTCATAAACTGCTGTTTGGGCACACGGCAGGGCTCAGAAGGGAAGGAGCACCATTTGGAGTGCAGATTTTGCTGGATTGGTTTCTGGGCGCCTGTGGGACCAAAACAGTGGAAACCCCCCAGAAAGTGATCCCATTTTGGAAACTACACCCCTCAATGCATTTACCTAGTGGTGTAGTAAGCATGTTAACCCTGCAGGTGTTTTGTAGAAATTAGTGTGCTCTCGATGTTGCAGAGTGAAAATGGGATTTTTTCCATAGATATGCCAATATGTGGTGCCCTGCTTGTGCCACCATAACAAGACAGCTCTCTAATTATTATGCGTTGTTTCCCAGTTTTAGAAACACCCTACATGTGGCCCTAATCTTTTGTCTGGACATTCGACCAGGCTCAGGAGTGAACGCGTACCATGTAAAATTGAGGCCTAATTTGGCGATTTACAAAGTATTGGTTCACAATTGCAGAGGCTCTGATGTGAAATAATAAAAGAAACCCCTGAGAAGTGACCCCATTTGGAAACTGCACCCCACAAGGCATTTATTAAGGGGTGTAGTGAGCATTTTCACCCCACAGGGCTTTTCCATAAATGAATGCGCTGCGGATGGTGCAAATTAAAAAATTATATTTTTCCCTAGATATGCCATTTCAGTGGCAAATATGTCATGCCCAGCTTATGCCACTGGAGACACACACCCCAAAAATTGTTAAAAGGGTTCTCCTGGGTATGACGATGCCATATATGTGGAAGGAAACTGCTGTTTGGTCACACCGTAGGGTTCAGAGCGGAGGGAGCGCCATTTGGTTTTTGGAGAGCGGACTTTGCTTGGTAGTAGATTTGTTTGAGTATTGCTGGTGTTTCCATTTATAATGTGGGTGTACATGTAAGCTGTAATATTGGTAGTGCAAAGTGATGAAAAAACAGAAACTCTGGTATAGTTTTTTTACGTTTTTTTTTACGCTGTTCACCGCGTGCAATAAATAATATAATATTTTGATACCTCAGGTCGTTATGGTCGCGGCGATACCAAATACTTATGGTTTATTATTTTTTTCAATAATAAAGGACTTGATAAGTGAAAAAGGACGATTGTGTATCATTTCATTACTTGAAACTTTTATTGTTTTAAAACTCTTATTTTTTTCACTTTTTTTACACTTTTTTTCAAGTCCCTCTAGGGGACTTGAAGGTCCAACTGTCTGATGTTTTTTTTTCTAATAGTTTGCACTACCTACGTAGTGCAATGTATTAGATCTGTCAGTTATTCACTGACAGCAAGCCGATAAGGCTTCGCCTCCCGGCGGGGCCTAATCGGCTTCCGTAATGGCAGAGCAGGAGGCCATTGTGTCTCCTGTTGTCATAGCAGCAGTCGCCAGTCCTGATTGCCTGTCAGGGATGGCGATCTGCTAGCAACCGCTAAGATTCAGCGATCGCATTTGATTGCTGCATCGAAGGGGTTAATGGCAGGGATCGGAGCTAGCTTAACATACAGCTGACTTCCACTGCTGATGAGGCCGGATCAGCTCCTGAGCCGGCGCCATCTTGCCGGCGGCTACGGAAGCCGATCAGGCTCCGCCGCCGGGCGGGTCGTGACCGGCTTCAGTTCTAGGCAGGCCGGCAGGCCAGTATTAGGCCTCCGGTTGCCATTGCAGCCCCCGGAACCCCGGCAATTTCATTGCTGGGCTTCCGATGAGCTGCAAACACCTTAAGTGCATCGTTCGCGTTTGAGCGCTGCACTTAAGGGGTTAATGATGGAGATCAAAGCTATTTTTTGTCCCCTCCATTACAGCCAGATGTCAGCTGTAAGATACCGCTGAGATCCGTCGATGATGGCACCGGCTCAGCTTATGAGCCGGTGCCAAACATTTGGCATATGGATACCGAAAATTGCGGGAAGTCATGGCTTTCCATGGCATACCCATATGGCAAATGTCGGGAAGGGGATAATATTATAAATATACATTGTTTAATAGACCAAAATGCCATAAAATTAAGACCACTGACTGGGGAAGTGAATAATACTGATTATTTCATTACAATGACACCTGTCAAAATGGTGAATTTATTAGGCAACAAGTCAACAGTCAGTTCTTGAAGTTGATGTGTTGGAAGCAGTAAAAATATGCATGCGTAAGAATCTAAGTAACTTTGACAAGGACAATATTGTGATAGCTAGGGGACTGGGTCTAAGCATATCCAAAGTGGCAGGTCCTACAGGTCCTTTGAGGTTTTCACAATATGCAGTGGCTAGTACCCCCTAAAAGGGGTCAATGGAAGGACAACGGGTGAACCAGAAACAGGGTCATGGGCGCCGAAGACTCGTTGATGAGCACGTGGAGTGAAGGCTAGCCCCTCTGGTCCGAACTTTCAGAAGAGTGCCTATGCTGATCCCTGTCACTGCTGATGTAATGATGGGGGTAAGGAAACAGACAAGTGAGCCCTAATCTACCCGCCACTCAGTCCCTGCCTACTTGCAACGACCTGCCCTAGGCGACGGGGTACAGCTAGGCGACGGTCCCTACGCTCAATAAGTGCACGACAGACAAACAGACAAGGGTACACAGAAGCTGAGGGAAATGGGGCAGTTGCCCACGGCAACACCGTGAGCAACAAGAGTGGTGAACGAGCCGAGTCAAACCAGGAGTGTACGAGGTACCAAACGCAGAGCAGGAGAGTAGTGAACAAGCCGAGTCAAACCAGGAGTGTACGAAGTACCAAACGCAGAGCAGGAGAGTAGTCAGTAAGCCAGGGTCAATATGAAGCAGGGTCAATGAGTTCAAGAAGCTGCAGCAGGGCCAGGAAACCAAACGAGAAGAATCACAAGCAAGGAGGAACAGGAAAGGCAGGTATAAATAGACAGAGGGTGGGAGCTAGCTCCGTCTGGCCAGGCTGTGATAGGCTCTCCCACTCCTAAGCCTGCCATCCTGAGTGGTGGAAGATGGAGTCAGTCTCACAGACATAGAAGCAGGTGCAGACTGATTACCTATGGGCGTTGACCCAGAAGCTGGGCCTGGCAGATCCTTTACAGCTGAAAGCACCTACAATTAGCAATTTAGCATCAGAACTAGACCATGGAGTAATGGAAGAAAGTGGGCTAGTCTGATAAATCACATTTTCATTTAAATCATGTCAACAGCCAGGTGTGTAGCTTACCTGGTGAAGACATATTACCAGGATGCATTATGGGAAGATATCAAGCTGACTTAGGTAGCGTAATGCTCTGAGCAATGTTCATCTGAAAAACCATGAGTCCTGGCATTCATGTGGATGTTATTTTGACAGGTACAGTACCACCTACTTAACCCGTTAGTGACCGTCAATATGCCTTTTCACGGCGGCCACTATTGGTCTTCATTCTGATGCATATGCCTTTTCACGGCGCTGCATCAGAATAAAAAAACAGAGCAGGGAGCCGTTAAATCTCCCTGCTCTCAGATACCAGAGGTAGCTGAGGGCTGGGGGCATCCCTGCTCGAACGGGTGAGATCGATATCAGTAGCGAGCGCCGCATCTCAGTTGTTTTGAAGGGAGGGAGCTCCCACTCATCCCACTGACACCCAGCGATAAGATCACTGAGTGTCTGTGTCTCCGATGGCAGCCCGGGGCCTAATAAAGGCCCCCAGGTTTGCCTGCAGTGAATTCCTGCTAGGTCTTGCCTGAAGCATGGCAGAGCAGATGCCTGTCCTTTTTAAACGGACAGGCAGTAATACACTGGAATACAAAAGTATTGCAGTGTATTATAAAAGCGATCGGAGGATCGCATATTAAAGTCCCCTAGTAGGACTAGTAAAAAAAAAATTTTTTAATAAAGTAAAAAAATAAAAATGTGAACAAAAAATGAAAAACCCTCTTTTCCCCCTTACAAAATGCTTTATTATTAAAAAATAAATAAATAAAGTAAGAAATGTACACATATTTGGTATCACCGCGTCCGTAACAACCCCAACTATAAAGGTATTACATCAGTTAACCCACACGGTGAACGCTGTAAAAAATAAAATAAAAATAATGAAAAAATTGCTGTTTTCTGTGAATCCTGCCTTAAACAAAATGTGATAAAAAGTGATCAAAAAGTCGCATCTACTGCAAAATCGTACCAATAAAAACTACAAGTTGTCCCGCAAAAAAAAGCTCTCATACAACTGCATAGGCGGAAAAAAGTGATGGCTCTTTTTGTTTTTACTGTGTAAAATTAGTAAAACATGCAAAATCTATACATATTTGATATCGTTGCAATCTTAACAAACCGCTGAATAAAGTTGTTGTGTTATTTATACCACACGGTAAACGGCGTAGATTTAGGAAGCAAAAACGAGTGGCAAAAATTCTGGTTTTTTTCTATTCCCCCCATAAAAAGTTAATAAAAGTTGATTAATAAATTATATGTACCCCAAAATTCTGCTATTAAAAAATACAACTTGTCCCGCAAAAAAGAAGACCTTATACAGCTATGTCGACGTAAACATAAAAAAGTTATAGCTCTTAGAATGCGACGATGGAAAAACGTAAAAAATAGCTTGGTCATTAAGGTTTAAAATAGGCTGGTCATTAAAGGGTTGAAGTTATTGCCGACCAAGTACACCCCTCAAGGGCAACAATATTCCCTAATGGCAGTGCCCTCTTTCAGCACGATAATGTGTCCAGCCACACTGTAAAAATTGTTCAAGAATGCTTTAAGGGGCTCGACAAAGGGTTTAAACCCTTAATGACCAGCCTATTTTAGACGTTAATGACCAAACCATTTTTTACGTTTTTCCATCGTCTCATTCAAAGAGCTATACACTTTTTATTTTTGCGTCGACATAGCTGTATAAGGTCTTGTTTTTTGTGGGACAACTTGTAATTTTTAATAGCACCATTTTAGGGTAAATAGAATTTATTGATTAACTTTTATTTACTTTTATTGGGGGAGGGGATAGAAAAAAAACAGCAATTTCGCCACACTTTTTTACGTCCTAAACTTACACCGTTTACCGTGTGGTATAAATAACACAATAACTTTATTCAGCACGTTGTTGCGATTTTGACAATACCAAATTTGTATAGTTTTTGTATGTTTTATTACTTTTTTTCAAAATTATTTGCTTTTGTGTCTCCATATTTGAAGAGCCGTAACGTTTTTTTTTTTTCGCCGATGCAATTGTAGGAGGGTTTGTTTTTTGCGGAACGACTTGTAGTTTTTATCGGTACCATTTTGGAGTAGATGCGACTTTTTGATCACTTTTTATCACATTTTTTTTTAAGGCTGGATTCAAAGAAAATAGCAATTTTTGCATGTTTATTTATTTTATATTTTACGACGTTTACCGTGCGGGTTAAATGATGTAATAGGTTTATAGTTGGGGTCGTTACGGACGCGGCACACCAAATATGTGTAACTTTTTTACTTTATTTTGTTTGTTAATAATAAAGCAGTTTGTAAGGGGTAAAAAGTGGGTTTTTCATTTTTGTTCACTTTTTTTTTCACTTCTTATTAAACTTTTTTTTTTTAATTTATTACTAGTCCCACAAGGGGACTTCACTGATAATCCGTTCGCATTTATAATACACTGCAATACCTTTGAGCACCCTTTTCTCTAAATTTTGGTGTTTTTATCAAATAAGCAATTCATTTATTGACCAAATTGTCACGAGAAAACAATCTCAGAATCGCTTGGATAGGCAAAAGCATTCCGGAGTTATTACCACATAAATAAACACATGTCAGATTTGAAAAAATGGGGCTGGTCCTGAAGGCCAAAATGAGCTTGGTCTTGAAAGGGTTAAAACCTGTAAGTTGCAAGGTGGGGACTCCATCGTTCGGACTTGTTTTTTCCAGCACATTCTACAGATGCTCGATTGGATTGAGATCTGCAGAAGTAAGAGGCCATGCCCAAACCTTAACCCGTTAGTGACCGGCCCATAGTGTTTCTACGTCGATCAGTAACGGGCCTGCTCTCAGCTACGGGCCTGCTCTCGGCATCCCTGCTCGACTGGGTGAGATCGATATTAGTATCGATCTAACCCGTTTAACCCCTCAGATGCGGTGCTCAATAGCGTGCACCGCATCTGAGTGGTTTTGGAGAGAGGGAGGGAGCTCCCTCTCATCCAACTGACACCCGGCGATAAGATCGCCGAGTGTCTATGTCTCCGATGGCAGCCAGGGGCCTAATAAAGGCCCCAAGGTCTGCCTGTGGTGAATGCCTGCTAGGTCATGCCGGAGGCATGACCTAGCAGATGCCTGTCCAGTGGCGTAACTACCGCTATAGCAGCCGTAGCGGCTGCTACGGGGCCCACGGCGATAGGGAGAACGGGGGAACGAAAGTCCCCCCAAGTTCTCCATGACTAACCTGTGACTTCCGGCATCTGCGCAGCTCAATAAAAATGAAAGTAGCGCTGGTCACGCATGCGCACAAGCGCGACCGGCGCTCCATTCATTTCTACGGAGCTGCCGACACAGACCCCGGAAGTCCTAGGTTTGTGATGGAGAACTTCAGGGGACTTTCAGTCCCCCGTTCTCCCTATCACTGCAAGCGATCACACATGTATCCCCTATCCTGTGGATATCCTGTGGATAGGGGATACATGTCTTTTGTTTAATGGCAGAGCGGGGAGATACCTCCCCGCTCTGCCGTATTATTCAGTGGCGTCGCGCTAGAGCAGCCATAGCGGCTGCTAGCGTAGCCTCCGGCCATGGTGGGGGCCCGTGCAGGCGGGCGACACGGGCCCCCTCATGCCGCGGGCCCCGTAGCAGCCACTACGGCTGCTATAGCGGTAGTTACGCCACTGGCTATAATACATTACACTACCTAGGTAGTGTAACGTATTATAAACTGTCAGTGTGACGCTGAGGGTATGTTCACACGGCCTATTTACGGACGTAATTCGGGCGTTTTTGCCCCGATTTACGTCTGAAAATAGCGCCTCAATAGCGCTGACAAACATCTGCCCATTGAAAGCAATGGGCAGACGTTTGTCTGTTCACACGAGGCGTATATTTACGCGCCGCTGTCAAATGACGGCGCGTAAATAGACGCCCGCGTCAAAGAAGTGACCTGTCACTTCTTTGGCCGTAATTGGAGCCGTTATTCATTGACTCCAATGAATAGCAGCGCCAATTACGTCCGTAATTGACGTGGCGTTCAAGCACCTGCACATGCCGTTACGGCTGAAATTACGGGGATGTTTTCAGGCTGAAACATCCCCGTAATTTCAGCCGTTACGGACCCCCGCCGTGTGAACATACCCTGAGAGTCACACTGACAGGAAGCTTATGAGGACCGGCCTCCGGCTGGTTCTCATAGGCTTCTGTGCATGGCAGACCCGGGGGCCGTTGTATGGCCTCCGGTTCTGCCTTATAACCGACTGCAGCACCCGCAATCGGTCCCCGGGAAAGTTTGTTGTAGCAACAAACTTTCCAGTTTGTTGTAGTAACAAACTTTCCAGTTCGTTGCTACAACAAGCTTTCCCTGCGATCACATGACCGGGACCTGAACCAATTAGGTCCCGGTCATGTCTCCGGGACCAGAGGCAGGGGTTAACAGCGCGATCCGGGTGTCAGTGTTACTCTGAGACACCCGGATCGCGCTTTTAACACCCACCGTGAATTCACGTCGGCGCTGCACAGAGCCCGGCAAATGCCGACGTGAATTTCCTGTGGGCGTTTGGGAAGCGGTAAAAAGGATCTGTTACTAAACTTTTGTCACCAGACACTACAGAACACCTACAGAGGTATTTGTAAAGTCCATGCCTTAATGAGTCACAGCTGTTTTGGCAGTATGAAGGAGACCTACACAAAATCATTCAGGTGGTTTTAATATTATGGCTTAAAGGTGTATATACATGTGAGTTGATAAATATTTATCATACTAATTACACTTTTTACCTTAGTCTCAGCTCTGGTCTGTCCAATTGACTAGGCACAACAAAAACGATAGAATGCCTACATTTGTATGATTGTATAGCGTCTCGAATGTTATTGTTTCTCAGACTATAAATTATGGGATTTAAAAAAGGAGTTACAATTGCATAAAATACTGAAAGACACTTATCAAATACAAAAGTGTATCCTTGATTTGGCTTTACATACATAGTTATAACAGAGCCATAATACAGAATAACCACAGTAAAGTGGGATCCACATGTAGAGAACGCCTTTTTACGACCACTATTAGAGGGTATCTTTAAAATAGCTAAAATTATCTGTAAGTAAGATAAGATAATAAAGAACAAACAACTAAACACAATGATCCACACCAGGCTGTATAGATAATTTTTTAGAAGTGATGTGTCAGTGCAAGAAAGACTAAATAGTGGTGATGCATCACAAAAAAAATTATCAATCTCATTTCTACCACAAAAGAACAATTTACTTAAAAGATAAATAGGAATTAATGAACAAGTGAAGCTGGAAAACCAAGACATGAATGCCAACTGATGGCAAAATCTGTTAGTCATTATTGCCATATATCGCAATGGATTACATATTGCCAAATACCGATCATAAGCCATTAATGCAAGTAAGTAATTTTCAATACCTCCCAATACAAAGAAGAAATATAGTTGGGCAATACAGCCAGTAATAGATATTCTTCTATCGCCAGATACTAAATCTGTCAACATTTTTGGCATAGTAACTGAAGCATAAGCAATTTCCATGAAAGCAAAATTTCTAAGGAATAAGTACATTGGACATTGAAGTTTGGAGCTTTGCCAGATAACAGTAATGATAATAGTGTTCCCAGTAATTATTGATATGTACATCAGGAAAAAGAGGAAAAAAAGAAATAGTTGTAGATTCTGGTTGACGTTGAATCCAAGAAGGTAAAATTCTGTTATTGTTGTATAATTTTCAGCTTGCATTCCTGTTAATTGTTATTCATTCTAAAAATAATGTAAATACAGTTATTTGTGTAATAAGTTTTAAAGGGTTAATGTCATCACAGAAAGTGAATAGGGCCATACTATAGTTCTCTGTACAGCCGATAGTTGAGGGTCAATGTGCAGAGAAAGATTTTGAAGGAGCCGCAGTGCCAAAGCAGTGCTAAAGAAGCACTGTGGACCTTTCATTCTCAGAAATAATGAGGGACCCGGCGGTCGCACCCTTACCGATCACAAAGTGACAGCATTTCGCTAGGATATTCAATCACTTTCTGTGATGGAGGGCTCTGTTTTGTGTAATGAGCTGTAGCTTTTCAAGACACCATTTATTGTACCATATTATGTACTGGTAAAATGGAAATGGAAAAAAAAACAGTGATCCCTTCATTGTTTTTTTTGTTTTGTTTTTATGGCGTTCACCATGTGCTAAAAACTACATGTTAATGTTATTTTGCGTGTCAGTTCAATTACGGTAATATCAAATTTATATATTTTTATATGTTTTACTATATTTACAAGGAAAAAAATAATTGTTAAAAATAAAAAAATGTTTTGTGTCGCCATATTCTGAGAGCCATAACGTGAATGAGCAGTGTGAGTGCTTAATTTTTGCAGAATGAGCTGCATTTTTTATTGGTACCGTTGTAGGGCACATAAGACTTTATAATTACTTTTTAATAATTTTTTTCTGGCAGATGAGGAAACCAAAAAACTGTGATTCTGCCTTTTTTTCCCCCTGCTTTCCTTCTTCAAGTTAAAGAATCTTAAATTGTTCAGACTGTTACAGATGCGGCGATACCACTTATTTTTTTTTTACTTTTAATATTTTTTTTTATAAATTAAAAAAAATTATATTTAACTATATTTTACTTTTCATTAGTCCACCAAGGGGACTTGAACCAGAGGTTTTGGGATCGCTTGCATGATATACAAATGTATTGCAGTATAACGTGATCTTTAAAGGCCTTAATAGGAGCACAAAGATGGCAGATATGGGGGTCTTCATTAGGCTTTCAGGCTGCCATGACAACCTTTTTCACCCCACGATTGCTTCTCAGGGGAGAGGTTGGGCTGTTGGAGGGGGCTGCCCCATCTTTCTATCGGCTTAGATCCGTGGTCTCTTTTGACCACGACATCTAAGGGGTTAAACTAGCGTTTCCGCTCGTTGCAGTGAAGTGCAGGCTGTAAAATACAGCCAACACACGCAATTTATGGAGTGGTCTCAGGCCATGAGACCGCTCCATACTTTCCTTGCAAGTCTCCGCCGTGTATAAGTCGGGAAGGGGTTAAAGGGGTGACTGATGGGAAATGACCACTGAGAAGTAGGACCTACATCCATTAGCTGATTGCCGAGTCGGCTTATTTTTAAAAAGGAATGGTCTTCATTAGACAACCCCTTTAATAGTCGATCAACTTGTTCATGCTAGAAAGAGGAATACATAGAGAGTTTATACATTAATATACAATCTTTATTAGTTGTCATAGAACTTTGTCGATGACACAAATCTTTAATTGGTAACTTTTTTTGAAAAGGTTCTAACCAAAATCTAAATGCCGTGTAGATCTGTCAGAATATTTTAGGTTTAACTTATTCCCAGATTTTCAATGACTCAAATATGCACAGTAAAATTTGTTTCTAAACTTGTATCCATGTAGGTTGTCCCAGCTTCTCCATACTACAAAGACATAGGCAATCAGTGTCCTGGTGTAAGGTGCCTCAATGCTTCTAGGTGGGAAAACCTCTGTAATACTGAGTCCAATGCAGCATGTCATGATCTTATTTTCTGTTGGATTCTCAAATAATCCAAAAGAAAAAAAATCTATGTACAGTATGTCTCGTATGAGACATATGGAGATTGTATGTCTGATAGTTGTATTGTTTAAAGCTATATTACGGCATCATACAACTTTGAGGTTATATGCAGCCGTAAAGAACTGATGTTAGTGAGACATTATAAGAAACTAGCAGAGACCCTTTCCTAAATGCATTGCTGTCGTTTAAAGATGACTGTATGTACATTTGTAATACTGCATTTACACTAGGCAAGAGATTATCATACCTCTGATGTAATTAAAAACGTGAAAATTGCAATTGTAAAAAAGCCAAACACAGACAATATTAAGAAAACTGAGGATAACGCATAATAAAATATCCACTTGTATGTTTGAACTTGTGTCACTCTGCAGATTCAAGCATTTTAATACCTACAATAGAGAAATGCTTTATATTAAAAAATGATCTCCTCTCTCGTATTTTTCAGATAAGGTCTATTTATTGATGTGTGGAAAAAATGTCAGATAAAATCAGTGTTACGACAAGTATGATTTATATACTTACAAAATAACCATTTGATTCATTTTGGATTCTCATAAGACGATATACTGTAAATGATAAAGGGGGAAATGGTACTTTTTGCCCATGCCACAATATTTTAAATGTCTTTAAAATCCCAAGATTGACAGACCCTTGAGGTTAATTATAATGAAACGTGTTATGAAAAAAAAAAAAATCTTACTAAGTGCTAAAAAAAAGCTACTGTATAAAACAAAATATTGTAATTGTATTTACTTACTTCCCTGAATTTGGCACACAATTTGATTCTGGTCCGGCCGTCTGAATGCTGCAGAAAGTTTTTTTCTTTCCCACAGTATAGGACAGAGGTCCTCAACCTTCTGATGGTTGTGAGCAACTATCAAATATGGCAGGTTGTATTGAGCCACACTGGGTATTAAAAGGTGAAAAAAATATATATTAGGCCAGGATCACACACACGGTTTAATGCCCGCGGCTGCGGTCCGTCGTCCCTATTCACCCCTCGACGGCCGCGACCACAGACTTCCTAGTTCAGGCAGGCATCTCCCTCCTAGGAGACGCCGGCACTCTGTTCCTCTCCACCCTGCAGTGTTCTCTGGGGTGCGCTCATTCCCAACCTTAAAAGGCCAGTGCGCGCACATGAAAAATATTACTGATTAACACATGATAATCCTGGACTATAAAAAAGGCTCTGTCCTTTCACTCCTTGCCTGAGCATTGTTGTGTATTCCTATGTTAGTCTTAGCAAATGGTCCCTTAATGTCATCCTGTTCCCAGTGTTCCCATGTCCTGTATCCCGTGCTGTGTTTGTTCCTGAGCCTTATCAAGTGTTGAAGTCATGCTGTACCACCTGTCACGCTCATTGTCATACACCACATCTGCTGTCATCTGCCACGCCTGATATAATCTGCCATGTGTGGCGTCATCTGCCTTCAAGTTTCATCTGTGCCTTTGCCCACTTTAGTCTTTTTCTTCAGGGTGCTAGCCGTTTTTTTGATGGCTAGCACCCTGACCCATTCATTTCAATGGGGCACACTTCAGTTTTTTTGACGGTCCCGTTGCTCCGTTCCGACCAAAGCAGAGCATGTCCTATGCCCATGCAAGTCAATGGGGCCGTCAAAAAAAACTGAAGGCACACGGAAGGCATCCGTGTGCCGTCCATGTGTGACGAAGCCGTTGCCTAGCAACGACCGGATGGGCAGAGGTACACATACAGACATACTGCACCGCACTAATCGGCAGCCCCTTCTCTCTGTCAGTACTGATAGAGAGAAGAGGCTGCTGATCAGTGCTGGAACGCAGCGATATTAAGAAAAATAAGTTCATACGTACCCGGCCGTTGTTTTGGTGACGCGTCCCTCTTCTGACATCCAGTCCGACCTCCCTGGATGACGCGGCAGTGATTGGCTGCAGCGGTCACATGGTCTGAATTGTCATCTCAGGACGCGGGACTTGAGGAAGAAGCAGGGTAGCAGGGAGTTCTGGGTAAGTAGTAACTTTTTTTTTTTTTGCAGGTTTTTTTTAATGAACCATTAATCTATATTGTGAGCATGGTATTCAATGTCCAACGGTAGTCTCTGTCCAGGGGGCAGAAAGAATTAAAGGGCTGCACTGATCAGCAGTAACTCTTTCAGCGCCCTGGACAGTGAGTACCGCTGGACAGGGAATAGCATGTGTGGCACTCACAATATCGTGTACATAGTGTGAATGGGTTTCAGTTTCCTCTCGGAAACTGAAACACAGAAGTGTACACGGAGTACGCACGTGAAGCACACTGTTCCAATCACGGACACACGGACATGTGAAAAACGGCCGTGAAAACGGTGATGGAAGTGTGTATGAGGCCTAAGCCTCTGCTACTGTCTGGACTATTACAGGTACTCTTGTACTAGGACTTTGTATAGACTGTTGTTTTGCCAGCTTCTACTCCACTACGGTGGTGCGGCCTAGTGGGTCCAGATACCCACGGATCGTGACACACGGTTTTGATGCAGTTTTTGGTTTCGTATTTTAGCCAAACACAGAAGTGGACACAAATAAGGAGATGACACAGTATTTCCTTTATATCGTGTCTTCTTTTAAGCTCCACTTTTTGGCTTTGGCTAAAAAATACTTATCCGAAAATTGACACAAAAACTGCATCAAAACTGAGTGTGATCCTGCCATTTAAGATATGACCCACTTATATGGCTTTTACTCTAGCGTTAACTACCAGTAATATAGATTTGACCTCACCTTTTTGTTCATTCTAAACCTTTGCCACTGCAGCCAGTTTTGACCTTCCTGACAGAGGCTCAAATCAGACATTTTATGTGGTAAGAACTTTGAAATGCTTTTATTTATCCAAGTTATTCTGAGATGTTTTGGACTTTATGTTACCCACATTGTACTTTGTTAGCAGTAAATTTTTGTTGATACATTCATGGTTTCTTTGGAAAAAAACACCAACATTTAACCCCTTCCTGACATTCGACGTCTATATACGGCGCTGTCATGAAGGGGTTCCCTCAAACTGCAGCACAGTTACGTCGCGGTAACATTGCGGGCTCGGACAAGGAGCCCGCACCATCACCGCCGGGTGTCAGCGGTATATTACAACTGACACACTCCTGTAATGGCCAGGACCGGAGCTATTTTCCGATTCAGCCGATTAAGACCTCAATAGAGAGCGCAGCATCTCAGGGGTTATTACCCAACCGGCAGCCCAGCGATGCAATCGCTGGGTTGGTAAGGAAACCGGATAAAATAATGGCCTCTGGCGGGTCCTCATAGACTTGCTATCAGTAAATAACTGACAGCTCTAATATTAGTGTCTTAGAATAGTGATCGAGACTTCAGGCCTTCAAGTCACCTAGTGGGACAAATAAAAAAGTCTAAAAAAAGTTAATAAAAATGTTGTCAAGTATAAAAAAACCAAACTGCCTTTTTCCCCATAATAATTATTTTATTATTGTCAAAATCGTAAAAAAATAAAAATAAACTATACATAATTGGTAACGCCATGTCCGTATCAACCCAAACTATAAAACTATTATGTAATTTATCCCGCACGGTGAATGCCATAAAAAAAATTATTGAAAACAATGCCAGAATTCCTGTTTTTAGATTACTTCTCCCAAATTTTTTTATAAAAAGTGATCAAAATGTCACATTTACTCTAAAATAGTACCAATACAAACGACAACCCGTCCCGCAAAATAAAATCCCTGACACAGCTTTGTCCACGAAAAAATAAAAATATTATTGGTCTTAGAATATGGCGACAGAAAACAAATGTTTTTTTTAAAAAAAAAAGTGATTTTATTGTGCAAAAGCTGAAATACATGCAAAACTATGTACATTTGGTATTGCCGTAATCCTATCGACCCGCAGAATAAAGTTATCATATATTTGATAGCGCACAGTGAATGCCGAAAAAAACCCCAATAAAACACAATTCCAGAATTGTTTGTTTCTGGTCATTTCCTCTTCCAAAAAAATTAAACAAATAGTGATCAATGAGTCGTATGTGTCAAAAGATTGTACCAATAAAATCTACAGCTTGTCTCACAAAAAACAAGCCTGCACACTGTTCCATCAACCAAAAAATAAAAAAGTTATGGCTTTTCATCATTAGTAATAGGGTGATGATTAACATCCCGATGTGCAGGCCGTAGGGGAACATTTCTTCAGTTTCAGTGCCATAGTATTGAGGAACTAGCAAGGGAAGGGACAGAGCATATCTACTGAAAATGAAGGCACCCGTGTTATACCAGTGCAACACTTTCCAAGCAAAATGTCCCAAACTACGAACGAGAAAAAGTCACCAAAAGGTGCAGTGTTACAAAAGAGGGATAAGAAAGGAGATTATTTATCAGTGCTACACTGGACTGTCCATAAAAGATTGCATCATGGCGTACTACACATCTATAGATAATTGTATTATTTACCCCATTATTAAACCCTTTAGGCGTTTCACAGGAATAAAGGCAAAGTGACAGTGAAATGTAACTATTTTTATTTTTTTTGCAGATATTCACATTTTATCCTTTATTTCTGTAACACAGCAGTTGTTAACAAAGAAACACCACTCAATATTTATTACCCTAATTCTGCAGTTTGTAGAAATATCCCATATATGGCCCTACTGTGCTATTTGACGTGAATTTTGGGGTCTACTTTTTATTACTTTTATAAGTTTTCTAGGCCCCACTACAGGTTTGCAGAGGCCTTGAGGTGTCAAGACATAAGAAACACCCCCAAAAATAACCCATTTTGGAAACTATACCCCTCAAGGAATTCATATAAGGTTGCAGTGAGCATATTGACACCTCAAGTGTTTCAAATGCTTTATTAGAAATAGGCTGTAAAATGAAAAAAAATATTTTTTCCAATTAGACATAGTTTTAGCTACAAATTTTTAATTTCCACAAGGACTAAAAGGGTAAAATTCCCCCCAACATTTGTAACATTTGTAAAGTAATTTCTTCTGCATATTTGGTCATAAACTGTTTGGACAAACCCCAGGGCTCAGTAGAGAAGGAGCACCATTTGTCTTTTAGAGCGCAGATATTGCTGGATTGGTTTTTAGGCCCCATGTCACATTTGCAGAGCTCCTAAGATAACAGCAGTGAAAACCCCTGACTCTATTTGGAAAATTACACCCCATAAGTATTTTCATCTAGGAGTATAGTCAAACTTTTGACCCCACAGGTTTTTACTAAATTGAATAAAAAAATTTTTTTTCCCAAAAAGATGTAATGTTAGCTAAAAATGTTACATTTTCACAAGGAATAAAAGAGAAAAAGTGCTCTCATATGTAATGCAATTTCTTTTGAGTACGATAATATCCCATTTGTGGCCATAAAATGTTGGTTGGGCACATGGCAGGGCTCAGAAGGGAAGGAGCGCCATTTGGCTTTTGTACTGCAGATTTTGATGGATTGGTTTCTGGGCGCCATGTCGCAAAGGAATAAAGGAGAAAAAGCACCCAACAAATGTAATGCAATTTCTCCTGAGTATGGCGATACCCCATATGTGGTCATAAATTGCTGTTCGGGTACACGGCAGAGCTCAGAAGGAAAGGAGCACCATATGTCTTTTGGAACACAGAATTTGCTAGATAGATTTTAGGGTGCTATGTCGAATTTGCAGAGCCCCTGAGGTACCAGTACAGCGGAAACCCTTGAGAAGTGACACCATGTGGAATTTCCAGATCACCCCTGTATATAACCCCCATCACCCCTGTATATTACCCCAAGCCTGTATATTTATTTTGCCTTTACTGGGTTTGCTAGACAAGTGGCTTGTGTATAAGTGAAGTTAATAAACCAGAGTTAAAAGAAGGAATAGGCGGCCGCAAGCTGGTAATATGAGGCCAGGAAAGGCCAAAAACAGTGGCCCTTCCCACACTTGTAGTGCTAGGCAGCGGCAGCTTTATTGTATCTGATTAGTTATGAAAAATGAGGGGGAACCCACGTTGTTTTTTTCTTTAAAAAAATCAATAAATAATTCACGAAAATGACATTGGGTCCCCCCATTTTCATAACCAACTAGATACAACACAGTAACAACAGGCTAGCATTACCAGGGTGTGAAAAGCCAGTGTTTTTGGACCTTCCCAGCCTAATAATATCAGCCTGAAGCCGCCCCGGGACCCGAGTATCACTACAGATAGTCGGGTACCGGATTGCACCCGTCTCTTCCCGATACCCCTGGTGGCGGTGGGTACCAGGGTAATAATGGGGGCTTACCGCTAGCCTTTTTACTGGCTAACACTAATCCCCGCCTTAGTAATAGACGTCGTCAAGCAGACAACTGCCATTATGAAGGCGCTAATAAAGTATTAAAAAACAGACATAACTGGGGGGCGGAGCTACGGCGCATCATGATGGCAGCTTAATCTCGGAGCTCCCCACTTCACCTCTGGAAACTACAGCTCCTAAGGCAATATAGCTAGACGACATGGTGAGAACTTCAAGGGATAAGGGCGGATATTCACACGGTCCTGCAAAGCGAGGAAAAAATCAGTCCAAAATGGACAAATTCCTCAGGAAGAAACTTTCCTCTCCTGCGGGCCGGGACAAAATGGCGCCGGCACAACATGCAGCAGACGCTGGAGACGACGACCCTGAGGGGGATAGCTCTACGGCTTACTCGGATTCAGCAAGGGGCAGAGACAGGCTGTCGCGTTCCTACTTTAAAAAGGTACTGACACAAGCAATCTCCCCAATAATGAAGGAGCTGGCAGATATAAAAGGAGATATTAAGCAGATTAGGCAACGAGTGGATTTGTTGGAGGAAACACAAAACTCCATTCTACACCACAGTGCGGCTGTTTCTACCATGCTTGTTTCACATCAGAATCATATAAATAATGCACATCTGATGATTGAAGATCAAGAAAATCGTATTCACCGTCGGAACATCAGAGTGTGGGGTCTCCCTGAATCAGTACCCGGTGACGCTTTGCCCCAAGTGATTAATCAGATTTTTGCTGATCTTGTCGGTCAAGAGAGGGCTGACAAAATGGTGGTGGAGCGTGTTCATAGGGCGCTAAGACCGAAACCTGCTTTGAACGAGCCACCGAGAGATGTGATTTGTGGCTTACTGAGCTTCGTAGATACATCGAGTTTGTTGAAAGCGGCGAGGGAACGACAGGAATTTGAATATGAAGGGACACCATTATTCTTCTTTCAAGATAAAGCTCCTAGTACCTTGGCTAAGCTAAGAATTCTGAAGCCAGTGACTGACATGCTACGTGTTAAAAAATTACCGGTGAGATGGTTATTCCCGTTTGGTTTGGCGACCATCATAGACGGGCGGCAATTTACCATCCGCTCTCCAGATGACCTCCCTAAACTTTGGGAAAAGTTGGGCATTTCACCAATTGATGTTCCGTCATGGTTGCCTGTGCATGCAGCTTCGGATTTCCCATATTTACCATCATCGCAGGAATGGCAGATGGCGTCCAGGCTGAAATCTCCGCGATATAGGAAACATCAAGCGCCGAATCTGGCTGATTGAGCTGATCGTCCTGGACGATGCAATTTTTTCTTCTTTCACTCACTCATAGGGAATGCGTGAGTGATTTTTGGACATCCTATGTTCTACTTGCACATCTCTTTGTATTTTGTATTTTTCATTTAGTCGTTTTCTTTCATTTGTCCTCATATACTGCATATTCTCTTATCTTCTGTCTTCATGTCGCTAATGCTGTATCAGACATTGCTATTGTGTATTATTAGAGTATGAAGGGTGTTTATACTTACTGCTCTCATATCCTATACTATTTAGATGCTATATATATATGTATGCTAACTTACAGTAGCACAGCGACGTCGATTTTAATGACAGTCCATAATATTGTCTAATATTGTCTAATGGGTTTAATCAGATGATAAAGTTTCTGGAGGTGAAACTTTATTCCATGGCGTTATGTCCCTCCCCCCCTCCTTAACCCTGTGCTTTCTCTGGAGTGGAGACACTACTTGAAGCCTTGGATATCGGATGGTGTGTACAGTTTCATACTGACTCCCCTTTTGGTTCTTCTTGCTCCAGGGTTGATACTTACACAGGGATGTATGTATATAGTTTATGTTTTTATGTTTGTACTGTGACCGTGCTTGGACATCACTGCGTCTGTCTCACTGTAACTCTGATCTATGGCCTCGTTTAAGACTTTATCATTTAATGTCAAAGGCATGAACATCCCGCAGAAACGTAGTCAGGTTTTCAATATGTTGAGAAGAGAAAGTGCTGACATGATTTTCTTACAAGAAACACATTTCAAGTCGAGTAAGATTCCTTCGCTTCCTACTAAGCCTTATGACAAGTGGTTTCATTGCACTTACCCTACTGCCTCGAGAGGGCTTTCTATAGCGATACGTGACACCATACCTTTTGTTCATGATGCTACACAAATTGACCCCTATGGCCGTTACATATTTCTTAAAGGTACTATCTTGAACACGAAAATTACATTAGTGAATCTCTACGCACCAAATGTGAGACAGGCGCAGTGGTTAATGAAGGTATTGCATTTTCTCCAGCCCTTCTTTGAAGGGTTAGTGGTAGTAGGAGGGGATTTTAACTTGGTATTGGATCAGAATTTAGATTCCTCCTCCAAAATATCTCATATTACCCATAAAGCCCTCAGACGACTCAAACTGTTGTTAACTACACTGAAACTAGTCGATGTGTGGTGATTACATCACCCGTCCGAACGAGATTATTCCTTTTATTCTGCCCCACATAAATCGTATCAGCGTCTAGACCATTTGCTACTATCTGAAAGATACTTGCCTGCGCTTACCTCTTCTTCTATTGGAAACATTACCATCTCTGATCATGCCCCAATTTCTATTAAATTCACGTTGACAAAACTCCCAGTACGAGGGTGGAATTGGAGACTTAATGATACTTTACTTGAAAATTCTAAGGATTTTGATACCCTAGAGCATAGATTGAGAGAATTTTCTGTATTTAATGATGACCCTCTTGTTTGTCAACCTATCTTGTGGGAGACGCATAAGGCCTTCGTAAGGGGGGAACTTATTGCTATGGGGTCTAGAATCAAGAAAGATCGGGCGAAGAATATAAATCGGGTGCTGTGTCAAATTTCCTATCTGTAAAATATTCAGAAAAGTGCGCAGTTGGCTTCTGTTCAGATCGAGTTGAGAAATCTCAGGCAGGAACTCAAGAATATCCTTAATGTGCGATCGGCTAAATCTCTTCAACTACTAAAATATAAAACCTATGCTCATGGGGATAAAGGGAATAAAATAATGTTGAATCTCATTAAATACAAAGAGGGAAAACGTTTATCTCTTCCATAAAGGATGGGTCAGGGCAAAAACTTTTTGTAACGGATCTAATTGCCCGAGAGTTTCAGAATTATTACTTGGAGTTGTATAATATTAAAAAAGATCCACTGCAGAACATTGCTACACACCATGCTGATGCCATACAAAAATACCTAGCTTTGATTGAGGCACCCTCCTTGTCAGAAGAGGAGTGGGTCTCTTTAGTGGTCCCATTCACTATGTCTGAAATTGAAAAAATGTTGATGTCCATTCCAAACGGGAAAAGCCCTGGACCTGATGGGCTCCCCATCATTTATTATAAAAAATAAAAAAAATACTCTAATGCCGTATTTTCTATCCTTGTGTAATGCCATGTTGACTGGAGCTACCTTCCCTAATGAAGCCTTAGAGGCTAACATCACAATCCTCCCTAAAGAGGGTAAGGATCTGGAAAGGTTCAGTAGCTATAGGCCTATTTCCCTATTAAATTCAGATTTGAAATGGTGGGCGAAAATATTATCAACACGTATTAATTATTTTCTTTCTAAATTGGTGGGAGTGGAACAAGTGGGATTTGTGCCAGGGAGGGAGGGAAAATGTAATACTATAAGAACGGTACATGCCATATATCATGCTAGACAAAACAACATACCCCTGATATTACTAGGGACTGACGCAGAAAAGGCCTTTGATCACATTGATTGGGTATTTTTGAAAGCTGCTCTTGCCAAATTTGGTTTCCCTCAACCATTCATTGACATGATCTTTTCTTTATATAAAAACCCTACAGCGAGAATTCAAGTGAACGGCACCTTTTTAGATCCTTTCCCCATTCACAACGGCACACGTCAAGGTTGCCCTCTATCCCCCACGTTGTTCGTTTTGGTAATGGAAACCCTATTACTTAAAATTAGACAGACCTCCACTATCAAAGGCCTTACGGTAGGGGGGTTCGAACACAAAACAGCTGCGTATGCTGATGATTTGCTGGTATTTATGACAAACCCCATGGTAGCTCTACCAAGTCTCATTCAAATTTTCGAGGAATTTGGTTGGATCTCAAATTTTAAGATTAATTATGAGAAATCTGAAGAATTAAATATAACTCTCCCTCACAAAACATTTTTGACAGTTAGCTCCCGCTCACCTTTTAAGTGGAAAAAGTCCGAACTGCAATACTTGGGTCTTAAAATTACGTCTGCTCCTAAAATGCTTTTCAACCGGAATTATAACCCATTGTACAATAAAATTTAAGATTTCTTGAGCAAGCTACATATCCCATATATGTCATGGATAGGATGCAAGAATCTTCTTACTACATTTGTTCTCCCGCAGGTTTTATATTTTCTTTCAGACTTTACCAATTGATATCCCTAAATATTATTTTTCAAGGTGCAGACGCTTATTCACCGACTTCTTGTGGAATAACAAAAAGGCCTAGAATCGCATATTTGCAACTTATAAGGAAGAAAAGTGAGGGAGGGTTGGCGTTACCTGATCTGCCCTCGTATTATAATGCCATACACCTGGGGAGATGGACACAACTGGCAAAGGTTGATGGTGTACTTCCCCATGTTGCTATAGAAAGGGGTTTAATGAAGAACAATCTTGCTTCCGTTTATTGGGTCGGAACTACGCTCCCTTCTAGATCATTGGTAGTAAGTGATATGACATGGGGAATGCTTAAGGTATGCTACACTACTTCGGCACTACACCTACATAATAACAAATTTTCACTGTTGGCACCACTCTCTGTACTTCCATGTCTAGTAAACCCTACTTGTACTTTTGTTCCTGACTCTTGGACTCAACTTCAGTCATTGAAAATAGCAAAAATTTTTGACTCTTCGGGTCCACCTACTTTACAGGCCTTACATGAGGAGTTGAATATTCCTTGTCCTTCTAGTTTGCAAGTGATAGATTTCTCATCTACGTGTAAGAAATTTCTGACATCCGCCGTTGTACGTAAATCTGATCCCACTTGCTTGGAAAACTATACTTTATTTGCCTCAACCCCTAAAAAGTCTCTTTCTAGGATATATAAACAATTGATAATAAATCTGAATAAATAATCTCCGGGTTTTATCTCAGCATGAGAACGGGAACTGAGTTGTTCATTTTATGAGGAAGATAGGTCTTGCATTCTTCGGCATTCACATGGATTTTCCAGGTGTGTCAGAATGCAACAGAATTCTTATAAGGTGCTTACGAGGTGGTATAGAACGCCGGATTACTGATACAGGATTCGGGTTTCCCCCTCAAACCTGTGTTGGAGGTGTGGGAAGGAAGTGGGTAGTATTTCCCATATATGGTTGTCCTGCTCGGAGATTCAGTACTTCTGGAGGGAAGTGGAAACTTTGATTTCGAAAATTTGCTCTAGTTCAGTTTCCCTTACTAAGGAACTGATTTTACTTTGGCTACCTACTAAAGATTTTTCTCCATCTTCCAAAAATCTCCCCACATTTATTAACTCGGCGGCTAAACTATTGATTCCTACCAAATGGAGGGATTCAGCGCCTCCATCAATCTAACAACTTGTGACCAAAATTCACCAAATTTGTCGGCTAGAAGAACTTGCAGGGTGGGAAAATAAAAATAGGAATTCCTCTCTTAAAATATGGCAGCCTTGGTTGACGTACAGAGATAAGGTTCAGGGGTATACACAGATTTGAGAGATCTGATTAGACCTTGTCTATGAAGGTGGGATGGTTGGCAACTTATTCCAAGTGGGATGATACTAATTGTGATGTGGTAATTTTTGTCTGAGACACGGTCACAGTGGTTGGTTTATATATTCATTTGTTCGTCTGTAATATTGCAGTTGAGCTAACACACTATAGTATTTATATATCTTAAATTTTGATGCTGTGGTGCGAGATTTTCCATATGTAATGAAGAGAAGTTATTGTTTTCTAGTATAAAGTATTGATGTGCCAGGCATAAATTGTAAAGGATCTGCCAGGCACAGCTTCGGGGTTAACGCCCATAGGTAATCAGTCGGCACCTGAGTCTATGTCTCTGAGACTGACTCCAGCTTCCACCACTCAAGCTGGCAGGCTTAGGAGTGGGAGAGCCTATCGCAGCCTGGCCAGACGGAGCTAGCTCCCGCCCTCGGTCTATTTATACCTGCCTTTCCTGTTCCTCCTTGCTTGTGATTCTTCTCGTGTGGTTTCCTGGCCCAGCTACAGCTCCTGACTATTTGATCCTGCTCCATACTGACCCTGGCTTTCTGACTGCTCTCCTGCTCTGCGTTTGGTGCCTCGTACACTCCTGGTTTGACTCGGCTCGTTCACCTCTCTTGTTGCTCACGGTGTTGCCGTGGGCAACTGCCCCCTTTCCCTTAGCTTTGTGTACCCTTGTCTGTTTGTCTCGTGCACTTACTGAGTGTAGGGACCGCCGCCCAGTTGTACCTTGTCGCCTAGGGCGGGTCGTTGCAAGTAGGCAGGGACAGAGTGGCGGTAGATTAGGGCTCACTTGTCCGTTTCCCTACCCCTATCATTACAATTTGTTTCATTGTTTTGGAGAGCCTTCTGTAAAAAGTTGGAGATTGATCTGTCCTTCTCCTCTGCCTTCCATCCTGAAACTAATGGCCAAACCGAGAGGACTAATCAATCTCTAGAACAATATTTAAGGTGTTTTATCTCTGACTGTCAATATGATTGGGTCTCATTCATTCCCCTCGCCGAATTTTCCCTTAATAACCGGGTCAGTAACTCGTCAGGGGTCTCCCCCTTTTTCTGTAATTTTGGGTTTAATCCACGGTTCTCCTCCGTTTCACCTGGTAGTTCCAACAATCCCGAGGTAGAGGTCGTTCATCGGGAACTGTGCACAGTCTGGGCTCAGGTTCAGAAGAACCTAGAGGCGTCCCAGAGCGTACAAAATACTCAGGCTGATAGAAGATGTTCTGCTAACCCCTTGTTTATGGTCGGGGATCTGGTGTGGTTATCGTCTAGGAACTTGCGCCTTAAAGTCCCGTCCAAGAAATTTTCTCCCCGGTTTATTGGGTCGTATAAGGTCATTGAAGTCCTCAATCTTGTCTCCTTCCGACTGGAGTTGCCCCCATCTTTTCGAATACACGACGTGTTTCATGCCTCCCTCCTTAAACGCTGCTCCCCGTCCTTGGCTCCCTCGAGGAGACCTCCTGTTCCCGTTCTCACCCCTGAGGGGGTGGAATTCGAGGTGGCCAAGATTGTGGACAGCAAGATGGTCCAAGGCTCCCTCCAGTACCTGGTCCATTGGAGAGGATACGGGCCTGAGGAGAGGACTTGGGTACCCGCCCGGGATGTTCACGCTGGGGTATTGGTCCGGAGGTTCCACCTTCGTTTCCCCAATAAACCAGGTCTACTTAGAAAGGGTCCGGTGGCCCCTCATAAAAGGGGGGGTACTGTAAAGGATCTGCCAGGCACAGCTTCGGGGTTAACGCCCATAGGTAATCAGTCGGCACCTGAGTCTATGTCTCTGAGACTGACTCCAGCTTCCACCACTCAGGCTGGCAGGCTTAGGAGTGGGAGAGCCTATCGCAGCCTGGCCAGATGGAGCTAGCTCCCGCCCTCGGTCTATTTATACCTGCCTTTCCTGTTCCTCCTTGCTTGTGATTCTTCTCGTGTGGTTTCCTGGCCCAGCTACAGCTCCTGACTATTTGATCCTGCTCCATACTGACCCTGGCTTTCTGACTGCTCTCCTGCTCTGCGTTTGGTGCCTCGTACACTCCTGTTTTGACTCGGCTCGTTCACCTCTCTAGTTGCTCACGGTGTTGCCGTGGGCAACTGCCCCATTTCCCTTAGCTTTGTGTACCCTTGTCTGTTTGTCTCGTGCACTTACTGAGCGTAGGGACCGCCGCCCAGTTGTACCCCGTCGCCTAGGGCGGGTCGTTGCAAGTAGGCAGGGACAGAGTGGCGGGTAGATTAGGGCTCACTTGTCCGTTTCCCTACCCCTATCATTACATAAATGCTGCCCTTTATGATTTATGTAATTGTTGATGTATTTCTCTGAAACTGCTTTAATAAACAGAGTTTATACAAAAAAAAACAGACATAACTCCCTGATGACACAGAGATTTTTGGCGTGAAAACTGCGTGCGTTTTACCACAATTTTTTTGGTGCGGTTTTCGGTCATGCAGCGAAAATGCAGCAAAACTGCACTGTGTGAATACACCCTACGAAAATATTTTTTTATTGAAATAAAAACTCTCGGTAACCACACAACCCTCGGTAACCATTTTATTAAAAAACAAACAAACAAAAAACGTAGATAGACGTAGTCCAACGAATCTACGACATAGTACAAACGTTCCAGCGGAACCTGTTAAAAAAACGTACCTACAGCAGACCTCTGTTTCTCCCCTGCTGTCACGTGGGGTTCGTGGACCCACTAGTCCGTACCGCCTTGGCGGTATGGCAGCTGGCCAACAGAGCGCAGGTCAAAGTCTATAGTTAGTATAGGGTACCTATGGCAGCTCGGACATTAGCAAGGCAGGCTCGGCTGGGACTAGGCAGCAGGTAGACGTCATGCGTAGATACAGTACAACACGAGTACAGCTCCGCACGGCTCTAGACCAGGATACACGATACAGGAACAGGAACACTGGGACTGGGCAACACTAGGAGACCATTTGCTTAAACAAACTAGAATATGAAAAACAACGCTCAGGCCTTGCAGGGAGGGGCAGCGCTTTGGCTTCTTAAGTCTGGACTGAGCTCGCGAGCACACCCTGGTGGTCACTGTGGAACAGGACGGCCGTATGTGCAGACATCTCTGGAGCGATGGGCGTTGACTTGATGGAAGGAGTTTGTGGTCAGCGACCACGGCCGTTACACCTGCACTGCAATTGAAACTAGACGTCAATGAAAAATAATTTTCTTAGGGCATGTTCACATGACGCAAAAGAAAATGACGTGTAAACATGTCAAATACACTAGCGTTTCTTGTGAAGCGCTTTTTAAAATACAGGTGTTTTTCGTGTGATTCTTTTTACTCGTTTTATGCACGCTTTTTGCAAGTTTTTGGGTGCATAATTAGGACTTCCACTGACTATGGGAACATTTGGAGCGTTTTATGCACCAAAGAATTGACCCGGCGCCTCTTTTTTACGGCACACATTTTATTAAAACGCTCACGTAGAAAAGTGCATTATGTGTACTAATCGCTCGATTTTCCATTGATCACGCTTAATCAAGCATTTTTTTTAACCTTTTTTGCGAGTTTGACGCATTTTGTGCACGCTTTTTGCGCATTTTTTGGCACGTAATTAGGACTCCCATTGACTATGGGTAAATTTGGCGCGTTTTACATGCCAAAGAATTGACCCGATGCCCTTTTTTTCTGCAACATATTTTTTTATCAATGCTCGCGTAAAAAAAGCTGCTTTGTATGTACTTACAGCGCGCTTTACCATTGATGTAAATGGGAAGCTTAATCAAGAGGTTTTTTTTACGCGTTTTTTGCCGCATAAAATAAAAAACTTGTGAACCTGTTAACTGAAAACTCATTCACCACATGGTCTCCCTCTTGGCTTTCTTCATTCTTAGCCATTTGGTCTGTACTAGAGAAGTGCCAGCTGCCATTTGTAAAATCACTCCCCAAAATGGGAGCTGGACATTACTTGAAAATTTGAAGAGACCTTTTCATGGCATGTAGCTGAATATAGGGAGGGGGGGGGGAGGTGAGTCTCCCTCCCACATTTACAGCCGATGTGAGTCAGGTTGCTTTACCTGATTCCCCTTGCTGTAATTCTGGGAAATGCTCCCTCTAGTGGCCTACATAGGAAACCATGTAAAATTATTATTTAATTTTTAAAACTTCACACCTTGTGAAAGGAAAAAAAAAAAACACTAAAAAAAATATAATAAAAATAAGTAACTTGCCTACATTTTTTTTTATTTACGACACATTCCCTTTAAATTGTTCACTGTTGTTTGTAATTAGGATAATGGATAGCAAGATTGGAGTATTTCTTCAGTACACAGTTTGCCACATGTAAGCACGATTGGAACAGGAGTTTCAAGGTGAAAACCTCTGTGGCAGATCTGAGCATGTTGTTCATTTTGAAGCTCGCATTAGACGTCTGGAGGAGCAAAATGAAACACTGATAGCGATTGACAATTTTGAGCAGAGCATGCTGCTCACTTAGCACGCAGTTAGTGGGATAGATCTGGAGGGTAATGATATGGGTCAGCAGGACCAGGCAAGTAGCTGGGTTCATGTAGTTCAGGGGTCTAAAACATCTGGCCCGCGAGCAGCATGCGGCCCACGAGGCTGTCATCTGCGGCCCACGGGACACAGAGCCGCTAGTATAGGCTCTGTCCTGGGAGTCTGTGTTATCCCCTGACATCGCTGTCCATATATGGACTCTGTATGTGCTGCCACAGAGCCCTCTGTAGATGCTGCCACAGAGCCCTCTGTAGATGCTGCCACAGTGCCCTCTGTAGATGTCAGGCCCTTCCCAAGAGCCAAAATCCCAGGCAGAGTGCTAGTATAGGCTTAGCTCCGGGACTCTGTGGAATCCCCTGACATCACTGTCCATATATGGACAGCGATGTCTAGGGCTTCCCCAGAGCCGGAGTCCCGAGCAGAGCGCTAGTATAGACTCTGCTCTGGGACACTTGGGAAGCCTCTGACATCACTGTCCATACATGGACAGTGATGTTAGGCGCTTCTTCAGAGCCAGAGTCCCAAAGCAAGGTGCTAGTAGCGCTCTGCCCGGGACTCTGGCTTGGGGGTTGCCCCTGACATCACTGTTCATATATGGACAGGAATGTCAGGAGCAGAGCTGGAGTCCCAGGCAGTGCGCTAGTAGAGCTCTGCCCGTGACTCCGGCTCTAAGGTTGCCCTGACATCACTGTCTATATTTGTACAATGATGTCAGGGCAAGAGCAGAGCTGGAGTCTCAGGAAGAGTGCTACTAGCGCTCTGCCCGGGACTCCAGCTCTGGGGTTGCCCCTGATATCTCTGTCCATATATGGATAGTGATGTCAGAAGCAGAGCTGGAATCCCAGGCAGAGTGCTAAAAGCGGCTCTGCTCCGGGATTCCAGCTCTGGGCATGCCCCTGACATCACTGTCCATATATGGACACTGATGTCAGTTTCTTCCCCAGTGTTCCGGGGGAAAGAGCCTATACTAGTGCTCTGCTCTGAGACACCAGCTCTGGGGTTGCAGATGATTTGCACCTAAATCGAAGAAGGTCCGCTTTGCTGGGGGAGAGAATTCTAGCAGGGGTGGCGGAGTATTTAAACTAGAGCTGAGGAGGGAGGCCAATGTAGAAAATAAAGGGGTAGTCTGGTTAGAGAGGGGTCAGACTATATTGGTGGGGGGAGAAACAGACTGTGGGGAGAGGACTAGACATCAGAATAAGGAGTTCCTTTTGTTACAAAACAGCAATGAAAATGAAAATAAAAATGCCCAAATAATGTCAAATAATCACATTTCTGATAATGAAAGTGGAAAAACTGAAAGGCAAGTTAAAGTGTATGTTCACAAATGCCAGAAGTCTAGCAAACAAAATGGGGGAGCTGGAGGCCTTGATACTGGAAGAAAATATAGATATAGTTGGTGTTGCTGAAACATGGCTAGACTTCACACGACTGGGCTGTAAATCTACAGGGTTTTACACTTTTTCGGAAAGACAGGACAAATAGTAAAGGCGGTGGTTTATGTCTGTATGTGAGAAGTGATATGAAGGCAAATGTGAAAGAGACATTAGAGAGTGAAGATTGTGAGGAGGTTGAAACCTTGTGGGTGGAATTACAAAGGGAGGTAAACACTGAAAAAAATTACTTTTGGTGTAATCTATAGACCCCCAATATAACTGAGGAGCTGGAAGGTCAGCTATACAAACAGATGGAGCAGGCTGCACAGGCTGGTACTGTAGTGATAATGGGAGATTTTTATTACCGGGATATTAATTGGCATCATGGTTCGGCTTCAACTGCAAAGGGGAGATATTTCCTCAACCTATTGCAGGAAAATTTTATGGGCCCGTTTGTGGAAGACCCCACTAGAAGTGAAGCTCTGTTGGATGTGGTAATTTCTAATAATGCAGAGCTTGTTAGGAATGTCAATGTTCGTGAAAACCTCAGTAACATTGATCACAATATAGTTACGTTTTACCTATACTGTAAAAAACAAACACAGGCTGGGAGGGCAAAAACACTTAATTTTAAGAAGGCCAATTTCCCCAGGATGAGAGCTGACATTCAGGATATAGACTTTAACTAATGTTAAATAATGGTACAAATGATAAATGGGAGATTTTCAAATCTACTTTGGGTAATTATAGTGCAAAATGTATTACTATAGGTAACAAGTATAAACGACTAAAATTAAACCTCGCATGGCATACACCTTCTGTAAAAAGGGCAATATATGACAAAAAAAAGGGCATTTGAAAAATACAAATCTGAGGGTACATTTATAACCTTTTTAAATTATAAAGAGGTAATAAAATCTGTAAAAATGTAATAAAAATAGCAAAAATACAAAATGAAAGGCCAAGGATAGTAAAACAAATCCCAAAAAATTCTTCAAGTATATAAATGCAAAAAAGCCAAGGTCTGAACATGTAGGACCCTTAGATAGTGGTAATGGGGAGTGGGTCACAGGGGATCAAGAGAAGGCAGAGTTACTAAATGGATTCTTTATCTCTGTATATACAACAGAAGAAAGAGCAGCTGATGTAGCCGTTGCCAGTGCTGTTAATATATTAGTTGATATACTGAATTGGATGAATGTAGATATGTTCCAAGCTAAATAAAATAAAATAAATGTCCACAAGGCCCGGGACCAGATGGGTTATACCCTAGAGTTCTTAAAGAGCTTAGTACAGTAATTTCAGTCCCCCTCTTCATAATATTCAGAGATTCTCTAGTGACTGATATAGTGCCCAGGGACTGGCGCAGGGCAAATGTGGTGCTTATTTTAAAAAAAGGCTCTAGGTCTTCCCCGGGTAATTATAGACCAGTAAGCTTAACATCCATCGTGGGGAAAATGTTTGAGGGGCTATTGAGGGACTATATACAGGATTATGTGACAAAAGATAGTATTATAAGTAACAGCCAGCATGGTTTTACTAAGGACAGAATTTGTCAAACTAACCTAATATATTTTTATGAAGAGATGAGCAGAAGCCTAGACAGAGGGGCTGCTGTGGATATAGTGTTTTTGGACTTTGCAGAGGCATTTTACACTGTCCCTCATAGACGTCTAATGGGTAAATTAAGGACTATAGGTTTAGATGGTATAGTTTGTAATTGTATTGAGAATTGGCTCAAGGACAGTATCCAGAGAGTTGTGGTCAATGATTCCCACTCTGAATGGTCCCCGGTTATAAGTGGTTTACCCCAGGGTTCAGTGCTTGGACCACTGTTATTGAACTAACTTATTTATTAATGATATAGAGGATGGGATTAATAGCACTATTTCTATTTTTGCAGATGACAGCAAGCTATGTAATATAGTTCAGACTATGGAAGATGTTTGTGAATTGCAAGCGGATTTAAACAAACTAAGTGTTTGGGCATCCAGTTGGCAAATTAAGTTTAATGTAGATAAATGTAAAGTTATGCATCTGGGTACCAACAACCTGCATTCATCATATGTCCTAGGGGAGCTACACTGGGAGATTCACTTGTTGAGAAGAATACGGGTGTACTTGTAAATCATAAACTAAATAAGAGCATGCAATGTCAATCAGCTGCTTCAAAGGCCAGCAAGATATTGTCGTGTATTAAAAGAGGCATGGACTCGCGGGACAGGAATGTAATATTACCACTTTACAAAGCATTAGTGAGGCCTCATCTAGAATATGCAGTTCAGTTCTGGGCTCCAGTTCATAGAAAGGATGTCCTGGAGTTAGAAAAATATAAAGAAGAGCAACGAAGCTAATAAGGGGCATGGAGAATCTAAGTTATGAGGAAAGATTAAAAGAATTAAACTTATTTAGCCTTGAAAACAGACGACTAAGGGGGGACATGGTTAATTTATATAAATATATTAATGGCACATACACAAAATATGGTGAAATCCTGTTCCATGTAAAACCTCCTCAATAAACAAGGGGGCACTCCCTCCGTCTGGAGAAAAAAAGGTTCAACCTGCAGACACGACAAGCCTTCTTTACTGTGAGAACTGTGAATCTATGGAATAGTCTACCGCTTGAGCTGGTCACAGCAGGGACAGTAGATTGCTTTAAAGAAGGCTTAGATAATTTTTTAGAACAAAAAAATATTAGCTCCAATGTGTAGAAATTATTACTTTCCCTTTTCCCATCCCTTGGTTGAACTTGATGAACATGTGTCTTTTTTCAACCGTACTAACTATGTAACTATGATGATAAAGATAGAAAAACAACTCAAAAAATTATTAAATTATATAAATGCAAAAAAGCCAATGTCTGAACATGTAGGACCCCTAAATAGTGGAAACGGGTGTTGGTCACAGGGGATCAAAAGATAGTAGAATTACTAAATGGGTTCTTGAACTTTGAATATACATCAGAAGAAAGAGCAGCTGAGGTAGGCAGTGCCAGTTGTCTCGAGGGGTTTGTGAACCCACTAGGCTGTACCGCCTTGGTGGTATGGCAGCTGGCCAACAGGGCGCAGGTCAAAGTCTATAGTTCGTATGGGGTACCTGTGGAAGCTCGGACAATAGCAAGGCAAGCTTGGCTTGGACTAGGCAGCAGGTAGACGTCAGGCGTGGAGCACCAGAACAGGCATAGATACAGCACAACACGACTACAGCTCTGCACAGCACTAAACCAGAATATCACGGGATACAGGATACAGGAACAGAAACACTGGAACTGGGCAACACTAGGAGACCATTTGCTTAGACAAATTAGGATATGACAAACAACGCTCAGGCCTTGCAGGGAGGGGCACAGGCCTTCTTATAGCATAGGGTGCTCTGGCGGCAATTAGCTCAATCTCCCACCTGCGTGCGCTTTGGCTTCAGTGCGCTTTGGCTTCTTGAGTCTGGACTGAGCTTGCGAGCACACCCTGGTGGTCACTGTGGAACAGGACGGCCATATCTGCAGACATCTCTGGAAAGAAGGGCGTCGACTTGATGGAAGGAGTTTGTGGTCAGCAACCACGGACGTTACACCAGTGCTGTTAATACATCAAGTAATAGCCGGAACTGGCTGAATTTAGATATGGTCCAAGCTAAGTTAAATAAAATAAATGTGCACAAGGCCCCGGGACCAGATGGGTTACACCCTAGAGTTCTTAAAGAACTTAGTTCAGTTATTTCTGTCCCCCTCTTCATAATATTCAGAGATTCTCTAGTGACTGGTATAGTGCCAACGGACTGGCGCAGGGCAAATGTGGTGCCTATTTTCAAAAAGGGCTCTAGGTCTTCCCGGGTAATTATAAACTCGTAAGCTTAACAGCCATTGTTGAAAAATGTTTGAAAGCTCTTAAGAGACTATATACAGGAGTAGAGATGAGCGAACTTATCAAAAGTTCGGTTCGGCTAGTTCGCCGAATTTCACAAAAAAGTTCGGTTCGGACCGAACTAGTTCTGACCGAACCTGTCACTTACGTGCGCCGAGCATGCTACTGTCCAGGGTGCTGATAGAGTTAATGGGCTGCACTAACTCTTTCAGCAACCTTCACAGAACATGCTCGGCGCGCGGAAAATACTATTTTAAATGTAATAAAAAAATAAAAATTATACGTTCGTACTTACTTTCCTCCTGTCCGGCCTCCAGCGATGACGTTTCATCCCTTTCGCCGCTGCAGCCAATCACAGGCTGTAGTGGCGGTCACGCACGTCAGGATGACGCTTCATCCCACGTGACCGCCTCTGCAGCCAATCACAGGCTGCAGCGGCGACATGAATGAAACGTCATCGCTGGAGGCCGGACAGGAGGAAAGTAAGTATGAACGTATTATTATTATTTTTTGGCATGTATGTATGTTGGCATGTATGTATGTATGTATGTATGTATGTATGTATGTATGTATGTTGGCATGTATGTATGTTGTCATGTATGTATGTATGTATGTATATCTGTGCATGTATGTTGGCATGTATGTATATATGTGCATGTTTGTATGTATATTTGCATGTATATATTTGCATGTATGTATGTATGTTTGCATGTATGTATTTTTGCATGTATGTTGTCATGTATGTATGTATGTTGTCATGTATGTATATATGTGCATGTGTGTATATATATTTGTATGTATGTATGTTTGCATGTATGTGTGTTTGCATGAATGTATGTTTGCATGTATGTATGTTGGCATGTATGTATGTTGTCATGTATGTATGTATGTATATCTGTGCATGTATGTTGGCATGTATGTATATATGTGCATGTTTGTATGTATATTTGCATGTATATATTTGCATGTATGTATGTATGTTTGCATGTATGTATTTTTGCATGTATGTTGTCATGTATGTATGTATGTTGTCATGTATGTATATATGTGCATGTGTGTATGTATATTTGTATGTATGTATGTTTGCATGTATGTGTGTTTGCATGAATGTATGTATGCATGTTTGTATGTATATTTGCATGTGTGTATATATATATATATGTATGTATGTTGTCATGTATGTATGTATGTATGTTGTCATGTATGTATATATGTGCATGTATGTTGGCATGTATGTATATATGTGCATGTGTGTATGTATGTATATTTGCATGTATGTATGTTGTCATGTATGTATATATGTGCATGTATGTTTGCATGTATGTTGGCATGTATGTATACATGTGCATGTTTGTATGTATATTTGCATGTATATATGTTTGCATGTGTGTATGTATGTTTGCATGTATGTATGTTTGCATGTATGTATGTTGTCATGTATGTTTGTATGTATGTTGTCATGTATGTATGTATATATGTGCATGTATGTATGTTTGCATGTTTTTATTTTTGCATGTATGTTTGCATGTATGTTTATATATATGTGCATGTATGTAATTATGTTTGCATGTATTTATGTTTGCATGTATATTTGTGCATGCTTGTATATATGTATGTATGTATCTTTGCATGTTTGTTTGTATGTATGTATGTTTTCATGTGTGTGTGTATGCATGTATGTATGATAGTTTGCATGTATATATGTGTGTATGTTTGCATGTATGTATATATGTGCATTCTTGTATATATGTATGTATGTTTGTATATATGTATGTATGTATATTTGTATATATGTATGTATGGCCATGTATGATACTGTCTGCTGGCACCCTGTATCTAAGTCAACTTCACGGGAGGCTTCTATACATGGTATAACAGTCAGTATCACACATTAAACTGAATCTAAGCCTACGACATGTTTTATTTCATTTTTACAGGTTTGGTGTTTGGACTACGTCGGTTTCGAGGACTAGTTAGATGACGTTTTTTTTTTCTACAATAAAATGGTTAATGAGGGTTGTGTTGGGGGTGCTTTATTTCAATAAAATATTTTATCTATATCTTTGTCTTTTTCTTTTCAAATTTTATTATTACCACTTTAGTAATGGCCGCTGTCTGAGTGACAACATCCATTACTAATGCGAGGCTTAGTGTTAGCCGGTGCAGAGGCTAACACTAACCACCATTATTACCCCGGTACCCAAAACCACCAGGGGTGCCGGGAAGAGCCAGGTACGATCCAGTACCCGACCATCTGTTGTGATGGTCGGGCTCTGGGGCGGCCGCAGGCTGGTATTATGAGGCTGGGAAGGGCCAAAAACAGTGGACCTTCCCACCCTTGTAATGCTAGGCTGCTGCTGCTGTGTTGTATCTGGCTGGTTATAAAAGTGGGGGGGGACCCCACGTCATTTTTTTAAATTATTTATTTATTTACATTTTTTTTTTTAAAAAGACATGGGGTTCCACCCAATTTATCATAACCAGCCACATACAACACAGTGTTATTAGCCTGGGAATGGACAAAACCAGTGGCCCTTCCTACCCATGTAATGCCAGACTGCTGCGGCCTTGTATATGGCTGGTTATTAAAAATGTGGGGGACCCGTCTATTGCTAAATTTGTTAAATTCCAAAAAAAAACCGACGTGGGGGTCCCCCCCATTTTTATAACCAGCCCGATACAACACAGCAGCAGCAGCCTAGCATTACAAGGGTGGGAAGGTCCACTGATTTTGGCCCTTCCCAGCCTCATAATACCAGCCTACGGCCGCCCCAGTACCCGACCATCACAACAGATGGTCGGGTACTGGATCGTACCAAGCTCTTCCCGGCACCCCTGGTGGTGGTGGGTACCGGGGTAATAATGGGTGGTTAGTGCTAGCCTCTGCACCGGCTAACACTAAGTACCGCCTTAATAATGGACGCTGTCAATCAGCCAACTGCCATTATCTAGGCACTAATAAAGTTTGAAAAAAAAACACAAAGACAATTCTTTTTTATTGAAATAAGAAATCCCCAACAAAACCCTCGTTAACCATTTTATTAAAATTTGAAAAAACGTAGATCTACGCAGTAGTCCAACGAATCGAAGATGTAGTCCAATCGGTACATCAAAATCTGCAACAACATAAAAAAACAGTTATCAATGTGAACAATACCAATACTTCTACTCACCTACACACATATATACACGCACACACAAACAAACAACCATACACAGACACACACATATATACACAAACACAACACGATATACACACACATAAACAGACAAACACACACATATACACGAACTCACACATATTCAAACAAAAACACACATATCCAAACACACACACACAGTAATACACACATACACGAACACATATACACAAACACATATACAAACAAAAACACACATACCCAAACACACATATACACAAACACATATACACAAACACACCCATATATACACACAAACACACACTCATATACACACATATACACATATACAAAAACACACACAAACATCTACACACAAACATATACACAAATACACCCATATATACACAAACATATACACAAAACACATATACACAAACACACCCATAAATACACACACACATATAAAAACAAAAACAGACAAAGTCACATACCCAAACACACATATATACACAAACACACACATACACAAACACGGTTTCTTTTAAATGCTGCTGGGGAACCCGCTCGATCCACTATATAAGGCTGCGCTACAGTGCAGCATTTAAAAGAAACAGGATCCTGACCTGTCCATAGAGTTTAAGGCAGCACAGAGTATTTCAGGAGATGAGCGTGCAGATTCAGTGCTGCTGCGAACTCTGCTCTTACCATTACGTAGCTCTCAGTCTGTTACCTCTCCTCCACTCCTGTCCTCCAGAACACCTTCACATGATTGGCAAGTCACCACGTAATGGTAAGAGCAGAGTTCACAGCAGCACAGAGTATTTCAGGAGATGAGCGTGCGGATCTTGTGCGGGGTGGTGACTTGCCAATCATGTGAAGGTGTTATTGAGGACAGGAGTGGTGGAGAGGTAACAGACTGAGCTACGTAATGGTAAGAGCAGAGTTCACAGCAGCACTGAATCTGCACGCTCCTCTCCTGAAATACTCTGTGCTGCTGTGAACTCTGTTCTTACCATTACGTAGCTCAGTCTGTTACATCTCCTCCACTCCTGTCCTCTATAACACGTTCACATGATTGGCAAGTCACCACCACGCACAAGATCCGCACGCTCATCTCCTGAAATACTCTGTGCTGCTGTGAACTCTGCTCTTACCATTACGTGGTGACTTGCCAATCATGTGAAGGTGTTCTTGAGGACAGGAGTGGAGGAGAGATAACAGACTGAGAGCTACGTAATGGTAAGAGCAGAGTTCACAACAGCACTGAATCTGCACGCTCATCTCCTGAAATACTCTGTGCTGCCTTAAACTCTGTGGACAGGTCAGGATCCTGTTTCTTTTAAATGCTGCACTGTAGCGTAGCCTTATATAGTGGATCGAGCGGGTTCCCCAGCAGCATTTAAAAGAAACAGGATCCTGACCTGTCCACAGAGTTTAAGGCAGCACAGATTATTTCAGGAGATGAGCACGGGCAGCCGTTCGTTTTTCCGAGCCGTGCTCCCATCATGCACACGACCGTAAAAACACCCGTTATTGCGGGTCGTAATTACGACCCGCAATAACGGGCTCATAGACTTCTGTTACCCACGGGTACCTTTCCGTATTCTCACGGGAAGGTGCCCGTGCCGTTAAAAAAATAGAACATGTTCTATTTTTCTATTTTACGGGCCGTGCTGCTATAATTATAATGACAGCACGGTTCGCAAAAGCGGCCGGCTGCCCGTAGTTACGAGTCGTAATTACGAGCACGGCCCGTGAAATAAAAGAATAGAACATGTTCTATCTTTTTAACGGCACGGGCACCTTCCCGTGAGAAAACGGGAAGGTACCCGTGGCTAACAGAAGTCTATGGGCCCGCTATTTCGGGTCGTAATTACGACCCGTGATAACGGGTGTTTTTATGGTCGTGTGCATGAGGCCCCGTAATGACGGGTGGCTACATGTGTGCACCCGTCATTACGGCAGCGTTGCTAGGCGACGTCAGTAAGGGTATGTGCACACACACTAATTACGTCCGTAATTGACGGACGTATTTCGGCCGCAAGTACCGGACCGAACACCCTGCAGGGAGCCGGGCTCCTAGCATCATATTTATGTACGATGCTAGGAGTCCCTGCCTCTCCGTGGAACTACTGTCCCGTACTGAAAACATGATTACAGTACGGGACAGTTGTCCTGCAGAGAGGCAGGGACTCCTAGCATCGTACATAACTATGATGCTAGGAGCCCGGCTCCCTGCACTGTGTTCGGTCCGGTACTTGCGGCCGAAATACGTCCGTCATTTACGGACGTAATTAGTGTGTGTGCACATACCCTAAATAGTCACTGTCCAGGGTGTTGAAAGAGTTAACTGATCGGCAGTAACTGTTTCAGTACCCTGGACAGTGACTACCGATCACAGTACCTGTAAAAAAAAAGACGTTCATACTTACCGAGAACTTTCTGCTTCCTCCAGTCCAGTCTCCTGGCCGTTGCCTTGGTGACGCGTCCCTCTCGACATCCGGCCCGACATTCCTTGATGACGATGCAGCCCATGTGAGCGCAGCAGCCAATCACAGGCTGCCGCGGCCTCTGCAGCCAATCACAGGCTGCAGAGGCCTCTGCAGCCAATCACAGGCTGCCGCGTCAGAAAAGGTCGGACTGGAGGAAGAAGAGGGACTCGTCAACAAGACAACGACCGGGTACGTATGAAATGCTTTTTATTTTATTTTTAATCAGCAGCCTCTTTTCTCTATCAGTGATTGATAGAGATAAGTGGCTGCCGATTTGTATAATGTTTTTGACCGGGTTCGGTCAAAACGGGTTCGGCCGAACCCGGTGAAGTTCGGATTCGCTGCGAACCGAACTTTACCGGAAGTTCGGACCGAAACCGGGTTCGGTTGTCCCGGTTCGCTCATCTCTATACAGGAGTATGTGAGAAAAAATAATATTACAAGTGACAGCCAGCACGGTTTTATTAAGGACAGAAGTTGTCAAATCAACCTGATTTGTTTTTATGAAGAGGTGAGTAGAAGCCTAGGAAGGGCGGGGACGCTGTGGATATAGTGTTTTTGGACTTTACAAAGGCATTTCACACTGTCCCTCATAGACGTCTAATCGGTAAATTAAGGTCTATAGGTTTAGAAAGTATAGTTTGTAATTGGATTGAGAATTAGCTCAAGCACCGTACCCAGAGAGTTGTGGTCAATAATTCCTATTCTGAATGGTCCCCGGTTATAAGTGGTGTACCCCAGGGTTCCGTGCTGGGACCACTATTATTCAACTTATTTATTAACCCCTTCAGGACTGAGCCTGTTTTGGCCTTCAGAATGAAAGCCGATTTTTCAAATCTGACGTGTTAATAACATTGGTAATAACATTGAATGTGGTAATAACATGTGGTAATAACATTGAAATGCTTTTACCTATCCAAGTGATTCTGAGATTGTTTTCTCGTGACATTGTACTTTATTTTAGTGAAAAAATTTGGTCAATAAATTCAATATTTATTAGTAAAAAACACCAAGATTTGGAGAAAATTAACATTTTTCGAAATTTTAATGTATCTGTTTGTAAAACAGATAATAATACCACACAAAATAGTTACTAGCTTACATTTCCCATTTGTACACTTTATGTATGCTTTGTTCTTTGAACATTCTTTTATTTGTCTAGGACGTTACAAGGCTTAGAACTTTAGCAGCAATTTCTCATATTTTCAAGAAAATTTCAAAAGGTTATTTTTTTCAGGGACTAGTTCAGTTCTGAAGTGGCTTTGAGGGCCTTATATATTAGAAACCCCCATAAGTCACCCCATTTTGAAAACTGCACTCCTCAAAGTATTCAAAACAACTTTCATAAATTGTTTTAACCCTTTAGCCGTTTTACAGGAATTAAAGCAAAGTAGAGGTGAAATTTACAAATTCATTTTTTTTTTTTGCCAAAATTAATATGTAATAATAGAAAATCTGTACCACAGAAGGTTTTACCCGAGAAATGCAACTTAATATTAATTGCCCAGAGTCTGCAGTTTTGAGAAATATCCCACATGTGGTACTAGTTTGCTAATGGACTGAAACACCGGCCTCTGAAGCAAAGGAGCACCTAGTGGATGTTGGGACCTCCTTTTTTAGAATATATTTTATGCACCATGTCAGGTTTGAAGCGGTCTTGTGCGGCCAAAACAGTAAAGACCCCCCAAAAGTGACCCCATTTTAGAAACTACATAACTCAAGGAATTTATCTAGGGGTATAGTTAGCATTTTGGACCCACATTTTTTTTTGCTTAATTTATTTGAATTATTATGTGAAGATGAAAATATACCTTTTTTCTGAAAAATTTACAAAGGAGAAAAAACACCACAACATATGTAAAGCAATTTCTCCCGATTATGGCATTACCCCATATGTGGTAATAAACGGCTGTTTGGACCCACAGCAGGGCTCAGAAGGGAAGGAGCACCATTTGGGTTTGGATTTCTGATTTTGCTGGAATAGTTTTTCAGTGCCGTGTCGCGTTTGCAATGCACTGGAGGGACCAAAACAGTGGAAACCCCCAAAAGTGACCCAATTTTGGAAACTACACCCTCGAGGAATTTTTCTAGGGGTAAAATTAGCATTTTTGACTCCACAGTTGTTTTTCTGAAATCATTGGAATTCATCCGTAAAGGTAAAAATCTACTTTTTTTTCTAAAAAGACTTAGACATTTTTAATTTTCACAAGTAATAAAGGAGAAAAAGCACCCCAACATTTGTAAAACAATTTCTCCCGATTACGGAAATACGCCATATGTGGTAATAAACTGCTGTTTGGACCCACAGCGGGGCTTAGAAGGAAAGGAGCGCTATTTGGCTTTTGGAGCTCCAATTTAACTGAAATGGTTTTCGGGTGCCATGTCGCATTTGCAAAGCCCCTGAGAGGCCAAAACAGTGGAAATCGCACAAAAGTGACCCCATTTGGCAAACTACACCACTTAAGGAATCTATCTAGGGTTGTAGTGAGCATTTATACCCCACAGGTCTTTTGCAGAATTTATTAGAATTAGGCCATGAAAATGAATATCGACATTATTTCCACTAATATGTTTATTTTTTTCAATTACACAAAGGACAAAGGAGGAAAAAGCAACCCAACATTTGTAAAGCAATCTCTTCCGAGTATGGCAATACCCCACATGTGGTAATAAATATTTTCTTCATTAGAAAGTAATTAACCCTTCCAGGTTGATCAATTTTTTGCTTTTTCTTTTTCGTTTTTCCCTCCCCGCTTTCCAAGGGCCATAACGTTTTTATTTTTCTGTTAATAGAGTGGTGTGAGGGCTTATTTTTTTGCGGCACGAGCTGTAGTTTTTATTGGTACATACAACTTTTTGGGCACTTTTTATAAAAAATTTTGGTAGGGCCAAGGTAATCAAAAAGCGATTTTGCCGTTTTAAAAACTTTATTTTTCACGACGTTCACCGTGCGAGTTAAGTAATGGTATATTGTAATAGTTTGGAATTTTACAGACATAGCGATACCAATTTTGTGTATTTTTTAAAAAAGTTTCCATTACTTGAAAAGGTTTTTTTTTGGACTTTAAATATTTATTTCATTTTTTTCACTAATAATAACAATTTACTTTTGTTTTTACACATTTTATTAGTCTCCCTAGGGAACCTGAATCAGCAATCTGTTACAATCTGGTACAATACACTGCAATACTAATGTATTGCAGTGTATTGTCATTTTTACAGGCTCCTGTAACAGCGCGATCACTGTTCCTGTCCGTTAGTCCTGGGTGTCAGCTGTAATACACAGCTGACACCCATAGTGTATGGCGTATGGCGTAGGCTTAGCGCGTGAACCCACTCCATACATCACTCCCCCACACCACAACATGCTATTAAGTCGTGGTGCGCGAAGGGGTTAATGCGCAGCGGATGGTGCACAGTGAAAATTCGAATTTTCCACTGATATGCCATTTTAGTGCACAATATGTAATACCCAGTTTGTGCCACTGAGGACAAATACCTCATAAAATATTAACCGGATTCTCCCGGTGGACGTAAACTGCTGTTTGGGCACGCTGTAGGGCTCAGAAGGGAGGGAACGGCATTTGGCTTTTGGAGCGCAGATTTAGTTTGGTAGTAGTTCTGTTTGGCGTTTATCTGGTATTTCAGTTTATAATGTGGGGGTATATGTAAGCTGTGCGGGGTACATCAGGGCATAATAAGAGGGTATAATAATGTGGTAAATCAATAATAGTCCGTGGATGTGGGGCCAGTGTCACAGTGATAAATGAAATAAGTGAAACAATAGAAAAGAGAAGGATCTTTACGAGGCGCTTCTGCGTGGCTAATTCAATCAGAGAAATGGCAAACAATGTATTTGAAATATATATATATTTATTCACACAATGGTGGCTACGCGTTTCAACGCTGTACTAGCGTCTTCCTCAGGCCTGTTTCTAAGGCCAGCAAGATATTGTCATGTATTAAAAGAGGCATGGACTCTCGGGACAGTTATATAATATTACCATTTTACAAAGCATTAGTGGGGCCTCATATAGAATATGCAGTTCAGGTCTGGGGTCCAGTTCATAGAAAGGATGCTCTGGAGGTGGAAAAAGTACAAAGAAGAGCAACTAAACTAATAGGGGACATGAATAACTTATATAAATATATGAATGGCCCATACAAGAAATATAGTGAAAACCTGTTCCATATAAAACCCATTTAAAGACAAGGGGGCACTCCCTCCGCCTGGAGAAAAAAAGGTTTATTCTATAGAGGCGACAAGTCTCCTTTACTGTGAGAACTGTGAATCTGTGGAATAGTCTACTGCAGGAGCTCGTCACAGCAGGTACAGTAGATGGCTTTAAAAAAGGCTTAGATAATTTCAGCTCTTATGTGAATGTATAGAATTTCTGTTTCATCCCTTCCCTTTTTCCCATCCCTTGTTTGAACTTGATGGATATATGTGTTTTTTCAACCATGCTAACTTTGTAACTATGTAACGAGTAGCAGAGCTGGCTCTAGGTTTATGTAGGCCCTTGGGCGACACAGACTTAGTAGGCCCCTTTACCGGTGAACTCACGATGGCAGTAAAATGGCAGAAAACATCACTTTGTGTCATCATAAAGACGTTAGGCCCTGTTTATGCCCTATATAGAGGTTAGGCCCCCAGTTTGTACACCCATAAATGTGGTGCCCTCTATAGATAGTGCCACACAGCCCCCCTCCCAGGTAGTGCCACACAGCCCCTCCCTGATAGTGCCACACAGCCCCTCTCCCAGATAGTGTCACACAGCCCCACTCCCAGGTATTGCCACACAGCCCACCTCCCAGATAGTGCCACACAGCCCCCACCTCCCAGGTAGATCCACACAGCCCCAACCTCCTAGGTAGTGCCAAACAACCCTCCTCCCCAGTAGTGCCACATAGCCCCCACCTCCCAGGTAATGCCACACTGCCCCCCCTCCCGGGTAGTGCCACGCAGCCCCCTCCTCCCGTGTAGTGCCACACAGCCCCCTCTTCGCAGGTAGTGCCACACAGCCCCCCTACCTGGTAGTGCCACATAGCCACACAGCCTCCCTCCATGTAGGTAGCGCCCTCTAGGAGTGGAAACCCCATCCAGAGCATTGCCAATGCTGTCGGCTGGGGATTCCGCTATTCCGCTTCAGGAGAAACCCCTGACATCACTGTCCATATATAGACAGTGTTGTCAGGGGCAACCCCAGAGCCAAAGTTCTGGGCAGAGCGCTACTAGCACTCTGCCTGAGACACTGCTCTGCTCCTGACAACAGTGTCCATATATGGACAGTGATGTCAGCTGCTTCCCTAGAGACAGAGTCCTGGAGCAGAGCCACTAGCGCTTGGCCTGGAACTCCTTCTCTCCTCCTGACATCACTGTCCATATATGGACAGTGATACCATGACGACGGCAGCGACAGCACCCGGTGGCCGAGTGGGCCCCCCCAAGGGTAGTGGGCCCCGGCACTTGCCCGGGTTCGCCGGGTGCTGACGCTGGCTCTGACGAGTTGCTATAATGGATACAAAGTATGTATAATATGTTTTGGGTAACAGACAAAAACTGTTGTATTCATAAATCCCCAGGTGCTTTCATGAGCAGCTACACACCGGCATCCTCTACTCTCACACTCCCAGCGTGCTATTACCTACAGCGCGAGCTAGTAGATACCACAGTACTCTGGTCCCTGGTCTCTAAAAATCAGCTGGCAGGATTAAAATCCCAGCTTCCCTCTCTGAGCTATCGTTACAGCCAACACCTCGGCATTCAGATGTGCAGCCTCAAGAGTTCACATTTAGGGCATGTTCAGACATGGCAGAAATTTTCCGCTGCAGCAAAATTTCCATATTTGACAGGTAACTCAGACGTGGCGAATATCACAACGGACTTGTCGCAGATTTCAGTTTTTGCAATGCAAAGGCCTTAGAAGCAGCTGAGTGACATTGCATGCTGTTATTTAGTCTTTGATGTACAAATACACCCAGATCCTTCTGAACAAGTGACTCCCCCAGTGTAGCTCCCCCTAGAACATATGACGCATGCAGATTGTTTGTACCCAGATGCATAACTCTACATTTATCCACATTGAGTCTCATCTGCCAAGTGGATGCCCAAACACATAGTGTGACCAAATCAGCTTGCAATTTACGAACATCTTTACGAACATCTTCCAAAGACTGAACAATACTACATATCTTGGTGTCATCTGCAAAAATAGAAAAAGTGCTATCAATCCCATCCTCTATATCATTAATAAATAAGTTGAATAAAAGTGTTCCCGGCATGGAACCCTGGGGTACACCACTTATAACCACGGACCTATCAGAGTAGGAATCATTTACCACAACATTTTGTATACAGTTCTTGAGCTAATTTAAATACAATTACAAACTATACTTTCTCAACCTATAGTCCTTAATTTACTCATTAGACGTCTCTGAGGGGCAGTGTCAAATGCCTTTGCAAAGTCCAAAAACACTATATCCACAGCGCCGCCGCCCTGTCTAGGTTTCTGCTCACCTCTTCATAAAAACAAATCAGGTTGGTTTGACAGCTTCTGTCCTTAGAAAAACGTGCTGGCTATACTTGTAATACTATTTTTTGTCACATAATTCTGTATATAGTCCCTCAATAGACCCTCAAATATTTTTCCCATAATGGATGTTAAGCTTACTGGTTTATAATTACCAGGAGAAGACCTAGAGCCCTGTTTGAAAATAAATGCGGAAAAAGGCTGCCTGCGACAGCCAAACCCAATTTCCCAGCCACCACTAATGTATAAATAATAATTAATATTGTACTTTATTAGCTACGTATAGCTGGACATACCACACTTAGAATTAAAATTGTCACTAGCCGAGATCAATTGCACAGGATATCACCTGATTAACCAGGCATATGTGATATGTTAACATAGGAATGACTCTTCCCTATTCAGTTAAATTGTAAAGCCACTGGTAAGCAACAATTAGTCCGGTCATCGGCAGTGTATTAAAATATTAACAGCCCCCCCGACATGTTTCGCTACTGGGTAGCGTCCTCAGGGGTACACGGGGCTAATGGCGGCGCAAAATAAAATCGATCCTAATATAGACACCCATAATGACGTATCCGGAGGTGTGTCGGGCCAAATGGCCTATGGCAATAGAGGAGACACGAGTGCCTCTCAGCTGTGCTTGGTTGACGAATGAACAACTCGATAAGATAGCTCAATCGAAGACTAGAGACGACGCATGCGCCTGAGAGTAAAACTAGGACTTGGTGCACGCAAACCAAATTAGATTACGGTTCACGGAGTGAGTCAGCGGCGCATGCGCTGATACAAGAAACAGCGACTTAGTGCCGGAGAGGTTCAACATGTCCATCGATAACGCTATGTGCTGCAGTATTTCTAAACAACACACAACTGGCATCCATCTGACAGTCAGACGGTGTGAGTGTAACCAACTAAAGAGGAGCACATAGTCCTAATGAAAATCGACCGATTGGACAGCCCAAAGGGTATCTTTACCAATCGGCTGCCACACTATAACCAGGTTGATAGTTCCAAGTTGAAACATCCAAATAATATGCACCAACATAAGTTACATTCGAAGCGTGATAACCCCATGTATTTACACACCCCACAGATAATACAGCAATATCCCAAATAAAAGGAATATATGATGGGGGAGATGGGGAAGGAAGCAAAGGAATTGTCATTAACGACCTCAAAAAACTCCTATTGGAGATATGCCATATCTCTGAGGGTCGATACAGGATCGGTAATAATGCACATAATGTCAGTGACAATGCGCCGTCTCCATCATGTGATCACAGCTATAAAAAACGTAATAAATTAATCCACAAGGTGGATCGAAAATAACATTTTATTAATGAGTTATCTAGGTGATTCAAGAGAAGATTCTCCACAATAATGTAGAGAAAATACTGGCAGATAAATGGTGTTCAATTAGTAAATAGTTTTAATGTACATATGTGATTCTACAGAGGTCCAACAATATGGACAAAAAACGACGGAGATTATCGATGTTTCACTGCAGAACTAAAGAAACGCGCTGAAGGTAAACCCTTCATTCAAACCTATGGGAGACATGGTATTAAGTCGGTGGATCCACCTCGCTTCCTCCTGTAGAAGTTTACGGTCCAAATTGCCCGCTCTGGGTCCCATCTTAATTTGGGCTATGCCCCAAAATTGCAACAATCTAGGGTTGCCTCCATGATACTTAACAATGTGTCTAGAAAGAGCGGTGTCCTCGCTACATGTCACCGCACTTATATGTCTAGACACACGTCTTCTTAATTCCTGAATGGTTTTACCCACGTACAACTTGGGGCAAGGACACTTTGCAATATATACCACCCCACTGCTCTGGCAATTTAGATATTGTTCGATTCTATACAGCTTACCATCGACGGGATTAGAAAAGTTCTTCACTGTCGGCATTAGGGGGCAGAAAGAACATCTGCCACATGGATGGAAGCCCTTCAGAGGTGATTTAAGCCATGTTGAGGGAGTCTTGGATAGTTTGGAATAATGGCTATGCACCAAGAATTCTCGTAAATTCCTACCCCTACGGTAGGTGATACTCGGATTAACCGTCACCGCATCCCTGAGATCAGGGTCAGCCGTCAAGATAGCCCAGTGTCTTTGTAAAATCTGGACAACTTGAGGGGAATAGGCGTCAAAGGTGCCAATGCACCGAATGATTCCAGATGACTTTGATTTATTACTTTTGCTTACTCCACTTGACAATAGTTCCCTCCTCTCAGAAGCTCTTGCTCTAGCATATGCCCTATGCAACCACTTTTTTGGATAGCCTCGCGCTGTGAACTTCTTAAATAGACCATCACATTCATTCTGAAAGGCTACCTCACTCGAGCAATTACGTCTGGCCCTCAAATATTGGCCAATAGGTATACCCTTCTTTAGAGCAGAAGGGTGATGGCTCTGCCAATGCAGGAGGCTATTGGTCGCAGTAGCCTTACGAAAGACATCTGTTTGGACACCGCCATCAGGATCCAGAGATATCTTGAGATCAAGAAAGTTTATAGTATGATCGTGGATCTCATACGTAAATTTCATGCCAATATCATTGGCGTTGAGCATAGACATGAAGTCACAAAAAGTGTTGACATCCCCAAAGGATGAGAATGTCATCAATATATCTCCCCCAAAAAGAAATATGTGAAGTGAAGGAGGAGAGATTATCAGAAAAAACAATGGTGTCTTCCCACCACCCTAAAAAAAGGTTCGCATAAGTGGGTGCACAAACGGTGCCCATAGCCGTACCTTTTATTTGATGATAATATTTGTGATCAAAAATAAAATAATTGTGCGTGAGTAGGAAACGTAAAAGTGACAAAACAAAATCATTATGACGTTGAAATTGAATGCCTTTAGTGTTCAAAAAATGTTTGATTGCAGTGAGTCCTAATTCATGCCGAATATTGGTGTAAAGTGACTCCACGTCTATGCTCGCTATCATTGTAGTGGGAGTTACATTGATCTCATGGATCCTGGTGACGGTGTCCTTAGTGTCCTTAAGATAGGAAGACAAAGAGGACACAAACGGTATTAACATTTCATTGACATAGAGACTGATACCCTGTGTCAGGCTATCATTACCCGACACAATGGGTCTGCCAGGGAGAGGAGAGGTAGCCTTGTGCACTTTTGGTAGCGCATAAAAGGTCGCCAAAGTGGGGGTGGAGTTATAGAGACACTTAAATTCATCACCAGTGATGAGATTCCCATCTCTAGCACCATTAAGGAGAGAATATAACTCGGTGAGATATTTGGCCGTAGGGTTCGCATCTAGAGTAATATAAGTGGTATCATCATCGAGTAACCTGTGAACCATGCGGACATAGTCAGCATGGCTCATGATCACAATGTTACCCCCCTTATCGGAGGGTTTGAAAACTAAATTGTCATCTTTGCATAGTGTATCCAAGGCCAGTCTCTCGTCGTCATTAAGGTTACCATGAGTTGTAGACTTCTTGGTTTTAAGTTTTTTAAGATCATTAGACACCATTCTCACAAATGTGTCGATATGACTATACTGTGAGAATGGAGGTGTAAGTTTCGACTTGGGGCGTAGGGTTGAGAGTGGTCCAACCACATCCAAAGCACCGAATTCGCTTTCATGAAGCAAACTCTCAAGATCCTTCAAGGTGTTACGTTCTGTGCGGTCCTGAGAGGTTTTCTCAGACACATTACCTTTAAAGTACTTATGTAGGGCCAATTTGCGTGCAAAAAGGTTGATGTCCTTAACCCATATGAATTCATCATAAGATGGAGTAGGAGTATATGACAAGCCCTTTTTAAGTAAAGTTAATTGGTGAGAACTAAGTTGACACGAGGACAGGTTTATAATCTGCATCTCATCTTCTCTCCCTACAAGTGTATCAAATGTTATGGTTTTGTCCCCCAGTTCAAACTGGGTGGGCCTAAAAAAGGAAAAGTAGTGGGGGGACCAATAGGTGGTTTGATTGTGTTGTCCCCTCCATATATGCTCTGATTGGTACGAGAGGGATGAGGGGTGGACAGTGTATGCACAGGGTTTATGATAGATGAAGGGACCGGCATAGATGAGGTAAAGGAGGGACTTGATATGCTGGAGGGACATGTTGTAATACGATTAGAAACGTTAGTTGTAAATTGTCTAGGTACAGCCGGGGTTCTCTTAGAGAAACCTGGTCTGTTATTTTTGATCTTTCTTTTAGTACCAAGTCCAAGATTATCGGAACTGTTTCTAAACTCCTCTGTTCCTGAGGTGTCAGACTCAGAGAAATCGGTAAACACCGTATTACGTTTAGGTTTAGAATAAACTTATGCGAACCTTTTTTTAGGGTGGTGGGAAGACACCATTGTTTTTTCTGATAATCTCTCCTCCTTCACTTCACATATTTCTTTTTGGGGGAGATATATTGATGACATTCTCATCCTTTGGGATGGGGATGTCAACACTTTTTGTGACTTCATGTCTATGCTCAACGCCAATGATATTGGCATGAAATTTACGTATGAGATCCACGATCATACTATAAACTTTCTTGATCTCAAGATATCTCTGGATCCTGATGGCGGTGTCCAAACAGATGTCTTTCGTAAGGCTACTGCGACCAATAGCCTCCTGCATTGGCAGAGCCATCACCCTTCTGCTCTAAAGAAGGGTATACCTATTGGCCAATATTTGAGGGCCAGACGTAATTGCTCGAGTGAGGTAGCCTTTCAGAATGAATGTGATGGTCTATTTAAGAAGTTCACAGCGCGAGGCTATCCAAAAAAGTGGTTGCATAGGGCATATGCTAGAGCAAGAGCTTCTGAGAGGAGGGAACTATTGTCAAGTGGAGTAAGCAAAAGTAATAAATCAAAGTCATCTGGAATCATTCGGTGCATTGGCACCTTTGACGCCTATTCCCCTCAAGTTGTCCAGATTTTACAAAGACACTGGGCTATCTTGACGGCTGACCCTGATCTCAGGGATGCGGTGACGGTTAATCCGAGTATCACCTACCGTAGGGGTAGGAATTTACGAGAATTCTTGGTGCATAGCCATTATTCCAAACTATCCAAGACTCCCTCAACATGGCTTAAATCACCTCTGAAGGGCTTCCATCCATGTGGCAGATGTTCTTTCTGCCCCCTAATGCCGACAGTGAAGAACTTTTCTAATCCCGTCGATGGTAAGCTGTATAGAATCGAACAATATCTAAATTGCCAGAGCAGTGGGGTGGTATATATTGCAAAGTGTCCTTGCCCCAAGTTGTACGTGGATAAAACCATTCAGGAATTAAGAAGACGTGTGTCTAGACATATAAGTGCGGTGACATGTAGCGAAGACACCGCTCTTTCTAGACACATTGTTAAGTATCATGGAGGCAACCCTAGATTGTTGCAATTTTGGGGCATAGCCCAAATTAAGATGGGACCCAGAGCGGGCAATTTGGACCGTAAACTTCTACAGGAGGAAGCGAGGTGGATCCACCGACTTAATACCATGTCTCCCATAGGTTTGAATGAAGGGTTTACCTTCAGCGCGTTTCTTTAGTTCTGCAGTGAAACATCGATAATCTCCGTCGTTTTTTGTCCATATTGTTGGACCTCTGTAGAATCACATATGTACATTAAAACTATTTACTAATTGAACACCATTTATCTGCCAGTATTTTCTCTACATTATTGTGGAGAATCTTCTCTTGAATCACCTAGATAACTCATTAATAAAATGTTATTTTCGATCCACCTTGTGGATTAATTTATTACGTTTTTTATAGCTGTGATCACATGATGGAGACGGCGCATTGTCACTGACATTATGTGCATTATTACCGATCCTGTATCGACCCTCAGAGATATGGCATATCTCCAATAGGAGTTTTTTGAGGTCGTTAATGACAATTCCTTTGCTTCCTTCCCCATCTCCCCCATCATATATTCCTTTTATTTGGGATATTGCTGTATTATCTGTGGGGTGTGTAAATACATGGGGTTATCACGCTTCGAATGTAACTTATGTTGGTGCATATTATTTGGATGTTTCAACTTGGAACTATCAACCTGGTTATAGTGTGGCAGCCGATTGGTAAAGATACCCTTTGGGCTGTCCAATCGGTCGATTTTCATTAGGACTATGTGCTCCTCTTTAGTTGGTTACACTCACACCGTCTGACTGTCAGATGGATGCCAGTTGTGTGTTGTTTAGAAATACTGCAGCACATAGCGTTATCGATGGACATGTTGAACCTCTCCGGCACTAAGTCGCTGTTTCTTGTATCAGCGCATGCGCCGCTGACTCACTCCGTGAACCGTAATCTAATTTGGTTTGCGTGCACCAAGTCCTAGTTTTACTCTCAGGCGCATGCGTCGTCTCTAGTCTTCGATTGAGCTATCTTATCGAGTTGTTCATTCGTCAACCAAGCACAGCTGAGAGGCACTCGTGTCTCCTCTATTGCCATAGGCCATTTGGCCCGACACACCTCCGGATACGTCATTATGGGTGTCTATATTAGGATCGATTTTATTTTGCGCCGCCATTAGCCCCGTGTACCCCTGAGGACGCTACCCAGTAGCGAAACATGTCGGGGGGGCTGTTAATATTTTAATACACTGCCGATGACCGGACTAATTGTTGCTTACCAGTGGCTTTACAATTTAACTGAATAGGGAAGAGTCATTCCTATGTTAACATATCACATATGCCTGGTTAATCAGGTGATATCCTGTGCAATTGATCTCGGCTAGTGACAATTTTAATTCTAAGTGTGGTATGTCCAGCTATACGTAGCTAATAAAGTACAATATTAATTATTATTTATACATTAGTGGTGGCTGGGAAATTGGGTTTGGCTGTCGCAGGCAGCCTTTTTCCGCATTTATGTATATTGTGCCCGCCAGCTACCAAGGGTCATTGTTTTGTTTGTTCTGTTTGAAAATAGGCACCACATTTGCCCTGTGCTAATCCCTTGGCACTATACTAGTCACTAGATAATCTCTGAAAATTATGAAAAGGGGGACAGAAATAACTGAATTAAATTATTTAGGAACTCTAGGGTGTAATCCATCTGGTCCTCGGAGCCATGTGAACATTTATTTTATTGAACTTAACTTGAACCATATCTACATTCAGTCAATTCATTATATCAACTGATATATTAACCGCACTGGCACCAACTACATCAGCGGCTCTTTCTTCTGTTGTATATACAGCGCTAAAGAGCCAATTTAGTAACTCTGCGTCTTCTGATCCTGTGTGACCCATTACCACTATTTAGGATTCCGACATGTTCAAACCTTGGCATTTTTTGCATTTATATACTTCAAGAATTTTTGGGGATTTGCTTTGCTATCCTTGGCCACCTGCCTTTCATTTAGCATTTTTGCTGATTTTATAATTTTTTTGCAGATTTTATAAAGCGCTTAAAATTTACAAAGGCTACAGCTGTACCCACAGATTTATATTTTTTGAAATGTCCTTTTTTTTGTTATACAGATGTAGCCGTCTTTATCTTGGCTCTTCAATGGCTTTTGTTGTGTGAGATCACCCTTTAACAAGTTATCTATAACAAGATGGCTATATCCGTATATTGCCCTTTTTACAGAAGGTGTAAGACGTGGGGTTTAATTGTAGTCATTTATACTTGTTACCTATAGGAATACATTTGACATTAAAATGACACAAAGAAGATTTTAAGATTTCCCATTTATCATTTGTACCTTTATTTGACATTAGTTCTTCCCGGTCTATATCCTGAATTGATGCCCTCATACTGGGGAAATTTGCATTCTTAAAATTAAGTGTTTTTGCCCTCCCAACCAGTGTTTGTTTTTAACAGTATAGGTAAAATGTAACAATGTTTTGATCACTTTTACTGAGGTTTTCACGTATATTGACATTCCCAACAAACTCTGCATTAGTAGAAATAACCAGATCCAACAGAGCGTCATGTCTAGTCGGTTCTTCCACAAAGTAGCCCATAAAATTTTCCTGCAACAGGTTGATGAAATTTCTCCCCTTCACAGTTGTACCCCAACCATGACACCAATTAATATCCCGATAATTAAAATCTCCCATTATCACTACAGTACCCCCCAGTGCAGCCCGCTCCATTTGATTATATCGCTGACCTTCCATCTCCTCAGTTATATTGGGGGGGGGGGGTCTATAGATTACAAAAAAAATATTTTTTTCAGTGTTTACTTTCCTTTGTTATTCACACCAAGAAAGTTTCAACCTCCTCATAATCTTCACCCACTATTGTCTCTTTCACACTCGCCTTCATATCACTTCTTACCTACAGACATAAACCACCGCCTTTTCTATTTGCCCTGTCTTATCGATATAGTGTAAAACCAGTTAGATTTACAGCCCAGTCATGAGAAGAGTCTAGCCATGTTTCAGCAACACCAACTATATCAATATGTTTCTCCAGTACTAAGGCCTCAAGCGCCCCCATTTTGCTCCTATAAGCTTTGACTGCTTCCTACCCTCAGAATCCCCAACTCCTTTCATGTGTCCCTCCTGAAATCTGTGGTTCTGAACCGCTACAGTAAAGATCCAATCCCTGCAGTTGCTCTTAGCGGTTCTTCTGATGTGTTCGAGGTGAAGGAGATCCTAGACTATAAGACTATATAACAATATGTGCCTCCAGTACCCATTTCTGAACATACACTTTAAGTTGCATTTCAATTTGTCATGTTCGCTATCAGAAATGTGATTACTTGACATTATTTGGGCATTTTTGTTTTCAATGTTGTTTTGTAACACATGGATCTCCTTATCCTGTTGTTTAGAGATGAGCGAACTTATCAAAAGTTCGGTTCGGCTAGTTCGCCGAATTTCACAAAAAAGTTCGGTTCTGACCGAACCTGTCACGTCCGTGCGCCGAGCATGCTACTGTCCGGGGTGCTGATAGAGTTAATGGGCTGCACTAACTCTTTCAGCAACCTTCACAGTACATGCTCGGCGCGCGGAAAATACAATTTAAATGTAATAAAAAAATAAAAATTATACGTTCGTACTTACTTTCCTCCTGTCCAGCCTCCAGCGATGACGTTTCATCCCTTTCGCCGCTGCAGCCAATCACAGGCTGTAGTGGCGGTCACGCACGTCAGGATGACGCTTCATCCCACGTGACCGCCTCTGCAGCCAATCACAGGCTGCAGCGGCGACATGGATGAAACGTCATCGCTGGAGGCCGGACAGGAGGAAAGTAAGTATGAACGTATTATTATTTTTTTTTGGCATGTATGTATGTATATCTGTGCATGCATGTTGGCATGCATGTATATATGTGCATGTTTGTATGTATATTTGCATGTATATATTTGCATGTATGTATGTATGTTTGCATGTGTGTATGTTTGCATGTATGTATTTTTACATGTATGTTGTCATGTATGTTGTCATGTATGTATATATGTGCATGTGTGTATGTATGTTTGCATGAATGTATGTATGTTTGCATGTATGTGTGTTTGCATGAATGTATGTTTGCATGTATATGTGTGTATGTATGTATGTATGTTTGCATGAATGTATGTGTGTTTGCATGTATGTGTGTTTGCATGAATGTATGTATGTATGTTTGTATGTATATTTGCATGTGTGTATATATATATGTATGTTGTCATGTATGTATGTATGTTGTCATGTATGTATATATGTGCATGTATGTTGGCATGTATGTATATATGTGCATGTGTGTATGTATGTATATTTGCATGTATATATTTGCATGTATGTATGTTGTCATGTATGTATGTATGTATATATGTGCATGTATGTTTGCATGCATGTTGGCATGTATGTATACATGTGCATGTTTGTATGTATATTTGCATGTATATATGTTTGCATGTGTGTATGTATGTTTGCATGTATGTATGTTTGCATGTATGTATGTTGTCATGTATGTTTGTATGTATGTATGTTGTCATGTATATATGTGCATGTATGTATGTTTTCATGTTTTTATTTTTGCATGTATGTTGTCATGTATGTTTATATATATGTGCATGTATGTAATTATGTTTGCATGTATTTATGTTTGCATGTATATTTGTGCATGCTTGTATATATGTATGTATGTATCTTTGCATGTTTGTTTGTATGTATGTATGTTTTCGTGTGTGTGTGTGTATGCATGTATGTATGATAGTTTGCATGTATATATGTGTGTATGTTTGCATGTATGTATATTTGCATGTATATATGTGCATGCTTGTATGTATGTTTGTATATATGTCTGTATGGCCATGTATGATACTGTCTGCTGGCGCCCTGTATCTAAGTCAACTTCACGGCAGGCTTCTATACATGGTATAACAGTCAGTATCACACATTAAACTGAATCTAAGCCTACGACATGTTTTATTTCATTTTTTTTTTTTTTACAGGTTTGGTGTTTGGACTACGTCGGTTTCGAGGACTACTTAGATGACGTTTTTTTTTCTACAATAAAATGGTTAATGAGGGTTGTGTTGGGGGTGCTTTATTTCAATAAAATATTTTATCTATATCTTTGTCTTTTTATTTTCAAATTTTATTACTACCACTTTAGTAATGGCCGCTGTCTGAGTGACAACATCCATTACTAAGGCGAGGCTTAGTGTTAGCCGGTGCAGAGGCTAACACTAACCACCATTATTACCCCGGTACCCACCACCACCAGGGGTGCCGGGAAGAGGCAGGTACGATCCAGTACCCGACCATCTGTTGTGATGGTCGGGCTCTGGGGCGGCCGCAGGCTGGTATTATGAGGCTGGGAAGGGCCAAAAACAGTGGACCTTCCCACCCTTGTAATGCTAGGCTGCTGTGTTGTATCTCGCTGGTTATAAAAGTGGGGGGGACCCCACGTCATTTTTTTAATTATTTATTTATTAAATTTTTTTTTTTTTTAAAAGACATGAGGTTCCACCCAATTTATCATAACCAGCCACATACAACACAGTGTTCTTAGCCTGGGAATGGACAAAACCAGTGGCCCTTCCCACCAATGTAATGCCAGACTACTGCGGCCTTGTATATGGCTGGTTATTAAAAATGTCGGGGACCCGTCTATTGCTAAATTTGTTAAATTCAAAAAAAAAACGACGTGGGGGGTCCCCCCATTTTTATAACCAGCCCGATACAACACAGCAGCAGCAGCCTAGCATTACAAGGGTGGGAAGGTCCACTGATTTTGGCCCTTCCCAGCCTCATAATACCAGCCTACGGCCGCCCCAGTACCCGACCATCACAACAGATGGTCGGGTACTGGATCGTACCAAGCTCTTCCCGGCACCCCTGGTGGGTAATAATGGGTGGTTAGTGCTAGCCTCTGCACCGGCTAACACTAAGTACCGCCTTAATAATGGACGCTGTCAATCAGCCAACTGCCATTATCTAGGCACTAATAAAGTTTAAAAAAAAACACAAAGACAATTCTTTTTTATTGAAATAAGAAATCCCCAACAAAACCCTCGTTAACCATTTTATTAAAATTTGAAAAAACGTAGATCTACGCAGTAGTCCAACGAATCGAAGATGTAGTCCAATCGGTACATCAAAATCTGCAACAACATAAAAAAACAGTTATCAATGTGAACAATACCAATACTTCTACTCACCTACACACATATATACACGCACACACAAACAAACAACCATACACAGACACACATATATACACAAACACAACAAGATATACACACACATAAACAGACAAACACACACATATACAAACACACACACACATGAACACATATACACAAACACATATACACAAACACATATACACAAACACATATACACACACAAACACACACCAAAAAACACACACAAACATCTACACACAAACATATACACAAATACACCCATATATTACACAAACATACCCATATATACACACACACATATACACAAACACACATATAAAAACAAAAACAGACAAAGTCACATACCCAAACACACATATATACACAAACACGGTTTCTTTTAAATGCTGCTGGGGAACCCGCTCGATCCACTATATAAGGCTGCGCTACAGTGCAGCATTTAAAAGAAACAGGATCCTGACCTGTCCATAGAGTTTAAGGCAGCACAGAGTATTTCAGGAGATGAGCGTGCAGATTCAGTGCTGCTGTGAACTCTGCTCTTACCATTACGTAGCTCTCAGTCTGTTACCTCTCCTCCACTCCTGTCCTCAAGAACACCTTCACATGATTGGCAAGTCACCACCCCGCACAAGATCCGCACGCTCCTCTCCTGAAATACTCTGTGCTGCTGTGAACTCTGTTCTTACCATTACGTAGCTCAGTCTGTTACATCTCCTCCACTCCTGTCCTCTATAACACGTTCACATGATTGGCAAGTCACCACCACGCACAAGATCCGCACGCTCATCTCCTGAAATACTCTGTGCTGCTGTGAACTCTGCTCTTACCATTACGTGGTGACTTGCCAATCATGTGAAGGTGTTCTTGAGGACAGGAGTGGAGGAGAGGTAACAGACTGAGAGCTACGTAATGGTAAGAGCAGAGTTCACAGCAGCACTGAATCTGCACGCTCATCTCCTGAAATACTCTGTGCTGCCTTAAACTCTATGGACAGGTCAGGATCCTGTTTCTTTTAAATGCTGCACTGTAGCGTAGCCTTATATAGTGGATCGAGCGGGTTCCCTAGCAGCATTTAAAAGAAACAGGATCCTGACCTGTCCACAGAGTTTAAGGCAGCACAGAGTATTTCAGGAGATGAGCACGGGCAGCCGTTCGTTTTTCCGAGCCGTGCTCCCATTATGCACACGACCGTAAAAACACCCGTTATTGTGGGTCGTAATTACGACCCGCAATAACGGGCTCATAGACTTCTGTTACCCACGGGTACCTTTCCGTTTTCTCACGGGAAGGTGCCCGTGCCGTTAAAAAAATAGAACATGTTCTATTTTTCGGGCCGTGCTGCTATAATTATAATGACAGCACGGTTCGCAAAAGCGGCCGGCTGCCCGTGGCCGGCCGGCCGTGCTCGTAGTTACGAGTCGTAATTACGAGCACGGCCCGTAAAATAGAACATGTTCTATCTTTTTAACGGCACGGGCACCTTCCCGTGAGAAAACGGGAAGGTACCCGTGGCTAACAGAAGTCTATGGGCCCGCTATTTCGGGTCATAATTACGACCCGTGATAACGGGTGTTTTTATGGTCGTGTGCATGAGGCCCCGTAATGACAGGTGGCTACATGTGTGCACCCGTCATTACGGCAGCGTTGCTAGGCGACGTCAGTAAGGGTATGTGCACACACACTAATTACGTCCGTAATTGACGGACGTATTTCGGCCGCAAGTACCGGACCGAACACACTGCAGGGAGCCGGGCTCCTAGCATCATATTTATGTACGATGCTAGGAGTCCCTGCCTCTCCGTGGAACTACTGTCCCGTACTGAAAACATGATTACAGTACGGGACAGTTGTCCTGCAGAGAAGCAGGGACTCCTAGCATCGTACATAACTATGATGCTAGGAGCCCGGCTCCCTGCACTGTGTTCGGTCCGGTACTTGCGGCCGAAATACGTCCGTCAATTACGGACGTAATTAGTGTGTGTGCACATACCCTAAATAGTCACTGTCCAGGGTGCTGAAAGAGTTAACTGATCGGCAGTAACTGTTTCAGTACCCTGGACAGTGACTACCGATCACAGTACCTGTAAAAAAAAAAAGACGTTCATACTTACCGGGAACTCCCTGCTTCCTCCAGTCCGGTCTCCAGGCCGTTGCCTTGGTGACGCGTCCCTCTCGACATCCGGCCCGACATTCCTTGATGACGATGCAGCCCATGTGAGCGCTGCAGCCAATCACAGGCTGCCGCGGCCTCTGCAGCCAATCACAGGCTGCAGAGGCCTCTGCAGCCAATCACAGGCTGCCGCGTCAGAAAAGGTCGGACTGGAGGAAGAAGAGGGACTCGTCCGCAAGACAACGACCGGGTACGTATGAAATGCTTTTTATTTTATTTTTAATCAGCAGCCTCTTTTCTCTATCAGTGATTGATAGAGATAAGTGGCTGCCGATTTGTATAATGTTTTTGACCGGGTTCGGTCAAAACGGGTTCGGCCGAACCCGGTGAAGTTCGGATTCGCTGCGAACCGAACTTTTCCGGAAGTTCGGACCGAAACCGGGTTCGGTTGTCCCGGTTCGCTCATCTCTACTGTTGTTGTTATCCTGTTGTTGTTTTATCACCAACAGCAAGTGTAATTTGTTATTATAAAGGATACGAATAAGATGATGCGACGGGTAAAAGCTCTTTTCAATCTGTGTCGAGGGAACATCTGAACTTATGTTTACAACACACATTATAAGAAAGTAACAAATTAAAAACAAAAGTAAAACTAATATAAATGGGATTTGAAGATAAACATACTATTTAATAGGGTATTTTAAAAGAAGGGGATTTTTTTACCCTATATTTTCCCAATAGGCATTACATGCCTGCTCTTGCTGGTATTTTATTAAGTTTAAAATACACTTTTGCTCACATCTTCCCTTCTTATCCTTTTCCCTTATAAACATTTGATGGGGGTTATATACAGGAATGATAGGGGTTATATAAAGGGATGATGGTGGTTATATAGAGGAATGATGGGGTGATATACAGGGGTGATGGCTTGCTGGTATATACAGGGATGATGGCTGTTATTTACAGGAATTATGAAAGGCTGGTATATACAGGGATGATGGGGGTTATATACAGGAATGATAGGGGTTATATAAAGGGATGATGGTGGTTATATAGAGGAATGATGGGGTGATATACAGGGGTGATGGCTTGCTGGTATATACAGGGATGATGGCTGTTATTTACAGGAATTATGAAAGGCTGGTATATACAGGGATGATGGGAGTTATATACAGGAATGATGGGGGTTATATTACAGGGACCCCCTTCATCCCTATAAATAACAGCCATCATCCCTGTATATAACCCCCATCATTCCAGTATATACCAGCCCGACATTATGACTGTATATACCCCCCATTATCCCTGTATAAAACACCCATCATCCTTTTATATTACCCTAATAACCATGTATATAACCCCCATCATCTGTGTATATATATCATTAGGGCATGCACTGTCCACTTGCCGTGGCACACAGGCATTGAGGCTAAACAAGAAGTAAATAGGGCGGGTATTGATGTGGAAAAAATAGAATGCCTGAAACGCTGGTATATGGCAGAAGTCCAGTTGAATCTGAAAATATGCTGGAATGAGTAGGGGCGATTATAGCTTTTCAGCTGCCTGAGGCAAAAATTGAAATGGCGCCCGACCAATATTAAAAAAAATCATATGAAATCCAAGTAGTAAACGTCAATGGGATCAGTCACACATGTAAATGTAAACAAACAAATTAAAACAATTTAAAAAAAAATAATTCATACTGCTAACTTTTTTTGGTGGGTTCCGCTGGACCGTTTGGAATATATGGTACATTTTTTGGACTATTTCAATGATGTGAGATTTATTTCACTTTATAGCAATTTAAGATAGTGATACAATTGTATCTATAAAGTTCGTTCACTAGTGCTTGCGCACTTTACATTGACATATGTAATAATTTCGGATAGGACAAGGATGCGTAATGAGATTTAAATGGTTAATACCATCACACTCTAGTATTTATATTTTATTTTATTTTAGAATTCCTGTTTTGTTTTTTTTTTTATATTTTTATATATTTTTTAAAATTTATTATATTTAAATATTTTAGTTCCAAGTTGGGACCTGTACCCCCCTTGTCACAAAGTGTGTGCCAGGAACTGATGCAACAACAGCAGCTGCTGCTGTGAGTTCTTGTATGAATCTCTTACATTTCAGCTACTGCTGCTATAGATTTCTCTGTGCAGCTCTCTTATTAGCAGATCAACTGCTTTATCAAGCACAGTGCGTGCCAGGAGCTGATGCAGGGCTAGATAATTACAGTCAGTCTGATGGAGCCCTCTGATGTCAGGAAAATGCTTAGAACCCCCTTGCATTCTGATCCCCTCACTACCGTTGGCCAATCACTTATAAATTAGTCTGGGCAGGAGGCTGAGTACAGAAAAAAAATTAAGATGTAATTTTATTCCAATAAGATGTAGATTTAAATAACAATGTTTTATTTTCACAAGAAATAAAGGGGAAAAAGAACCCCAACATTTGTAAAGCAAATTCTCCTGATTACCGCAATATCCCATTTGCGGTCATAAACTGCTGTTTTGACACACGGCAGGGTTCAGAAGGGAAGGCACGACATTGGCTTTTGGAGCACAGATTTTGCTGGAATGGTTTGTGGAAACCATTGTGCACTTGCAAAACCCCTCATGTACCAAAACAGAAGTGACACACTTTTTAGAAACAACACCACTTAAGAAGCGTCAGACTGGCCCACTGGAGTCGGCGTGATGACGTCACTGCATCACACTGGCCTATGCAAGGGTCCCGTCTCGGCGTACTGAGGCAGTAGAGCTGCTCTGTACATCACAGGAACAGAGCTAGGTAGGTATATATTTTTGTGTTTGCGGGGCTGTGTGGCACTATATACAGTGGGGGGCTGTGTATGTGTAGCATTATGTGCAAGGGGAGCTGTGTGGTACTGTATATAGTGAGGGGCAATGTGGCAATGTCTACAGGGGGGATGTGTGGTACTATATACAGTGGGGGGGTTGTGTAGCACTATGTACAAGGAGGGCTGTGTAGCACTATATACAATGGGGGCTGTGTGGCACTGTCTACAGGGGGCTGTGTGACACTATATACAGTGGAGTGCTGTGTGGCACTATACAGAGTGGGGGCTGTGTAGCACTATGTACAAGGGGGTGCTCTGTGGCACTATATATAGTGGGGGCTGTGTAGTACTTTGTACAAGGGAGGCTGTGTGGCACTGTCTACAAGGGGCTGTGTGGCACTATAAACAGTGGGGGGCTGTATAGCACAATGTACAAGGGGGCCTGTTAGCACTATGTACAAGGAAGGACTGTGTGGCATTGTCTACAGGGTGGGATGAGTGTCTCTGTTTACATTGGGAGGGACTACATCTTCAGGAGGGGGCTTTGTGGCACTCTCTACAAGAGGGGGGCTGTGGGGCACTATCTACAAGAGGTGGGGGCTGTGTGGCACTATCTACCAGAGGGCCTAGATTAGGCTACTCTTATAGTGTGTGGCACCAAGGGGGCATTATTTCCATCTTGGGCAATATAAATGGTGAGGTTTTTGTAGAGGGTGGGCAGGTGCTAGAAAAGCGAGAAGCCAAAGATGTTTGTGTTGCAAATTCTGCAGAGGTGATTCATAGTTGGGAGAAGGCCTCAGGGCAATCTAGGCCGGATGAAGAAGAAAAGGAAAAGTGAGTGACTCCAATCTGAGAAGACGTCACCGGTGAGTCCATGAATTTCACTGTATTGTATTAAAGGAGTTTTCCCATCTTAGACACTTACTTACTCATAGAGGCTTGTATAACACCTCCCGGCAGGATGCAGACAAAACACAATGCTACACAGAGGGAGATTACACAGGTGCAATATACTGATGAACAGACACTCTCACACCTACTATTCATGTGGGGGGTGGCTGCTTAGTATGCCGGGAGGTGTTATACAGCCTCTATGAGTAAGTATAGCCTATTCAGTGATTATAAACTATAAATATAGTTCTTGTTCAGTGGTTTGTAGTAAGAGTATAGGGACTCGCAATACGATGAGGACCCTTGACGCAGGTTGCAAGCTTGAGTATTTCGGCCAAAATATTAACCAATAGCAATCATGTTTATCATTGATATCTATTGTGTATCATGGATATCTTTTCAGTATGCAGCCAGGTCTAGTGCTGGGGGAAAATGGTTTGTCAGTATATTGGAAGGAGCTGGGTAGAGATGAGCGAAATTATGATAAGTTCGGTTCGACATGTTCGCCGAATTTCATGAAAAAGTTCGATTCGAACCGAACTAGTTCTGACCGAACCTGTAATTCAAGAAAACCCCTAAAAATCGTGTATAACACTGTTTAAAAGCCCTAGAAGCCCTGTATAACACACTTAGGTCACCCATGAGTGTATCCAAGTACTTTTGAGCTGTCTTTAAGGCAAAGTTAGTGTCAAAGTTACGCCAACATGTATGGCTATAGGAAAATGGATGGGACACGGTAATAACTAACAGAAACCACTGCACTTGTGCATGTTGTATGCTTAATGCATTGTTAAAAAAGGTACAAAAATTAACCATTTTTGGCGGCAGATGCCTGCCAGGGTTCATACATATAAGGTGGTAAAAGAAGAAGCAATGGCTTTTGACAAGCCCTCAAAAAATGTACCCTTTATGGTGGCAGATGCCTGCCGGGGTTCATCCATACATGGATGTAAAAGCAACAAGCAATGGCTTTTGAGTGCAAGCCCTCCAAATATTTACCCTTGTTATTGGCAGATGCCTGCCGGGGTTCATCCATACATGGATGTAATGTAAAAGCAACAAGCAATGGCTTTTGACAAGCCCTCCAAAAATTTACCCTTTTTATTGGCATATGCCTGCCGGGGTTCATCCATACATGGATGTAAAAGCAACAAGCAATGGCTTTTGAGTGCAAGCCCTCCAAATATTTACCCTTGTTATTGGCAGATGCCTGCCGGGGTTCATCCATACATGGATGTAATGTAAAAGCAACAAGCAATGGCTTTTGACAAGCCCTCCAAAAATTTACCCTTTTTATTGGCAGATGCCTGCCGGGGTTCATCCATACATGGATGTAAAAGCAACAAGCAATGGCTTTTGACAAGCCCTCCAAAAATGTACCCTTTTTATTGGCAGATGCCTGCCGGGGTTCATCCATACAAGGATGTAAAAGCAACAAGCAATGGCTTTTGAGTGCAAGCCCTCCAAAAATTGACCCTTTTTATTGGCAGATGCCTGCCGGGGTTCATCCATACATGGATGTAAAAGAAACAAGCAATGGCTTTTGACAAGCCCTCCAGGCCTGCTTGTAGCAGACGGCAGTGGAGGTGTATTGGTGGTAGTAGAGGTAGCCAACGGACAGCAAGGGTAGTGGTAGTAGTAGTAGTAGCAGCACATTAAAAGAGACTGGACAGTCACAGCAGGACAAAGCCCTGTGGTGGGTCAAGCCTCCGGCCTGCTTGTAGCAGACGGCAGTGGAGGTGTATTGGTGGTAGTAGAGGTAGCCAACAAACAGCAAGGGTGGTAGTAGTAGTAGCAGCACATTAAAAGAGACTGGACAGTCACGGGACAAAGCCCTGAGGTGGGGCAGGCCTCAGGCCTGCTTGTAGCAGACGGCAGTGGACGTGAATTGGTGGTAGTAGAGGTAGCCAACGGACAGCAAGGGTGGTAGTAGTAGTAGTAGTAGCAGCACATTAAAAAAAAGAGACTGGACAGTCACAGGACAAAGCCCTGTGGTGGGGCAGGCCTGCTTGTAGCAGACGGCAGTGGAGTTGTATTGGTGGTAGTAGAGGTAGCCAACACAGACAGAAAGGGTGGTAGTAGTAGTAGCAGCACATTAAAAGAGACTGGACAGTCACTGGACAAAGCCCTGTGGTGGGGAAGGCCTCAGGCCTGCTTGTAGCAGACGGCAGTGGACGTGTATTGGTGGTAGTAGAGGTAGCCAACGGACAGCAAGGGTGGTAGAAGTAGTAGTAGTAGTAGCAGCAAATTAAATAAAGAGACTGGACAGTCACAGGACAAAGCCCCGTGGTGGGGCAGGCCTGCTTGTAGCAGACAGCAGTGGAGGTGTATTGGTGGTAGTAGAGGTTGCCAACAGACAGCAAGGGTGGTAGTAGTAGTAGCAGCACATTAAAAGAGACTGGACAGTCACAGGACAAAGCCCTGTGGTGGGGCAGGCCTCAGGCCTGCTTGTAGCAGACGGCAGTGGACGTGTATTGGTGGTAGGAGAGGTAGCCAACGGACAGCAAGGGTAGTAATAGTAGTAGTAGTAGCAGCACATTAAAAGAGACTGGACAGTCACAGACAAAGCCCTGTGGTGGGGCAGGCCTGCTTGTAGCGGACGGCACTGGGGGTGGATTGGTGGTAGAAGTAGTAGCGGCACCAACAGCGGCACATTAAAAAAAAAGAGTGGACAGGACAGAATCCCGTAGTAGCAGGCGGCAGTAACAGGCGGCAGCGGCAGCAGCAGCAGCAATGTCAGATCTAATCAGTGGCATCAGGCACAGGGGATTTAAAATCCTCACTGATCCACTCTTGATTCATTTTCATTTTCAGGACAAAGCCCTGTGGTGGGGCAGGCCTCAGGCCTGCTTGTAGCAGACGGCAGTGGAGGTGTATTGGTGGTAGTAGAGGTAGCCAACGGACAGCAAGGTTGGTGGTAGTAGTAGTAGTAGCAGCACATTAAAACAGACTGGACAGTCACAGCAGGACAAAGCCCTGTGGTGGGTCAAGCCTCCGGCCTGCTTGTAGCAGACGGCAGTGGAGGTGTATTGGTGGTAGTAGAGGTAGCCAACAAACAGCAAGGGTGGTAGTAGTAGTAGCAGCAGATTAAAAGAGACTGGACAGTCACAGGACAAAGCCCTGTGGTGGGGCAGGCCTGCTTGTAACAGACGGCAGTGGAGGTGTATTGGTGGTAGTAGAGGTAGCCAACAGACAGCAAGGGTGGTAGTTGTAGTAGCACATTAAAAGAGACAGGACAGTCACAGGACAAAGCCCTGTGGTGGGGCAGGCCTGCTTGTAGCAGACGGCAGTGGAGGTGTATTGGTGGTAGTAGAGGTAGCCAACAGACAGCAAGGGTGGTAGTTGTAGTAGCACATTAAAAGAGACAGGACAGTCACAGGACAAAGCCCTGTGGTGGGGCAGGCCTGCTTGTAGCAGACGGCAGTGGAGGTGTATTGGTGGTAGTAGAGGTAGCCAACAGACAGCAAGGGTGGTAGTAGTAGTAGCACATTAAAAGAGACTGGACAGTCACAGGACAAAGCCCTGTGGTGGGGCAGGCCTCAGGCCTGCTTGTAGCAGACGGCAGTGGACGTGTATTGGTGGTAGTAGAGGTAGCCAACGGACAGCAAGGGTGGTAGTAGTAGTAGTAGTAGCAGCAGCACATTAAAAAAAGAGACTGGACAGTCACAGGACAAAGCCCTGTGGTGGGGCAGGCCTGCTTGTAGCAGACGGCACTGGGGGTGGATAGGTGGTAGAAGTAGTAGCAGCACCAACAGCGGCACATTAAAAAAAGAGTGGACAGGACAGAATCCCGTAGTAGCAGGCGGCAGTAGGAGGCGGCAGCGGCAGCAGCAGCAGCCATGTCAGATCTAATCAGTGGCATCAGGCACAGGGGTTTTAAAATCCTCACCGATCCACGCTTGATTCATTTTCAGAAACGTGAGATTTTCCAAGCTGTTGGCGGACAATCTTGTTCGCTTAGGGGTGACGAAGCCCCCTGCCGCGCTGAATACCCTCTCTGACGCTACACTGGAGGGTGGACAAGACAGTACACCCATGGCAAACTGGGCCAGTGCTTGCCAATGATCCAATCTGCTGACCCAGAAGTCCATGGGGTATGGGATAGCATTTCTGACGGAAAAAGGGCACAGTTCAGGTATGAGTGAACCTGGTTATTTAGGTGCTGCACCTGGTGATGGTGAACATCTATTTGGTGACTACGATGTGTGTCAGGTCGGGGTATTGGATGTAAAAATGTTGTCATCATATTTTCCAAACTGAATTGGCTGCTGCTGCTGCCGCCTATTGCAGAGGTAGCTCTGCCAGAGGCGGTGGAACGATGAGACAGTGGGGAGCGGAGAGTGGCCCCCCGGTCAGACATGCTTGCAGCAGGTGTTTGCCGTTTAAAAGCCGTGACAAGCTGGCTGCATAGCTTCTTTCGATAATAAGCCAATTTTGCCTCCCTCTCGGAAGGCGCAAAAAACACCCCCATTCTGGCTTTATACCAAGGGTCTAAAAGTGTGGCTATCCAGTACCCATCTCTTTGCTTCATGCTAACAATACGACAGTCAGCGCGCAAGTAACGAAGCATACAGCTCGCCATCCTGGCCAGCGTTTCAGAGGGCCCGGTTGGTTCCATCTCCGCCCCATACTGCCATGGTTGTCCATCATCAAGGTCGTCGTCAGACTCGTCATCACCATCACTGTCATGTTGTGCTGCTGCCTCGTCCCCTATTTCTTCCTGTGATTCCATCTCCAAATCCAGCTCCTCTTCAGGTCCTGTTTCCTCATCCTCATCCTCCTCCTCCTCCTCAACATCCATAGCCAGATGTGATCCTTCCTCCATCCTTTGCTGAATCATCGCTGTGAGCGTTTGCTCCATAATGAATATCAGCGGCATAACATTGTTCATTCCGCTAGTGTCACGGCTCACAAATCGTGTGGCCTCTTCAAAGGACCTCAAAACGCGACATGCGTCTCTAACCAGCTGCCAGTGCCTGAGCTCGAAATTACACTGGCTCCAAACGCTGCCCGTCTGCTGCATCAGGAAATCATTCACGGCTTTCCGCTGTTCGTACAGACGGTCCAACATGTGCAGGGTGGAATTCCAGCGTGTTGGAACGTCGCAAATCAGGCTGTGTTCTGGGAGATTGTTTTGACGCTGCAAGTCCAGGAGGGCGTGCTTAAATGCATACGAACGTCTAAAGCATACGCAAACCCTCCTGGACATGGCCAGCACACCCTTCAAACCAACATATGACTTTAAGAAGCGTGTTATGACCAGATTGATCACATGTGCCATGCAAGGAGCGTGTGTCAGGTGACCTAGACGCAGTGCAGCCACAACGTTCTTCCCGTTATCAGAGACAACATTGCCCAGTTTGAGTTTCAGAGGAGACAGCCAGCATGTGATTTCCTCCTTGATGCACAGCAGCAGCTCCTGCCCTGTGTGGCTTTTCTCACCCAGGATCAGCAGGTGTAAGACAGCGTTGTGGTAATGCCTGGCATTGCTGCGGTGGTGCATCGGACTGCAAAATATTGACCCAGTGGGCCGTGAAAGACATGTACTGTCCCTGCCCATAGTTGCTGCTCCACGTGTCGACGGTGGCATGTACCCTGCTGCACATGGGTAATTGCAAGGACTGGCACACCTTTTCCTCCACGTGCTTGTGCAAGGCATGGACAGCTGTTTTGGAGAAGTAATGTCGGCTAGGTATTCGCCACCTAGGCTGAGCGCACGCCATCAATTGCTTGAAGCCGGCGGAGTCGACCAGGTGGTACGGCAGCGACTGCACCACCAACAACTTAGCCAGGTGTGAATTAAGCCGCACGACAAGTGGATGACTGGGTATATATTGTTGCTTATTGGACAGCGATTCCGTAATGGATAACTGATGATGATGATGACAACGACATGGTGGATAAGGCCTGGCTACTACTTAGATGACAGGGACTCGGAGCAGCAGCAGCAGCGGCAGAGGGGTCTTCATTAGATGTACATGATGATGGTGGGGCATGTCGATTGTCCCACATGGCCTTGTGATGCTGCTCCATGTGTTTATGTAGAGCGGTATTTTCTACATTGCTACCCTGCCCACGCCTTACTTTCTGCTTGCAGATACGGCACTGTGCCAGGTTTTCCTCCTCCAGGAAGGTACAGAAAAATTGCCACACGGCAGAGTACCGTAAAGAAGTAGTACCACGTCCACCACCACCACCCGAGCTTGCCCCTTGTCTGGCAGGCTTTTTTCGGGAGCCTACACCAGCATCAGTATCGCCGACACCGGCTCCTGAGCTGACCCTACCGCTGCAACGTTTTGCAGATTGACTTCTGCCCTACCTCGGCTTGGCTGTTTATCACGGCCAGTTCCGCCACTACTACCCTCCTCCTCTGACGCTGTCATCACCTCGTCACCTGGATCCCACGTCCTGTCTAAAACAACATCATCATCATAGCCCTCCTCATCATCCCCACCACTTCTGTCACTGTGTTGTGAATGTGATGTGACATCATGGCGGGCTCCATGCCCCCCTTAATTACTGCGTCTGCCACCACGGCTACCACCACCAACACCCCCACTACCACAGCTATGCGGCTCGGACACACTCCGTTGGCTGACTCGCGGAAAACAAATCATCATAATCACTATGTTGTTCAGTATCTTCCTTCGCACCCGAGGAGATGTCTCTTAGGACTCTCAGGAAAGATGGCTTCCCGCTAGGAAGGGGGAGTGAAGACATAGATGATGGAATGGAAACGCTAGAAATACCTATATTACTACTGTCACTGTGCCAAGGAACTGTAGAGGATCTGGAATCCAACGAAACCTGGCTTGAAGCCAGATTGTCAGAGTCTTCCTGCTGAGATGACCGAGAGCCAGCCAGCCAACCTGTCCACAATGGCTGTATTGTCTAAAGTAACTCGCCCACCGGAGGAGATGGACAAGTCTGGCTTGCTGATACTGCTACTACTACCAGCAGGCACATGGCTGCTGCTTCTAGTGGAACTGGGCACATGTCTTGTGCCACAAATGCTGGTACTGGCACCAACAGATCCAACGTTTGGACTGGAAGAGGACACGGCATGGGTGTTTTTTCCTCTACCACGTCCTTTCACAACCTTTTTTTTACCAGACATTTCACTGCTGGAGTGCAGCAAGTTGAATCAAAACCCGGGGGATGAGCCCCTTCTAAAAGCGCATTCACACTGACACTGACTTGTCAAATGGCAATGAATGAGAATTTCTATCAGCCACGCCGCGGTGCACTCAGGGAATGCTGGGCCTTGTAGTACTACTAGGCTGCCTGTATTGCAAGTTGGATTGTTATTTTAACGGCCGGGGATGAGCCCCTTCTAAAAGCGTATTCACACTGACACTGGCTTGGCAAATGGCAATGAATGAGAATTTCTATCAGCCACGCCACGGTGCACTCAGGGAATGCTGGGGTGTTGTAGTACTACTAGGCTGCCTGTATTGCAAGTTGTCAAAAATAGATATTGGGATGCACTCCTCAATCAATTGGCGTGGTGCTAGTAAGGTAGGGACGAGAATCCCACAATATTGAAAATATACAACCCCAGCACTCAGAGGTACGCAAAAGATCCAGATGCAAACAAATTTAAGTTTTATTGCAACAAAAGATGGTAAAGTTGAGGTGGAAAGCGACTTGGTAAAGACGTTTCGGCCGAACCTCGGCCTTTGTCACGGTCGCTAAAATGATAAAGAATAAAATGCTTTTACAAAGTTGGCAATAAAATTTACAAAAATACAGTATGAACAAATGAAAATAATAATATGAAAATAACATATATAGATGAGTTATCTCTGTTTACATGAAATTATATAGCGCTGTCACCTCAGATATACACAGAGAACAATTATTATACATTATAAGGAAAAATAAAAATATTTTAATACTGAACTGTATAAAGAAAATTGCGTGATCAATTAGTGGAACACGTAACACAAGAATTAAGGAAATCATAATCATCTATGAAAGAATAAGTCATAATGATCTATAAAAACAAGACTAGGGGCTGAATAGTCAGAACAAAATTAAGTTAAATATGCTCAAGGAGGATCTAGCAGTATATAGCTGTATGTGGCATAAACAATCTGGAAACCTCTGATGGTGATGCAATACCTAGGTTACATATATTGATTTAGTTTTGTTATTGTGGTGGGGAGAGGAAAGAGTCCTCACTGTAGACCATACCATAAAGTACCGGTAGAAAATAAAGGACAGTGTGAAAAGGAACAAACACTAGAGGATAAACTAAAGGGAGAAAGACATGTGCTGCTGTACCTGTAAGACGATATCACTGGTATGGGTTGTCCGCCGGATATTCCCTGTGTGTCTGTGCTATGTGAGTTGCGTCTGTGTTTATACCAGACCAACCGGAACTGACGTCAGTGGTACAGCCAGAGCCGTCTAACAGCTGATATGTGAGTGCAGTGAATATTCATGAGGTAATTATAGCAAGGGACCGTGAAAAAGAAACCTTCTGGGAGTATTGACAGAGCCATCTAGCTGCTGATATGTGAGTGCAGTGAATATTCATGAGGTAATTATAGTAAGGGACCGTGGAGAAAGAGAGCAAAGGGACCTAGCAGCTGATGTGAGTGCAATGAATATTCCTGAGGTTATTATAGTAAGTATGTGTGTTAGTGTATATGTATATATATATATATATATATATATATATATATATATATGTGAGTGGCATGTAATGAAGGAATGCAACTATATAGAGAAGTATGTTGGCAGAAACTGATTGGACGCTATCTAGTTGCCATGACAACGAACCAGAGAAGGAAAGGGACCGTATGTCTGAAGGTATAGATGATCTCAGCCCATGTGTATGGGATGTCAATGTAAGGATAGATGTAGGAACGGTATAGAAGGTGATAGTAGTCATGGCAACATGGAGAGAAGGGAAAATTAGAAAAAATTTTGAAAAAAGAAAAAATAAAAATTAAAAAATAAAAAATAAAAATCAGAAAAAATATATATGTATAAAAATGAAGGAATAAAGATGAGATTTGACAGCCGGTTTTATGGTACTTTTACCTGGTCCATGTGGATGTGTTTTTTCTCTAGCGTGTCTAGAAACAGAAAAGACAACAAGTTAGAATATGCAAGTCAAACAAGATATAGGAACTGGCATTAATACATGAACTGCACAGAAGATAATAGGGTTTCGTATCAATTCATTAGGTCAAATTCCCTATTGAGACCCCTGGGACTTAAGGTTTGTAATGTATGTATCCAGTAGGATTCCCGTTCCTTAAGTAAATGTATGTGGTTGCCACCTCTACGTGGTTGAGGAACATGTTCAATTATCTGGAACTGAAATTGGGAAAGTTGATGATTAGCTTTACTGAAGTGGTCTGGTAATGGTAACCAGTTTTTGTTACAGCGGATAGTAGATTTGTGGCTTGTTATGCGATCCCTAATGTGTTGTGTGGTTTCGCCCACATATATTAGCCCACACGGGCACTTTACCAGGTATACCACAAAATTGGTATCACATGTATAGAAGCCTTTTATGGGAAAAGATTTATTTGTGTGGGCATGCTGGGGCCGATCACCCTTGATAACGTTGGAGCAGCATGAGCAATGGAGGCATGGGAAAGTTCCATTATGTCTGGGTCGTAAGAAAGTTTGTCTGGGCAATTTAGTGTTGCTGCCAATGTCTGCTCTAACCAATCTATCCCTGAAATTGGGTGGGCGTTTGAGGCACATCATCGCAGGCGACTTAAATTCTTGAATGGTCGGGTAGGCTGTATTGAGGTGGTGCCAATGTTTTCTAATAATTTGTTGGAATTTTGGAACCAAAGGGTGATATGTATGTACAAACGGAATTCTATTTAGTTTAGTGTCGTTGCGGGTGGTACAAGGTGTGTGATCTTCTTGAATCGTATTATGCAGTTCTTGTTGAAGTATCCGTGAAGGATAACCTCTGTCTTTGAATTTGTCAGTCATTTCTTGTAATCTAGTGTGTCGTGTTGTCTCATCTGTTACAATCCTAGAGATGCGTTTATATTGAGATTTAGGAAGTGAGGTTTTAGTTTTATACGGATGGTTACTCTGGAAATGGAGCAGGCCATTTCTGTCTGTGGGTTTGGTATATAGATCGACAACTAGATGGCCAGTGTTATTTTTCTTAACCAACGTGTCCAGGAAGCTTATCTCCTGTGAACTCAGATTTAATGTAAATTGTAGACCCTCACGTATGGTGTTAATTTCCTGGACAAAATCTATGGCAGATTGTTCAGTACCTTTCCATATGCAAAATATGTCATCTATATATCGATACCAGCAGATTGCATTATCCCTGAATCTAGGATTGGTGTAAATGTGGGTAGATTCGAATTCTGCCATGTAGGCATTGGCATATGGAGGAGCCATGTTAGAACCCATAGCAGTGCCATTGATCTGTTTATAAAAGTTGTCCCCAAATAAGAAATAATTCTCATTCAGAATTAATTCGAGTAGTTCTAAACATAATGATTTGGAATTCATGGAGATATCGGTAGTGTCCAGGAGGCTACTTGTGGCTGCTAGGCCATCTTGATGTGTGATGGATGTGTATAAGCTATTGACATCCAATGTAATTAGGAGGCTAGTAGGCTCAATCTGATGTAGACTTTTAATAATCTGTAAAAAATGGCTGGTGTCCAGGAGAAATGATTTGGTTTTTTTAATGAGGGGAGTCAATATTTTTTCTAAAAAGATGGCTAATGGGGATGAAATAGAGTCGGTGGAGGCAACTATTGGTCGACCAGGGGGATTGATTAAAGACTTGTGAATTTTTGGTAGGACATAAAATACGGGAGTTATTGGAAACGGATTCTGTAAAAATTTGTGTGTTTTGTGATCAATTGTATTAATATCAATGTGATGATCAATGATGGAGTTGATTTTATGGCGTATATCGGAAATAGGGTCTCTTGGTATTTTGAGGTAGGTGTTACTATCAGTAAGTTGGCGATTGATTTCAGAGACATAATTATTATAATCAATTATTACAATGGCCCCTCCCTTATCGGCTGGTTTAATTATGATTTCCCGGTTATGTTGTAAATCCCTTAAGGATGTCCTTTCTTCAGTGGACAAATTTTTTTGATGGGGATAGTAGCCCAAATTGTAATCGTGCAAGACGACATCAATGTCTCTTTGTACAAGTTCAATCACCGATTCTGTAGCGTGGTAGATTTTGGGGGGAGCAAAATTGCTTTTGCTACGTAGGCCCAAATTAGAAATAGAAATTTCTGAGCACACGTCTCTAGGCTGTTGGGAAGTGGATAGATCAGTAAGTCCAAAGTGTGTCTTGAGTCGTAATGATCTGTAAAAGTAGTTCAATTCCTGCTGGAGAATGAACGTATTACAGGGGGCGGTGGGGCAGAAGGACAAGCCTTTCTGTAAGACTGACAGTTCTGTTGGCGTAAGGGAATGAGAGGAGAGATTGACGACCAGGTGGTTCTTCCTACCTGGGACCTCGTCTGTATGTTGGTGTCTCGACCTCGTCCATCTCCTCCCCGCCCGCCTGGTGGTCCGTTTCGGCCTCTCCGATTGCCTAAAAAACGTGGAGGACGTCGACCAATAGAGGAGTCGCTGCCAGAACTGGAGAAATTTTCTGTTTGTTGTCGTGGTTGGCGCCATGAATTTGCGTAAGTTGACGACTCGTTCCATCGGTAAACCCTGTTGTTATCGTAATCCGTTGCGTCCCTCTGGAATTTATCGCGTTTTCTTAGTTGTATGGTCTTAGAAAAGTCGTTGATGGCAATGTCGGTACGTGTTTTCAGATTCTCCCATTCACTGGGGCTTAGAGTTGCTGATAGTTCATTTTCCAAAGCCTTGATTTTAATATCGGATTCTGAAATTCTGGTTTGTAGATGAGAAATAGTAAGTAGAATCAAATCCACACAACACATTAGGGATCGCATAACAAGCCACAAATCTACTATCCGCTGTAACAAAAACTGGTTACCATTACCAGACCACTTCAGTAAAGCTAATCATCAACTTTCCCAATTTCAGTTCCAGATAATTGAACATGTTCCTCAACCACGTAGAGGTGGCAACCACATACATTTACTTAAGGAACGGGAATCCTACTGGATACATACATTACAAACCTTAAGTCCCAGGGGTCTCAATAGGGAATTTGACCTAATGAATTGATACGAAACCCTATTATCTTCTGTGCAGTTCATGTATTAATGCCAGTTCCTATATCTTGTTTGACTTGCATATTCTAACTTGTTGTCTTTTCTGTTTCTAGACACGCTAGAGAAAAAACACATCCACATGGACCAGGTAAAAGTACCATAAAACCGGCTGTCAAATCTCATCTTTATTCCTTCATTTTTATACATATATATTTTTTCTGATTTTTATTTTTTATTTTTTAATTTTTATTTTTTATTTTTTCAAAATTTTTTCTAATTTTCCCTTCTCTCCATGTTGCCATGACTACTATCACCTTCTATACCGTTCCTACATCTATCCTTACATTGACATCCCATACACATGGGCTGAGATCATCTATACCTTCAGACATACGGTCCCTTTCCTTCTCTGGTTCGTTGTCATGGCAACTAGATAGCGTCCAATCAGTTTCTGCCAACATACTTCTCTATATAGTTGCATTCCTTCATTACATGCCACTCACATATATATATATATATATATATATATATATATATACATATACACTAACACACATACTTACTATAATAACCTCAGGAATATTCATTGCACTCACATCAGCTGCTAGGTCCCTTTGCTCTCTTTCTCCACGGTCCCTTACTATAATTACCTCATGAATATTCACTGCACTCACATATCAGCAGCTAGATGGCTCTGTCAATACTCCCAGAAGGTTTCTTTTTCACGGTCCCTTGCTATAATTACCTCATGAATATTCACTGCACTCACATATCAGCTGTTAGACGGCTCTGGCTGTACCACTGACGTCAGTTCCGGTTGGTCTGGTATAAACACAGACGCAACTCACATAGCACAGACACACAGGGAATATCCGGCGGACAACCCATACCAGTGATATCGTCTTACAGGTACAGCAGCACATGTCTTTCTCCCTTTAGTTTATCCTCTAGTGTTTGTTCCTTTTCACACTGTCCTTTATTTTCTACCGGTACTTTATGGTATGGTCTACAGTGAGGACTCTTTCCTCTCCCCACCACAATAACAAAACGAAATCAATATATGTAACCTAGGTATTGCATCACCATCCGAGGTTTCCAGATTGTTTATGCCACATACAGCTATATACTGCTAGATCCTCCTTGAGCATATTTAACTTAATTTTGTTCTGACTATTCAGCCCCTAGTCTTGTTTTTATAGATCATTATGACTTATTCTTTCATAGATGATTATGATTTCCTTAATTCTTGTGTTACGTGTTCCACTAATTGATCACGCAATTTTCTTTATACAGTTCAGTATTAAAATATTTTTATTTTTCCTTATAATGTATAATAATTGTTCTCTGTGTATATCTGAGGTGACAGCGCTATATAATTTCATGTAAACAGAGATAACTCATCTATATATGTTATTTTCATATTATTATTTTCATTTGTTCATACTGTATTTTTGTAAATTGTATTGCCAACTTTGTAAAAGCATTTTATTCTTTATCATTTTAGCGACCGTGACAAAGGCCGAGGTTCGGCCGAAACGTCTTTACCAAGTCGCTTTCCACCTCAACTTTACCATCTTTTGTTGCAATAAAACTTAAATTTGTTTGCATCTGGATCTTTTGCGTACCTCTGTGAGTGCTGGGGTTGTATATTTTCTGTATTGCAAGTTGGATTGTTATTTCGTTATGTTAACGGCCGGGGATGAGCCCCTTCTAAAAGCGTATTCACACTGACACTGGCTTAGCAAATGGCAATGAATGAGAATTTCTATCAGACACGACGCGGTGCACTCAGGGAATGCTGGGCCTTGTAGTACTACTACTACTATAAAGGCTGCCTGTATTGCAAGTTGGATTGTTATTTAGTTATGTTAACGGCCGGGGATGAGCCCCTTCTAAAAGAGTATTCACACTGACACTGGCTTGGCAAATGGCAATGAATGAGAATTTCTATCAGCCACGCCGCGGTGCACTCAGGGAATGCTGGGCCTTGTAATACTACTACTACTACTACAAAGGCTGCCTGTATTGCAAGTTGGATTGTTATTTCATTATGTTAACGGCCGGGGATGAGCCCCTTCTAAAAGCGTATTCACACTGACACTTCCTTGGCAAATGGCAATGAATGAGAATTTCTATCAGCCACGCCGCGGTGCACTCAGGGAATGCTGGGTCTTGTAGTACTACTACAAAGGCTGCCCTTTATTGCAAGTTGGATGCAACGGGGATGAGCCCCTTATAAAAGTGTATTCACACAATTGTAGGGAGTATCGGATGAGCCCCTTCGATTGCTGGATTCCTGCCTTTTAGATTCCTAAAGCTTTCCCTTACTGCACAGAGTTGCTCTCCCTACAGCTCCTGTCTTTAAAATGGCCGTTGAGCTCCGTGCATAGACTTTTAGGGTATGTGCACACACACTATTTACGTCCGTAATTGACGGACGTATTTCGGCCGCAAGTACCGGACCGAACACAGTGCAGGGAGCCGGGGTCCTAGCATCATACTTATGTACGATGCTAGGAGTCCCTGCCTCGCTGCCAGACAACTGTCCCGTACTGAAAACATGATTACAGTACGGGACAGTTGTCCTGCAGCGAGTCAGGGACTCCTAGCATCGTACATAAGTATGATGCTAGGAGCCCGGCTCCCTGCACTGTGTTCGGTCCGGTACTTGCGGCCGAAATACGTCCGTCAATTACGGACGTAAATAGTGTGTGTGCACATACCCTTATTGCAGGCTTGAGCCCGCCCCTATGCTGCCTCCCAATTGGCTGGGAGAGCCGTTTGCAAGGCATTATGAGGTAGCCTGATGTACGGTGATCTTGTGAAATCCTCCATTTTACATCTAACATATGGCAGGCGCCAAAATGTAGCCGTGTTCGGTCAAAACGGGTTCGGCCGAACCCGGTGAAGTTCGGATTCGCTGCGAACCGAACTTTTCCCAATGTTCGGACCGAAACCGGGTTTGGTTGTCCCGGTTCGCTCATCTCTACCCAGGACAGTTGTTCACTTGATGCTTGTCATCCCCACAGTAGAAGCAAAGACCATTCTTCCTGCGAAACTCTCTACGTTGTTGGGGGGACACGGAGGCCCCGAGTTGCATAGGTTCATCCGAGTTTTCCGTGGAAGAATGAAGCAACGGAACCTCGGGAGCCATCATGGGGGAGTCAGAGGAGAAGGCACAAAAACGTTCAAGTCGTCGTTCCCTGAGACGTCGGTCAAGTCGTACCGCTAAAGCCATAACCTGATCTAGGGAGTCAGCAGAGGGATAGCTAACTAGCAGGTCTCTAAGGGCGTTCAACAGACCCGATCTAAACTGGCACCTCAAGGCAGGGTCATTCCACCGAGAAGCTACACACCACTTCCTAAAGTCAGAGCAATACTCCTCTACAGGTCTCTTACCCTGACGTAAGGTCACCAGCTGACTCTCGGCAAAGGCAGTCTTGTCAGTCTCGTCATAAATGAGCCCGAGAGCAGAAAAGAAAAGATCAACGGAGGAAAGTTCAGGGGCGTCAGGAGCCAAGGAGAAGGCCCATTCTTGGGGCCCGTCCTGGAGCCGGGACATAATTATACCCACCCGCTGGCTCTCAGAACCCGAGGAGTGGGGCTTTAAGCGAAAATAGAGTCTACAACTTTCCTGAAAGGAGAAAAAAGTCTTCCGGTCCCCTGAGAACCGGTCAGGCAACTTGAGGTGGGGTTCAAGAGGTGAGGTGGGGGGCACTACCAGGGAAGCATCACGCAGATTGTCCCTCTGAGCCAGGGCCTGGACCTGTAGGGAGAGGCCCTGCATCTGCTGAGCCAGGGTCTCAAGGGGGTCCATAGATGTGTCAGGGACCAGGGTAGACTAGGTATATGGGCCTGTGATTATGTAATGACAAGGTAGGGAGACAGACAAGTGAGCCCTAATCTACCTGCCAATCAGTCCCTGCCTACTTGCAACGACCTGTTCTAAGCGACGGGGTACAACTGGGCGACGGTCCCTACGCTCAGTAAGTGCAAGACAGACAAAACAGACAGGGGTACACAGAAGCTAGGGAAACGGGCAGCTGCCCACGGAGACACCGTGAGCAACAAGAGTGGTGAACGAGCCGAGTCAAACCAGGAGTGAGCGAGGCACAAAACGCTGAGCAGGAGAGTTGTCAGAAAGCCAATGTCAATAACAAGCAGAGGATCAGTAGAACAAGCAGCAGCAGCAAGCCAGGAAACAAGCATAGAAGAATCACAGGCAAAGGAGGAACAGGAAAGGCAGGTATAAATAGACAGTGGGCGGGAACTAGCTCCGTCTGGCCAGGCTGTGATAGGTTCTCCCACTCCTAAGCCTGCCATCCTGAGTGGTGGAAGATGGAGTCTGTCTCACAGACATAGGAGCAGGTGCAGACTGATTGCCCACGGGCGTCGACACAGAACCTGTGTCTGGCAAATCCTTTACAGAATAAAGGAGAAAATGCACCCCAACATTTGAAAAGCAATTTCCCTCGATTACAGCAATACCCCATATGTTGTAATAAACTGCTGTTTAGACACACAGCAGGGCTCAGGAGGGAAGGAGCACCATTTGGCTTTTGGAGCTCAAATTTAGCAGGAATGGTTTGTGAAGCTCAAGTTTTGCTGGAATAGTTTTTTTTTGGCATTTATTGAGGGGTATAGTGAGCATTTAAAAAACCACAGGTGTTTTGCTTAATTTAGTGGAATTAGGCCGTGAAAATTAATTTTTACACTAAAATATTGAATTTTTACATTTCCACAAGGGATAAAGGAGAAAAATCACTGCAACATTTGTGAAGCAATTTCTCCCGAGTACGGCAATACCCCACATGTGGTCATAAACTGCTGTTTGGACACACGACAGGGCTCAGAAGGCAGGAGCGCTATATGGCATGCAGCTCTTGCTTTGATTTTTGGGCGCCATGTTGCATTTGCAAAGCCCAGAGTACAGTGGAAGCCCTCAAGAAGTGACCCCATTTTAGAAACTACACTCCTCAAGGCATTTATCTCTTGCCTGGACAAATGACAGGGCTCAGAATTGAAGCGCACCATGCGCATTTGATGCCTATTTTGGTGATTTTCACAGCATTGGCCCACAATTGCGGAGCCCTGAGATCAAATAGTAAAACAAACCCCCAAGTAGTGACCCCTGTTTTGTAAACTAAAAACTACATGCCATATATGTGGAAGTAAACTGCTGTTTGGGCACACTGTTGGGCTCAGAAGGGAGGGAGCGCCATTTGGCTTTTGGAGCACAGATTTTCCTTGGTGGTAGTTTTGTTTGGGGTTTTACTGGTATTTCCGTTTATAATGAGGGGGCATATGTAAGCTGTGCAGAGTACATCAGGGTGTAATAAAAGGGTATAATAATGCGGTAAATAAATAATAATTTATAGATGTGTGGCCAGTGTCGCACTGATAAATGGTGCCCAATTTTATGCGCTTTTGTAACACGCTACACATTTTCCGTCGCCATATTCTGAGAGCCAGAACTTCTTTATTTTTTCTCCAACATAGCTGTGTGAGCGCTTATTTGTTTTTGTTATTAGTTTTCAATCGTACTATTTTGGAGTACAAGGAATTTTTTTATCACTTTTTATTCCATTGTTGGCAAGCAAAGTGACCCAAAAACATGTTCTGACAATGTGTTTATCCTTTTTTGTTCTTACTGTGTTCACCGTGGGCTATAAATGCCTTTTTGAATTTATTCTGTGGGTCAATACGATTACAGCAATACCATATGTATATCATTTTTTGGTGTTTTGCAGCGTTTGCACAATAAAATTACAATTTATTTCTTGTGTCACGTTATTATGAGAGCCATAACTCTTTTATTTTTCATCAAAATCTGTGTGAGGGCTTGTTTTTTTGCGTGACAAGATGTTGTTTTTATTGATTCTGTTTTGGAGTACATGCAACTTTTTGATCACTGTTTATTCTATGTTTTGTGAGGGGTGGTGACCAAAAAATAGAGATTGTGGCATTGGTTTTTTTTTTGTTTTTTTTATTGAGGTGTTCACTGTGCAGGAAAAATAAGATTATAGTTTTACAATTTGGGTCGTTACGGACGCGATGATACCAAATATGTGTACTTTTTTTAACGTTTACATTTTGTTCCTATAATAAAAGACTTATTATAGGAAAAAAGGCAGTGTTTGTTTTTTTTTTTTGTATAAACTCTTTTTATTGAAGCAGTTGCATAGAAATACATCATCCATTTACAAAAACCATAACAGGCAGCATTTATGCCCGGCACATCAATATTTTATGCTTGAGAACAATATCTTCTCTTCATGACATCTAAAAATCTCACGCCACAGCAGTAAAATTTTAATGTATATAATCAGTAGATCTTGTTAGCTCAACTGCAATATGACAGACAAACCAAATAAACAGATAAACAATCCACCGTGACCGTGGCTCATGTAAGACTAATACTTTACATTAAGTACTATTCAGTACTAAGTACTATGTACTATCCCGCTTAATCTAGTTTTCAGAGCTCCCACCTCTACCAACAAGATTCGTTCATGTCTCTCCGATCTTTGATTACCTCTAAGCCTTGTCCCTATACGTCAGCCAAGGCTGCCATATTTTAAGAAAGGATTTCCTGTTTTTATTTTCCCACCCTGCAAGTTCTTCTAGCCGACATATTTGGTGGAGTTTGTTCACTAGTTGATCCAATGTTGGGGGTTCTGAGTTTCTCCACAAGGTAGGAATCAATAATTTAGCCGCCGAGATTATGTATGTGGGGAGATTTTTGGAAGATGGAGAAAACTCTTTAGTGGGTAACCACAGTAAAATCAGTTCTCTAGTGAGTAAAACTGGATTAGAACAAATTCTCACAATCAGATTTTCCACTTCTTTCCAAAAGGGTTGAATCTCCATGCATGACCACCATATATGTGAAATACTACCCACTTCCTTCCCACACCTCCAACATTGATCCGAGGGTGAAACCCGAATCCTATATAAGTAATCCGGCGTTCTGTACCACCGCGTTAGCATCTTGTAAGAATTTTCTTGCATTCTGACACACCTGGAAAAACCATGTGAATGACGCACAATGCAAGACCTATCTTCTGCAGAAAATGAACAACTTAGTTCCCGTTCCCATGCTGATATAAAACCTGGGGGCTCTTTGTTCAAATTTGTTATCAATTGTTTGTATATCCTAGAGAGATATTTTTTAGGGGTCGTGGCAAATAAGGTGTAATTTTCCAACCACGTGGGATCAGATTTGCGTACAACTGCTGAAGCGAGAAACCTCTTACATGTATGTGAGAAGTCTATCACTTGTAAGCTTGAAGGGCTTTGAATATGCAATTCCTCATGTAAGGTTTGTAGTGTAGGCAGACCCATTGAGTCAAAAATTCTTGCTATCTTTAGTGACCTCAGTTGAGACCAAGAGTCAGGAACCGTAGAGCAAGTGGAATTCACTAAACATGGAAGTACAGAAAGTGGTGCTAACATTGAAAACGTATTATCGCGTAGATGTAGTGCCGAGGAAGTGTGGCATACCTTTAGCATTCCCCATGTCATATCACTCACTTCCGATGATCTGGCAGGAAACGTATTTCCGAGCCAGAAAGCAGAAGCCAGATTGTGTAACATTAAACCCTTTTCTATAGCTACATGTGGAAGTGCCGCTTCAGCTTTTGCCAATTGTGTCCATCTCCCCAGTTGTATTGCATTATAATACGAAGTTAAATCCGGTAACGCTAATCCTCCTTCATTTTTCTTCCTTATCAATTGCAGATATGCGATTCTAGGCCTTTTATTATTCCACAAAAAATCTGTGAATAAGCGTCTAAACCTTGAGAAATAATATTTAGGGATGTCAATTGGCAAAGTCTGAAACAGGTATAAAACCTGCGGTAAAATGAATGTAGTAAGGAGATTCTTGCGTCCTATCCAAGACATATATGGGATATGTAGTTTTCTCAAAAAATCTTTAATTTTGTAATACAATGGATTGTAGTTCCGGGTGAAAAGCATTTTAGGGACAGACGTGATTTTAAGTCCTAAATATTGCAATTCAGACTTTTGCCATTTAAAAGGTGAGCGTGAGCTAACTGTCAATAAGGTATTGTGAGGTAAAGTTATATTTAATGCTTCCGATTTCTCGTAATTGATCTTAAAATTTGGGATCCAGCCAAATTCCTCAAAAATTTGGATGAGATCTGGGAGGGCTACCACAGGATTTGTTATGAATACCAACAAATCGTCCGCATACGCAGCTGTTTTGTGTTCGAATTTTCACACCGTCAGGCCTTTAATAGAGGGGGTCTGTCTAATTTTAAGTAAGAGTGTTTCCATTACCAAAACGAACAACGTGGGGGACAAAGGGCAGCCTTACCTTGTTCCATTTTGAATAGGGAAAGGATCTGAAAAGGTGCCGTTCACTTGAATTCTCGCTGTAGGGTTTTGATATAAAGAGAAAATCATATCAATAAATGGTTGAGGGAAACCGAATTTAGCAAGAGCTGCTTTCAGGAATACCCAGTCAATGCGATCAAAGGCCTTTTCTGTGTCCGTCCCTAATAGTATCAGGGGTATTTTGTTTTGTCTAGCATGATATATGGCATGAACCGTTCTTATGGTATTACATTTTCCCTCCCTCCCCGGAACACATCCCACCTGCTCCGCTCCAACCAATTTAGAAAGATAAACATTAATGCGTGTTGACAAAATTTTTGCCCACCATTTCAAGTCCGAATTTAATAGGGAAATAGGCCTGTAGCTACTGCCCCTTTCCAGATCCTTACCCTCCTTCAGTAGGATGGTAATGTTGGCTTCCAAGGCTTGTTTAGGGAAGGTAGCTCCAGTCAGCATGGCATTACATAATGATAGAAAGTACGGCATTAGTATATTTTTTAATTTTTTGTAATAAATGATGGGAAGACCATCCGGCCCAGGACTTTTCCCATTTGGTATGGCCATCAAAATCTTTTAAATTTCAGACATAGTGAATGGAGCCACCAACAAGGCTCGTTCCTCTTCTGACAGGGAGGGCGCTTCAATAGATGCTAAGAATTTTTGTATGGCGTCAGCATGTGGAGTCACACTGGTCTGTGTAGGATCCTTTTTAATATTATACAGCTCCAAGTAATAATTCCTAAATTCCCTGGAAATTAGATCCGTTGTAGAGAGTTTGTGCCCTGCCCCGTCTTTTATGGAAGAAATGAACGTTTTCCCTCTTTGTTTTTTAATGAGGTTTGACATTATTTTATTCCCTTTGTCCCCGTGAGCATAGGTTTTATATTTTAATAGTTGAAGGGTTTTCGCCGATCGTACATTAAAGAGGCTCTGTCACCAGATTTTGCAACCCCTATCTGCTATTGCAGCAGATAGGCGCTGCAATGTAGATTACAGTAACGTTTTTATTTTTAAAAAACGAGCATTTTTGGCCAAGTTATGACCATTTTTGTAATTATGCTAATGACGCTTGCAAAAGTCCAAGTGGGTGTGTTTAAAAGTAAAAGTCCAAGTGGGCGTGTATTAGGTGCGTACATCGGGGCGTTTTTACTACTTTTACTAGCTGGGCGCTGTGAAGAGAAGTAACATCCTCTTCTCTTCAGAACGCCCAGCTTGTGACAGTGCAGATCTGTGACGTCACTCACAGGTCCTGCATCGTGACGGCCACATCGGCAGCAGAGGCTACAGTTGATTCTGCAGCAGCATCAGCGTTTGCAGGTAAGATCGACTTACCTGCAAACGCTGATGCTGCTGCAGAATCAACTGTAGCCTCTGGTGCCGATGTGGCCGTCACGATGCAGGACCTGTGAGTGACGTCACAGATCTGCACTGTCACAAGCTGGGCGTTCTGAAGAGAAGAGGATGTTACTTCTCATCAGAGCGCCCAGCTAGTAAAAGTAGTAAAAACGCCCCGATGTACGCACATAATACACACCCACTTGGACTTTTACTTTTAAACACACCCACTTGGACTTTTGCAAGCCTCATTTGCATAACTACAAAAATGGTCATAACTTGGCCAAAAATGCTCGTTTTTTAAAAAAAAAAACGTTACTGTAATCTACATTGCAGCGCCCATCTGCTGCAATAGCAGATAGGGGTTGCAAAATCTGGTGACAGAGCCTCTTTAAGGATATTCTTGAGATTTTGCCTAAGATGTCGTAATTCAACCTGTGCTGAGGCCATCTGTGCACATTTGTGTATATTTTCCAACGAGGAAATTTGACCCAACACCCGATTGATATTTTTCATCCGTTCCTTCTTGACTCTAGACCTCAAGGCAATAAGTTCCCCTCTTACAACAGCCTTATGCGTCTCCCACAAGATAGGCTGAGAAACAAGAGGGTCATCATTAAACACAAAAAATTCCTTCAACCTAAGTTCTAAGGCGTCAGAATCTTTTACGTTTTCTAATAAAGTATCATTTAGCCCCCAATTCCACCCTCGTTCTGGAAGGTCTGTCAATGTAATTTTGATAGAAATCGGTGCATGGTCCGAGATGGTAATGTTACCAATTGAGGAAGATGTGACCGCAGGCAAAAATCTTTCTGAAATTAGCAAATGGTCTAAACTCTGATATGACTCATGTGGGGCCGAATAAAAGGAATAATCTCTGTCGGACGGATGATGTATTCTCCACACATCGATCAGTTTCAACCTGGTTAACAGCATTTTGAGTCGTCTGCGGACCTTATGGGTAATATGTGATATTTTGGAGGTGGAATCCAAGTTCGGATCCAGTACCAGGTTAAAGTCCCCTCCTACTACCACCAATCCTTCAAAGAAGGGCTGAAGAAAATGCAATACCTTTGTCAACCACTGCGTTTGTCTCACATTTGGTGCATAAAGATTAACTAATGTAATTTTCGTATTCAGAATAGTTCCTTTGAGAAATATGGGGGATGGAACGCCAGGAAACAAAGTTCCACCTCCAGAAACTGTAACATCTAATTAAGCTAATCGACAATATTAGACTAAGAATGGACTGTCCTCAAAATCCATCTCACTATATTAGTGTAAATTAGCATATCTATATAGAACCTCTATATAATGTAGTATACTAGCTCCTTAATAATAAACACTTTCCATTCTTTTAGAAGTATACTATAGCAACATCTGTTACAACTTTAGCTACATGGATATAGCAGATAATAGGGTATGCATTATATTAGGACAGTTGAAATAAACCATTTACTTATATAATACAAAGTACAAAGGGATCTGCTGGTAGAACATAAGCAGTTCAATAAACACTCACGCACTCCCTATGGCTCACAATTTATGTAGTGAAGGAAGAAATTTTCATCGTCCATGACGAACATTTCAATCAACCAGAGTTGGCGTTTGATGTTTCCGATATCGCGGAGACTTCATCCTGGCCGCCACCTGCCATCCCTGTGACGACGGTAAGTATGGAAGTTCTGGTATATCCGATGCTGCCTGCACAGGTAGCCATGACGGAATGTCAAGCGGTGAAATGCCTAACTTTTCCCAAAATTTAGGGAGATCATCTGGAGAGCGGATGGTGAATTGTCGCCCCTCTATCATGGTCGCTAAACCGAATGGGATTAACCACCGCACCGGCAATTTTTTGACACGTAGCATGTCCGTCATTTGCTTCAGGATCCTCCGTTTAGCCAATGTGCTGGGAGCTATATCTTGAAAAAAGAGTAGTTGTGTCCCTTCATAGAGATATTCCTGTCGTTCCCTCACCGCTTTCAACAGACTTGATGTATCTGTGAAACTTAACAGGCCACAAATCACATCTCTCGGCGGTTCGTTCGGTGCAGGCTTCAGTCTCAGCGCCCTGAGAACCCGCTCCACCACCATTTTGTCGGCCCTCTCTTGACCCACGAGGTCAGCAAAGATATGAGTAATCACTTGGGGCAAAGTGTCTCCTGTTACTGCTTCAGGGAGACCCCGCACTTTGATATTCCGGCGGCGACTACGGTTTTCCTGGTCCTCAATCATCAAGTGAGCATTATTTATGTGATCCTCATGAGAGACAAGCATGGTGGAAACAACAGCACTGTGGCTTAAAATGGAGGTCTGGGTTTCTTCCAGTGAATCCACCCTTTGCCCAATCTGCTTAATATCCCTTTTATATCCGCCAGTTCCTTCATTATTGGGGAGATTGCTTGTGTCAGTACCTTTTTTAAAGTAGGAGCGTGACAGCGTGTCTCTGCCCCTCGCTGGTTCTGAGTAAGCTGCAGAGCTGTCTCCCTCTGAGTCGTCATCTCCAGCATCGTCTGCATACTGTGCCGGCGCCATTTTGTCCCGGGCCGCAGGAGAGGAAAGTTTCTTCTTCAGGAATTTGTCTGTTTCGGACTGGTTCTTTCCTTGTTTTGCAGGACCGGGTGAGTCTCCGCCCTTATCCCTTGAAGTTCTCACCATTTCGGTCGGTTATATCGTATTTGAAGCTGTAGTTTCTAGAGGTGAAGTGAGGAGCTCAGAGATTAAGCTGCCATCACGATGCGTCATAACTCCGCCCCCCCCTCCAGTGTTTGTTTTTTTAACTTGAAACCTTTATTTTTACACTTTTATTCAACATTATTACTAACTTTTTTTTATGTCCCACTAGGGGACTTGAAGTGCTGAACTTCTGATGCACATTAATACATTGCACTACCCATGTATTATTCACTGACAGCAAGCCTATTAGGCCCCGCCTAATGGCCTAATGAGCTTCCATACTTGGCAGACCAGGAGGCCATTGTTATGCCTTCGGTTGCCATAGCAATGATCAGCAACCCTGCAATCTCATTGAGGCAATGCCAATAGGCTTCAAACCACTAAGATGTCGCAATCACTTTTGATATCGGCATCTAAGGGGTTTATGGCAGGGATCGGGGCTTACTCTGTTCCCTGCTGTTACAGCAGGGTGTCAGCTGTAACATACAGCTGACAACCGTGACTGATGCCATCTTGTTTCTGGGGACAGAAGCTTTTAGGCCCCCGCCTCCGGGCGGGACCTAGCAGGCTTCCTTACTTGGCAGACAGGAGGCCATTGTTAGGCCTCCGGTCTGCCAAAGCAGCTATCGGAACCCCACGATTACATCGCAGGCTTCCGATATGCTGGTAAACCCCATGGATGCAACTCTTTTGAGCCCTGCATTTAAAGGGTTAATTGGTCAGACAATCTGCAGGAGGTTGCCATGTAGGAGGTTATCAGATGTAATATACAGGTGCGAGTTCACCTTCTAAGCACGCACCATCAACAGCTACAGTTACAGTAATGTTACTTTATTTTGCCTTAAAGGAACAGTGTCACCACAAAATTTATTTTCATGTCAGATTAATGTTAGTGTTTTATTAAAAACGTTTTTATTTATTTGTGTGTTTGTGTGTTACTTTTTTCTATTTTTTCACTTTTTTTCTTCCCTATGGGGGCTGCCATTTTTTTTTCCATTTCTGTATGTGTCGATTAACGACACATACAGACATGGAATACGGCAGCCACAGTCCCATAGGGACTGCGAACGGGTCCCGTCCCATCCACTTCTGTGTACGCTGTCTGTGTGGGAACTGCGCATGCGCCGCTCCCACACAGTCCAATTTGAAATGCGCGCCGTCCGGCGCCATTTTCCTGTGGGCCGGAAGTCGCGGCCGGACAGTAAGATTACTACTTCCGGTCGCGGCTTCCGGACTTGTGCACTTGGACCAGCGGCAGCAGACGGAGCGGACGGGCCGGAGGGAGCCGCAGCGGCAGGAGCAGGTAAGAGATTTCTATGTATGTTCGTGTTTGTGTGTGTTTACTACTGTACGTAAACCTACTACACTGTGTGTTAGCTCAAAAAATGGCGACACACGGTGTAGGAGGTTAGACCGTTCAATCCCCTCGTTTATCCCGGCACTAGCCAGGATAAAGGAGGGGGGGATTCTCAGAGCTCACTAGAGCGAGTGCTTTTTTCCCAATTTTGCAGCAAAATGCAATGTGGTTGCTTTACCACATTCAATGCTGCAATTTTGGTAATAGCTCCATCTAGTGACCAGCAATGGGAAATATTATAAATTAGAATCTAATTTATAATATTTCCTGACTCGTGAAAAAAATAAAAACAATTTGAACAATGTTTAATCACCTACACACTAAATGTTTAATTTAAAAAAAACAAACATGTTTTGCTGGCAACACATTCCCCTTAAGACCTTGGCGACAGCAACATAATAGTACGTGACATGAGGTTAAAGGATCTGATAATGTTTTTGTACAAAGGACACATTCAGAGGTCTTGTGGGGTTCATGCCTTGGGAGAATACCTACATTTGTATGATTCTATAGCTTTTCGAATGTTTTTATTTCTCAGACTATAAATTATGGGATTTAAAAAAGGAGTTACAATTGCATAAAATACCGAGAGACACTTATCAAATACAAAAGTGTATCCTTGATTTGGCCTTACATACATAGTTATAACAGAGCCATAATACAGAATAACCACAGTAAAGTGGGCTCCACATGTAGAGAACACCTTTTTACGACCACTATTAGAGGGTATTTTTAAAATAGCTAAAATAATCTGTAAGTAAGATAAGATAATAAAGAACAAACAACTAAACACAATGGTCCACACAAGGCTGAAAAAGTAATTTTTTAGAAGTTATGTGTCAGTGCAAGAAAGATTAAAAACTGGTAATGCATCACAAAAAAAATTATCAATCTCATTTCTACCACAAAAGAACAATTTACTTAAAAGATAAATAGGAATTAATGAACTAGTGAAGCTGGAAAACCAAGACATGAATGCCAACTGATGGCAAAATCTGTTAGTCATTATTGCCATATATCGCAATGGATTACATATTGCCAAATACCGATCATAAGCCATTAATGCAAGTAAGTAATTTTCAATACCTCCCAAAACAAAGAAGAAATATAGTTGGGTAATACAGCCAGTAACAGATATTCTTCTATCGCCAGATACTAAATCTGTCAACATTTTTGGCATAGTAACTGAACCGTAAGCAATTTCCATGAAGGCAAAATTTCCAAGGAATAAGTACATTGGACATTGAAGTTTGGAGCTTTGCCAGATAACAGTAATGATAATAGTGTTCCCGGTAATTATTGATATGTACATCAGGAAAAAGAGGAAAAAAAGAAATAGTTGTAGATTCTGGTTGACGTTGAATCCAAGAAGGTAAAATTCTGTTATTGTTGTATAATTTTCAGCTTGCTTTCCTGTTAATTGTTGTTCATTCTAAAAATAATGTAAATACAGTTGTGTAATAAGTTTTAAAGGGTTAGTCATCACAGAAAGTGAATAGGGCCATACTATAGTTCTCTGTACAGCCGATAGATGAGGGTCAATGTGCAGAGAAAATTTTTGAAGGAGCCGCAGTGCCAAAACAGTGCTAAAGAAGCACTGGACCTTTCATTCTCAGAAATAATGAGGGACCCGGCGGTTGCACCCTTACCGATCACAAAGTGACAGCATTTCGCTAGGATATTCAAGCACTTTCTGTGATGGGAATAACCCTTTAAGTAAGTTGTATACAATGTTTTCTAATAAAATAAAAGTGGCTTAGCGGCAATTTTATTATTATTCTACAAACTGACGATATGTTTTTTTAACTTCTTCCCGCTACTGGATGTACTATTAGGTTATGGTAACTGCAGTGTTCGCGATTCATGACCTAATAGTACGTCACGGGAGGAACGGCCATTTCGGCCGTCCTTTCCGACACATACAGGAGCTGTGACAGCTGCTGTCTTGTGCAGCAGTTGCCGGAGCTCCTTCTTCGGGGACCGATCGCGGTGTCCCCGCTGATTAACACCTTAGAAGCCGCGCTCAAGATTTGTGTAAAAAAAATAAAAAGTTTTGAAAGTAATAACTTTAGAAATCCCCCTTTTTCCCTTATCAGTCCTTTATTATTAATAAAAATAAATAAATAAACTATACATAATTGTATCGCCACGTCCTTAATGGCCTGAGCTACAAAAGTATTTCATTATTTATTCCGCACGGGGAACGCCCTAAAAGAAAATAATAATAAACCATACCAGAATTAAAAATTTTTGGTCACTTCACCTATCAAAAAATGGAATAAAAAGAGATCAAAAAGTCGCATGTACCTAAAAATAAAACTGATCGAAACTACAGTTCGTTACGCAAAAAATAAGTTCTCACACGGCTTTCTTGATGGAAAAATAAAAAAGTTATGGCTCTTAGAATAAGGCAAAACAAAAAGTAAATGATTTTTTATAAAAAGTATTTTATTGTGCAAACGCCATAAAAAACAAACAAACTAGAAACATATTGTATCGCTGTAATCGTATCGACCCACGGGTTAAAGTGAATATGTCGTTTATAGCGCACGATGAACGCTGTAAAAAAAACAATAAAAAACAATAGTAGAATTTCTATTTTTTAGTCACCACGCCTCTTAAAAATATAATAAAAACTGTTCAAAAAGTCACATGCACCCCATGAAAACTACAATGAATTTCTCAAGAGGTCTTGTTTCCAAAATGAAGCTCTGCAAATGCGACATGGCGCCCAGAAACCATTCCAACAAAATCTACATGCCAAATAGCATTCCTGCCGTTCTGAGCCCTGCAGTTTGTCCAACTAGCAGTTTATGATCACATGCGGTGTATTACCGTAATCGGAAGAAATTGTTTTACAAATGTTGCAGTGCTTTTTCTCCTTTATTCCTTGTCAAAATTAAAAATTTGTACCTTTTATCGGAAAAATTTCATTTTCAATTGCACAGCCTAATTCCACAAAAAACCTGTGGGATCTAATTGCCCACTATCTCTCTCGGTAAGTTCGTTGAGGGGTGTAGTTTGCCAAATATGGTCACTTTTGGGGGGTTTCCACTTTTTTGGCACCACAAGACCTTTTCAAACCGGACTTGGTGCGTAATAAAAAGGAGGCCTTAAAATCCTCTAGGTGCTCCTTTGCTTGGGAGGCCGGTGCTTCAGTCCATTATCACACTAGGGCCACATGTGGGATATTTTTAAAAACTGCAGAATCTGGGCAATAAATATTGAGTTGCGTTTCTCTGGTAAAATCTTCTGTTTTATAGAAAAAAATTGAATAAAAAGGATTTTCTGACCAAAAAAATGATTTTTGTACATTTCACCTCTACTTTGCTTTCATTTCCTGTGAAACTCCTAAAGGGTTAAACTTTCTAAATGCTGCATGAATACTTTAAGGTTCTAAAATGGAGTGTTTTATGGGGCTTTCTAATATATAAGCCCCTCAAAGCCACTTCAGAACTGAGCTGGCACCTAAAAAAAAAGAGGCTTTTGAAATTGTATTCAAAATATGAGAAATTGCTGCTTATGTTCTAAGCCATGTAACGTCCTAGTAGAAAAAAAGACTGTTCAAAAAACATATAGTAGACATATGTGAAATGTGAACTAGTAACTTTTTGGGTGGAATAACCCTCTATCTTACAAGCAGTTGCATTAAAATTCAGAAAAATATTTTTTTCACATTTTCTATTAATTTTGCTATTTTTCACAAATAAACACTGTATATATCGACCAAATTTTACCACTAACATAAAGCCCAATGTTTCACGAGAAAACATCCTCAGAATCGCTTGGATAGGTTTAAGTATTCCGAAGTTATTACCACATAAAATGAACTATGTCAGATTTGAAAAATGGGCTCTGAGACTTAAGGCCAAAACTAGGCTGCTTCCTTAAGGGGTTAAATTTCAAAATGCAAACATCCTTTATAATATATTTTGTTAACCCCTTCCCTCCGCAGCCATTTTTAGCTTTTTCCTCCTCACCTCTATATTTTTTCTATTAATATAGCTAAAGAGGGCTCTGTTTTGTGCAATGAGTTGTAGCTTTTCAAGACACCATTTATTGTACCATATTATGGTACTGGTAAACTGGAAACTGGAAAAAAACAGTGATTCCGCCATAGTTTCTTGGGTTTCGTTTTTACAACGTTCACCATGCGGTAAAAACGACATTAACTTTATTTTGCGGGTCAATTCAATCACGATAATCCCAAATTTATATATTTTTATATGTTTTACTATTTTTTAAAAGGAAAAACAAATTTTTTAAAATAAAAAAGGTTTTGTGTTGCCATATTCTGAGAGACATAACTTGATTGAGCGGTGTGAGTGCTTATTTTTTTGCGGGACGAGCTGCAGTTTTTATTGATACCATTTTAGGGCACATAAGACTTTATGATTACTGTTTATTACATTTTTTGTGGAAGATGAGGAAACCAAAAAACAGTGTTTCTGCCTTTTTTTTCCCCTGCATTCATTGTTCAAGTTAAATCATTCTAAATTGTTCAGACTTTTACAGATGCGCCAGTAGATTTTATTCTTTTTACACAGCTTTTGAAGGAGAATGGGAAAATGGGGATTTTTTTTAACGTTTAATATATATTTTTTCTAAATAATACGAATGTATTGCAGTATGATGTGATCTTTAAAGGCTGCTAATAGTAGCACAAAGATGACAGAGCTGGGGGCCTTTATTAGGTCCCCAGGCTGCAATGACATGGCAGGGGAGAGGTTGGGCTATTGGAGGGTGCTGCCTACATCTTTCTGTAGGCTAAGATGTCGTCGTCACTATTAACAGCGGCATCTAAAGGGTAAAACTAGCGGGTTTCTGTCTGTTGCAGTGAAGTGCAGTCTGTAACATAGAGCCAACACACGCAACTTATGGAGTGGTCTCAGGCCATGAGCCCGCTCCATACTTTTCTTTTCAGCCTCCACCGTGTATAAGCCGGGAAGAGGTTAAAGGGGTGACTGATGGGAACTGACCACCGGACCCCACCAATTAGCATAAATATAATTTTGTGGTTCCTGTATTTTTTATTCAAGCATAGTGAAATACAGATAAGAATGCCACCGAAGGTTGAACTCCCGCCGATTATATGGCCTACCACCACAACAACACCATCCATATTATTAACATCAAAGAAGGGGGCTCTGTAAGAGTTGCTTTCAGTCTCGTGAACCCATTGTGTAGATGCATTACATTGCCGACCTCTCATTTGAATGGCTGAAATGTAATGGTACATTTAACCTGTAGCACCAGAAAAGCCCTGTGTAATTTCGGGGTAGGGAGACAGACAGGTGAGCCCTAATCTACCCGCCACTCAGTCCCTGCCTACTTGCACGGCCCTTCCTAGGCGACGGCGTACAACTGGGCGATGGTCCCTACGCTCAATAAGTGCACGACAGACAAACAGACAAGGGTACACAGAAGCTAAGGGAAAGAGTAGTTAACGAGCCGAGTCAAATGAGGAGTGTACGAGGTATCAAACGCAGAGCAGGAGCGTAGTCAGTAAAGCCAGGGTCAATTTGAAGCAGAGGTCAGTAGTACTAGCAGGAACAGCAGAGCAAGGAAACCAGACAGAATCACAGGCAAAAGAAGAGCAGGAAATGAAGGTATAAATAGACCGAGGGCGGGAGCTAGCTCCGTCTGGCCACGCTGTGATAGGTTCTCCCACTCCTCAGCCTACCAGCCTGAGTGGTAGCAGATCGAGTCACTCTATCAGACCTAGGAGCAGATGCCGACTGATTAACCAGCTATGTCTGGCAGATCCTTTACACCGTGGCTTCCCCCATGATAACAGCTTTTGGCTGCGTTGTAGAGTAGTAGGACCTGCTGCCATTAGCTGATTGCCAAGTCCGCTTCTTTTTAAAAAAGGTATTGTCTTCATTAGACAACCCCTTTAATAGTTGATCAACTTGTTCATGCTAAACACAGGAATACATAGAGAGTTTATACATTAGTATACAATACAACTCTTTAGTGGTTGGGATAGAACTTTGTCAATGACACAAAGCTTTAATTGGTAACTTGTTTTGAAAAGGTTCTAATCAAAATCTAAATGCCGTGTAGATCTGTGAGAATATTTTAGGTTTAACTTATTCACAGATTTTCAATGACTCAAACATATGCACAGTAAAATTAGTTTCTAAACTTGTGTCCATGTAGGTTGTTCCAGTTTCTCCATACTACAAAGACATAGGCAATTAGTGTCCTGGTGTAAGGTGCCTCAATGCTACTAGGTGTGAAAACCTCTGTAATACTGAGTCCAATGCAGCATGCCATGATCTTATTTTCTGTTGGATTCTCAAATAATCCAATAGAAAAAAATATCTATATGTCTTGTACGAGACATATGGAGATTGTATGTCTGATAGTTGTATTGTCTAAAGCTGTATTACGGCTAGGACAACTTCGAGGTTATATGCAGCCGTAAAAAAACTGATGTTAGTGAGACATTATAAGAATCTAGCAGAGCCCCTTTCCTAAATGCATTGCTGTCGTTTAAAGATGACTGTATGTACATTTGAAATACTGCATTTAAAAAAAGGCAGGAGATTATCATACCTCTGATGTAATTAAAAACGTGAAAATTGCAATTGTAAAAAAGCCATACACAGACAATATCAAGACAACTGAGGATAACACACAATGAAATATTCACTTGTATGTTTGAACTTGATTCAAGCATTTTAATATCTACAATAGAGAAACGCTTTGTAATAAAAATTATCTCCTCTCTCGTATATTTCAGATAAGGTCTATTTATTGATGTGTGGAAAAAATATCAGATAAAATCAGTGTTACGACAAGTATGATTTATATACTTACAAAATAACCATTTGATTTATTTTGAATTCTCATCAGACGATATACTGTAAATGATAAAGGGGGAAATGGTACTTTTTGCCCATGCCACAATATTTTAAATGTCTTTAAAATCCCAAGATTGACAGACCCTTGAGGTTAATTATAATGAAACGTGTTTAATACAAAAAGAGAATACTATGCAGATAAAATTGTAAACACAAATAAAATTTAATCAGGTTCAAAAGATATGAAAAAAAAAATTAAGTGCTAAAGAAAGCTACTGTAAAAAACAAAATATTGTAATAGTACTGTATTTCCTTACTTCCCTGAATTTGGCACACAATTTGATTCTGGTCAGGCTGTCTAAATGCTGCAAAACATATTTTTCCTTCCCACAGTGTAGGACAAAGGTCCTCAGCCTTCCGCTGGTTGTGAGCAACTTTAAAATATGGCAGGTTGTATTGAGCCACATTGAGTATTAAAACGTCAAAAAATTATATATTAGGCCAGGATCACACACACGGTGTAACGCCCGCGGCTGCAGTACGTCGTCCCTATTCACCCCTCGACGGCCACGACCACAGACTTCCTAGTTTAGGTCGGCATCTCCCTCCTAGGAGATGCCAGCTACCCTGGATGGCCTCATTCTTCTAGCCACCCGAATTGACATGGGGATCCGGGATCAGTCCTCAGAAGATTCTACTTTCCAGCAACTCTTGCTGCCTTCATCAGTTGTTCCACCAGAGGAGCTTATGCAAGTGGACCAGCTAGAATTGTCCGTCCAGGAGAAACAACGCATACACACTACGTGACTCTGTCTGTACTGCGGCCTCGGAGACCATTTTGTGCGTTTGTGTCCCTCCCCAGAAGCCAAAAAACTCCAGTGCCTAGGATTGGTTGGAGAGACAATCCTCCCTCCCCATTTTTGATAACCAGCCAGATGCAACACAGCAGCAGCAGGCTAGCATTGCCAGGGAGAGAATGGCCACTGCTTTTGGCCTTTCCCAGCCTAATAATACCAGCCTGCAGTCGCCCCAGTACCCGGCCATCACTAAAGTGTGGACTCCAAAGGCAGAATCAGCGTTTAATATCCTCATCATCCTGATGTGTCTCGACAGTTCTCGTTAGAGGTGGGCGCTTCCCTGTTGGTGCAAGTGCACTTCTGTTCCAGAGAAGCTTTAAAGGAAAGGCAGTAGTGTGTGGTAATTATTCTAGACTTTTCTCTCCTGCAGTGCGCAAATACTCTATTGGGGATCAGGAGTTGCTGGGCATCAAGTTGGAGACATCTGTTAGAGGGCGCAGTTCATCCCAGTTTGACTTACACTGACCACAAGAATCTCACTTATCTCCAGTTGGCTTAACGGCCAACCCCCCTTCAATCCAGGTGGTCGCTGTTCTTCACCCGTTTCCAATTTGTGCTCCACTACCATCCCACTGACAAAAATGTGAGGGCCGATGCCCTGTCCAGGTCATTTGAAACAGGGGACACTGTGGAGACCCCTCAATGTATCATAGACCCGTCCTGCATTGTTACTGCTAATCCCCTGCAGGTTAGAAACATCCCTCCGGGGAGGATTTTTGTTTGTTTGGCAGACAGGAGGAGAATCCTTCGCTGGGGACACAGCTCCAAACTGGCTGGGCACACTGGAGTTTGTAAGTCTCGAGATTTGATAGCACGTCATTCCTGGTGGCCCACACTGCCCAAGGATATTGTGGACTTTGCGTCTTCCTGCACTGTCTGTGCTTCTAACAAGGTTGCTCACTCCGAGCCTGCTCCAACCTTTGCCTGTGCCCAACGCTCCCTGCAATGGACTTTGTCACAGATCTTCCTCCCTCACCAGGATGCAATACTGAATGGGTGGTGGTGGACCGGTTCTCGAAGATGGCACATTTTATTCCGCTGACCGGCCTACCTTCTGCCCCTCGACTGGTAAATTTTTTAATTCAGCACATCTTCCGCTTGCATGGCGTGCCTCTTCATATAGTGTCTGTTTGGGGGCTTCAGTTCACCTCAAAATTCTGTAGAGCTCTCTGTGAACTCCTGGATGTGAAATTGGACTTGCCTACCATCCCCAGTCCAGTGGTCAAGTCGAGAAGATTAACCAAGTCATGGAGAATTATCTTTGTCACTTGATCTCTCTGCAGCATGATGACTGGGTACAGCTTCCTCCATGGGCCGAGTTCTCATATAACAACCACACAAGTGAGTCCACTACTTCCACACCGTTCTACACTGTTTACGGCCAACATCCACAAATCCCTCTTCTTTATTTGGAGAAAAAAAAAAAAATGTAAAGAAAAATTAGCATTTTCTTAATATGAATTTATCTGCTTGTAAGAGAGATAGTTAATAGTTATTAATTTAAATTTCCCATATGTGTACTTTATGCTGATTTCTTTTTTTTAACCTTTTTATTAACATTTCTAAAATAATTTCTTTTAGGGACCAATTTAGTTCTGAAGTCAATTTGTATGGGGTCTATCACCTAGTTCACACAGCCTTTTTTTTTTCTGCCAGTGTTTCATGCTTTTTTTTCCTCTTTTTTTTTTTTGCATAATTTTTTGCCCATGGACATTGAATCTAATGCAAAAAATAGGAGGTCCGAAGCGAAAACGGCTTAAAGAAAGAGCATGCTGGTTTTTTTTCAGGCCTGGGAAAAAAACGCTGCTGCCTCCCATTGAAATCAACGCTGGGCGATTTGGGCTGTTTTGTTGTTACAGATTCTGACCCGGATCTGTAGAGAATGAGCACCATTTGTTTTTTAGAGTGCAGATATTGCTGGATTGGTTTTTAGGCACCATGCCATATTTGCAGAGCCCCTAAAGGTAACAGCAGTGGAAACCCCTGACTCTATTTGGAAAAGTACACCCCACAAGGAATACACCTACAAGTATAGTCTGCCTTTTGAACCCACAGGTTTTTAGTAAAATATATATTTTTTCAATAAGATGACATTTTAGCTAAAATGGTTTCATTTTAACAAGGAATAAAAGAGAAAAAGCGCTCCAACATATGTAATGCCATTTCTCCTGAGTACGGCAATAGCCCACATGTGGCCAAAAAATGCTGGTTGGGCACACGGCAGGGCTCAGAAGGGAAGGAGCGCCACATGGCTTTTTCTCTGCAGATTTTTATGGATTGGTTTCTGGGCACCATGTCACATTTTCAGAGCCCCTGAGGTACCATTACAGTAAAAAACCCTGAGAAGTGACTTCATTAGGGAAACTACACCCCTTTAAGAATCCATCAAGGGGTATAGTGAGCATTTTGACCCCACAGGTTTTTTTCTAAATTGATTAGAATTGGGCCAAAAAAAAATAACTTGTTTTCCAATAAAATGTAGTTTTAGCTCAAAATGTTTCATTTTCACAAGGAATAAACGAGAAAAAGCACCCAACAAATGTAATGTTATTTCATAATTTCTTTTGAGTATGGCAATACCCCATATGTGGTCATAAATTGCTGTTTGGGCACACGGCAGGGCTCAGAAAGGGAGGAGCGCCATTTGGCTTTTGGACCACAGAATTTGCTAGATTGATTTCAGGGAGCTATTTCGCATTTGCAGAGCCCCTGAGGTTCCAGTACTGTGGAAACCCCTGAGAAGTGACTCTATTTTTAAATTCCCAATCACTCCTGTATATAACCCTCATCATCCCTGTATACAACCCCCATCACCCCTATATATTACCCCCATCACCCCTGTATGTATCTTTATCTTTCACTGGGCTTGCTGGACAAGTGGCTTGTGTATAAGTGGATTTAATAAACAAGAGTTAAAAGGAGGAATAAAAGTCCCTGTAAGTACTTTCCTTTTCTTTTACTTTTAAATTGTTCGCTGTTCTTTGCAACTAGGATTATGGACAGCAAGATTGAAGGGTTTTTTCACTGTATAGTTTGCCATATGTTAGCACGACTGGAGCAGGAGTTTCAGGGTGAATACCTCTGTGGCAGATGTGAGCATGTTGTTCACCTGGAAGCTCGCATTAGAGTTCTGGAGAAGCAAAATGCAACACTGATGGTAATTGACAAATTTGAATGGAGCATGCTGTTCACTTGGCATGCCAGTTAGTGGGGTAGATCTGGAGGGTGAAGATATGGGTCAGCAGGACCAGGCAAGCAGCTGGCTTCATGTAGTTAGGGGCAGTAGAAAGGGGTCCAAGAAAAGGAAGGCCAATCCTGTTTCTGTTATTCCAAGCAAAATTGCCAAGTTGGGTGACGATGCGGAGCCGTCAGTCTCAGAAATGGCAGCCCTAGTGGATACTGATCTCCCTAACAGCCAGGAGATTAGCCCAGCTAGTAGTCGGTGGAATGGTAATGCTGGTAGGGAAGACAAATAGTAGTTGTAGGGTATTCCACGATCAGGAAGACAAATAAAACATAAAAGAGTGGGCATGTAAGGACTATTGGGAAAATATAGTGCGGAAAATCCCCTTCTTTTAAAAAAAAAATTTTCTTCTTAAATCCCATTTATATTAGTTTTACTTTTGTTTTTATTTTCTTGCTTTCTTATAATGCTGAAAGCAGTTACTACAATAAATGGGAATAGGGAGGGAGGGTTAGGCTAAGTTCACACTACCGTAAAATTCCGTATAGCTCTCCGTTGGAGGAAGAGATAAACGAGAGTCCAAACGGAAAGCGTTGCTTCCGTTAGAATTACCATTGATTTCAATGGTAATTCTTTTGTTTCAGATGCTTTCCGTTTGCCTCCGTTCTCTAGGTTTCCATTTTTTTGACGGAAGCAAAAGTGCTACAAAGTCTGCAGCACTTTTGCTTCCGTGAAAAAAACGGAAACCTAGTGAACGGAGGCAAACTGAATGCATCTGAAACAAAAGAATTACTATTGAAATCAATGGTAATTCTAACGGAAGCGATGCTTTCCGTTTGGACTCCCATTCACCCCTTCCTGATGAAATAGTCCTAAACGTACTATAACATGAGGGGGCTATGTGGGCTGTGTGTGCCACTATCTGCAGGGGGCTGTGTGGGGCACAATCTACAGGGGGCTGAGAGTGGTACTATCTACATGGGGCTGTGTGTGCCAATATTTACAGGGAGCTGTATGTGGCATTAGCTACAGGGAGCTGTGTGTGGCACTATTACTGTGTGGGGCCTAAATTAGGGTACTATTATAGTTTGTGGCACCGAGGGGGCATTATTTCCATCTAGGGCACTTTAAATCGGTGAGGTTTTTGAAGAGGGTGGGGTGGTGCTAGAAAAGCGAGAAGCTAATGATGTTTGTGTTGCAAATACTGCAGAGACGATTCATAGTCGGGAGAAGGCATCAGGGCAATCTGGGTCGGATGAAGAAAAAAGGGAAAAGTGAGCGACTCCAATTTGAGAAGACGTCACCGGTGAGTCACTGGATTTCACTGTATTGTATGGAGTTTTCCCATCTTAAATCTTAGACATTTATGGCATATCCACAGGAAATGCCAAAAATGTCTGATAGATGCAGGTCCCAGTTCTGGGACCCTCACCTATATCAAGAACTGGCCGCAGAATCCAGGGGGAGACCAGTGGAGAGAGGATCATGCGTTCGTGCAACTCTCTCTATTCTGCTGTATGGTTGTTATGGAAACAGCCGAGCAGCTCCTGAACGACTGTTTCCGTAACTCCCATTAAACAGAATGGAGAGAGTAGCGCCAATAATCTATGCAAAGGATAGTGTTGAATTGATAGATGGTTTCCATTCTAATCCCCCCTTTTGTGTTGCCCTGGCACAATACTGGTGCCCTTGCTTCCATCAGTTGTGCATGGGCTCTCCCCTTACTGGTTTCCAAATATTATGGCCTTGATAACCACTTTTTGAAACTGAAGGAATGTTCCCCTCTGGCCTGCATATCAGGATGATTATTCATCACAGCCTTACTAGAGCCATAACTTTTTTCTGTGTTTTCATCCACATAGCCGTATAAGTGCTTTTTTTTTGCAGGACAAGTTGAAGTTTTTATTGGTACCATTTTGGGGTATATGAGACTTTTTTATCACTTTTTGTTACATTTTTTAGAAAGCAAAGTGACTAAAAAACAACGATTATGGAATTTTTTTTTTTTTTACATTTTTCTTAAGGTGTTTAAATGTTAACTTTATTCTGCGGGTCACTACGATTACGGAGATACCAAATTTATATAGGTTTTTTTTTTCATGTTTTACAACAGGAAGAAATGTTCCCCTCTATCCTGGACATCAGGATGTTCCTTCATCTGCATTTTTAAAGCCATAACATTTTAATTTTTTCGGTCGATGGAGCTGTGTGAGGGCTTGTTTTTTGCTTGACAAGCTGTAGATTTTATTGGTATAAAGAAAAAAACATTGTAACAAAACTCTGCAAACACTATGGCTACCTAATGCACTGTATCTAGCTAAATTGCATCACTGCTACACTACCGTTAAAAAGTTTGGGGTCACCCAGACAATTTTGTGTTTTCCATGAAAACTCACACTTATATTTATCAAATGAGTTGAAAAATTACTAGAAAATATAGTCAAGACATTGACAAGGTTAGAAATAATGATTTTGATTTGAAATAATAATTTTCTCCTTCAAACTTTGCTTTCGTCAAAGAATGCTCCATTTGCAGCAATTACAGCATTGCAGACCTTTGGCATTCTAGCTGTTAATTTGCTGAGGTAATCGGGAGAAATTTCACCCCATGCTTCCAGAAACCCCTCCCACAAGTTGGATTGGCTTGATGGACACTTCTTGCGTACCATACGGTCAAGCTGCTCCCACAACAGCTCTATGGGGTTGAGATCTGGTGACTACACTGGCCACTCCATTAAAGATAGAATACCAGCTGCCTGATTCTTCCCTAAATAGTTCTTGCATAATTTGGAAGTGTGATTTGGGTCATTGTCCTGTTGTAGGATGAAATTGGCTCCAATCAAGCGCTGTCCACAGGGTATGGCATGGCGTTGCAAAATGGAGTGATAGGCTTCCTTATTCAAAATCCCTTTTACCTTGTACAAATCTCCCACTTTACCAGCACCAAAGCAACCCCAGATCATCACATTACCTCCACCATGCTTGACAGATGGCGTCAGGCACTCTTCCAGCATCTTTTCAGTTGTTCTGTGTTTCACAAATGTTCTTCTGTGTGATCCAAACACCTCAAACTTCGATTCGTCTGTCCATAACACTTTTTTTCCAATCTTTCTTTGTCCAATGTCTGTGTGATTTTGCCCATATTAATCTTTTCCTTTTATTAGCCAGTCTCAGATATGGCTTTTTCTTTGCCACTCTGCCCTGAAGGCCAGCATCCCGGAGTCGCCTCTTCACTGTAGACGTTGACACTGGCGTTTTGCAGTGGTGCTATTTAATGAAGCTGCCAGTTGAGGACCTGTGAGGCGTCTATTTCTCAAACTAGAGACTCTAATGTACTTGTCTTGTTGCTCAGTTGTGCAGCGGGGCCTCCCACTTCTCTTTCTACTCTGGTTATAGCTGTTTGTGCTGTCCTCTGAAGGGAGTAGTACACACTGTTGTAGGAAATCTTCAGTTTCTTAGAAATGAAGGCTATTCCATGCGAGAAATTGCCAAGAACAAGAATAGACTGTCTAGTTTCACATGAAAGCTCTCTTTTTCTACCCATTTTGAGAGGTTAATCGAACCCACAAATGTAATGCTCCAGATTCTCAACTAGCTCAAAGGAAGGTCAGATTTATAGCTCCTCTAAACAGCAAAACTGTCCCGAACCTAGCTCTCACCCGATCCGGGAAGACAGGTAGGAATACTTATAGGTTACTCCACCTGTCTTCGTCTTTGCCTTCTTCCTCATCTTCCATAACGTTTTCTTCCTCCGTTTTCCTCCTCTGGTGGCAACTATGCTTCCAAACAAAGACACTGGGGACTCCTGCTGCCGTATTTGTGTGAGCAACCCCGGGGGGTGCTCACTGTTAGACTCAAAGTTCTCCACAGATCGGTTACAGGAAAGTTCCACATTTGCCTCTCCATTGCTGCTTTCCCAGGGGGCCTCTGAGCCCGCCTCCATCTCCCCCCGGGTCGGCATACTCTCCTCCTCCGCTTCCACACTCTCCTCCATCTCCACAATATCTCCAGCCTCCACTTCCACGGCCTCCACTTCTACGGCCTCCATGTTTACTGCATTTTGAGCATCCTCATTTTTCCTAACTTTGCTGTCTTTCTTTTTTGCGTTTTCTTCCCCCTTTCAGGGGGTTTCTTTACCTTGCGTGGGGGACGCCATCAGGGAAAAACTCATCATTTTCCAGCTTCTCCCCAAAGCCTCCCCCACCGGCCACGATCTCCAATCTCCTTTCATTCACTGCCTTGACTTCTTCCAGAATTTCTTTGACCTGGAGACTGTACCGGGACCTCTTGGCGCCATATGTTTTTGGGGCTCGTCCCCTGGCGACTGCCAGATTTTCCCGTAGCTGGCCGTAAGGACTTACCGAGGTCCCGGTATTCTTCCAGCCGGGCAGCTAGGCGGGAGTTGAAGGTCTCCACAGACTCTCCCGACCGTAGTAGCCCCCGCTCCTCTACCGTACTCCGGTCCTCGGGTTGGAGAAAATATAAAACATTACAAAAATATAAAACATTGCAAAATATTCGGTACTTACAAAACAAATACAACAAAACAAAACTTATGTACATTTCTGTACATCACAATTTACCTAGCCTGGCCCTGCTTACATACATCCCCATGCATACATAACTATAATCCCATAATCATTCAAGCACACACCTATACCCCCCAACCCCAAGAAAACATAACTATAACACTATATACAACATACTTATTATAACATACTCTTATAACCTTGTGCCAACCAATGGCCCCCTAAAAAAAAATCACCACATATATAAAACAAAATGAATAATAATCACTATTAAAAATAATAGAAACAACAAAATAATAATAATAATAAACTCTAAAAAATAAAGTTACCATCCCATGGTGCACTTACTTAAGTGCACCATGTAAATGAAAAGAAATGAACAAAACAAAAAAATATATATATATAATTTTTTATTTTTTATTTATTTATATATATATATATATATATATATATATATATATATATATATATATATATATTTTTTTTTTTTTTTATTTAACTTATCCACATTCATACCTAACCTTGTACATACTAACTTATCCATCACCACCCCCAACCAGCATCATGCCTCATGTCCTTCCATGTCCGCATAGTTCAGATGCTGGCCCCCACCACCCAACACATCACCCACCCAGCCCGATCCCACATCTCATGTCTTCCTCACATCCACGTAGTCCAGAATCGTGCTGGGCACACCCCCAGGCCCCCCACCCCACCTATCTACTGCCCATCTTACCTAAACATTCACACAAACCCATCTATACACCATATAATCATAACCGACACATAACTATAACCAAATACCATACTATATACATAAACCCGAAAACCTAAGTTTGGCTGCTTGTAAGCCCTTTTTCTCTCTCCAAAAAGCCCAAAACAAAAACCTACTTGTGCTTACTCAGCCCATCACCAGAGGAGAGAGAGGAAAGCCCCCCTAGAGCACCAGCCCAGAGGCCAAAGCAACCCCCAACCACCACCCCGGTCCCTATCGCTAAACCTATCCTGCTTGCCCTATCTCTATCCCTTATTACTTTATAAACTAATCTTTCCCTCCTGCTGTCTCTAATTCTGTCCCTATCGCTATTTCCCGGTGTCATGGCCAGGTGTAGACCCCTAACCCCAGTCTAATACCCAGGGGCACCCCCTCCCCTCCCCCTGAAGGTTGGTTCGACCTAGGGCACCCTAAAATTAAAGCCCATCTAGAGTCGAGAGGCCTTAGATGCACCCAGTCTCTCAACCTCCAGAGACCAGACCTTCACCAGGTCACCCATGATATTCGTACACACCTCGTTCTCCAGGAGGATTTTAACCCCTTCCCGGCATTTGACGTATCCATACACCAAAGTCGGGTAGGGGAAGTATGGAGCGTGCTCACGCAGTGAGCTCGCTCCATACGATGAGGGTGTCGGCTGTATGTTACAGCCGACACTTCAGAGTAACTAGCGGCATCGCACTTGAGCGCGATCCCGCTAGCTTAACTCGTTAAATGCTGCGGTTAATACTGACCGCAGCATTTAAATCGTCAGAAATAGGGGGGCGACCCTTACTAACAGCTCATAGCACCCCCTGCAACGCAATCGCGGGGGGCGATGGTTGCTATGGCTGCCTGGGGGCTTAATGAACGCCCCCAGGTCCGCCATCTTTGTACACCTATTAAGCCTTGCCTCCGGCAGGGCTTAATAGGTGCCTGTCAGAATCACGATATACTGCGATACATTAGTATTGCAGTACATCGTACAAGCGATATAACGATCACTGGTTGAAGTCCCCTAGGGGGACTAATAAAAAAAGTAAAAATTAGTTAAAGTTTTTTTGTTGGTGTAAAAAAAAAAAAAGTTTAAAAAACCCCCCTTTACCCATTTCCCCCTAGAGCATAGTAAAAAAAATAATTGTATTATTTAACCCACACGGTGAATGCCGTAAAAAAAAATAATTGTAAACGGTATTATTAAAAACTACAGCTTATTCCGCAAATAATAAGCCCCCATACCACTTAATCGACGGAAAAATAAAAAAGTTGTGGCTCTCGGAATTTGGCGACGCAGAATAAATTTTATTTTTTACATGTAAAAGTAGTAAAATATAGAAAAAACTATATATATTTGGTATCGCCGTAATCGTATTGACCCACAGAATAAAGTTAACATGTTGTTTTAATTGCACAGTGAATTCCGTAAAAACAACGCGCAAAAAACCATGGAGGTATCGCTGTTTTTTTCATTTTCTACCCCACAAATATTTTTTTCCCGTTTCCTAGTACATTATACAGCAAAATAAATGGTGCTACGAAAAACTAAAACTCGTCCTGCAAAAATGAAGCCCTCATGGTACTATATCGAAAAATAAAGACGTTATGGCTTCTGGAATGTGGGGAGGAAAAAACGAAAATGAAAATCTGTAAGTTGTTTACGACGGGAAGGGGTTAAACTGAGTCGACACTAAACACCGTGCGTTCCACGTGAAATACCTGATCAATAAAATACCAAAGTGCAATGATCCCTTCAACCCAGGTCTCCGAATGCCCCATAGGCCCAACCAGCGTAGGAGAGGTTGGTCAAACCGGGCCAACCGATGGAGGCACCAACCCGTTTGTAAACCTCTGCATTGAAGGGACACTGAAGCAAGAAATGGTCCATGCTTTCCAGCGTGTCACCACACTCCTCTCGAGGACAACCTCTTTCATCTGAGTTTCTGCACTTCAGATTACCCCTTACATACAGCCTCCCATGGAAGCAATGCCAAGCCAGATCCCAAAACTTCTGGGGAATCCTCAGAGTTTAAAAGTTTTAATCCCACCCCGAGGTATCTACTTGGGCAGTCCCTGAGCGCCAGGGGCTTCTGGAAGCAGGTCAACAAGACCTTTCTGTCAAGAAATTTTCTCGACATGGTCTTGATCTCCCTCGCCTCCAGACCCCACCGACGAACAACCTTCAGAACCGGGGCGGCATAAGCCGGGAGGTGCCCATGGGGTGCACGCAGGTTTTTCGCTTGGCCTCCTGTCTCCCATTCCTGGAAGAAAGGCCGAAACCATCCCCTGCAGGAGGATATTCACAGAGGAGCCCTTTCTCATGGGCATCAGGTAAGCCTTGGCCAGGTGAACCCTTTCCCTAAGGGACAAAGACCATCCCTTCCATTGGCCAACCTTCTGGGCAGCTATTGATAGATTACCTTCCCAGTTTTTCTTGGGGTAATCACCCGTGCCAAATTCAACGCCTAAGATTTTAGCAGACCCTTTGGGCTCTGTGAGGTTGTCCGGGAGATCAAAACAGGGATCCCCCCCTCCCGGCCAGAGACTTTCACACTTGGCCCGGTTGATCCTGGACCCAGATGCCCGTGAGTAGCGCTCAACTTCTGACATCACCCACTCTGCCGCCCCTCTCGAGGAGAGAAAGATAGTGATGTCATCCGCGTACGCAACCACCCTCTGAGTGGCTTTCGGCCCCTCCAAGTCCATCCCCACCCCCGTCAATGGCCCACAATCGAGCCGCCTAAGAAAGGGGTCAATCGCGAAAACATACAGCAAGGGGCTTAAGGGACAACCCTGGCGGACACCAGACCCAACTTCAAAGGGGTTCCAGTCCAACCGTTTACCAGTGCAAATGACTCAGCCCCAGCGTATAGGGTCTGGAGCCAATTAACGAACTCACCCGGTAGGCCATACCTCAGAAGGACTGACCAAAGGTACTTGTGATTCACCCGGTCAAAAGCTTTGGCCTGATCCAAGGACAGCATGTACCCCTCCCATCGGCCAGAAAGACCTTGCTCCACTGCCTCTCAGACACTGAGGAAAGCACTAAAGGTGCTGCGGCCTGGAACAGAGCAATGATGGGTCAACGAAAGGAGCCGGGGTGCAAACTTCACCAGCTGATTAAACAGTACTTTTGCGAGAACCTTTCTGTCCGTATTGAGGCGCTATGGAACGCCAGTTCTCAATATGGGTCGAATCCTTACCCTTTGACAGAATGATCAAGGCCGACTTGCCCATTGACTTTGGCAGAGTGCCCGAGGAGAGACAATCATTGAAAACCTTATTCAAGAGGGGAACTAATGTTCCCTTAAAAGCCTTATAAAACTCAGATGTTAAGCCATCTGGGCCTGGCAACTTTTTGATGGCCAAAGCATCATTCGCCAACATTAATTCCTCTTCCTTGATCGATTCTGTCAAAATACCAAGCGAGGGGTCTGCTCGCTCCTGGCTCAGGGATGGTTTCAGCCAGGAAAGTCAACATTTCATCTCAGTTTAGATCCTGCTCACCCAAAAGCTGTGAATAAAAGGATCTGATGACCTCCAGGATCCCTGATTTGGATCTCATCAGGGAGCCTGTACTATCTAACAGTCCTGTCACCACCTTACGACTCACTGACATCTTGCAGTTCCTGTAAGGGTCGGGCGAGTGGTACCTCCCGAAATCCCATTCATGAACGAAAGACGTGTGCCTATCGTATTGGCATCTTTTGAGCAGAGCTTTCCCCCCTGGAGATTTCCTCACCACTACCTCCGGTTGAGACTAGATGTTCGAGTTTCCTCCTCATGTCTTGATACAGGAGATACCTGCTCATGGACCTGAGGCACGAGATCTGGCGGAAAAACTCAGCCACCCGTTCTTTGAACACCTCCCACCACTCAGACTTAGTACCACCTAGATCCAAGAAAGGTACCTGGCTCTGAAGAAAATCCTTGAAGGCTTGTCTTATCTCTGCTTCTTCCAGGAGAGTAGAATTCAGCCTCCATATATCTCTTCCCATCTGGAGGGACTCTGCAACATTCAAAGAAAACATAATCATACAGTGATCGGAAAACTCCACCTCAACGATTGACACTGCCAAAGAGATGGCGTCCTCCTTTAAAAAAAAACCTGTCTATTCTGGACCTATGACTACCACTGTGATAGGTGAACCCCGAGTGGCCTAGGGTATACCGAATGTGGATGTCCTCCAGGCGAGCATCACTAACTATGCTATTCAACTCGACACTATCATAGGCCAGTACATTTCTGGAACCTCCTCTGTCTTGGGGCCTAACGACAGTGTTAAAGTCCCCTCCAAAAATGACGTGTCGGCCTGTAAAAAGGAAGGGCTTAATCCTCATGAAGAGACTTTTCCGGTCCCACTTCGCCTGGGGACCATAGATGTTGACAAGTCTTAATTCTTGTCCCCTCATGAGGACATCTAAGATCAAGCACTGCCCCATTTCTAACTCGATCATCTGCCGGCATGTGACCGGTGCGGTAAAAAGTACCGCCACCGCGCTATATGGCTCAGCCGCAAGAGACCAGTAGGAGGGCCCACCTCGCCACTCCCTCCTAGCTTTCACGTCCTCTACCAAAAGTGACAGTCTGGTCTCCTGCAAAAACAAAATGTCAGCTTCAACCCAGCCAAGAAAATCACAGGCTGCAAATCTAGCCATATCCGACTTAATTCTGGCAACGTTAATCGATGCCAGCGTCAATGGAGTGGGTGCCGCCATCATAAATGATTGAGTTAGATGGTCTTCTTCCTCCCACCTCTTTCTTTTTCCTCTGAGGAGGACCCCTCTCCCTCTTTACCTCTTTTTTCGAGGTCGAGGAGTCCATAACCTCCGCCACCCCCCTCTCATTCTCATCTCCTGTGTCCGGGCCAACCCCCTCTCCCGGGGACAGTGGCCCCCGCAGAAGAGGAGGCTCAGCGACTCCTAGATTCCGTACCGCACTCTCCCCCCAGCCTGGGGGGGCTGGAATATCCATGAGAACATGGTATCGGTTGGGGGAGCACACCAGGGGGGTGGAGGTTTTGCCTTCCTTGGCCGGGGCAGGGCCAGATGTTTTTAGCCCTGTTTTGATGTTACCCGTGTCCCCTGTTTTGTTTTAGGCTGTGACCTCCCTTCCTCTTCCACACTTTCATAGTGGGAGGACTAGGAGTCCTCAGCCCTCTGCTCTCTCTCTCTCTCTATCCTCCTTATATCCTCGTCCAGTACGGCCTCCCCAAGAGCATCAGTATCCTGGAGGGCATCTAGGTCCGAGCCATAGGAGTCCACAGTTTCCTGGGTCCTCCTCAGCTCTCGTTCCCTTCTGCATTTTTCCGCCCTTCTCTGACGAGAAGGGGGTCCCCTCCTGGTGTTCGTCCTTTGCTCTTGGGCTCTATCGTCTCTGTCCACCCCCTCGCCCACGGAGACCTCTCTCCTTACATTCTCCGTAGGGTTGGAGCAGACATTGATGACTGAGCGCAGACACCGACTGAAAGGGTGACCTAGGTCACCACACAGGTTACACCTAATCTGGTCACACGATGCAGCCAGATGGCCTCCCCCCCACAATGAGCGCACTTCTGCACAGTGCAGCTTTCGCTCAAGTGTGAGGGGTCGCAGCTTCGGCTGCCCCTGGTAGAAGACAAGGATTCGATCTCTTCCCAAGAAAGCAGATGATGGTATGTGGAACACCAGCTGCCCCAGCTGCTTACGTTTTACCATAAACGTCCAGGCTCCCGACCAGATGCCAAACTCATCGCAGTTCTTCCGTGGCATCTCTGCTACCTCACCATATGTTCCCAAACAGGTCATGATGTCCACACAGGAAAGCGACTCATTACGGGTAACAATGGTAACCTTCCTGAGACCATTCTGGTGAGAGATTTCTTATGCAGCAAACCCTCACCAGCCGGGCTCGCTCTTCACCAGCTCATAGTTCCCCCAGAAAACCTCAAGGCCCCCCGGCTGAACATGCTGATGACATCAAGCTGATGTCAAACTCAGCTGTACCATGAGGATGTATCAAGGCATAGATGTCACTCACCTTGAAGCCCATCTCCAGCAGCAGCTCCCCCACCCTCTTACGAGGAGGGCACGCATCATTGCCACGCCACATTCCTCCTGGCCACGGCCGGCCCGGTTCTTGGGAGCGACCACTGATCTCCCCGTCTCTCTCAGAAGGCATCCAGACCATACCTGTTTATCCGAAAGCATAGGTCCTTCTGCACTACCCCTACTGTTAACGATTGCTTACCCTCCCTTAAAGCTTCTACGAGGCGCTGTTGCAAACTGCCGTCCCCGGGCCCAGAAGATGAGGATGGGTGGGCTGGCGGTCCCCCCCACCACAACACCCGCATACGACCTGCCAGGCGCTTTGGCAGAAAGAGCAACCAGCCCACCACTGGTTGACACTCCCCCCGCAATATTACAACTTACATTAACATCCATAAAATTAATATCCACAACATTACCACCAGCAACAATATTACCAACACTACTAACATTACCATTAATATTTACATTTCCACTTACATTCCTCTCCACACCTTTCATACCGGCCAGGCTGGTTACGGAGTTCTTCCTCTTGTCTGTGCACTTTTTATAAGTTCTTTTTGTCGTTTTTTGGGTTTCCCCATCATCAGGTACCGCTACTTCTGGGGCGCCGCCGGATATCAGAGGCGGCAATCCCTCATCACCCTCCGCTTCACTGACCTCCATATCTACTGCGCCACCAATACAATGTTCGGGAGGAGGGGTGCCCCCACACCCCGTGCCCGCTAAACCGCTCCCACCGCCTTGCGGCGATGCAGATGGGGGGCCGCAGCCACCGCTAGAGCCGCTTCCGACATCAAACTACCCCTCTCCCATTGGGGGGTGGCCAGCAGTACTGGAGCCTCTCCTATCGCCGCCACTCACTGCTGCAACACTATCTGGTGCGTCCGCTGGCCGAGTCACCAGAACAGTGAACATCCGGTTTTCCAGCGCCACAGCCAGTTTCTGGTTCCCCCCGTCCACCGGCCTCCATCTTGCGCCAGAGGCCGGCTTCTGAGGTTCCCCATGCGCAGGACACGGGGACACGCCCCATAGCACCACGTGGCCATCGACACCACCTCCTTTACAGGAGACTGCGTCCGGCGCCATCTTGGCCACATTCGGGACCGGACCCAAGATTGTCTTCCCGCGTTCCCTCTCCGACCCCACTGCAGAGGCCGGAGTTGGGGGTTTTGGGAGACTTGTGTCCCAGACCAGGAGGATCTTACCCTGTCCGTGATCTAAGAAACTATTATAGGAATACTTTAATTTAACTGCACTTGTCTTTTTTTCCTTCATTTTTAGTCTTTTAAATTTCTTATTCTTCCTTTTTTTTTCCTCTTCTGGTAGCAGCTCCGAACCGAAGCAGAACCCCTCACCCCGGAGGGTGCTCACCTTCCGACCCGTAGCCGCACTCCTCCACACACTGGTTATGGGGTGTACCTTCCTTCTCTTCTTCACTGCTTTTCCTGGAGGCATCGGAGTCACTCTCCTCCCGGCTTGGCGTACTTTCCATTCCCTCATTTACTGCCATTACGGCAGTCTCCTCCCCCCCCCTTCGCTCTCAGGGATCCATTGCCACTTGTGGGGGATGCCATCTGGGAAAACCTCTCATCATTCTCTAGCTTCTTCCCAAAGGGTCCCCCACCAGCCACGATTTCCATTCTTTTCTCCTCCACCTCATTAATTTCCTCCAAAATTGCCTTTACCTGGAGACTTCTTGGCGCCTGATATAATTGCGGCTCGTCCCTTGGCGACCGCCAGATCTTCCCGCAACCGCCGCAGGGACTTACCGAGGTCCCGGTATTCTTGTCACTATGTAATGTCTGATATGGTCTGTACATGTTCTGTCTGAGTTTTAAAGTACTGCGGAATATGTTGGTGCTATATAAATAAAGATTATTATTGTTATAATAAAATATCGACCTGTATGTTTGAACTTGTGTCACACTGCAGATTCAAGCATTTTAATATCTACAATAGAGAAATGCTTTGTATTAAAAATTATCTCCTCTCTCGTATATTTCAGATAAGGTCTATTTATTTGTATGTGGAAAAAATGTCAGATAAAATCAGTGTTACGACAAGTATGATTTATATACTTACAAAATAACCATTTGATTTATTTTGGATTCTCATAAGACGATATACTGTAAATGATAAAGGGGGAAATAGCACTTTTTGCCCATGCCACAATATTTTAAATGTCTTTAACCCCTTAATGACCGGGCCTGAAAAGACCATAATGGGCAGCTAAATTTTTCTGTTTTTGCCTCTCTGCCTTACAGCAGCCATAAGTTTTTTATTTTTTCATTAACGTAGCTGTATAAGGCCTTGTTTTATGCAAGATAAATAGTATTTTTTTTCCCCCACAGTTTGGAGGTAAAACATTTTTTTTTTACGCCATGAATATATGAAAAAAGCGTTTCTTGCCATGGTTTTTCTTGTTCATTTTTTTATCCTGTTCACGTTTCATGCTAATTAACCCATTACATTAATTCTTCTGGTTATTACGGGCGTATAGATACCTAATATGTGTAGGTTTTTTGTTTTTATTTAGTGTAGGGGCAATAAAATATAGTTTATGCAAAATAATGTATTTTTTTTGTTACTTTTTTTTATTTATTAAATTTTTTTGTTACTTTTTTTTTTTTATCCCATCAAGGGATAACTTTATTTCTAACTTTATTTTTTACTTGTAATGTATTAGCATCCTTAGCTCCTGTATGCTAATATATTACACTGTGTCACTATGACACAGGCTGCTGATCGGGCAGCACATAGTTTGCCCAAACAGCAGGCAACAGCAGGCAAACGGAACAGACAGCCCTGGGGTCTATTCTATGTCCCCAGGGCTGACTGCAGAGGGATTACCCCGGTGTTTGATAGCATCACCGGAATCCTGGTGATGCGATCAAAGAGGGGAATTCAGGAGGCTCCTCTAAGATCAGGAGCTGTTAGTTGTGTTCCCTGAACTTGGCACACAATTTGATTCTGGTCAGGCTGTTTGAATGCTGCAAAACGTTCTTTTCCTTCCCACAGTGTAGGACAGAGGTCATCAACCTTCTGCTGCTTGTGAGCAACTTTCACACGCACGCACGCACGCACGCACACACACACACACAGTATTGATGCAGTTTTGTGGCAGTTTTTGGCACTGTTTTTTTTAACCAAAGACAGAAGTGGACACAAATAAAGAGATTACTTGGTTTTAAAGCTATGACCAAGTGATATTGCTTTTACTCTACCGTTAACTACCAGTGATATAGTTTTGACCTCACCTTTAGGCCAGGTTCCCACGTAGCGTATGCGCTGCAGAATTTCCACAACAGAAATAAAATTAAAAATTAAAAGCACACAGCGTATCCGCTGTAGCGCCCATGGCCGCGGGCCGTCGGGTTTACTCACCTCCTGACGCCCGCAGCCATGGATCTGTGAGCGCTGGCCTCCATCTCCCTCCTAGGAGATGCCAGCGCTCACTTCCGCTCCATTCGGCTGGATCCCGTAGGGTGCGCGCGCACGCTCGCACCCGGCCTTAAAGGGCCAGCGCGCGCAATTAGGAAATTGTCATCACAATCAACTGCCACGATTTCCTGGTCTATAAGAAGGCCCCCGGCCTTCTAATTCTTGCCTGAGCGTTGTTAGTCTTTCCCAGTCTGTCTCACAAATGGTTCCGTAGTTTCTCCCGTTCCAGCTGTTACCCGTGCCCTTTTACCGTTCCTGTATTCCGTGTTGTTCCTGTGCCTACCCGCGTTCAAGAGCCATCTGCCACGTCAAGTGCCATCTGCCACGTCAAGTGTCTTCTGCCACGTCAAGTGTCATCGGATACTGCCCGCCACGTCTGGCGCCACTTGCCGCACCTGCCTCCATCCGTGCTGAAGCCACAGCCACCGCCCGGACTATTTCAGGTACCCAAGCATACTGTCTGCCATTTACTTCTGCTTAGACTGTGACCTGGTCAGCTGCCTCCCCGCTACGGCGGAGCGGCCTAGTGGGTCCACATACCCTGTGCCCGTGACAGTACGCTCAGGCCATGGAACCCGCTGGCCAGCCCAAGACCCCAGTACAGAAGATTCAGACAGAGATGCAGGACCTCCGCACACGTCAGGATCAACTCCTTGAGGCGGTGAATTCTATCCTGGTCCGCCTGGATCTACTCGCTGTTCCACCCCCGGTTCTTCCCCCTGAAGCTGTTGCCGTGCCACTGCCTGTTGCTCCCCCTGTTTGTTCCGGATCCTCAGTTCCTCTGCCTCTTCCTCCTCGCTACGACGGTGACCCCAGAGCATGTAGAGGATTTCTCAACCAATGCACAGTGCATTTTAGGCTATAGCCTCATCTCTTCCCCTCCGAGGAGGCCAAAGTGGCATTTATTATCTCCCTCCTCGCTGGCAAGGCCCTCGCATGGGCAAACCCAATCTTGGAGCAACAAGGACATGTATCCGCGGACCTAGCCTTGTTCCTGCAGTCCTTTCGTGCCGTGTTCGAACATCCTCTGCCGCAGCCACTCTGCTGACCCTCAAGCAAGAGGGCTCCACAGTAGGGGAGTATGCTATCTCCTTCCGTACCTTAGCAGCCGAGCTGGCATGGAACAATGAGGCACTGGTGGCGACCTTCTGGCAGGGACTGTCCTCACATCAAGGACGAACTGGCAGCCAGCGACCTTCCTTCTACCTTGGATGCCCTCATCCTGTTAGCCACCCGGGTTGACATGAGAATCCGGGAGCGCTCTCAAGAGGTTCGTCAGGAGAGCCGGGCCCACAGACCAGCACCCTCTGCCCAGAGACCACTATTGTCCACTCCTAGTGCGCTACCTGAGAAACCCATGCAGGTAGACAGACTCCGGTTATCTGAACAGGAGAAGCAGCGCAGACGCTCCTCTGTACTTTGTATGTATTGTGGCCTCAAGGGTCATTTTGTGCGCCAATGCTCACAGAAACCGGGAAACTCCAGTACCTAGGGTTGATTGGAGAGGCAACTCTAGGTGGAACGTCTCCAAACGTTAAAACCTCTTCCAAATTGTCAATACCTGTGGCCATCGTCACCGGACAGGCATCACATCCTTCCTCCGCCTATCTTGACTCTGGAGCGGCTGCTAATTTTATCCACCAGGATCTAGTGGACCGATTTCAACTACCCACAGTCCGTCTGGAGAGACCCCTGGCAGTTGCTTCTGTGAATGGTCTACCGTTGCCTGATCCGATCATGCTCATCACTGAGCCGTTGACACTACGGGTCGGAGGCCTTCACTCGGAACAGATTTCCTTCCTGGTACTACCCAAGGCTATCAATCCTATCCTGCTGGGTCTGCCATGGCTCCGTCTACAAGCCCCGACACTCGACTGGAGTTCTGGAGAAGTTCTTCAATGGGGTTCCAGATGCCATAGCCATTGTCTGTCACAAGTCCGTCCTGTTGTGCCTCCTCTGCCTCAGTCACTCTCCGATCTACCTTCTCAGTATGCCAGTTTTGCGGATGTCTTTTGCAAACGCGAGGCTGAGACGTTGCCTCCACATCGGAATTACGACTGTCCCATTGAACTGGTTCCCAATGCTTCTCTTCCCCGTGGACGAGTATATCCTCTCTCCTTGCCAGAGACTTTATCGATGTCAGCCTATATCAAGGAGAACTTGGAGAGGGGTTTTATTCGAAAATCTTCCTCCCCGGCCGGGGCAAGATTCTTCTTCGTTAAAAAGAGAGATGGATCTCTCCGACCCTGCATTGATTACCGTGGTCTCAATCAGATCACGGTCAAGAACAAGTACCCATTGCCACTCATTTCCGAGCTGTTTGATCGCATACGAGGAGCCAAAATGTTTTCCAAGCTAGATCTGCGGGGGGCCTATAATCTAATCCAGATTCGCCTGGGTGACGAATGGAAGACGGCATTTAACACCCGCGATGGGCACTACGAATACCTAGTGATGCCCTTCGGACTGTGTAACGCTCCCGCAGTATTTCAGGAGTTCGTTAATGACATCTTCCGAGATCTCCTCTATACGTGTGTTGTAGTTTATCTCGATGATATTCTAATTTTCTCCCCAGATCTGATGACCCATCGGAGGCATGTTCGTCAAGTTCTTCTGCGACTAAGAGAGAATCGCTTGTATGCCAAGTTAGAGAAATGCACCTTTGAAAAGAGGTCTTTGCCCTTCCTGGGCTATGTCATCTCGGATCAAGGCCTGAAGATGGACCCTGAGAAGCTAAAGTCTGTCCTGGAATGGCCACGTCCTCAAGGCCTAAGGGCCATACAGCGGTTCCTGGGTTTCGCCAACTTCTACCGGCAGTTTATTCCGAACTTTTCTTCTCTGACGGCCCCCATCTCTACCCTTACCAAGAAGGGTGTGAACGCCAAGGTGTGGACTCCAGAGTCAGAGTCCGCATTGATTAGCCTCGAGAAAGCCTTCACCTCAGCTTCAATCCTCCATCACCCTGACGTATCTCGGCAGTTTTCACTGGAAGTGGACGCTTCCTCTGTTGGTGCAGGCACACTTCTGTTCCAGAGGAGCTCCAAAGGAAAGGCAGTAGTATGTGGCTACTACTCAAGACTGTATTCCTCTGCTGAGCGCAACTATTCCATTAGAGATCGGGAGCTACTGGCTATCAAATTGGCCCTGGACGAGTGGAGACACCTTCTGGAGGGCGCTGCTCACCCCATCCTGATCTTCACCGACCACAAGAATCTTACTTACCTTCAGTCTGCTCAACGACTGAATCCTCGTCAAGCCAGGTGGTCACTGTTCTTCACCTGTTTCCAATTTCTGCTCCACTACCGTCCCGCTGACAAGAATGTGAGGGCCGATGCCCTGTCCAGATCATTTGAGACGGAAGACACGGTGGAGTCCCTTCAGACGATCATAGACCAATCCTGCGTTGTCACCGCCAATCCTCTGCAGCTTAGAGATATCCCTCCGGGGAGAACTTTTGTTCGGTTGGCAGACCGAAAAAGAATTCTCCGCTGGGGACACTGTTCTAAACTGGCTGGGCACGCTGGTGTCCGTAAAACCCAAGACCTGGTTGCTCGTCACTTCTAGTGGCCCACGCTACCTAAGGATGTTCTGGACTTTGTCTCTGCTTGCACGGTGTGTGCCTCCAACAAAGTGACTCACAGCAAGCCTGCCGGCCTGCTTCAACCCCTGCCTGTACCCAGTGCCCCCTGGCAGCACATTGCTATGGACTTCGTCACGGACCTTCCTCTCTCAGCAGGATGCAACACCATCTGGGTGGTGGTGGACCGGTTCTCTAAGATGGCACATTTTATCCCGCTGACCGGCCTACTCTCTGCTCCTCGACTGGCAAGTCTCTTCATTCTGCACATCTTCCGCTTGCATGGCTTGCCTCTTCACATTGTGTCCGACCGGGGGGTTCAGTTTACCTCCAAGTTCTGGAGAGCCCTCTGTAAACTCCTGGATGTGAGTTTGGACTTTTCCTCTGCCTATCACCCCCAGTCCAATGGGCAAGTTGAGAGGATCAACCAGGTCATGGAAAATTACCTCCGCCACTTCATCTCTTCACAGCACGATAACTGGGTACAGCTTCTTCCATGGGCGGAGTTTTCATACAACAACCACACAAGTGAGTCCACCACCTCCACTCCGTTTCACATCGTGTACAGTCAACATCCCAGAGTCCCTCTTCCTGTGTCGACTTCATCTCAGGTACCCGCTGCTGACTCTGCATATGGGGACTTCCTGCAAATCTGGCAACAGACCCGGTCCTCTATTTTGCTGGCGGTCGAACGCATGAAGCGAAAGGCAGATACTAGGAGAAGAGAGCCGCCTCAGTATCTTCCGGGGACTAAAGTCTGGCTGTCCTCTTGGAACATTCGCTTGAGGGTGCCCTCATACAAGTTCGCTCCCAGGTTCCTTGGTCCTTTCGAGGTCCTGCAACAAATTAACCCTGTCTCCTATAAGCTGCGGCTGCCTCCTACCCTCAGAATCCCTAACTCCTTCCATGTGTCCCTCCTGAAATCAGTGGTCCTGAACCGCTACAGCAAGACCTCTAGTTCCACAGTTGCTCCCAGCGGTCCTTCTGATGTATTTGAGGTAAAGGAGATCCTGGACCGCAAGAGAGTAGGAGGAAGGACTTTCTATTTGGTGGACTGGAGAGGGTTTGGTCCTGAGGAGAGGTCCTGGGAGCGAGAAGAGAACCTCAGTGCTCCTTCTCTTATTAAAAAGTTCCTCTCTCACTCTGGCCCCAAGAAGAGGGCGCGTAAGAGGGGGGATACTGTAGCGCCCATGGCCGCGGGCCGTCGGGTTTACTCACCTCCCGACGCCCGCAGCCATGGATCTGTGAGCGCTGGCCTCCGTCTCCCTCCTAGGAGATGCCAGCGCTCACTTCCGCTCCATTTGGCTGGATCCCGTAGGGTGCGCGCGCACGCTCGCACCCGGCCTTAAAGGGCCAGCGCGCACAATTAGGAAATCGTCATCACCATCAACTGCCACGATTTCCTGGTCTATAAGAAGGCCCCTGGCCTTCTAATCCTTGCCTGAGCGTTGTTAGTCTTTCCCAGTCTGTCTCGCAAATGGTTCCGTAGTGTCTCCCGTTCCAGCTGTTACCCGTGCCCTGTTACCGTTCCTGTATTCCGTGTTGTTCCTGTGCCTACCCGCGTTCAAGTGTCTTCTGCCACGTCAAGTGCCATCTGCCACGTCAAGTGCCATCTGCCACGTCAAGTGTCTTCTGCCACGTCAAGTGTCTTCTGCCACGTCAAGTGTCTTCTGCCACGTCAAGTGTCTTCTGCCACGTCAAGTGCCATCTGCCACGTCAAGTGCCATCTGCCACGTCAAGTGTCATCGGATACTGCCCGCCACGTCTGGCGCCACTTGCCGCACCTGCCTCCATCAGTGCTGAAGCCACAGCCACCGCCCGGACTATTTCAGGTACCCAAGCATACTGTCTGCCATTTACTTCTGCTTAGACTGTGACCTGGTCAGCTGCCTCCCCGCTACGGCGGAGCGGCCTAGTGGGTCCGCATACCCTGTGCCCGTGACATCCGCATTGGGCGCCGCAGGGAATTCTGGCCAAAAAAAGCAATTTTTTTTGGTCGGAATGTTCGCTGTGAGAAACTGCACGTAAAAAAAAGTTTCATACTTAGGTAGCCATGTCTTACTGCCGTCCTGCAGCTCGGCCTCCTGGGATGACGTTTCATCCCATGTGACTGCTGCAGTGGTCACATGGGATGAAACGTCATCTTAGGAGGCCAGCCTGGATGAAGAAGCAAGGAATTCTGGGTAAGTATATGTTGTTTTTTTTTTTGTTTTGTTTTTTTCCATTAAGGTTTTATTGAAAGGTATATCAAATACAAAGAAAGGTAAGTACATTTGATAACATTCAAATAATACATTACATAAAAAAAATAAAAAAAAAACAAAGCAACTATGTGTATACATAAACAATGATGGTCAATGATTGATAAGGACACAACTGCAACCAAATGTTTACTCGTATGTGTGCGAACGACAAGAGAAGATTGGGATACAACCATATGAATGAATTACTAGGTTTCCTAGAAATACGATGGTGGAATAGTGTTGTGTGGAGAGTCTAGCCACAGTTTCCATTTCGATAGTAGCATAGAACGTTTACAGTTAGCGTCAGCATAAGTAAGTTCATGCCAACAGTTGTCGTTAATACCTTTGATTATCATTTTCAATGTTGGCTGACAGTCGCCCTTCCAATGTTGGGCAATTTTCAACCTAGTTGTGATTAAAGAGTGTGATATGGTTGTGATATGATCAGTAGGGAATTGTTCTAGGCCTAAACCTAGTAATGCCGGGCCTGGGTTTGGTGTGATGTGGACCTTACATAATGTTGATAATAGGTCAAATACCTTAGTCCATAGTGTTATGACTACAGAGCATTCCCACCAGAGATGTAGGTAAGTTCCCTCTGAAGTCTTACATTTCCAACTATTAGTGGAAAACGTAGGAAATATCTTTTGGAGTTTTACCGGGGTTAGATACCAGATATAAACTTTTCCTAGAGTTTTCTAGATGTGCAAGACATTTTGAAGTTTTGTTGACGAAGTTGAAAGACGATACCCATTGGTCTGTAGAGATTTGTACGTTTAGATCATGTTCCCATACCTCTTTTAGGCGAGAAAGTGGGTCAATGTTTTCCTGTTTTATTAACCCCTTCCCGCAATTTCACGTACAGTTACGTGATGGGAGATGGTGTTTTCCCACATTTCCACGTAACTGTACGTGAAAGAGATGGAGCTGGCTCAGGAGCTGAGACAGCGACATCACCGCCGGGTGCCAGCTGTATGTTACAGCTGGCACCCTGAGGTATCACCAGGACTGGAGCTAGCCTCCGATCCTACCGATTAACCCCTCGCATGCTGCGTTCAATAGAGATCGCAGCATGTGAGGAGTTTATAGCCACCGGCACCCCAGCAACGTGATCGCTGGGTTGCCGGTGGCTGCAAAGGCGATCGGAGGGCTAATACTTACCTCCCGGTCTGCCAGTAACGGAATCCTCCTATGCCCCGTCGTTGACGGGGTCCAGGAGGCTTCCGGTACCATCGGCAACATGGCACCGGCTCAGCTTCCCGCTCAGGAGCTGAGCCGGCGTCATCAGCATTGGGTGTCCGCTGTATGTTAGCTCCGATTCCTGCCATTAACCCCTTCAATGCAGCGATTCAATGCAAGCGCTGCATCAAAGTGGTTTGTATGAAATCGGCAGCCCTGCCATGCGATGGCAAGACTGGCGACTGTTACTATGGCAAAAAGATGCCTAACAATGGCTTCCTATCTGCCATTACGGAAGCCGATTAGGCTCCGCCCGGAGGCGGAGCCTGATCGGCTTGCTATCAGTGAACAACTGACAGTTCTAATACATTGCACTACATAGGTAGTGCAATGTTTTAGAACATCAAACAAACAGTTGGACCTTCAAGTCCCCTAGTGGGACTAAAGAAAAGTGTAAAAAAAGTAAAAAGAAAAGTTTTCAAAAATACAATAAAAGTTTCAAATAATAACACAAAACACAATCTCCCTTTTTCCCTTATCAAGTAATTTATTATTGAAAAAAATAATAAAGCCATACATATTTGGTATCGCTGCGACCGTAACTACCTTATCTATAAAAATATGATGTTATTTATTCTGCACAGTGAACGCCGTAAAAAAAAAACTAAAAAATAATGACATAATTGCTATTTTTTGGTCACTTTGTCTTCCAAAAATTGCAATTGAAATGTATCAAAAAGTCGCATGTACCCAAAAATGGTACCTATAAAAACTGTAACTCGTCTCTGACCTGCAGAATAAAGGTAACATGTAATTTATAACGCATGGTGAACGCTGTATAAAAAGAATTAAAAAAATATAGAATTGCTGTTTTTTGGTCACCTTGCCACCCAAAAAAAAAAAGGATAACAAGTGATCAAAAAGTCGCATGTACCCCAAAATGGTACCAATAAAAACTACAGCTCATCCCGCAAAACAAACAGCCGTCATACCACTACGTCTATGAAAAAATAAAATTAGTTAAGGCTCCAATAATCCAGGAAATAAAAATATGCAGTTGTGCCGGCCCGAGGGGAACGTTTCTTCTGTTTCAAGTGGCGAATTATCAAGGCCCCTAAAATTAGGGAAACAGGAAGGGGAGGGCTCAAACATATTTGCTGGAAGGGTGCCCATATTATACCAGGACAACACTTCCCAGCAAAATTCCTCAAACTGCAAAGATCCCGAATGTGGACCAAAAGGGGAATAAGTAAGGACCATTTATTAGTGCGACACCGACCTGTGCAGAAAGGATTGCGTCACAGCGTAACACACATCTATGGATTATTTTATTGTTTTTTTTTACCCCATTATTATACCACCTGACTATGCCCCTTATATACTCCACCTGGTTTACATGTACCCCCACATTATAAACGGAAGCACCAGTAAGACTCCAAACAAAACTACTACAAGCAAAATCCACGCTCCAAAAGCCAAATGGCGCTACCTCCCTTCTGAACCCTACAGTGTGCCCAAATAGCAGTTTAATTCCACATATATGGCATCGCCATACCCAGGAGAACCCTTTTAACAATTTTTGGGGTGTGTGTCTCAAGCTGGGCGCCACATATTGGCACATCTATGGAAAAAAATCCCATTTTCACTCTGCAACATCGAGTGCACACCAATTTCTGCCAATCACCTGTGGGGTTAATATGCTCACTACACCCCTAGGTGAATACCTTGAGGGGTGTAGTTTCCAAAATGGGGTTACTTCTGGGGGGGATCCACTGTTTTGGTCCCACAGGGACTTTGCAAATGCGACATAGCGCCCAGAAACCAATCCAGCAAAATCTGTACTCCAAAAGCCAAATGGCGCTCTTTCCCCTCTGTGCCCAAACAGCAGTTTATGACCACAAATGGGGTATTGCCGTACTCCCGAGAAGTTGCTTTACAAATGTTGGGGGTTCTTTTATTCCTTTATTTGTTGAGAAAATGAAAAATGTTGAGCTAAATCTACGTCTTATTGGAAAAAAAGATTTTTTTTATCTTCACTGCCCAATTCTAATAAAATCTATGAAACCCCTGTGGGTTCAAAATGCTCACTACACCCCTAGATGGATAGTTCAAGGGGTGTAGTTTCCTAAATGGAGTCACTTTTTTGGTGTTTTCACTGTTTTGGCCCCTTAGGGGCTTTGCAAATGCGACGTGGTCTCCGCAAACCATTCCTGCTAAATTTGAGCTCCAAAAGCCAAATGGCGCTCTTTCCCTTCTAAGCCCTGCCGTGTGTCCAAACAGCCTTTTATGACCACATGTGGGGTACTGTTTTACTCGGGAGAAATTGCTTTACAAAAGTAGTAGTGCATTTTCTCCTTTTACTCCTTGTGGAAATTAGAAAAAATTAGCTAAACCTACATTTTCTTTGAAAGAATGTAGATTTTAATTTTCACGGCCTACTTCCAATAATTTCTGCAAAAAACCTGCGTAGTCAAAATGCTCACTATACCCCTAGATAATTTCGTCAAGGGGTATAGTTTTCAAAATAGAGTCACTTTTGGGGGATTTCCACTGTTTTGGCGCCGCAAGAGCCTTTCAGATCCGACATGGTGCCTAAAATATTTTCTAATAAAAAGGAGGCCCCAAAATTCTCTAGGTGTTTCTAGGCCTGTGGGTGACTTATCAAGGGTTTCTAATATATAAGGCCCTAAAATCCCCTTCACAGCTGAACTGGTCCCTGTAAAAAATAGCCTTTTGACATTTTCTTGAAAATGGGAGAAATTGCTGCTAAAGTTCTAATCCTTGTGATGTCATAGAAAAATAAAAGATGTTCAAAAAACAATGCCAATCTAAAGTAGACATATGGGTGATGTTAATTAGCAACAATTTTGTGTGTTATTACTATCTATCTTACAAGCAGATACATGTAAATTTAGAAAAATGCTAATTTTTGCAATTTTGTTTGCTAAATTTTGGTGTTTTTCACAATTAAATACTTAATGTATCAACCAAATTTTGCCAGAGCAAATTTTGCCTGTAACATAAAGTCCAATGTGTCACGAGAAAACAATCTCAGAATCGCTTGGATAGGTAAAAGCATTCCGAAGTTATTACCACATAAACTGAAACATGTCAGATTTGAAAAAATTGGCTGCGTCCTGAAGGCCAAAACAGGCTGTGTCCTTAAGGGGTTAACTGGTAGCATCTCAAGATGCCCTTTTTATAAGGATGTAGCCAAACATTGAAAAGACTAGATACGGATAGGTGATTTGGAGGAGAAAAACCCTGTAATACAGTGAAGGAAATAAGTATTTGATCCCTTGCTGATTTTGTAAGTTTACCCACTGTCAAAGACATGAACAGTCTAGAATTTTTAGGCTAGATTAATTTTACCAGTGAGAGATAGATTATATACAAAAAAAAAAACAGAAAATCACATAGTCAAAATTATAAATATTTATTTGCATTGTGCACAGAGAAATAAGTATTTGATCCCTTTGGCAAACAAGACTTAATACTTGGTTGCAAAACCCTTGTTGGCAAGCACAGCAGTCAGACGTTTTTGGTAGTTGATGATGAGGTTTGCACACATGTTAGATGGAATTTTGGCCCACTCCTCTTTGCAGATCATCTGTAAATCATTAAGATTTTGAGGCTGTCGCTTGGCAACTCGGATCTTCAGCTCCCTCCATAAGTTTTTGATGGGATTAAGGTCTGGAGACTGGCTAGGCCGCTCCATGACCTTAATGTGCTTCTTTTTGAGCCACTCCTTTGTTGCCTTGGCTGTATGTTTCGGGTCATTGTCGTGCTGGAAGACCCAGCCATGAGCCATTTTTAATGTCCTGGTGGAGGGAAGGAGGTTGTCACTCAGGATTTGATGGCACATGGCTTCATCCATTCTCCCATTGATGCGGTGAAGAAGTCCTGTGCCCTTAGCAGAGAAACACCCCCAAAACATAATGTTTCCACCTCCATGCTTGACAGTGGGGACGGTGTTCTTTGGGTCATAGGCAGCATTTCTCTTCCTCCAAACACGGCGAGTTGAGTTAATGCCAAAGAGCTAAATTTTAGTCTCATCTGACCACAGCACCTTCTCCCAATTACTCTCAGAATCATCCAGATGTTCATTTGCAAACTTCAGACGGGCCTGTACATGTGCCTTCTTGAGCAGGGGGACCTTGCGGGCACTGCAGGATTTTAATCCATTACGGCATAATGTGTTACCAATGGTTTTCTTGGTGACGGTGGTCCCAGCTGCCTTGAGATCATTAACATGTTCCCCCCGTGTAGTTTTCGGCTGAGCTCTCACCTTCCTCAGGATAAAGGATACCCCACGAGATGAGATTTTGCATGGAGCCCCAGATCGATGTCAATTGACAGTCATTTTGTATGTCTTCCATTTTCTTACTATTGCACCAACAGTTGTCTCCTTCTCACCCAGCGTCTTACTTATGGTTTTGTAGCCCATTCCAGCCTTGTGCAGGTCTATGATCTTGTCCCTGACATCCTTAGAAAGCTCTTTGGTCTTGCCCATGTTGTAGAGGTTAGAGTCAGACTGATTAATTGAGTCTGTGGACAGGAGTCTTTTATACAGGTGACCATTTAAGACAGCTGTCTTTAATGCAGGCACCAAGTTGATTTGGAGCGTGTAACTGGTCTGGAGGAGGCTGAACTCTTAATGGTTGGTAGGGGATCAAATACTTATTTCTCTGTGCACAATGCAAATAAATATATATATAATTTTGACTATGTGATTTTCAGTTTTTTTTTAAATATAATCTATCTCTCACTGGTAAAATTAACCTAGCCTAAAAATTCTAGACTGCTCATTACTTTGACAGTGGGCAAACTTACAAAATCAGCAAGGGATCAAATACTTATTTCCTTCACTGTAAGTGGCGGATTTGCAGAAATTTAAATAATTACGTGTGTGGAATACAATAAGTGGTATTATGTAATTGAAAGGACACCAAACGATCATCCAGCCAGAGCATTCCTATATTTATAATACCCCTTTCCTTCCATATGGGGAGACGCAACCCAGGTATTGCCAGTTCTAAGACCTCTAGAGGTTCTGAGTATAGGTCAAATTTTAAAAGGTCCTCTCTCCTGGAGACTAGTTTCCAAACTAGAGATATCGCTCTTAAACTTGAGAGGGGGATTGAAATTTGTTCCAAAAGGTGTGGAAGCAGTTGAATGGTGTTTTAGAAGGCAGTTATTCAGGAAATAAAGTTAAATATCCACCCATTGCTTTGTTCTATCCTCTGACCAGAGGGATCTCATTTGGTCTAGAATCACTGCTCTATAATAATGGACAACCGAGGGAGTGTTTAGGCCGCCTTCACGATTGGTTAAGTGTAAGATATTGGATTTAACCCTGGGTTTCATCTTACCCCAAATGTATTTTTGCACAGTCGATTGAAGTTTATTTAGGTACGATATAGGTAAGAAAATGGGAATGTTTCTGAATATATATAAGATTTTTGGCAGTATAACCATTTTAAACGCAGAAATCCTGCCCAACCAGGAGATACCTTGAGTATTTAAAGAGGCTCTGTCACCAGATTTTGCAACCCCTATCTGCTATTGCAGCAGATAGGTGCTGCAATGTAGATTACAGTAACGTTTTTATTTTTAAAAAACGAGCATTTTTGGCCAAGTTATGACCATTTTTGTATTTATGCAAATGAGGCTTGCAAAAGTCCAACAGGGCGTGTATTATGTGTGTTACAACTGGGCGTGTTTACTTCTTTTACTAGCTGGGCGTTCTGACAAGAAGTATCATCCACTTCTCTTCAGAACGCCCAGCTTCTGGCAGTGCAGACACACAGCGTGTTCTCGAGAGATCACACTGTGACGTCACTCACTTCCTGCCCCAGGTCCTGCATCGTGTCGGACGAGCGAGGACACATCGGCACCAGAGGCTACAGTTGATTCTGCAGCAGCATCGGCATTTGCAGGTAAGTCGATGTAGCTACTTACCTGCAAACGCTGATGCTGCTGCAGAATCAACTGTAGCCTCTGGTGCCGATGTGGCTGACACGATGCAGGACCTGGGGCAGGAAGTGAGTTACGTCACAGTGTGATCTCTCGAGAACACGCTGTGTGTCTGCACTGCCAGAAGCTGGGCGTTCTGAAGAGAAGTGGATGAACGCCCAGCTAGTAAAAGAAGTAAACACGCCCAGTTGTAACACACATAATACACGCCCAGTTGGACTTTTACTTTAAACACGCCCAGTTGGACTTTTGCAAGCCTCATTTGCATAAATACAAAAATGGTCATAACTTGGCCAAAAATGCTCGCTTTTTAAAAATAAAAACGTTACTGTAATCTACATTGCAGCGCCTATCTGCTGCAATAGCAGATAGGGGTTGCAAAATCTGATGACAGAGCCTCTTTAATTTTTTAATACCAGCTCGAATTGTATCTAAGAGAGCACCATAATTGAGATTGAATAAATTTGAAGTGGGAAAAGTGAGTTTTATCCCCAGGTAAGGGAGAGCGGTTTTAACCCAATTAAAGCTGTAAGTGATAGATATTTCACGTGTAATGGAAATTTTTAACCCTAAGTTAAGGATTTGAGATTTTGATGCGTTCATTTTAAAGTAAGAAGCAGCGCTAAATTTATGTATGATATTCATGACCGACGGAAGGGAATTTTTAGGGTCAGTTAACGCGATTAGTACATCGTCTGCGAAAATACCTATGCCATGTTCCCGAGAACCAATTGAAATTCCAGATATAGTTTCAGATTTTCTGATATGTTCCGCAAAGGGTTCCATTATCATTGCGAAGATTAATGGTGATATGGGGCAGCCCTGTCTTGTGCCGTTTGTTATTGTGAAAGGTGATGATAGAAAACCTGACGTATAGCCTGAAGCACTAGGGTTAGAATACAGAGACATAATTGCAGATAGAAACAGTCCGTCAACCCCAAATTTTTTCAAAGTAGATTCCAAATAGCCCCAGTGGATCCTGTCAAACGCCTTCTCCGCGTCCAAGGAAAGAAGCAGAGAAGGGGTTCGAGAGGCCTCCAGTGTTTCAATAATGTCCAAGAATCTCCTCGTTCCATCCAAAGTTTGACGGCCTTTAATAAAGCCCACTTGGTTATTTTTTATTAATTGTGGTAAAACATCAACTAAGCGAGTAGCTAAAGTTTTTGCATAGAGCTTTAAATCTGTGTTCAGTAAAGATATTGGACGAAAATTTGCTGGAAGATCTGGGGATTTACCCTGTTTTGGTAAATTAATGATCAAGGCATGAAGCATTTCGTTCGGACAACTGCCGGAATGGGAAAGTTGGCGAAACGTTTTGAGTAAATAAGGAGCCAGTAGTGTCTTAAAAAATGTATAATATTCGTTTGTAAGTCCATCTGGACCAGGAGTTTTGTTCGGTTTTAATGACCCAATTGCAGCCAAGACTTCATCTAACGATATTTCTTTGTTCAAAATGTTTTTTTTTGATCAAGGGATAAGTTAGGGAGAGAGATCTTGTCTAGGAAATCATCAACTAAAGTGCTAGTTGGCTGGGGACAGTCTTTATTTGCTGCTAAATTATAAAGGGAACTGTAGTATTCTGAGAAAGCTTCCGAGATTTTTTGCGGATTTAGAATTTTGTTCTGTTTAGAATCATACAAAAACAGAATTCTGGATTTAGCCTCCCTATACTTGATTTTATTCGCTAACATTTTTGAGGCTCTATTACCCTGCCAGTAAAAATAAGTTTTTGCTTTCCTAAGATTCAATTCATAACCGTTTTGTATGAATAAATATAATTGATGGCGAGATTTTTTTTAATTCAAGAAGAGTGGAATTTAAGGGGTTTATTTTATGTTCATCCTCCAATCTTTTAATGTTTGAGGTAAGTTCAGAGATCCTCCTATTCCTCATTTTTTTTATCGTGACTTGCTAGTTTAACAAATGCCTTATGGGTGTACCACAGTGTGGAGACAGAAGTTTCATTATTATCGTTTAGATCCAAAAATTCTGAAAGCTCTTTATTTATTTGGGATTGGAATTCTGCCCTGTTTAACCCCTTCAGGACACAGCCTGTTTTGGCCTTCAGGACGCAGCCAATTTTTTCAAATCTGACATGTTTCACTTTGTGGTAATAACTTCGGAATGCTTTTACCTATCCAAGCGATTCTGAGATTCTTTTCTCGTGACACATTGGACTTTATGTTACTGGCAAAATTTGCTCGATACATTAAGTATTTAATTGTGAAAAACACCAAAATTTAGCGAAAAATTAGCATTTTTCTAAATTTATATGTATCTGCTTGTAAGACAGATGGTAATACCACACAAAATAGTTGCTAATTAACATCCCCCACATGTCTACTTTAGATTGGCATTGTTTTTTTAACATCCTTTTATTTTTCTATGACATCACAAGGCATAGAACTTTAGCAGCAATTTCTCACATTTTCAAGAAAATTTCAAAAGGCTATTTTTACAGGGACCAGTTCAGTTGTGAAGTGGATTTTAGGGCCTTATGTATTAGAAACCCTCGATAAGTCACCCCATTTTAAAAACTTCACCCCTCAAAGTATTCAAAACAGCATTTAGAAAGTTTCTTAACCCTTTAGATGTTTCACAGGAATTAAGGCAAAGTAGATGGGAAATTTTAAAATTTCTTTTTTTTTTTTTGCAAAAATTAATTTTTCATCTATTTTTTTTGTAACACAGAAAGTTTTACCAGAGAAACGCAACTCAATATCTATTGCCCAGATTCTGCAGTTTTTAGAAATACCCCACATGTGGCCCTAGTGCACTTATTGACTGCAGCACAGGCCTCAGAATCAAAGGAACACCTAGAGTATTTTGGGGCCTCCTTTTTTATTAGAAAATATTTTAGGCACCATGTCGGGTCTGAAAGGCTCTTGCGGCGCCAAAACAGTGGAAATCCCCCAAAAGTGACCCCATTTCGGAAACTATACCCCTTGAGGAAATTATCTAGGGGTATAGTGAGCATTTTGACCCCGCAGGTTTTTTGGAGAAATTATTGGAAGTAGGCCGTGAAAATTAAAATCTACATTCTTTCAAAGAAAATGTAGGTTTAGCTAATTTTTTCTAATTTCCACAAGGGCTAAAAGGAGAAAATACACCACTACTTTTGTAAAGCAATTTCTCCCGAGTAAAAGAATACCCCACATGTGGTAATAAACGGTTGTTTGGACACACGGCAGGGCTTAGAAGGGAAAGAGCGCCGTTTGGTTTTTGCAGCTCAAATTTAGCAGGAATGGTTTGCGGAGACCACGTCGCATTTGCAGAGCCCCTAAGGGACCAAAACGGTGAAAACACCAAAAAAGTGACTCCATTTAGGAAACTACACCCCTTGAAGAATCCATCTAGGGGTGTAGTGAGCATTTTGAACCCACAGGGGTTTCATAGATTTTATTAGAATTGGGCAGTGAAGATAAAAAAAATACTTTTTTTCCAATAAGACGTAGCTTTAGCTCAAAATTTTTCATTTTCTCAACAAATAAAGGAATAAAAAAAAAACAACATTTGTAAAGCAACTTCTCTGGAGTACGGCAATACCCCATTTGTGGTCATAAACTGCTGTTTGGGCACACGGCAAGGATCTGAAGAGAAGGAGCGCCATTTGGCTTTTGGAGCACAGATTTTGCTGGATTGGTTTCTTGACACAATGTCACTATTGCAAAGCTCCTAAGGTGTCAGTACAGTGGAAACTCCCCAAAAGTGATTCCATTCACAAAACTAGACCCCTTGAGGAATTCATCTAGGGGTGTAGTGAGCATTTTGACCCCACAGGTGTTTCATAGATTTTATTAGAATTGGGCAGTGAAAATTAAAAAAAGTTTTAGCTGAAAATGTTTCATTTTCTCAACAAATAAATGAAAAAAAGCACCACAACACTTGTAAAGCAACTTCTCCTGTGTACGGCAATATCACATATGTGGTCATAAACGGCTGTTTGGCACAGAGTAGGGCTCAGAAGGGAAGGAGCGCCATTTGGCTTTTGGAGTACAGATTTTGCTGGATTGGTTTCTGGGCGCTATGTCGCATTTGCAAAGTCCTTGTGGGACCAAAACAGTGGATCCCCCCCAGAAGTGACCCCATTTTGGAAACTACACCCCTCAAGGTATTCACTTAGCAGTGTAGTGAGCATATTAACACCACAGGTGATTGGCAGAAATTGGTGTGCACTCGATGTTGCAGAGTGAAAATGGGATTTTTTTCTATAGATATGCCAATATGTGGCGCCCAGCTTGTGCCACTGGAGACACACACCCCAAAAATTGTTAAAAGGGTTCTCCCGGGTATGGCGATGCCATATATGTGGAAGTAAACTGCTTTTTGGGCACACTGTAGGGTTCAGAAGGGAGGTAGCGCCATTTGGCTATTGGAGTGTGGATTTTGCTTGTAGTAGTCTTGTATTGAGTCTTACTGGTGTTTCCATTTTATAATGTGGGGTACATGTAAGCCGGGCGGAGTATATAAGGGGCATAGTCAGGTGGTATAATAATGGGGTAAACAAAAACAATGAAATAATCCATAGATGTGTGTTACGCTGTGACACAATCCTTACTGCACAGGCCGGTGTCGCACTCATAAACTGTGTCCTTTCTTATCCCCCTTTTGGTCCACACTCCGCACCTTTGCAGTTTGAGGAATTTTGCTGAGAAGTGTTGTCCTGGTATAATACGGGCACCCTCGCTTTCAGCAGATATGTTTGAGCCCTCCCCTTCCTAGTTCCCTATTTTTAGGGGCCTTGATAATTCACCACTTGAAACAGAAGAAATGTTTCCCTCGGGCCGGCACAACTGCATATTTTTATTTCCTGGCTTATTGGAGCCTTAACTAATTTAATTTTTTCATAGACGTAGTGGTATGAGGGCTGGTTTTTTTGCGGGACAAGCTGTAGCTTTTATTGGTACCATTTTGGGGTACATGCAACTTTTTGATCACATGTTATCCTTTTTTTTTTGGGAGGCAAGGTGACCAAAAAACAGCAATTCTGACATTATTTTTTTAATTCTTTTTATACAGCATTCACCACGCGTTATAAATTACATGTTCGCTTTATTCTGCGGGTCAGTACGATTCCGGTGATACCTAATTTATAGAACTTTTTTATGTTTTACAACTTTTTGCACAATAAAATAACCTTTGTAAAGAGAATGGATTTTTTCTGTCGCCATGTTGTGAGAGGCATAACGGTTTTAATTTTTTCGTTGACGGAGCTGTATGAGGGCTTATTTTTAGCGAGACAAGTTATAGTTTTTATAGGTACCATATTTGGGTACATGCGACTTTTTGATCACTTTTTATTTCAATTTTTGGAAGACAAAGTGACCAAAAAATAGCAATTATGTCAGTGTTTTTTAGTTGTTTTTTTACGGCGTTCACTGTGCAGAATAAATAACATAATATTTTTATAGTTAAGGTCGTTACGGTCGCAGCGATACCAAATATGTATGGCTTTATTATTTTTTTCAATAATAAATGACTTGATAAAGGAAAAAGGGCGATTGTGTTTTGTGTTATTATTTGAAACTTTTATTGTATTTTTACAACTTTTATTTTTACTTTTTTGACAATTTTTTTTACACTTTTCTTTAGTCCCACTAGGGGACTTGAAGGTCCAACTGTTTGTTTGATGTTCTAATACATTGCACTACCCATGTAGTGCAATGTATTAGAACTGTCAGTTGTTCACTGACAGCAAGCCGATCAGGCTCCGCCTCCAGGCGGGGCCTAATCGGCTAGCGTAATGGCAGATTGGAAGCCTTTGTTAGGCTTCCGGTTGCCATAGCAATCGCCCCCCGCAACAATCGGGGTGCCGATGTTGCTATAACAACTTAAATGCGGCGGTCACTATTGACTGCCGCAATTAAGGGGTTAATCGGTTCGGATCACCGCTGTGATCCGACCCGATGTTTTCCCCCAGTACTAAGGCTGCTAGTAGCAGCCTGTACTGGGAGATGCCGGGCTGCGGGGAGAGTCTGTGTGCTCTGTTAGGAGCACACGTGGATTAAAGGGCTGCAGGCACAACGACCAGCTTTGCAACCCGTTAATCTACGTGGGGTGGTCGTGAAGGGGTTAATAAAGAGTTATTCAATCACCAAGGGGAGGTGGGAGTGAGATTGAGGGATTCCTTAATGGTAAGAGAGATGGGTGCATGGTCTGACCATGTGATTATATCTAAATGAGCCTTAGAAATTCTTTGGAGGAGCCATTTGTCAGTGAGAAAAAAGTATATACATGAGTAAACATTATGGGGAGGAGAGTAATATGTGTAATCCCGCTCAGTCGCATGGAGTATGCGCCAGGGGTCAAACAGATTCTCCCTGAAAAGTAAGTCATACAAACTAGGTTCTTTAGCATGGTTGGAGGAGGAACTTTTGTCAATAGCTGGATCAGAGACTATATTGAAATCACCACCGAACAGCAATGAACCATGCTTTAAATTGGTAGCTATTTCAATGGTTGATTTAATAAATCTGGCTTGATGTACGTTAGGAGCGTACAATGAGACCACAGTAAATGGAGCATTATTAATGTGACAACTCACTATTAGATATCTCCGCTCTGGGTCGGCAAGTAGACTTTTAAGTTGAAATGCTAAGGTATTTTTAAATGCAATGTGGACTCCTCTTTTTTTTTTAGGAGCATCGGCAAAGAAAATGTTTGGAAAGTTACGGTTACAAAATCTCACTGAATCATTTTGTAGGAGATGAGTCTCTTGGACACAGCATATATCACATTTTTGCGTTCTAATCTCTTTCCATAAAAGCGAACATTTAAAGGGACTATTAAGTCCCCTAACGTTCAAAGATAAGATTTTAAATACCATTTATAAATATATAAGGTGATTGAGTGTAACCTTGGGTATAGGGAGGAGAAATTAGAGCACACATTAGCATTCTGAAATTTGACCATACTGTCACAATGAATGAAAAAAAAAAAAAAAATACATGTAAAACAAAATGGTAAAACATAACGCTGTGAACAATCACTATACAATATAGCAACAAATTACAGTCCAGGTTCAAAGTGAACCGTAGGGAAACCACAAGTGCGGGAACCCACAGTGGAGGGTGGTTCCGAACAATTGGAAGAACAAAAGGAATCGAAGTATCAAACTAAGGCAGAAGGAGCTCCATCGCCTTTCATTGAGATAATGAAGCAAAAGTTAAGTCACTTTTTTTATGCACTAAAGATAAGGACTTAATAAACCTATTCATAGGAATAGCTGGTACTTGAGAGATTTGAAGCCATGTGTTCAAGTAGTGTCCCGAGAATGCCTGCCATCAATGGATTTCATCCATTCCTTGGTAAGGGTTGAAGGAAATTTTTTCTTGGGTGGAGATCTGTCGCCATCTGGTGGTTGATAAAGGGCCCACTCTGTCAGAAGAGTGGCTGCTTCTTTTGGATCGGAAATAACATGAGTGACACGGTTATGCTTGATAATCAACTTAACGGGATATTCCCACTTATGGGAGATGCTGTGGTCTCTCAAAATTTTTGTGTATGTTGCACATTCTCTTCGTCTGGAGAGAGTGGCGGGAGAAAGGTCGGCAAATAAAGAGATTTGTTGGAAGCATTCTGGAAGATCATTTTTGTGGATTGCAGCCTTCATTATTGCCTCCTTAAAATGGTATAAATGGATGCGTGCGAGAACGTCCCTGGAGACACTGGGAGGAAGGTTCTTTAGTTTAGGAACTCTGTGAGCCCTGTCAATGAGGAAATCGCTTTCCTTAGCTGTAGGAATGAGAACTGTAAATAAATCAGTCAGGAATTCCTGTAGCTGGGAGTCCGAAACAGATTCAGGGATGTTTCTGAACCTGATATTATTTCTTCTGGAGCGGTCTTCCAGTTCAGCTAATTTAAGCATCATCATAGCAACATCCTCCTCCATTTCGACGTGTGTATCAACCAGATAGTTGTGAGCACTGAAAAATTCCTCCATTTTGGCCTCTAAGTGATCTGTTCTCTCCCCGACCTCTGTGATCGTAGCATGCATAATGGAGATTGCAGAGTGAATGTCATTGTGCATGGCGTCTTTGAACGCCTTGAAAAGAAGTCTCATCTCTGCTAAGGAGACTGGGGCATCAGAGGTAGGCATAGCTGCTGCTGGACTTTTCCCCTCAGGGGTTAATAAGTGAGGAGAGAGTGATTTCTCAGGAGAGAGGCTGGGTGGCCTGCTCGGCAATAAATGTGTCACAGCCGGAGATATAGCAGGGCTGGAGAAGGGGGATGTGCTCACCTCATTAACTGCTAATAGCTGTGTAAGTTTTCGACGTGTTCCAGCGCCATCTTGGGAGGCCGGAAGGAAGAAGGCCGTTAGTTTCGGTGTGCCCTGACCTTTCCTCTTACTCCTCGTCATGACCGCTGTACGACCCAGGGTGCTGGAAGGCAAGCAGACACCAGTTTGAGCCGCTAATGGCGAAAGTAGCACGGAGCTCCTGCCTCACACGTCCTTCTCACTCAGCATTCGGCCACGCCCAGCTCTTTTCTGTTTTTGAGTTGTGATTTCTGCGGTTGAATCGCAGCTTTTCCATAACATCTGCTATTTGTTGCGGGTTTTACCACCCATTGAATTAGATGGGGAAAACTTGCAACATTAAAGCAGCGATTACGCAAATACAATTGACATGCTAACGATTAAAAAACGCAAGGCAGGTAAATTTCTGAGTATTTTTTCCACTAATCATTTACGCAGCGTGAGGATGAGATTTGTTCAAATCTCATCCACTTTGTTGCTACTGTATTATGCTGCAGAAATTCCGGGCCGGTTTCCCACGGATCAGATAAGCTGTGTAAAAATTATGCAGCATATCCGACCTGGAACCCGAAGCACATTCCGTCCGTAAAACCGCATTACATTGTGGTGTGGTTTTTCGGGTGTTATTACCACTGTGGAAAGCAGCGGTGAAAAAAAGAAAACGTGTACACCTTCTTCCTCTCTTTTGCGCGTAGTCCTGCCTCCTAAGATGACGTTGCAGGCCATGACCGTTGCAGCCTGTGATTGGCTGCAGTGGTCACATGGGATGATACATCATCCCAGGAGGCCGGACTACAGGAAAAAGCAGGGAGTTCTGGGTAAGTATGAATTTTCTTTTTTTTCACGAGCTGTGATTTTTGCGGCAGAAAGTCGCAACACTTGGCTTTCTGTTGCGGGTTTTGCATTCCCATTAAATTCAATTGGGAAAACCTGTAACAGAAAAGCAACGAAAACACAGCATAAATTGACATGCTGAAGATTTAAATTCCGCAACGCAGGTCAATTTATTAATTCGTTTACTCTGCATTTTTTTGGGCATGAAATTTTCTAAATCTCATCCATTTATGTGGCTGCTGCTGTCTGGCTGAATAGATTATGAGGACATCCTTCTTTTCATGAGACTTGACAAATAGCAAGTTTTCATTACTAGGTCCCCAGCCCTTAATATTTGATTGACTGGGTACTTAGGCAGTTTTCTTTTTATTGCAGCGTTGGGTGCCCCAGGCCACCGTCTTTTTGGCCAAAAGCTCCCTGAAGAGGGGTTCAATGGAATACAAATGGCCAATATATAAATGGTCCAAACGAGGGTGAAAAAGGTTCCAAGACAATTTTTATGGAGGTTTTGAGTGAGGGGTGGACAATTTGAATGTCTTTTTCCGCATACACTCTAAATTAGTGCATGTCGCTTTCACACAATTTATACATTTTCAGCCAGAATCAGGCCGTCCTATTAGGCAAATATTGGCTTAGCTGCAACAGACCTTTAAAAAACACCAGAGGCTCGTCCACTGCAATGTTTTTTTCAGGTGTGTATGCTTGCATTTTTTCTATCAAAATAATCTCAGCTAGTTATGGCTGGGGTCACCAGTGGTTGGGCAATGTGTATTATCAGAGAAATCCAGGAAGAGCAGTTCCTTAGCAGTTCCTTAGCATTACTTTCCTGTACATACAGTAGAGGTGTCATCCAGTGGCGTAACTACCGCTGTAGCAGCCATAGCGGCTGCTACGGGGCCCGTGGCATGAGGGGCCCATGCCGCCCGCCGGCATGTGTCCCCTGTGCCCGGAGGCTCTGCTATCAGCCGCTATGGCTGCTACAGCGGTAGCGATGCCACACTCAAGAGCAGGGAGGTATCTCACTGCTCTGCCATAGGCATACCTCCCAACCGTCCCGGATTCAGCAAGACCGTCCCAGATTACGGGTAGTGTCCCGTTGTCTCAGGCGGCCGGAGGTATATCCCGCTGTCAACTGTATCTGCGTCCTTAGGATGCAGATTCAGTTGAACCCAATTCTGAAGCAGGGATCCATCCGATCCCTGCTTCAGAATTAGTTCAGAGAGGTGGAGCAGAGGGAGCGCTGTGCTCGGGGAAGCCCTGATGTCATTGTCCATATATGGACAGTGACATCAGTGGCTACTCCTTGAGCAGAATCCCCGTTGTCGATGATCTGGCTGGGGATTCCGCTCCTAGAGGAAACCACTGAGGTCACTGTCCAGAATCCCCGGCCAGTGTCGGCAACGTTGATTCCGCTCAAAGGAGTAGCCACTGACGTCACTGTCCATATACATTAGGGCTTCCTTCTAGGAGCGGAATACCCGCCCTATGCTCTGGCTGGGGATTCCACTCCTAGAGGGAGTCCCAATGGCACTATCTACAGGGGGGGGCACAATCTAGATAGATACTGTGGCACTATATAGGGGCACTATCTACATGGGCACTAGCACTAGGGGCAGCTAAGAGGGCATTACACTGTATAAGGGCAGCTAGAGGGCATTATACCCTATGGGGCAGCTATGGGTGATTATGCTACATGGGGGCAGCTTTAGGGGCATTAAGCTGTGTGGGGCAGCTATGGGGCATTATACTGTGTGGGGCAGCTATGAAGGCATTATGCTGCATGAGGCAGCTATGGTGCGTTATGCTTTAAAGGGGAATTTGTTTGGGCATTATACTGCATGGGGGCATCTGTGTGGGAATTATACTGTATGGGAGCATCTGTGTGGGCATTATACTGCATGGGGGCATCTATGGGTCAGTATACTGTATGGTGGTAGCTATGGGGACATTATACTGTATGTTGGCAGCTAGATGGCATTATACTGTGTGGGGGCAACTATTTGGCATTATACTGTGTGGGAGGCACTATAGGAGCATGATATGGTATGGGCTGAACCGGGTGTGTATGGGCGAGCATTGGGTGGGATCAGAGGCATGGCTTAAAATAAAAAAGTTTGCTGTGACGTGCTGCGCGCCGCATTGGTTGTCCCTCTTTGTGATACTTGAAACTATAGCACTGTCTACAGGGAGGGCTGTATAGCACTGTATGGGGAGACTGTATAGCCCTGTCTACATTGAGCGCTGTGTAGCACTGTCTACAGGGGGGACTGTATAGCACTGTCTACAGGGGGGCTATATAGCACTGTCTACATGGGGGGGCTGTATAGCACTGTCTACAGGGGAGGCTGTATAGCACTGTATGGGGAGACTGTATAGCCCTGTCTACAGGGGGCACTCTATAGCACTGCCTAAAGGGGGGGCTGTGTAGTACTGTCTACAGGGGGCTGTATAGCATTGTCTACAGGGGGGCCTGTAAAGCACTGTCTACAAGGGGGCTGTATAGCACTGTCTAAAGGGAGGGGCTGTATAGCACTGTCTACAGGGGGGCTGTATGGCACATTTTACAGGAGGGGGCTGTATGGCACTATCTACAGGAGGCACTTTCTACAATGGTGGGCTGTGTGGCACCTAGGGGAGGGAGCCCCAGTTTGCTATGGGGCCCAGTGTTTCCTAGTGACGCCCCTGGTGACATCCAAAACTTCACATGACTAATAGCATCTAATTGTGTATTTTTTTAATTAAAGCCATATTTAAAATGAGGCCCCAAAATGTTTAAATATCTGCCACATTAACAGGGTGCCACATATAAATTAGACTCCTTATCCATCAAGTTTACAAATATTTCTGAGAAAAAGACTTAGAAAATAAATACGCCTCTTACATTAAATAGAATGGGAGAAAATGCTGCAATAACTGTGAATCGCCGCTACATCCGTGTCTACGATTCACAGTGAGCAAAAAGAAATGCTGCGGCCCCTTCAAAACAGCTGATCGGCGGGGGTCCCGGGAGTCATACCCCGACCCATCAGCTATTGATGGCCTATCCTAAGGATAGGCCATACATTTTTAGCGACTGGAAAACCCCTTTAATTACTGCATTTCCCTTTCACCATAATATAGTTAATTTTTTTAATATTATTTTCTTGTGCAAATTCAGTAGTTTGCAAACTTCATTAGCATTTATGGGAAAGAAAAGGATGGTATTTTTCTAGCCCTTGTATCAAAACATGTATTTATTAAATGTTCATATTTCCAGATTTGTATCTATGATCAGCACATAAGCAAATTTTTCATGCTGACAGTGCTTCAATATTGCATTATTTTTATGTCTCAATAATATTCTAAAAATCAAACCACAAGTCCGAAAAGAGTTAAGACTACTGATTGCTGTTAAGGCAATGAATCCATCATTAAACTCATTAGACGCACACAAGTGTGTTGTATCAATAGAACTCTTGATAATACATTACTGTTAACAGATACACATTTGTTGTTGTATAAGATTAAATTAATTGGAACTCAGTCGCTTTGGGATCATTTGAAAATAAATACTAATAAGAGTCTTGAGGATATAGCCGCACAGATGTCTCTATCCCCTGATACTAGTTAGTTGACTCAGTATTGAAACTATTTATAAATATATTTTTTGTTGATTACAATGATTTCATCTGTAATTCAAGTAAAATGAAAGCTGTAGACAAATTATACAACACCACATTTACTAGTATTTCATTCCATTATTGGATACGTTATCAATACAAATATCTATTTAAAATATATATATATATATTTTATTTAAGTAGGTGCAAAACGCTTTGCTAATTAATTTATTAATATATCTTTATTAGGTTTGGAGCTCTTTTTTAATACAGAGCTACAAACAGCCTTCATCCGCCTTCATCATATAACCATACAGTTACTTGATAGTAACATAACAGAATTTGTGCTGCCTGCAGCTGCAAATAGGAAGAGCTTATTAAAGAAGGATTTATACAGCTCCAATTCATCTCAATAGAAAAATTACTATTTGGCTAGCCCCTTAGCTCCTCCCATTGGTGATTGCAGACAATCAGAAATGTATCAGTTAATTTTGTGTAGAATTTTCAGTTATTTAATTCAACTTAAAAGTGTTTTCTACTTTGAACAACACCTATTTATATTCCGCATAAAGAGATATGGAGGTAGCAGAGGGTGAAGTACCATTTGAACCAAGAGCGGAGGTCTGCTATTAAGATTTCTATAAGTGCTGGGTAATTCTTAACATCTAAGGACACAGGCAGTTTTGGCCTTAAGGACGTAGTGTTTTTTTTTTTCATTGTAGCATTCCAAGAGCCATAACTTTTTGGTATTTCTGTCGACATAGCGATGTAGGGTGATGTTTTTGCAGGACACATATTATTTATTTGCACCATTTTGGGGAACATATAGTGCATTGCATAACTTTTATAAAAAAAATGTGGTGAGGGAGTAAAGAAAAACCAATAATTCCGCCTTTGGGTATAATTTTTACGGCATTCACTGTGTGGTTAAAATGACAGGTTAGCTTTATTCTGTGTGTCAGTTCGATAATGGAGATACCAGATTTATATATATTGTTTTATGTTTTACTAATTTTTCCTGCTGTATTTCAGTGTATTGTGCCTGTCAGTTAACCCCTTCCCGCTCCATGACCCACTATAGTGCATCGTTCGCGCTCCGTGACCTAATAGTAGGTCATGGAGTAAATGCAGCGCCATTTTCCGCCGGCGCGTTCACGAGCTGTGATAGCTGCTGTTTCCAACAGCAGGCTATCACAGTTCAATGTCAGTTAAGATGGTCCCGCTTCGGCGATCACCGCTATTGGTCAGTCAGTGACTAACTGAATAATAGCGGTGATCGGTGTAATGTCCGTGGCTGCGGGCTGTCAGCTCCAGCCTCCCGCTAACAGCCGCAGCCACGAGTCAGCAAGCGCTGGCCCCAGCCTCCTCCTCAGGAGACGCCAGCGCTTGCATCCACTCACCTCTGCCGGAGCCCGCAGCGCGCGCACCGGACATCTTGAACGACAGTACGCTCAGGCCATGGACCCCGCTGGTCAACCTGAGACGTTGACTACACAAGCCATGCTGGCTGAGATGGAGGATCTCCAGTCACGACAAGACCAGCTCCTCCTGTCGGTGAACGCCATAGCCCATCGGCTGCTTGCTCCGTCCACAGTCATCACCGCACCCGTTCCTGCGGTTCCGCCTGCTACACCTCCTGTCTGTACCGGTACCAACTCCCTGTGTTTCTTGCCGCTACCTCCACGCTATGACGGAGATCCGAGGTCCTGCAGGGGATTTTTGAATCAGTGCCTGATCCATTTCAGACTACATGCCAGGTCCTTCTGCTCGGATGACGTCCGGATCGCCTTTATCATTTGGCATGGGCCAATCCTCTGTGGGAACATCAGGGACCTGAGACCCCGGACTTGCAGTGCTTCTTACGGACCTTCCGCTCGATCTTTGAGGAACCTAGGAGAGTTTCTTCGGCTGCTGCATCCTTGCTGACCCTACACCAGGGAGACCTCTCCGTGGGCGAGTATGCCATTCAGTTTCGTATCCTGGCTGCTGAATTGACCTGGAACAATGAGGCTTTGGTGGCTACATTCTGGCAGGGACTGTCTTCAGGGATAAAGGACGAGCTGGCTGCTCGCGATCTGCCATCTACCCTGGACGATCTTATCCTACTCGCCTCCCGTGTCGACATGAGGATCCGGGAACGTTCCCAAGAGGTTCTCCGGGGGAGAGAACTTCCCAGGCTGGATTCTGCTGTCCCGCAATCCTCCTCAGTCGTCCCACCAGAGTACCCGATGCAGAGTAACTATGTTAAATTGTCTACCCAGAAGAAACAACACAGACGCACTTCTGGACTTTGTTTGTATTGCGGCCATGCAGGCCATATTGTGCGTCTGTGCCCCCAGAGGCCGGAGAGACCCCATTGCCTAGGATTGGTTGGAGAGACAACACTAGGTGGAACAGAATCTAACAGAGGATTCGCTTCCAAACTGACTATTCCTGTGACCCTGGTATCCGGCGACAGGACGCATCAAGTCTCTGTCTATCTTGACTCTGGCTCTGCTGCAAATTTCATCCAGAAAGAGCTTGTGGATCTTCTTCAGCTGCCCACAGTTCCCCTGGAGACATCTTTGGCTGTGGCCTCAGTTAATGGACTGCCTCTGCCTGATCCCATTATCTCTAAAACCAAGCCGTTGAAGCTCCAGGTTGGAGTACTTCCCTCTGAATTTATTTCATTCCTTGTTTTGCCCAAGGCCATCAATCCTGTTCTGCTGGGCCTGCCTTGGCTTCGACTTCATGCCCCAGTCCTGGACTGGAATTCTGGAGAGGTTCTCCAATGGGGCTCGAAGTGCCATGGTCGTTGTCTGTTGCAGATCCATCCTGTAAAGCCTTCTCTGCCTCAGTCGCTGTCGGGACTGCCTCCCCATTTTGCTCAGTATGCAGATGTTTTCAGCAAAAAGGAGGCTGAGACGCTGCCTCCACATCGCACCTATGACTGCCCCATTGAACTGGTTCCTAATGCCTCTCTTCCCCGTGGACGGGTATATCCTCTCTCCTTGCCTGAGTCTCTATCCATGTCGGCCTATATAAAGGAGAATCTGGAGAGGGGTTTTATACGAAAATCTTCCTCCCCGGCCGGGGCTGGATTCTTCTTCGTTAAAAAGAAGGATGGATCCCTTCGTCCCTGCATTGACTACAGGGGCCTCAACCTGATCACAGTCAAGAACAAATACCCGTTGCCACTCATCTCTGAGCTATTTGATCGCATACGAGGGGCCAAAATTTTTTCTAAGCTAGACCTGCGTGGGGCTTACAATCTAGTCCGGATTCGCCGGGGTGACGAATGGAAGACGCCATTTAACACCCGGGGTGGGCACTACGAATACCTGGTGATGCCCTTCGGACTGTGTAACGCTCCAGCAGTGTTTCAGGAGTTCGTTAACGACATCTTCCGAGATCTACTCTATGTCTGTGTTGTTTATCTCGATGATATTTTGATTTTCTCCCCAGATCAGACGACTCATCGGAGGCATGTTCGTCAGGTTCTACTACGATTGAGGGAGAATCATTTATACGCCAAGCTGGAGAAGTGCGTCTTTGAGAAGAGTTCTCTGCCCTTCCTGGGCTACATTATCTCGGATCAAGGCCTCAAGATGGATCATGAGAAAGTGAAGGCTGTCCTGGAGTGGCCACGTCCCCAAGGCTTAAGGGCCATACAGCGGTTCCTGGCATTCGCCAATTTCTACCGGCAGTTTATTCCTAACTTCTCTTCTCTGACGTCTCCCATCTCGACCCTTACCAAGAAGGGTGTGAACGCCAAAGTGTGGACTCCAGAGGCAGAGTCTGCATTTAATAGCCTGAAGAGTGCCTTCACTTCAGCCTCGATCCTCCATCATCCTGACGTATCTCGGCAGTTCTCACTGGAAGTGGACACTTCCTCTGTCGGTGCAGGTGCACTTCTGTTCCAGAGGAGCTCCAAAGGAAAGGCTGTAGTATGTGGCTACTACTCAAGACTGTTTTCTTCTGCTAAGCGCAATTACTCCATTGGAGATCGGGAGCTGCTGGCCATCAAATTGGCTCTGGAGGAGTGGAGACATCTTCTGGAGGGCGCTGCTCACCCCATACTGATCTTCACCGACCACAAGAACCTCACTTACCTTCAGTCCGCTCAAAGACTTAATCCTCGTCAAGGCAGGTGGTCGCTGTTCTTCACCCGTTTTCTGTTTGCGCTCCACTACCATCCCGCGGACAAGAATGTGAGGGCAGATGCCCTGTCCAGATCGTTTGAGACGGAAGACACGGTGGAGTCCCTCCAGACCATCATAGACCCGTCCTGCATCGTCCCTGCTAATCCTCTGCAGGTTAGAGACATCCCTCCTGGGAGGACTTTTGTTCGGTTGGCGGACAGGAGAAGGATTCTCCGCTGGGGACATAGTTCTAAACTTGCTGGGCACGCCGGTGTCCGTAAAACCCGAGACCTGATCGCTCGTCACTTTTGGTGGTCCACGCTACATAAGGATGTTCTGGACTTTGTCTCTTCTTGCATGTTGTGTGCCTCTAACAAAGTGACTCACAGCAAGCCTGCCGGCCTGCTTCAACCTCTGCCTGTACCCAATGCCCCCTGGCAGCACATTGTGATGGACTTCGTCACAGACCTTCCCCCCTCAGCAGGATGTAACACTGTCTGGGTGGTGGTGGACCGGTTCTCTAAGATGGCTCATTTTATCCCGCTGACCGGCCTACCTTCTGCTCCTCGTCTGGCAAGTCTCTTCATCCAGCACATCTTCCGCTTGCATGGCTTGCCTCTTCACATTGTGTCCGACCGGGGGGTTCAGTTTACCTCTAAGTTCTGGAGAGCCCTCTGTAAACTCCTGGATGTGAGATTGGAATTTTCCTCTGCCTATCACCCCCAGTCCAATGGGCAAGTTGAGAGGATCAACCAGATCATGGAAAATTATCTCCGCCATTTCATCTCTTCACAGCACGATAACTGGGTACAGCTTCTACCATGGGCCGAATTTTCTTACAACAACCACACAAGTGAGTCCACCACTTCCTCTCCATTTCACATCGTCTACAGTCAACATCCCAGAGTCCCTCTTCCTGTGTCGACTTCATCCCAGGTTCCCGCTGCTGACTCTGCATATGGGGACTTCCTTCAAATCTGGCAACAGACCCGGTCCTCTATTTTGCTGGCAGTAGATCGCATGAAGCGAAAGGCAGATACTAAGAGAAGAGAGCCGCCTCAGTATCTTCCGGGGACTAAAGTCTGGCTGTCCTCTCGGAACATTCGCTTGAAGATGCCCTCATACAAGTTCACTCCCAGGTTCCTTGGACCATTCGAGGTCCTGCAGCAGATCAACCCTGTCACCTACAAGCTTCGGCTGCCTCCTACCCTCAGGATTCCCAACTCCTTCCACGTCTCCCTCCTGAAGCCTGTGATCCTAAACCGCTATTCCAAGACTTCCAGCCCTGCGGTTGCTCCCAGCGGCTCCTCGGACATCTTTGAGGTAAAAGAGATCTTGGACACCAAGAGAGTGAGAGGAAAGACCTTGTATTTGGTGGATTGGAGGGGTTTGGTCCCGAAGAGAGGTCCTGGGAGCCAGAGGAGAACCTCAATGCCCCTACTCTTCTAAAGAAGTTTATCTCTCGCTCCGGCCCCAAGAAGAGGGGGCGTAAGAGGGGGGATACTGTAATGTCCGTGGCTGCGGGTTGTCAGCTCCAGCCTCCCGCTGACAGCCGCAGCCACGAGTCGGCAAGCGCTGGCCCCCGCCTCCTCCTCAGGAGACGCCAGCGCTTGCATCCACTCACCTCCACCGGAGCCCGCAGGGTGCGGGCGCACGCTCGTCCCCGCTCTTAAAGGGGCAGCGCGCGCACCGGACATCTTGAACGACCTTTGACCCGTGAGTACCCTGGGCTATAAGAGGGGTCCAGCCCCCTAGTTCGATGCCTGAGCGTTGTTCGTTTTCCCAGTCTGTCTTGCAAATGGTCCCTTAGTGTTTCCCGTTCCTGTTGTTACCCGTACCTTGTTCCCCGTTCCTGTTTCCCGTGCTTTGCCCTAGTATCTAGTCATGCCACGTCCTGTGTCATCTGCCACGTCCAGAGGAATCCGCCACGTCCTGTGTCATCTGCCACGTCCGGAGGAATCCGCTACTTTCTGTGTCATCTGCCACGTCCGGAGGAATCTGCTACGTCCTGTGTCATCTGCCACGTCCGGAGGAATCCGCCACATCCTGTGTCATCTGCCACGTCCGGAGGAATCCGCCACGTCCGGAGGAATCCACCACGTCCTGTGTTATCTGCCACATCCGAAGGAATACGCCACGTCTGGCGCAACTTGCGGCTCCTGTGTCATCCGCCACGTTTGCGCCATCTGCTGCACCCATCTCATCTGTGCCAGAGCTGCGGCCACCATCTGGACTATTCAGGTACCCTTGTGCGGGACATTGTATTTCTGGGGTGTCCTGTTGTTTGGCCAGCTGCCTCCCCGCTGCGGCGGTACGGCCTAGTGGGTCCACTAACCCGCTTCGTGACAATCGGTCTCTTTACTTTCTCTTTCTGACATCACATCCTGCTGCAACCGCCCTGAACGTCTCTGTTGGAGTTAGCGAGGCATTCAGAACGGTTGTGAGAAGATAGAGAGAAGTGAAAAAAGTTAAAAAAAAAACACTTTTTTCTACTTCCCACCTCCCCCATCCACTACCAACTCCTGTTCCCTTCCTCCTTGTGTTCCCCCCATGTTTTTGGTCAGTGATCGCCTATCACTGACCACTTCTTAGTCTTCAGGACCACATTTTTTGGTCCCTGGGGATTATTTTTTTATTTATAAAATATATAAAACAAAAAAAAAATCTAAACATTTTAAAAAAATAGTTTTGACTATTTAGACAATTTAACTGGTTAGTTTAGTGTTAGGGTTAGTCAGTGTTCAGGGAACCTTCAAAAAACGTAGTTAGGTTTAGCATCAGGGAATTTAGCGTCAGGAATCTGTCACCGTAGTTAGATTTCGTGTTAGGGGTCCATCACCGTAGTTAGATTTAGCGTCAGGGAAGTTCACATAAAATCTAGTTAGGTTAAGTGTGAGGCACCCGTCACAGTAGTTAGATTTAGCATCAGGGAAACTCACAATAATCTAGTTAGGTTTAGTGTCAGGCACCCGTCACCGTAGTTAGGTTTAGCGTCAGGGAAGCTTGGAAAAATCTAGATAGGTTTAGTGTCAGGCACCCATCTCTGTAGTTAGGTTTAGCGTCAGGGAAGCTCGGAATAATCTAGTTAGTTTTTGTATCAGGGAATAGTCGCCGTAGTTAGGTTTAGTCTCAGGGAAGTTCAAATCAAATCTAGTTAGGTTTAGTGTTAGGAATCCTCGCCCTAGTTAGCTTTAGCCTCAAAGAAGAGTGTTCTATAAAAACACAATTTTTTTTGGGCTAGTTTAGGTAACAGCCTATTGCTCCTAGTTAGGGAAGCATTTTTTATTTTATTTGCTGTATAAATAATAATAAATTGTACACGTGTCGAAGCACAACATAACAAACATGTTCCAACAGAAATTTACTGCCGAAGAGGCATATTCATTTCTTGCCTCCGACACAGACTCGTTGCATGGTGAGACTCTGTTTTATTTATCAACCTCCTCATCCAGTGATGAAGAGGAACCCCCTAGGAGATGCCCCAGGACCACCACCACCACAGTTGAAACCTTCGGCTGGTCCTGATAGGCTCCCTGTCAGAGTGACAGGAAGTCACTGTGTCATTCCCGATGCACACTGTCGGTCGACAAGGTGTGCATCGGGAACTTGGAGATCAGCTGGCACCGACAGATCAATTGCGATCTCCCCATGTAGGGGGGCTTTGTAGCACATCAGCAGCTCCCATGCAATTGTGGGGGCTGCTGATGCTTGTGATGGCATCCGGAGGCCAGGCAGCCTGGCTGATCCTCCTAGCCTAAGGCTGGGTTCACACGACCTATTTTCAGGCGTAAACGAGGCGTTTTACGCCTCGAATTACACCTGAAAACACGGCTCAAATACGTCGGCAAACATCTGCCCATTCATTTCAATGAGTTTGCCGACATACTGTGCCGACGACCTGTAATTTTACGCGTCGCTGTCAAAAGACGGCGTAAAATCACAGCGTCGTCAAAGAAGTGCAGGACACTTCTTGTGATGTAATTTGAGCCGTTTTTCATTGACTTCAATGAAGAACAGCTCCAAATTACGGCCGTAATTGACGCCTCGCAAAACGCGAGTACGAGCAATTACGTCTGAAATGCAGGAGCTGTTTTTCTCCTGAAAACAGCTCCATAATTTCAGCCGTAATTGTCACTATCGTGTGCACATACCCTAACTGTCAGAGTGACTGTGATGTCACACTGACAGTTGAAATATGTTACACTACCTAGGTAGTGTAATGTATTCTAGCAGCAGGTCAAAAAAATAAAGTGTAAAAAGTAACAAAAAAATTAATAAAAATGTTTTATAAAAGTGTAAAAAGAAAAGTTTTTGTTTTCCTATAATAAGTCATTTATTATAGAAAAAAAATTAAAACGTTAAAAAAAGTACACATATTTGGTATCACCATGTTCGTAACGACCCAAACTATGAATCTATAATGTTAATTTTTCCGCACGGTGAACGCCGCAAACAAAAAAATTGAAAACTGTCAGAATCGCTATTGTTTGGTCACCACCCCTCCCAAGATATAGAATAAAAAGTGATCAAAAAGTTGCATTTACCCCAAAATAGTACCAATAAAAACTACAACCCGTCCCGCAAAAAACAAGACCTCCCACAGCTTTTTTGACGAAAAAATTAAAAAGTTACGGCTCAGAATAGCGTGTCTCAGAAAATTAATTATTTTATAGAAACGTAATATTATTGTGCAAACGCTGCAAAACATAAAAAAAACTATACATATATGGTATCGGCGTAATCGTACCGACCGGCAGAATAAAGAAAAACTTAATTTATTGCGCACGGTGAACGCTGTAAGAAATAAAGAATTTAAAGCGCTGTTTTTTGGTCACCTTAGCTCTAAAAAGATCCTGTGGGGTCAAAATGCTCACTATACCCCTAAAAAAATTTCTTGAGGGGTGTAGTTTCCAAAATAGTGTCACTTTTGGGGGGTTTCCACTGTTTTGGTCCCTCCGGGGCATTGCAAACCCGACATGGCACTGAAAACCAATCCAGCAAAATCTGCGCTCCAAAATTCAAAAGCTGCTCCTTCCCTCCTGAGCCCTGCTGTGGGTCCAAACATCAGTTTATGACCGCATATGGGGTATTGCCGTAATCGGGAGAAATTTCTTTACAAATGTTGGGGTGCTTTTTCTCCTTTATTCCTTGTAAAAATGAAAAAATTCTATGTTTCCACAGAAACATAGGTGATTTTCATCTTCACAGACTAATTCCACTAAATTCTGCAAAAAAAACTGTGGGGTCAAAATGCTAACTATACCCTTAGGAAAATGCCTTGAGGGGTGTAGTTTCCAAAATGGGGTCACTTTTGGGGGGTTTCGACTGTTTAGGTACCATTAAACCTCTTCAAACCTGACATGAGGCCCCAAAATCCACTAGGTGCTCCTTTGCTTCTGAGGCCTGTGTTTCAGTCCATTAGGACACTACGGCCACATGTGGGATATTTCTAAAATCTGCAGAATCTGGGCAATAAATATTGAGTTGCATTTCTCTGGTAAAACCTTCTGTGTTGTAGATTTTTTTTTTATTACAAATGAATTTCGGCAAAAAAAAAGAAATTTGTAAATTTCACCTCTACTTTGCCTTAATTCCTGTGAAACGCCTAAAGGGTTAAAATACTTTCTGAATGTGGTTTTGAATACCTTGAGGGGTGCAGTTTTCAAAATGGGGTGATTTATGGGGACTTTCTAATATAGAAGGCCCTCAAAGCCACTTCAGAACTGAACTGGTCCCTGAAAAAATGGCCTATTGAAATTTTCTTGAAAATGAGAAATTGCTGCTAAAGTTCTAAGCCTTGTAATGTCCTAGAAAAATAAAAGTACGTGAAAAAAATTATGCAAACATAAAGTAGACATATGGGGGATGTTAACTAGTAACTATTGTGTGTGGTATTACTATCTGTTTTACAAGCAAATACATTTAAATTTAGAAAAATGCTCATTTTTGCAAATTTTTGCTAAAATTTGAAGTTTTTCACAAATAAATATTGAATTTAATAACCAAACAATATCAGAATGGCTTGGATAGGTAAAAGCATTCCGGAGTTATTACCATATAAAGTGACACATGTCAGATTTGAAAAAAATAATCTCTGTCCACAAGGCCAAAACAGGCTGTGTTCAAAAGGGGTTAAGCAGTTTTTTTTTCTAAACTTAATAGCAACAAGTTTGATAACCTTTTTTTGATACTGCAATCCACCCTTCCCTTAACCCCTTCCCTCCTCAGCCATTTTTCGGATATTCACTTTTGTTTCTTCCTCCCCACCTTCCAAAAGCTATATATTTTTTTCTTCCGTCTATATAGCCATATGAGGGCTTGTTTTTTGCCAGACAATTTGTAGTTTTTCATGGCACCATTTATAGTTCTCCATAATCTGATTAATTCTCTCTACTTTACCATTGGACTGGGGATGGTAGGCTGAGGAGAAGTCCAACTTCACACCGAGGAGTCCGCAGAGGGCTCTCCAGAACTTTGAGGTGAACTGAACCCCCTGATCAGACACAATACGCCTAGGCAAGCCGTGCAGGCGGAAGATGTTATTAACAAACTCCTGGAAGACGGCGGAAGCATTACACAGGCCGAAGGGCATTACTAGATATTCATAGTGTCCGTCATGGGTGTTAAATGCCGTCTTCCATTCATCACCCTGGTGAATCCGGATTAGGTTGTAAGCCCCACGCTGGTCTAGCTTTGAAAAAATCTTGGCTCCATGTATGTGATCAAATCAATGGCAAAGAATACCTATTTTTTACCATTATCTGGTTGAGACCCCAGTAGTCGATATAAGGATGCAGAGAACCATCCCTTTTCTTGACGAAGAAGAACCCGGCTCTCCCTCTGTTAAGTTCTTCTTAACATAAGCGGACATGGACAGAGTCTCTGGCACGGAGAGAGGATATACCCTACCACGGGGAAGGCATGCACCAGGAATTAGGTCGATAGGACAGTCATACGCCCGGTGCGAGGGCAGCGACTCCGCCTTTTTCTTGTTGAAGACATCCGAGAATGCAGAATAATGACCAGGCAATTCCTGCCAAGGACTGAGGCAGAGGAGGCTGAGCCAAACAAATCTGTACCAGGCAATGGTTGAGACACTTGGGACCCCACTGGAGAACCTCTCCAGAATTCCAGTCCAGGACTGGGGCATGTAGTCGGAGCCAGGGCAGACCCAGCAGCACAGGATTGACAGCTTTAGCCAGGACAAAGGACGAGAGGAGCTCAGAATGGAGGGCTCCCACTTAGAGCCTCAGCGGCTTGGTCACAGCTACAATTGGGTCTGGCAGATGTACTCCATTCACAGATGCAACCATCAACGGCCTCAGCAAAGGGGTTGTTGGCAATTGGAGAAGATCCACCAGGTCTCTACGAATTGAATTAGCAGCGGATCCAGAGTTCAGATACGCAGAGACCCAATGCGTTCTCTCGCCGGACACTGTGGTCACGGGAATGGACCATTTAGACGAAAGTCCTTCTTTACCCAGGGTGGTCTCTCCCACCAACCCTAAGCTCTGGGGCTTTTGGGGAGACAGACGCACAAGATGGCCTCTGAGGCCACCATATAGACAGAGTCCTGAGGTGCGTCTGCGTTGTCTCTCCAGGGTAGACAGCTTAAACTGGTCCGTCCTCACAGACTCCTTAGGAGGATCAGCATCTGAGGACAGCAGGGGTTGCTGCAAAGTAGGAACCGGACTAGGGAGTCCTCCCTCCCAACGATCTTCTTGGAACCGTTCTCGGATCCTTATATTAATCCGGGCGGCCAGAAGGATGAGGGCATCCAGGGTAGACGGTAGATCTCGGGCAGCAAGCTCGTTCTTAATCCTAGGAGACAGAATGTGGCCACCAGGGCCTCATTGTTCCACAACAGTTCTCCCGCCAGGGTGTGGAAGTGGATGGCGTAGTCACCCACGGAGGTGTCTCCCTGGCGTAGGTTCAGCAAGGAGGAGGCTGCAGACGAGACTCGTCCAGATAGGGTTCGCCCATGCAAGGGCCCTGCCAGTGAAGAGAGAGACGATCAACGTGACCCTTGCACCATCAGACGAGAATGCCCTTGCATACAGGCTAAAGTGGTTCTGGCACTGGTTCAAAAATCCCAGGCATGTCCTCTCCATCATACCGGTCAGAAAGCGGCAAAGAAAACTGGGGATCAGCACTGCCAGGAGGTGTAGTTGGAGGATCAGTACTGCCAGGAGGTGTAATAGGAGGAACGGCAGCTTGCACCTCCAACCGACGTGCAATAATGTTCAATGCCTGGAGGAGTTGGTCCTGTCAGGACCGGAGGTCTAGCATATCCGCCCGCATCTCCTGTGACGTCGTTATGGCCTTGGATTGACCAGCTGGGTTCATGGCCTAAGCCTACTGTCACGTTGGGTATGTGGACCCAACTGGCCAACAGGACACAGGTCACAGTCTATAGTTCGTATAGTGTACCTGTGGTAGTTCAGACAGTAGCAAGACAGGCTCGGCTTGAACTAGGCAGCAGGCAGGCTTCAGCTCAACATGGCACTTGACCAGGATAGCATGGGATACAGGTTACAGGTAGCAGGAACGGGGAACACTGGGAACTGAAAAACACTTAGGAGATTATTTGCATAGACATACTAGGATAACTGGGCCCCTCTTATAGTTCAGGGTGCTCATGGGCTAATTCGGCACTTAACTCACACATGTGTTCGCTCTGGCTCAAGGCTGGACTGAGCTCGCGAGCGCATCCTAGTGGTCACTGTGGAACAGGACGGCCGCATGTGCAGACATCTCTGGAGAGAAGGGCTTCGACTGGATAGTAGGAGTTCCTGGTCAGCGACCACGGACGTTACAGCCAATATCGGAATCTTCCAATCTTAATGTGGGCACGCTGCATAGACAATGTGTTTGACTTATAGGGGGGGGGACCCAAGAATGATTTTGAGCAATACATAAATAGGTTGAACAACAATTGTATCGGCCTAAAATTCATGTTTAAGTCTAACCTGAAAAGTCTATCCTTCTGGGATATTTTTGTCTCTAAAGATGGGGAAGGAGGTCTAGAGCCAACTATCTATAGAAAACCAACTTCCACAAATAGTCTCCTCAGGTGGGAGAGTTACCACTCAAACCCTTTAAAAAAAGGCATACCCAAGGGGCAGTACCTTAGACTCTAAAGGAACTGCTCCAATGAAGGCCAATTCAGAGAACCAGCAAAATAATTAAAAATCTCATTTCTGGATAGGGGCTACCCACTAAAAATCTTAATAAAAAAAGCCTATAAATATGTACTCAAACAAAGACGGGATGAACTCCTTATTATCAGAAAGAAATAACCCAATAAACAGCCAATTAGGGTAATGTGGACTTTTCACAAGGGTAACCAGATGGTCAAGGAGATCCCTAGAAAACATTGGAGCATTCTCCAAATGGATACGGACCTCAAGTAAGCCATATCCCCATGGGCACAGGTCACATACAGAAGAGGAAAGAGTATTGGTGATAGGGTCACACAGAGCCTTCTAAAGAGTCCCCAAAGAGAGGGTTGTTGGTTGGACAAAATAATCTATGGCTGCTATAAATGTGGACACTGTAAGACATGTTCACTAGTACAGAACACAAAACATTTTGAAAGTTCACACTCAGGAGAGAATTATAAGATTAAAGATTTCCTAAATTGTAGTTCAAAGAATGCACATTTTATACAAGCTCCGCTAGGAGGACAATCACATTATATGGTTCTGTAAAAATGCTTAAATAGTTATGGTTTACATTATATTTACTCATACAAATCTAATTCTCCTTTAGCCTTTATAAGACTTCAATCTTAAATACATGAGATATAGAACCACCTAACTACAAATTTATTGGGTGGGAACTGCTGATAAAATATCTGACTAATAATATTAGAACTCTAGCTTGATACCTGTAATGGCGGAAGGAGGTGAAGGAAACAAGTGAGCCCTAATCTACCCACCGCCCTGTCCCTGCCTACTTGCAACGACCCGCCCTAGGCGACGGGGTAAAACTTGGCGGCGGTCCCTACGCTGACTAAGTGCAAGGGGATACAAACAGGGAACAAGCAAGGGAAGGGGCAGTAGCCCACGGAACACCGTGAGGGAACGGAGAGGTGAACGAGCAGTCAGGATCAGGATGTAATGAAGTATACAAACGCAGAGCACGGAGCAGGAAGCAAGCCGGGGGCAGAGCGAAGCAGGATAAGCGGAACTGAAGCAAGGCTGCAGCACGGCAGAAGCAGGCTGGAGCAAGGCAGCAGTGGGGCCAGGAAACCAGAAGAATCACAAGCAATGAGGAAGAGAAAACGGCAGGTATAAATGGACAGGGGGCGGAGCTAACTCCGACTGACCAGACCGCGATAGGCTCTCCCACTCCTGAGCCTGCCACCCTGATTGGTGGGAGCCGGTGTCCGTCTAAGAGGTCTGGCCTCAGGTGTCGACTGATTAATCCTGGGAGTATCCACAGACGTAGTGCCTGGCAGATCCTTTACAATACCAACCCAATCCTATTGTTAAATTCTGTCACGAAGCGGGTTAGTGGACCCACTAGGCCGTACCGCCGCAGCGGGGAGGCAGCTGGCCAAACAACAGGACACCCCAGAAATGCAATGTCCCACACAAGGGTACCTGAATAGTCCAGATGGTGGCCGCAGCTCTGGCACAGATGAGATGGGTGCAGCAGATGGCGCCAAACGTGGCGGATGACACAGGAGCCGCAGGTTGCGCCAGACGTGGCGGATTCCTCCGGATGTGGCAGATAACACAGGACGTGGTGGATTCCTCCGGACGTGGCGGATTCCTCCGGACGTGGCAGATGACACAGGACGTGGCGGATTCCTCCGGACGTGGCAGATGACACAGGACGTGGCGGATTCCTCCGGACATGACATATGACACAGGACGTGGCAGATTCCTCCGGACGTGGCAGATGACACAGAAAGTAGCGGATTCCTCCGGACGTGGCAGATGACACAGGACGTGGCAGATGACACAGGACGTGGCACGGCTAGATACTAGGGCAAAGCACGGGAAACAGGAACGGGGAACAAGGTACGGGTAACAACAGGAACGGGAAACACTAAGGGACCATTTGCAAGACAGACTGGGAAAACTAACAACGCTCAGGCATCGAACTAGGGGGCTGGACCCCTCTTATAGCCCAGGGTACTCATGGGTCAAAGGTCGTTCAAGATGTCCGGTGCGCGCGCTGCCCCTTTAAGAGCGGGGACGAGCGTGCGCCCGCACCCTGCGGGCTCCGGCGGAGGTGAGTGGATGCAAGCGCTGGCGTCTCCTGAGGAGGAGGCTGGGGCCGGCGCTTGCCGACTCGTGGCTGCGACTGTCAGCGGGAGGCTGGAGCTGACAGCCCGCAGCCACGGACATTACAAATTCATTGTATCTATCCCATGGGTTTGTCGATCTTTACTTGAAAGTTATCCTCATTGCTAATATTAGCGGGTTCCAATATCGTACTGTATTATACCTCAACACCCTCTACCCCGCCAATGGTTGGCTCGGCGCCTAAGCCTTGCTCACACTGTGGGAACGCACACAAGCACCTGGTGTTTGTTTGCCTCCTGTCTTCCGTGCGCCTGTGCGCTACAGCGGCGCAAATGCGGGCCTGGGTGAACATGCGCGTGCTTGACAGGCGATCGATACTGGACGTGGAGCTAACTGATTTGGAGGCTGGATGCGCTCCTATCCTGGTACTGGAGCGCCTATGTTTAGCATGCTCCACGTTACAGTACCTGGTAACGTATCAGAGCCTCGTATAGCACACACCTCCGGATAAGTCAGGGAGGTGTATGCAGGATTGGAGGTAATTGTTACATAAATAGGATGGGCATAGCATCAATAAATGATGACGTCAGATGCTGAAATTGGCGTTCTACCAAAACGAGAGAAACATATGTTGTAAAAGCTTCCTGCCACTGCATTGCTCCAGCATACTTTGTGAAGCCTTCTCGATGGGCTATTTGGCCATATCTCCCCTGATGAATTCTGTCCGAAAGGAAACGCGTCGGGAGAAAAAGTTTGTTTCTTAAACTTGGATAAGGAGGTTGCCTAGTCCCCTTACTGAGAAGGCGAATTGACCCTGCGGCACTACAAAACGGGTAGGCGGGTGGATTATACCAGTATACGAGTGACTTTTAAAACACCTCCGGTTCATATAAATCAGAATACTTGATTTTTTGGAACATGTGGTATACCTTATAAATCAAACTAAGAGATTTATACACCATAACCCTTCATATGTGTATACCTTATCAACAAGTGAAAGGTCTAACAACTTCATCCACTGTTCCAACAATCAGGAGTGAAACATGACCTTTAATTTGATTAAATGTCTAATAAGATTTTTGTACGTTAAAGTTCTTTTATTTTTATATCAGTAAAAGTTATATTTTATGCAAAACTCCAGTCCTACTCCAGTGAGTTTTTTTTGTTCATCCTTCAGGATAACATCTCTTAGAAAACCCTCAAATATTTGACCCACAATGGAGTTTCTAGTATCACTATTTGACCTACTTTTGAATATTGGAACCACATTTGCTATGTGCCAGTCCTGTGGAACAGATCCTGTCATAATAGAATCCTTGAATATTTGAAATAAGTCTATCACGGTAGCAATTTCAGCAAAACGCGGAGGTGTATGCAATCCAGACCCTGTGATTTGCCGTCTCTTTTAGTGTTTTTAAGGTGGTGCTGCACTTCTTTTTTTTTTTTTTTTATAACATATGTTTATTGAAGTTTGTTTTTGTTTTGTTAACAGTAAAAAATTACAGATTATACATTAGTACTGAAGGTCAGGTACAAACATAAACTATAAAAAAAAGTGGATTTATCAATTCACTGACACAATTATATAGAGTGGTCAATTGGTAGCCATGAGGGCCTAGACTACCAAGGTAGATCTAGTTAACAAGCACAATAGATGAGGAAGAATGCAGTGCAATATATGGCCTCAATTGTTACAGCATGCAAAATTATGATCAAACTGTAAACATAACATAAATCAAAACATCAAAACATAAACATTAACATTCCTTGCCAGTGGATCTATTGGGTGTGCGTCAATGTGAAACCTAAAGTGCCCCTAGTGATAACAGTTCAAAGTTAAGAGGGCGGTGCTAGGGCATTAAATCAAGCCATTTAGACCATCTATAGGAGAATATCTGCACATTGTGAAGCCTAGTTGATATTAAGTGTTCCATAATGCAATTATACTGAGATTTTTGGATAATTTCCACTATATTGGGAATGTCAACGATTTTCCACCTCTAGGCAATACTAGTACTTGTCACTGTCAGAACATGGGAAATAATGGTGCTATCTGCAGTGTTGAGATTCTACAGATTTAAGGAAAGAAGAGCTACATTAGTTCCCCATGGGACCGGGAAACCAATAACATCGTTAAGTAACTTCGGCTTTCTGACAATGCCAAAACTTATTATAAATTATACCACCTACACCGCGTTCCAAATTATTATGCAAATGTTATTTTTCGCTGATTTTCCTAAATAGTCAATGCAAATGACAGTCAGTATAATCTTCAAGCCATCAACTGTTGGAGTATAATGCAAATTTTATTGAACAAATCTCCTAATGATAACAGATTTTTTTTTTAGAAGTAAAAAACTCAAAATGCACAGAGATCAAAAATTTTTAAAGGTTGTAAAGAGAACCATTTGTTGAATTTGCAGCATGAGCAGGTCATATTTAAAAAAATCAAAAGCTCTTTCAATAAAAAAAACTTAACAGGCCAAGTTACATGTTAACATAGGACCCCTTCTTTGATATCATCTTCACAATTCTTGCATCCATTGAATTTGTGAGTATTTGGACAGTTTCTGCTTGAATATCTTTGCAGGATGTCAGAATAGCTTCCCAGAGCTTCTGTTTTGATGTGAACTGCCTCCTACCCTCATAGATATTTTGCTTGAGGATGCTCCAAAGGTTCTCAATAGGATTGAGGTCAGGGGAACATGGGGGCCACACCATGAGTTTCTCTCTTTTTATGCCCATAGCAGCCAATGACACAGAGGTATTCTTTGCAGCATGAGATGGTGCATTGTCATGCATGAAGATAATTTTGCTACGGAAGGCACGGTTCTTCTTTTGTACCACGGAAGAAAGTGGTCAGTCATAAACTCTACGTACTTTGCAGAGATCATTTTCACACCGTCATGGACCCTAAAGGGGCCTACCAGCTCTCTCCCCATGATTCCAGCCCAAGACATGACTTCGCCACCTTCTTGCTAACGTCGCAGCCTTGTTGGGACATCGTGGCCATCCACTACACCATCCATCTGGACCATCCAGGGTTGCACGGCACTCATCAGTAAACAGCACTGTTTGAAAATTAGTCTTCATGTATTTCTGAGCCCACTGCAACCGTTTCTGCTTGTGAGCATTGTTTATGGGTGGCCGAATAATAGCTTTATGCACACTTGCAAACCTCTGGAGGATCCTACACCTTGAGGTTCGCGGGACTCCAGAGGCACCAGCGGCTTCAAATACCTGTATGCTGCTTTGCAATGGCATTTTAGTAGCTGCTCTCCTAATCCTATTAATTTGTCTGGCAGAAACCTTCCTCATTATGCCTTTATCTGAACGAACCCGTCTGTGCTCTGAATCAGCCACAAGTCTTTTCACAGTACGATGATCACGCTTACGTTTTCTTGAAATATCCAATGTTTTTATACCTTGTCCAAGGTATTCCACTATTTCACGCTTTTCGGCAGCAGAGAGATCCTTTTTCTTTCCCATATTGCTTGAAACCTGTGGCCTGCTTAATAATGTGGAATGCCCTTCTTAAGTCGTTTTCCTTTCATTGGGCACACCTGGCAAACTAATTATCACAGGTGTCTGAGATTGTGTGAAGGATTGCCTGACACAGCTTCTGTGTCGACACCCGTGGTTAATCAGCCTGCATCTGTTCCTAGGTCTGCTAGAGTGACTCGATCTGCTACCACTCAGACTGGTAGGCTGAGGAGTGGGAGAGCCTATCGCAGCCTGGCCAGACGATTGTAGCTCCCGCCCTTGGTCCACTTATACCTTCATTTGCTGCTTGTCCTTCGTCTGTGATTCTCCTGCTTCCTGGCTCTGCTGTTACTTCTGTTACCATTGACCTCTGCTTCATATTGACCCTGGCTTGACTAACTATTCTCCTGCTCTGCATTTGTTACCACGTAGACTCCTGGTTTGACTTGGCTCATCCACTACTCTGTTGCTCACGGTGTTGCCGTGGGAAACTGCCCCACATTCCTTTGCTTTTGTGTTCTCTTGTCTTGTTTGTCTGTCATGCACATATTGAGCGTAGGAACCGTCGCCCAGTTGTACGCCGTCGCCTAGGGCGGGCTGTGCAAGTAGGCAGGGACTGAGTGGCGGGTAGATTAGGGCTCACCTGTCTGTCTCCCTTTCCTGACATTACATAATCACAGGCCCATATACCTTTTCTACCCTGGTCCCTGACACACTACGGACCCCCTTGAGGCCCTTGCTCAGCAAATGCAGGGTCTCTCCCTACAGGTCCAAGACCTGGCTCAAAGGTGCAACCAGCGTGATGCTACCCAGTTAGTGCCCTCCACCCCACCTCTGGGGACCGGAAGACTTTTTTCTCCTTTCGGGAAAGTTGTAGGCTCTATTTCCGTTTAAGGCCCCACTCCTCGGGTTCTGAGAGCCAGCGAGTGGGTATAATTATGTCCCGGCTTCAGGACGGCCCCCAGGAATGGGCCTTCTCCTTGGCCCTTGACGCCCCTGATCTCTGTTCTGTTGACCTTTTTTTTTCGGCTCTCGGACTCATCTATGACGAGACTGACAAGACTGCCTTTCCCGAGAGTCAGCTGGTGACCTTACGTTAGGGTAAGAGACCCGTTGAGGAGTACTGTTCTGACTTTAAGAAGTGGTGTGTAGCTCCTCGGTGGAATGACCCTGCCTTGAGGTGCCAGTTTAGATTGGGCCTGTCGAACGCTCTGAATGACCTGTTAGTTAGTTAGTTATCCCTCTTCTGACTCTCTAGATCAGGTTATGGCGTTAGCGGTACGATTTAACCGACGTCTCAGGGAACGACGACTTGAACGTTTTTGTGCATTCTCCTCTGACTCCCCTATGATGGCCCCTGAGACTCCGTTGCTTCGTTCTTCCATGGAAAACTCGGATGAACAGATGCAACTCGGGGCCTCCGTGTCTCCCCAACAACATAGAGAGTTCCGCAGGAAGAATGGTCTCTGCTTCTACTGTGGGGATGGCAAGCATCAAGTGAACGACTGTCCTAGACGTAAGAATAAGCAGCCGGAAAACTTCCGCGCCTAAGTGACCATCGGGGAGGTCGCGTGGGCGCACAGGTATTTCCCGTATACATGAAACCTAATAAGATCTTGCTTACCTTTCAGGTCCCTTTTTACGGTAGGTCTGCCACCGGCAGTGCCTTCGTGGATTCAGGGTCTTCTGCTAATGTTATGTCTGTGGAATTTGCTGTCTCTAGCCATGCCATTGATTGATTTGCCTAAACCTGTCCCGGTAGTGGGTATCGACTCCACCCCACTTGCTAATGGTTATTTTACGCAGCATACCCCTGTTTTTGAACTCCTTGGGGGCTCCATTCATTCGGAGCAGTGTTCGGTGTTGGTGATGCAGGGATTATCGTCCGATTTGGTTTTAACCTTCCTTGGTTGCAGATGCATAATCCCACTTTTAACTGGAATACCGGGGATCTTACTAAATGGGGTAATGAATGCATGACGTCCTGTTTTTCTATTAATTTGGTTTCTCTCGCTGAGGAGGTGAACACTCTACCTGAGTTTATTCAGGATTTCGCTGATGTTTTTTCTAAAAAAGCTTCCGACGAGTTAACTCCTCATAGAGAGTACGATTGCGCTATCGATTTGGTACCAGGAGCTAAGCTCACTAAAGGTAGGATATTTAATCTCTCTTGTCCCGAACGTGAAGCCATGAGAGAATATATCCAGGAATGCCTGGCAAAGGGTTACATTCACCCCTCTACTTCTCCGGTAGGTGCTGGCTTCTTCTTCGTCGGGAAGAAGGGTGGTGGTCTTAGGCCGTGCATTGATTACCGAAACTTGAATAAGGTCACTGTAAGGAACCAATATCCCCTTCCTCTGAATCCTAATCTCTTTAATCAGGTTCAGGGGGCCCAGTGATTCTCTAAGTTTGATCTTTGGGGGGCTTACAACCTTATCTGAATCAGAGAAGGGGATGAGTGGAAGACTGCGTTTAACACGCCCGAATGTCATTTCGAATACCTCGTCATGCCCTTTGGGATGTGTAGTGCTCCCGCGGTCTTCCAGAATCTCATAAATGAGATTTTAAGAGACTACCTGGGGGTATTTCTTGTAGTGTACCTTGATGATATACTTGTGTTTTCCAAGGACTGGTCCTTCCATATTGAGCATGTCAGGAAGGTGCTCCAGGCCCTTTGTGAAACTCTTTGCTAAAACCGAAAAATGTGTGTTTGGGGTGCAGGAGATAACATTTTTGGGTCAAATCCTCACTCCTAACGAATTCCGCATGGACCCTGCCAAGGTTCAGGCTGTGGCTGAATGGGTCCAACCTGCCTCCATGAAGGCTTTACAGTGCTTCCTGGGGTTTGCTAATTATTATAGGAGATTTATTGCTAACTTCTCGGTTATCGCTAAGCCTCTTACGGACCTTACTCGCAAAGGTGCCGAACTCCTCCACTGGCCTCCGGAGGCGGTCCATGCTTTTGAGGTCCTTAAGAGGTGCTTTATCTCTGCCCAAGTGCTTATTCAGCCTAACCAGATGGAGCCATTCATCGTGGAGGTTGACGCCTCCGAGGTGGGAGTGGGTGCTGTCTTGTCCCAGGGTACTAGGTCTCTCACCCATCTCCGTCCCTGTGCCTACTTCTCCAGGAAGTTCTCCCCCACTGAGAGGAACTACGACATTGGCAACCGCAAACTCTTAGCCATTAAATGGGCATTTGAAGAGTGGCGCCACTTCCTGGAGGGGGCTAGGCACCAGTTAACGGTCCTTACCGACCACAAGAATCTTGTTTTTCTAGAATCTGCCCGGAGGTTAAACCCGAGACAAGCTCGATGGGCGTTGTTTTTTACTAGATTCAACTTTGTGGTCACCTATAGGGCTGGGTCTAAAAATATTAAAGCTGATGTGCTGTCGCGTAGCTTCATGGCCAGCCCTCCTCCAGAGGAGGATCCTGCTTGTGTTTTGCCCCCAGGTATAATCATATCCTCTATTGATTCTGACTTAGTCTCCGAAATTGCGGCTGATCAAGGTTCAGCTCCCGAGAACCTTCCTGAGAATAAGCTGTTTGTTTCCCTGCAATTCCGGCTAAGGGTACTCAGGGAGAATCATGACTCTGCACTATCTGGCCATCCAGGCATCTTGGGTACCAAGCACCTCAATTCTAGAACCTATTGGTGGCCTGGGTAAGGCCTACGTCGCCGCTTGTGAAATTTGTTCCATGTCCAAGACTCCCAGGTCCCGACCAGCGGGCTTACTATGTTCTTTGCCCATTCCCCAAAGACCTTGGACCCATATCTCCATGGATTTTAATCACCGATCTGTCTCCATCCCAAGGCAAGACGGTGGTGTGGGTTGTAGTAGACCGCTTAAAGTAAGTTGTGCCACTTTGTGCCCCTCAAAAAACTACCCAATGCCAAGACAGTAGCTACCTTTTTTGTCAAACACATTCTGTGTCTCCATGGGGTTCCTGTCAATATTGTTTCTGACAGAGGGGTACAGTTTGTTTCATTGTTTTGGAGGGCTTTCTGTAAGAAGTTGGAGATTGATCTGTCCTTCTCCTCTGCCTTCCATCCTGAAACTAATGGCCAAACCGAGAGGACTAATCAGTCTCTAGAACAATATTTAAGGCAATTTATCTCTGACTGCCAAGATGATTGGGTCTCCTTCATTCCCCTCGCCGAATTTTCCCTCAATAACTGGGTCAGTAACTCGTCAGGGGTCTCCCCTTTTTCTGTAATTTTGCATTTAGTCCACGGTTCCCCTCCGTTTCACCTGGTGGTTCCAACAATCCCGAGGTCGATGTCGTTCATCGGGAATTGTGCACAGTCTGGGCCCAGGTTCAGAAGAACCTTGAGGCATCCCAGAGCAAACAAAAGACTCAGGCAGATAGAAGACGATCTGCTAACCCCTTGTTTGTGGTCGGGGATCGGGTGTGGCTGTCTTAAAAAAATTTGCGCCTTAAAGTACCGTCCCAAAAATTTGCTTCCCGGTATATAGGGACGTACAAGGTCATTGATGTCATTAACCCTGTCTCCTTCCGGCTGGAGTTACCCCCATCTTTTCAAATACACAACGTGTTCCATGCCTCCCTCCTGAAACGCTGCTCTCCGTCCTTGGCTACGTCGAAGAAACCTCCGGTCCCTGTTCTTACCCCTGAAGGGGTAGAATTCGAGGTGGCCAAGTTTGTGGACAGCAGGATGGTCCAAGGCTCCCTACAGTAACTCTCCATTGGAGAGGATATGGGCCTGAGGAGAGGACTTGGTTACCCACCCGGGATGTTCACACCGGGTTATTGCCCAGGAAGTTCCATCTTCGGTTCCCCAACAAGCCAGGTCCACTTAGGAAGGGTCCAGTGGCCCCTCATTTAAGGGGGGTACTGTGAAGGATTTGCCTGACACAGCTTCTGTGTCGACGCCCATGGTTAATCAGCCTGCATCTGTTCCTAGGTCTGCTAGAGTGACTCGATCTGCTACCACTCAGGCTGGTAGGCTGAGGAGTGGGAGAGCCTATCGCAGCCTGGCCAGACGTTTCTAGCTCCCGCCCTTGGTCGACTTATACCTTCATTTGCTGCTTGTCCTTCGCCTGTGATTCTCCTGTTTCCTGGCTCTGCTGTCACTTCTGTTACCATTGACCTCTGCTTCATATTGACCCTGGCTTGACTGACTATTCTCCTGCTCTGCATTTGTTACCACGTACACTCCTGGTTTGACTCGGCTCGTCCACTACTCTGTTGCTCACGGTGTTGCCGTGGGCAACTGCCCCACATTCCTTTGCTTTTGTGTTCCCTTGTCTTGTTTGTCTGTCGTGCACATATTGAGCGTAGGGACCGTCGCCCAGTTGTACGCCGTCGCCTAGTACGGGCTGTGCAAATTAGGCAGGGACTGAGTGGCGGGTAGATTAGGGCTCACCTGTCTGTCTCCCTATCCTGATATTACAGATTGATTACAATGATCCAAAGAGCCCTAAGACACAATACCATCCAAGAGTTTAATTGAAAAACTAATAATTAAATGTTTATGACACTTAAATCCAATGTGCATAATAAATTGGAACACGGTGTATATAACAATTTCCAGGATGCCACCAAGTGATTAACACAGTGAGATGTTTTAGAGCTAATTTGGGAGGCCGCTTCCCACTGTTCTGGACTAAATGTTGACCCAATTCTAGTTCCCATTTCTGATTGTAAAGGAGTGCCAGAGTGGGGCATCCTTGTGGATAACAACCTCATAAGCTTTGGAATTACATTTGGATATCAGCGTGGGATTCTAAAAGTATTGTTCATAACAAGAAAGTGGACCACAAGGCCTAATCCTAATTGAAGAAAGGAAATGTGCTAGTTGGAGGTATTTACAGAAATCTTTGGACAATAAATTATATCTGGATGTGATAGTAGAAAATAGTAACAGTAAAAGTATGGTTTTCATACAGTAGGGCTACAGAGGTGACACCTTTCACTATCCAGTCATTGTAATTCGAACCTGGGATACAACGTTGCACCATATCTAAGGAGATATTATTATACCTAGTTGGAAGAATAGCAGCACTACGTGCCAGTTCTTTACATACCTGAAGGGTAGCTTTTATTGTGGGAGAGTACTTGTCCATTATACACTCCCCCAGTCTAGAGGACCTTAGTATGATACGGAAATTATAAAATTTTAGGATATGTGCTTCAATTTCCACCCACCGCTTGGCTGAATCGCAAGTCCCCCAATTTTTCAATTGATCCAGGATTGCTGCATAATAATATGCGGCTATGTTGGGAAAACTCAATCCCCCATAAGCCACTGGCAGGTACAAATGAATCTTGTAATAATAGTTTGTATACAATGAAGACCACTGCACTCTGATCACTTGAATACTGATCATATGTCATATATGGACAATGATGTTAGGAGGAAAGAAGGAGTCCTATGACTTATGGATATCTTTTATGTTTAAGTCTATGCATGTCATCTTTATTCAGATGCGTTTCTTGTATGCAAAATATATCTGCCTGTGACATCAGTGCTTCTGACCACAAATTCGATTGTTTAAACTGGGAATTGAATCCCTTAACATTAAGTGATACAATCTTAAACCATGAGGAATATAAAGGATTTGATTAGACCGAGCATAATAACCAGTCACAGGAAAGGTGAGAGTCTCCAAAGCACTAGGATCATTAGGTACACAGTAGAGTTGGTAATATACACTAAGAGCGAGGAAAATACGTTTCCAGGGGCAAGGATTTAACCAATTAAAAATAAATAATACAATAAAAAAGGAAAACAAGTGAAAGTCTCTGGGAATCTTGGCACGTCCAGAGTAATGGCGGATCTTTCAAGTAGTCCTCCTTCACGGAATGGGACACGGTATCTCATTCTGTAGTTAGAGTAGTCGGAGTTCTTCTGTTCCCATGTGAGGTAGAATCAGCAAATGAAGGAAGGTCCCACTCTTTGCAGAGGTTTGACACATATTCTGGGGAGTGTTCTACAATATTGTTATCATTCCTGGATTTGATAAACTTGACTGGAAATCCCCACTTATATGGTATTCCTTGAGCTCTAAGGATCTTGGTGCTGTGAGCAAATGCTCTCCTCCGAGCCAGAGTGACAGCGGAAAGATCCGCAAAGATGGAAATCTGCTGTAATCTTGTTGACAATGCAGGATTAGAGCGGGATGCCTCCACTAATCTTTCCTTAAAGTGGAAATAATTATTTCGGGCTATGGAGTCCATGGGAAAAAAGGGAGGTAGAGTCTTCAGCTTAGGTAAGCGGTGAGCTCTATCAATAATCAAATCCGTTTGTGAAGCAGAGTGAAGCAGGCTAGTAAAAAAGTCCACCAGGAATTCTATAAGATGTTCAGTCTTGACCGACTCAGGTATTCCTCTGAACCTCAGGTTATTCCTCCTGGATCTATCCTCAATATCAGCTAATTTAGCTTTAATTAAATTTTGTTCTGAATATGTGAGGTGCGTTCTCCTAGCGAATTAACTTTGTACTGCAGATTCCCCATTGTTTTTAGCAGAAAATTATTAACCCCTTTCCCGACATTTGACGTATTCATGGCGATGGTTGCATGGCTGCCTGGGGGCCTAATGAAGGCCCCCAGGTCCGCCATTAGTATTGCAGTATATCGTGCAAGCGATCTAACGATCGCTGGTTGAAGTCCCCTAGGGGGACTAATAAAAAAATGTAAAATTAGTTGAATAAAGTTGTTTTTTTTGTGTAAAAAAAATAATTATTAAAATTTAAAAAAAAAAAACCTTTTCCAATTTTTCCCCTAGAGCATAGTAAAAAAAAAAATAAATAAACATAATTCATATCGCCACGTCGGTAAAAGTCTGAACTATTACAATATATCATTATTTAACCGGTGAGCACGGTGAAAGCCGTAAAAAAAAAATTGTAAACGCCATAATCTCTATTTTTTGGTCACAATCTCCCACAAAAAAATGAAATAAAAAGTGATCAAACCATGGCATGTACACCAAAATGGTATTACTAAAAACTACAGCTTATCCAGCAAAAAATAAGCCCTCATACTACTTAATCGACGGAAAAATCAAAAAAGTTATGGCTCTCGGAATTTGGCGACACAAAATAAATTTTCTTCTTCACACTTAGGTATTTACTTGTAAAAGTAGTAAAATATAGAAAAAACTAGATATATTTGGTATCGCCGTAATCGTATTGACCCACAGAATAAAGTTAACGTGTTGTTTTTAATTGCACAGTGAATTCCGGAAAAACGGTGTGCAAAAAAAACATGGAGGAATCACAGTTTTTTTCATTTTCTACCCCACAAATAATTTTTTTCCCGTTTCCTAGTACATTATACGGCAAAATAAATGGTGCTCCGAAAAACTATAACTCGTTCCGCAAAAATCAAGCCCTCATAGTACTATATAGACGGGAACAATAAAGACGTTATGGCTTTTGGAAGGTGGGGAGGAAAAAACTAAAATTAAAATCTGAAAAAGGGCTGCGGCGGGAAGGAGTTAATAGATTTGTGCAAGTCAGCCAGAAGTAGTTTCTTAGTGGCAACTGTCACTGGGGAGTCCGGCAAGAGGGGTGCCAGGATTGCTATAGGATTCATAAGATGAGAACTTAAAGGGGTTGTCCGAGATACCAACATTTTTTCAAAAACTGTGTCATACATTACCCCTTATACAGACAACCTAAATAAAGCATTATTTTTTAAAAAAATTCTACTTAGCACATCTCTTCTTTGAATTCAGCACAGTTTGTTTACATGCAGTTCAGCTCTGGTTTGTTGATCTTTCCTTGTTATGAAACTTTTTTCCCGTGCACGCTCATTGCAGGCTGCAATGAGCGTGCACGTACCTTCCAAGAGTTCATGTGAGCGGTCCCTGCTCCTCCCCGCTGACCTCCTTCACTGGACTTGTCTCCTTGCTGACATTCTTGAAGGATGATGAGCAAATGTTACCCCCCCCCCCCATTATGTTTTTCACATTTATGTTTTCTTTCTCTTTTCAGGTCTATAAACCTCTTCGTGTCTCCCCTCACCCTCGTCCACCCTCCTCTATCTCATGTCTCTCTCCACTAAGGCCATGTTTTTTTGCAAGAGGAATATCTGCCTCAAAATTCCGTCTTGAAGTTTGCGGCAGATTTACCTCTCCCTGCACGTTGATTTTTGCATCGTTTTTCCCGGAGTTTTTTGTGCGCTGTTTGCGGTTTTGTTTCCCGCTTTGTTCGGGGCGTTTTTCGCTTCATTTATTTTGGCGTTTTTTGCTTGTTTGTTTGCGTCTTTTTTTGCGATGTTTTTTGCTGTGTTTTCCATTGCGTTTATCGTAGCCTTTTTCACGTCGTTTATAATTTCTTTTTTTGCGTCGTTGTTTGCGCCTATTTTTGCTGCGTTTTTCGTTGCGTCTTTCGTGGCGTTTTCCCAGTTGATTTTCGCTGCGTTCTTTGCGGCGTTTTTCGCGTCTTTTTCCCCGATGTTTTTCGCAGCGTTTTCCGTGGCATTTATCGTAGCCTTTTTTGCGTTGTTTTTCGCGTCTTTTTTTTGCGTTTTTTTTCTGCGTTTTTCATTGCGTCTTTCGTGTCGTTTTCCCTGTCGTTTTTCGTGGCGTTCTTTGCCTCTTTGTTTGGGGCTTTTTTCACGGCTTTATTTGCGATGTTTTTCACGGCATTTATCGTAGCCTTTTCGTTAGCCTTAGTAACATTACCCAAGCAGACAATGTCACACATGGGCCATGTATCTAAGAATACCACATGTTAGGCTTAGATACAGGACCCCAAAACACTAATCTTAGGGTATGTTCACACGGCAGCGTCCGTAACTGCCGAAATTACGGGCTGTTTTCAGGAGAAAACAGCCCTGTCGTTTCAGCCGTAACGGCATGTGCAGGCGCTTGAATGCCGCGTCCATTACGGACGTAACTGTAGCTGGTTTTCCATGTAGTCCATGGAAAACGGCTCCATTTACGTCTGAAGAAGTGACATGACACTTCTTTGGCGCGGGCGTCTATTTACGCGCCGTCTTTTGACAGCGACGCGTAAATATACGCCTCGTGTGAACAGACAAACGTCAGCCCATTGCTTTCAATGGGCAGATGTTTGCCAACGATTTCAAGCCGTAATTTCGGACGTAATTCGGGGGTTAATACGCCCGAATTACGTCCGTAAATAGGCCGTGTGAACATACCCTTATACAGGAATAAAAAGAATGTCATCTGGGGTCCTGTATCTAAGCCTACATTGTGTTAGGCTTAGATACCGGCTCCATGTGTGACACTGTTTGTTAGACCCTGTATCTAAGCCTAACAATGTAGGCTTAGATACAGGACCCCAGAAGATCTTATCTAGTTCAGGACGGGGCACCGTTTAGCCATTTTTAGCACGCATTAGTTAAATGGCTATAACTTTTTTATTTGTTGTGCTAACGACGTTATTTTTGCGACGTTTTTTCCGTAGACAATGCAGGTTTATTTTTTTATCGTTTTTATACACACCTTTTTTGCCATTTTAGAATTTTCATTCATAAAGTTTGAAAATAATAGTAAAAAAATAAGCTTTTTTACGTTTCAGCTATTGTTTTTTGGTAATAACATAGTTTTACCCTAAAATAGACCTTTTATTTGTGATCGTCATTGTCTACCGTAAATTTTTATATATTACATGTCTATATTAGGGTAATTGGGTCAGCGCTAGCGTTACAACAATGATTGACAGGGGGAACGGTATTTTTGGGGGGGTATTTTATGTGTATTTATTATTATTTTTTTTTTTGTACTTTACTATTTTTTTATTACTATTTTTTGTCCCTCAAAGGTCAAAAAAGACCTTTGGGAAACATTATATATTTTTTTTCTTTTTTTTTACACCATCTTTTCCACTGTAACTGGGGCTGCACAGCAGCCCCAGTTACAGGGGAAATCAGCCCTCTCATAGTGACGATTGTCACTAATAGGGCTGTGCTGGGTCTGATTAGACCCAGCAGCAGTCTGCCACTAACGGCACCCGGCGATCATGTGACCAGCCACATGATCACCGTAAGGAATAGAGACAGCGCCGCTGCTGCTGTCTCTATTCCTGTACACAGCGTTCATTGAACGCTGTGTAAAAAGACATCGGAGAAGACAGAAGCAGCGAAAGCTGCTTCTATCATCTCCTCCGGGTCCCCGGCAGTCACTGTGTAATGGCAGGAAGGAGGTGAAGGGAAAGTGAGCCCTAATCTACCCACCGCCCTGTCCCTGCCTACTTGCAATGACCCGCCCTAGGCGATGAGGTACAACTGGGCGGCGGTCCCTACGCTGGCTAAGTGCACAGGAAGACAAACAGGGAACATGCAAGGGAAGGGGCAGTAGCCACGGAACGCCACGAGGAAACGGGGCGGCGAACGAACAGTCAGGACCAGGACGAAGTGAGTACACCCGAGCAGGCACGGAGACAGAAGCAAGCCAGGGCAAGCAAGCAGGTCAAGCAGAACTGCAGCAAGGCAGAAGCACGGCAGAAGCAGGCTGGAGCAAGAAGCAGTGGGGCCAGGAATCCAAAAGAATTACAAGCACTGAGGGAGAGCACAGGGCAGGTAATAAAGGGCAGGGGGTGGAGCTAACTCCGAGAGACCAGGCCGCGATAGGCTCTCCCACTCCTGAGCCTGCCACCCTGGTTGGTGGGAGATGGTGTCAGTCGAGCAGGTCTGGCCTCAGGTGTGGATTGATTAATCCCAGGAGTATAGCTAGATGAAGTACCTGGCAGATCCCTAACACACTGACAGCCGGAGACCCGACATTCCCGCAGGTGCCGTCCCTCTTCACTTTTTTCACTGTGAACACGCATAGGCGCGCTCACAGTGAAAAGATGCATAGGCTGGGCGGGCGGGCACCCGCAGAAACGACACGTCTCCAGTGACGTGTCGTGTCCCATCCGAGGTCTCGCTGGGGCGAGACCATGTGATCGGGACACGACACGACAGTGGAGGAGGAAGAAAACGTGACGTCAGAAGACAGGTGATCGGAAGAAAAGAGCTGCCAGAACGGAGAACAGAAGCAAGATTGCACAGGTAAGTATATTAGGGAATATTTAATGTGTGTATTGTGTGTTTAACTTTTAAATAAAAATATATCTCGGACAACCCCTTTAAGCACTCACCCCATGCAACAGGTTGAAGCAGGCACAGAGTAGGTTGGACAGGATGCTTGAGCAGGCCATGTGCCATGGAATCCCCTCGAATCCCCTCATCCATAGGGGTAATCTTCGGGAAGATTCCAGTGAGAGCAGAGGTTCAGACAGGAGAAGATCCCCCATAGGTGTTGATGCCGACTAGTTCCTTTCAGGTCAGGATTAGACACCGGCTCTATAGCGTGGCCGGGAAAATCTTAGCATCAAAGGACTCTTCCTCCTTCCTCTTATCACGCTATGAGGAATCACAGGGATGTCAAGGGTGAGTCAGGAAGTTTTCCAAGGCTGATATGCCGATTAGTGCCGCTTTAATTGCCGTTTAGACAGGAGCTGGAGAGCTACACATCGGTATCCATGCACTGATGGCCGCGAACCCAGCGCTGCATTTCTTGATGGGTTAAGCAGGTGTAATTTAATGAAGAATTTACTTTATCCCTAATCATGTCATCTGACATTGGATTTTCCTGTGTAAAGACAGTAGAGGAAAAGGCTTACAATAGATTGGACTTTTCCTCATCCTGCTCCACCATTACACCCAGATTATTTTAGAGAGGGAAAACACTTTTAAGTTTTCTGTTTCTTATTATTAATGTATTTGAAAAATATTTTTGGGAAATTTCTACATGCTTTGGAGGTTTTCCAAAAAACTGAATGTAAAGATGCAATTCCCAAAAATTTAAATGATTCATGTATCTGAACATGCACTATTGAAGTTGTTGTTAATTTCCCTTCTAATACCATAATAGATATACTGTACGTAAAGCACTAATTTCCCATGATGAAGTCATTTAAATCTGAAAACAATGCATGTAATCATTAAACCCTTAATAGAATATTCCTCTGGGTTGAAATAGTATATATAACGCCGTAGTAATATTTGTTCCAGTGTTATTACACAGCCTGTTATTCTTGTTATAATAGATTTATGGAATATTTTATAATACATGTTGGTAAAGTATTATTATTATTTAACTTATTATAAATAGAATATGAATGTTAAAAAAATAATCTAAAGCTCCAGTTACATTTAAACATAAAAGATTCATAGAATATGAAAGAGTATTGTATATTTCAAATGTAATAAATGTGACACTTGTAGCGCTCATGCACACAGAAAAGCCAATTGCACTCTGAGGTACAGAGTGTCTGAAATACAGAACCATAAGTACTCCATGTGCCACTGTATGGACACCTCTGTGTTATACTGTCCGGTGGAAAATGGAGGCATATGGAGGTACTGTGCAATTGGGCCCCAAACATTTCTATGGTTGCAGTATTATGGCTCCGTACAACTCAGAGGTTGTACAGAGCTGTAATATGGTAATAGGCATGAGCCTTTAAGTAAATCACATTTCTATCTTATCTTTACTTAATTAAACCAAGCAATATTTTAAAAGATGATAAGAAATAGTCTGTGGTAGAAGTCTGGATTGGATGTACTGCAATGTACTGCATTGGGATGTACTGTAACAATGATGCTATGATTCAACTATATTGACCTATATTTAATTTTCATTTTTTTTACTTGGATAATCTATGTGGTGTGGAGAGATGCCTAAACATCAGGTTATAGATAAGAACTTTATGCACATCTTTGCATCTAATTTAAATGTTTATACAGATGTGTTCCTTCTTACCTCATATCTCAACATACCCTGAGATGTCTGGTGCGAGATAGCAGCTTTGAAAAAAAAACATGATTTTGCGATACCCTGTCATGATATCTATGCTATATGTATCTATGTGTGGCCATCCACTGGTTATGTGAATTGCAGCCTTTCAAACTTGTTTTAACCCTTTCCCTCTTTAGCCACTTTTGACCTTCCTGACAGAGCCTCATTTTTCAAATCTGACATGTTTCAATTTATGTGGTAATAACTCCGGAATGCTTTCACCTATCCAAGCGATTCTGAGACTGTTTTCTCGTGACACATTGCACTTTAAGTTACTGGCAAAATTTGCTCAATATGTTCAGTATTTATATGACCGAGAAGAGAACAAATGCCAATACACAAGAACATTTAGAAAAATGAGCAAAATATTTTATTCAAAATAACATATACATACAAGAATGATAAAAAGAATCCATGAACCAACAGGTTAAAAAGACCAAAACGCCATACAATGTATAAGGAAGGTAACGTCTGAAGTTGACGTGTAATAATAACAACCAAGAGATATGATCTAATAATCAGGGTACATACATGCATGAGTATGAAATGAAACATTAATGAAAAAATGCAAGAAATGTGAACATCAAGCACATACCCATAGATCAACCGGATGGAAGCACGGCGATGTGTCTGCCCCAACGCGCGTTTCGGCGCAACTGCCTACCCCCAGACGAAGGCAGTGTTCTTGTGTATTGGCATTTGTTCTCTTCTCGGTCATATATTATGTTTTGGATGCCTTATGGGTATACACCCCTGGATCTGGTTCATATTTAACATGCTTGCTGACAGCCGCATTCTTACTTTATTTTGAACCATTCTGGATCCATGCTGTGCTCTTTGGTCATATGTTCAGTATTTAATTGTGAAAAACACCAAGATTTAGCAAAAAATTTCAAAAATTAGCATTGTTCTCAATTTAAATGTATCTGCTTGTTATAATACACAAAATTAGGCAGTTATAATACACAAAATTCTTGCTAATTAACATCCCCCATGTGTCTACTTTGGATTGGCATCGTTTTTTGAACATCCTTTTCTATGACATCACAAGGCTTAGAACTTTAGCAGCAATTTCTCACATTTTCAAGAAAATTTCAAAAGGCTATTTTTACAGGGGCCAGTTCAGTTGTGAAGTGGCTTTGAGGGCCTTATATATTAGAAACCCCCAAAAAGTCACCCCATATTAAAAACTTCACCACTCAAAGTATTCAAAACAGGATTTAGAAAATGTCTTAACCCTTTACACATTTCATAGGAATTAAAGCAAAGTAGAGGTGAAATTTACAAATTTCATATTTTTTGGCAGAAATAAATTTTTAATACAATTTTTTTTATAACACAGAAGGTTTTAACAGAGAAATGCAACTCAATATTTGTTGCCCAGTTTCTGCAGTTTTAGGAAATATCCCACATGTGGCCGTAGCGTGCTACTGGACTGACGCACCGGCCTCAGAAGCAAAGGAGCACCTAGTGGATTTTGGGGCCTTATTATTGTTAGAATATATTTTAGGCACCATGTCAGGTTTGAAGGTCTCTCGCGGTGCCAAAATCCCCCAAAAGTGACCCCATCTGGAAAACTACACACCTCAAGTAAATTATCTAGGGGTATAGTGAGCATTTTGACCGCACAGGTTTTTTACAGAAATTATTGGAAGTAGGCCGTAAAAATTAAAATCTACATTTTTTCAAAGAAAATGTAGGCTTAGCGATTTTTTTTCTCATATCCACAAGGACTAAAGGAGAAAAAGCACCACAAAATTTGTAAAGCAATTTCTCCCGAGTAAAACAATACCCCACATGTGGTAATAAACGGCTGTTTGGAGACACGGCGTGGCTGAGAAGGGAAAGAGCGCTATTTGGCTTTTGGAGCTCAAATTTAGCAGGAATGGTTTGCGGAGGCCATGTCACATTTACAAAGCCCCTGAGGGGACAAAACAGTGGAAACCCCCCACAAGTGACCCCATTTTGGAAACTACACCCATTGAGCAAATCATTTAGGGGTATAGTAAGTGTTTTGACCCCACAGGCTTTTTGCATAAATTATTGGAAATAGGCCCTGAAAATGACAATCTAAATTTTTTCAAAGAAAATGTAGGTTTAGCTATTTTTTTCTCATTTCCACAAGGACTGAAGGAGAAAAAGCACTGTAAAATTTGTAAAGCAATTTCTGCCGAGTAAAACAATACCCCACATGTGGTAATAACCGGCTGTCTGAACACACGGCGGGGCTTAGATGGGAAAGAGCACTATTTGGCTTTTGGAGATCACATTTAGCAGGAATGGTTTGCGGAGGTCATGTCACATTTGCAAAGCCCCTGAGGGGACAAAACAATGAAAACGCCCAAAAAGTGACTCCATTTAGGAAACTACACCTCTTGAGGAATTCATCTAGGTGTGTAGTGAGCGTTTTGACCCCACAGATGTTTCATAGAACTTATTAGAATTGGGCAGTGAAAATAAAAACAATTCTTTTTCTTCAATAAGACGTAGCATTAGCGCAATTTTTTTCATTTTCTCAACAAATAAAGGAAAAAAAGAAACCAACATTTGTAAAGCAATTTCTCCTGAGTACGGCAATACCCCATATGTGGTCATAAACTGCTGTTTGGGCAAACGACAGGGCTCAGAAGGGAAGGACCGCCATTTGGAGTGCAGATGTTGCTGGATTGGTTTCTGGGCGCCTGTGGGCCCAAAACAGTGGAAATCCACCAGAAGTGACCCCATTTTGGAAACTACACCCCTCAATGCATTTACCAAGGGGTGTAGTAAGCATTTTAACCCTGCAGGTGTTTTGTAGAAATTGGTGTGCACTCGATGTTGTAGAGTGAAAATGGGATTTTTTTCCATAGATATGCCAATATGTGGTGCCCGACTTGTGCCACCATAATAAGACAGCTCTCTAATTATTATGCAGTATTTCCCGGTTTTAGAAACACCTTACATGTGACCCTAATCTTTTGCCTGGACATATGACAGGGCTCAGGAGTGAAGAGTACCATGCGGAGAGTACCATGCCTGGACAACTACAGAGGCTCAGATGAGAAATAATAAAAAGAAATCCTTGAGAAGTGACCCCATAATGGAAACTGCACCCCTCAAGGCATTTATTAAGGGGTGTAGTGAGCATTTTCACCCCACAGGTCTTTTCCATAAATGATTGCACTGCGGATGGTGCAAATTAAAAATGTATATTTTTCTCTAGATATACCATTCAGTGGCAAATATGTCATGCCCAGCTTATGACGCTGGAGACACACACCCCAAAAATTGTGAAAAGGGTTCTCCCGGGTATGACGATGCCATATATGTTGAAGGAAACTGCTGTTTGGGCACGCTGTAGGGTTTAGAGCGGAGGGAGCACCATTTGGCTTTTGGAGAGCGGATTTTGCTTGGTACTAGATTTGATTGATTATTGCTGGTGTTTCCATTTATAATGTGAGGGTACATGTAAGCGGGGCGGAGTGTATAAGGGGCATAGTCAGGTGGTATAATATTGGGGTAAAAAAATAAATAAAATAATCCATAGATATGTGTTACGCTATGAAGCAATCCTTTCTGCACAGGCCGGTGTCGCACTGATAAATGGTGTCATTTCTTATCCCCCTTTTGGTCCACACTCCGCACCTTTGTAGTTTGGGGAATTTTGCTTGGAAAGTGTTGTCCTGGTATAATATGGGCACCGTCGCTTCCAGCGGATATGTTTGGGCTCTCCCCTTCCTGGTTCCCTAATTTTAGGTCCTTGATAAATCGCCTCTTGAAACAGAAGAAATGTAGACTCGGGCACAACTGCATATTTTTTTTATTTCCTGACTTATTGGAGCCATAACTAATTTTATTTTTTCATAGACATAGTGGTATGAGGGCTGGTTGTTGTGGGACGAGCTGTTGTTATTATTGGTACCGTTTTGGGGTACATGCAACATTTTGATCACCTTTTATCCTATTTTTTGGGATGCCAGGTAAACAAAAAACCAGCAATTCTGGCACATCTTTTTTCGTTTTTTTTATACATCGTTCACCATGCGTTATAAATTACATGTTAACTTTATTCTGCGGGTCCGTACGATTCCGGCGATACCTAATTTATAGCACTTTTTTATGTTTTACAACTTTTTGCACAATAAAATTACTTTTGTAAAAAGAATGTATTTTTTCTGTCGCCAAGTTGTGAGAACCATAACTTTTTAACTTTTTTGTCGACGGAGCTGTATGAGGGCTTGTTTTTTGCGGGACGAGCTATAGTTTTTATAGGTACCATTTTTGGATATGTGCGACTTTTTGATCACTTTTTATTCCAATATTTGAAGGGCAAAGTGACCAAAAAACAGAAACTCTGGAAAAGTTTTTTACGTTTTTTTTTTACGCTGTTCACCGCATGCAATAAATAATATAATATTTTGATACCTCAGGTCGTTACGGTCATGGCGATACCAAATACGTATGGTTTATTATTATTTTTCAATAATAAAGGACTTGATAAGAGTAAAAGGGGGATTGTGTTTTATTTGATTACTTGAAACTTTTATTGTTTTCAAACTTTTATTTTTTGCACTTTTTTTTACACTTTTTTATACTTTTTTTACACTTTTTCTCAAGTCCCACTAGGAGACTGTAAGGTCCAAGGGTCAGATTCTTTTTTTTTCTAATACATTGCACTAACTACGTAGTGCAATGTATTAGATCTGTCAGTCATTCACTGACAGCAAGCCGATTAGGCTTCGCCTCCCGGCGGGGCCTAAATCGGCTTCCGTAATGGCAGAGCAGGAGACCATTGTGTCTCCTGTTGCCATAACAGCAGTCGCCAGTCCTGATTGCCTGTCAGGGCTGGCGATCTGCTAGTAACCACTACGATGCAGCAATCGCTTTCGATTGCTGCATCGAAGGGGTTAATGGCAGGGATCGGAGCTAGCTCCGGTTCCCGCCATTACAGGTGGATGTCAGCTGTAACATACAGCTGACTTCCACCGCTGATGACGCCGGATCAGCTCCTGACCAGGCGCCATCTTGCCGGCAGCTACGGAAGCCGATCAGGCTCCGCCACCGGGCGGATCTTGACCGGCTTCGGTGCTAGGCAGACCGGGAGGCCAGTATTAGGCCTCCGGTTGCCATTGCAGCCACCGGAACCCCGGCAATTTCATTGCTGGGGTTCCGATGAGCTGCAAACACCTTAAGTGCAGCACTCGCGTTTGAACGCTGCACTTAAGGGGTTAACGGCGGGGATCGAAGCTAATTTTGGTCCCCGCCGTTACAGTCGGATGTCAGCTGTAAGATACAGCTGAGATCCGACGATGATGGCACCGGTTCAGCTTCTGAGCCGATGCCAAACATTTGTCGTAGTATACGACATTTTGCGGGAAGCACTGGCTTTCCATGACGTATACTTACGACAAATGTCGGGAAGGGGTTAAAGTGGTTTCATAAGAAATTGAAGTTGATAACCCCATTAGAGATGTAGCCAATTTTCTTTTTTTCATTTTAGTTTTTTCCTCCCTGCCTTCCAAAATCTCTAAGTTTTTTATTTTTCTGTTGACAAAGCTGTATGAAGACTTATTTTTGCGTGACTAGTTTTGGGTTTTAATAACACCATTTATTGTACCATATAATGTAACGGGAAACTAAAAAAAAGAAATATTTGTGGGGTGAAAAAATAGCGATGAATACCAAATTGATATAGTTTTTATGTTTTACCACTTTTACAAAAAAAAATATATTTGTTAAAAAAAAGTGTTTGCAAAAGTAGCAGATCACATCGCAGGAGGGCTGATGGGACATTGGAGGGGGCAGCCCCCTCTTGCTAACAGTTTAGATACCGCCGTTGCTATTGGCCGCAGCATCTAAAGGGCTAAACAAGCAAGATCCCGCTCATTGCAGTTAAGTGTCGGCTGTAACATACAGCCAACACCCGCTCAGTATGGAGCGCGCTTAGCCCGTGAGCCAGCTCCATACCTCCCCTTGCCGGCTGCCACATACATATAGGTGGCATGTCGCCGAGGGTTTAAAAAAGCACTCCGGCAAATTAACATTTTCACAAATCATGTGTATTTGTTTCTGCCCAGCTCAGTTGAGTCCATACATTTTGAGGCCTTTCGATATGGGCAGCTGTGTCATGTGATTTCAGTTTGACCACTCAAATAAACAATGCTCTCATGTGCACACAGGAGGTCTCCCCTGTGTAGCTGACTTCCTGTAAACTATAGAATTACATCACCTATCAAATACTTCCTGGCAGCTCTGAAACACCTCCTCTCCCCACCCAGCTAGACTGTAATTGTTCCTCTGTATTTCCCTATGCACACAGTGCTGCTGAAAATATTATTTCTGCTCTAAGGACCAGGAGTGCAGTGATAAAATAGGTGAGTCCATACAATGATTAGCTGCAGAGTTATAAACCCCTCTGACCCACACTGTCTATACTATCTGTGCATGCTTTGTGCGGAGAGTCCACTGTATTTCTATGAGATGCTGCTCCTCACTGTCTCCTATGTAAAAACTAGCATGGAGAAACCTATCACTAGCATGAGGCAGAGTAGACAGGCTGAAGCTGCATCACATAGGATACACTGAGACTCTGCAGGTAGGGGACAGAAGTGATTGTCACTGATCTATCACTTGCTGCATTTAAATAGGCATAATGGGGAATGTAGGCCACATTAGGGGAACCATAGCATAGGAGTAACCAAGATGGCATACAACCCAAAAATGGCCCATCAACTAAAGCAGGTATACATAAGGCATACACAGGAGCCTCTTTATTAATTTTTTAATAATAGCCTATACTGCATTAGAGTGGCAAAAAAATTATGTGCTTCTTTTATCCAAATTCAAGCAAAAGTAAGCGTGGACACATCTGTATAACATTCAGCTATGGCATTTCTTAAATGTGAGCTTAAAGGGAAATATTAAAATAATTATATTTTAGTTGAATAAAATCAAATTAAAAGGATTTTAAGTATTTTAACGATCACTCCACTTTAAATTGTAAACATTTGTAACTTTTTATTTTTTAAAGATACTTTCAATATTTCAAAATAAAGTTTTTTTTATTATTAGAAAAGTGAATAATCTATAAGATCCTACATTTGAAATAAAATCCTAGTTCATAAGAATGACAGATTCAAATGAAACGGCAGTAACTGAATTTATTCTTTTGGGATTTACCGGTGTAAAACATATAAAGCTGCTTTTGTTTGCCATATTTTTATCTATTTATATTGTGACAGTCACTGGAAATATTGTAATTGTCACCATTGTATATGGAGACGTACATCTGCACACTCCAATGTATTTATTTTTATGCAACTTATCTTGTTTGGAAATATTGTACATATCTAATATTATCCCCAAAATGTTATTTAACATTATGATGGAAAATCCAACTGTGCCATTTACAGGATGCATTGTTCAGCTCTATTTCTTTGGCTCTCTGGGGTCTACGGAATGCTTTATTTTGGTGGTTATGGCCTATGACAGATATGTGGCTATCTGCAAACCTTTGCATTATTCATTACTAATGACCACTAGGACAAGCATATTGATGTCATTATGCTGTTGGACTACAGGATTTATTGCAACTTTTGGGGCAATTATATTAGTTTCCCATTTGCATTTCTGTGGCCCTAATAAAATTAAACATTTTTTCTGCGACCTCCAGCCAGTTCTGAAATTATCCTGCAAAAATGCGTACACTATGGAAACTGTGTCCTGGATATTAGCTTCCACTATTCTTCTAGGCTCCTGCCTCCTTACGCTAGCATCTTATGTAAGAATCATATTATCTATGGTAAAAATTCCTTCTTCTAAAGGTCGACAAAAAACTTTTTCCACTTGCACAGCCCATCTTACAGTAGTTATTATTTTTTATGGTGCCATGATTTCTATGTATGTCAGTCCACATACAGTGAACAATGAAGAGTTCAATAAAGTCTCATCTTTATTTTATATTGTTGTAACCCCTTTTATGAATCCCTTTATCTATACTTTGAGGAATCAGGATGTAAAGCAAGCACTCCATAAAGCAATCATAAGAACTTGTAAATTTAACTAAATCTACATCTACAAAGCCTAGTCTAGAGGTGGAATAGTATCCAGTTGACTTCCATATTAAAGAATATTGTTTTTATTTTATTATTTTATAAAAAAAAATATATAATATACCAACATGTGTAAGAGCATGCATAATGTACTATGATTTATGTAGAAAAATTGGTGACTGCCCTGTAAATTTTAAAATTACTTAATGAAAAGTATTTGTAATACAGGATCAACCAGTATAAACTAAGAAAAATAAAAATAAAAATGAAATAATGCTTTGCCTTAAATTTCTTTGTACAATCAATCAGATGTGTCTGAGTTGCTGATAATACTGTAGGTGCCAGCATGAAATAAGTTCTTAAAAGACAAGACAGCAGACTTAGGCCATGTTCACACATTAAGGATTTGACTATGAATTTTGCCATAAATATGCCAGCGGATCCGCACGCATATAAACCACATTGTAATTCAACAGGGATATCCACTAATTTTTGACTCAAAAAATTAAAATCCGAAGACATGTCATTATTTTATATAATTTTTTTCCACTGCATATAGTATAGGTTCGATGTAAAAAATCACATTTACTTGAATGAGGAGAGTCAGTGAACTTGATGAGGATTTAGAAGTAGAATCTGCACCTAAATTCTCATCAAATCCTGAACATGTGTGCCTCTCCCTTCCTGCTCCTTCCCCTCATTAATGATTAATGTCTGCCGATGCGTAAGGCATATACTTCAGTGGCAGGCAGGGCAGAGCAAGGCAGCGAAAGGGAGTGTCAGGCTCATGAATATATCGGACTCATAACTGGGTCTGCTCTATTTTGCTACTCTACTTCTATCCAAAGAGCATAATATTTTTTTCCCCTGTATATTGTGTATGGACTCATGATTGACTTCTGTTTGATTCAGCTCGTCTGACTACTCTCTTGACTACCTCAATCGTACCGCATGCCCGGCTTCATGTTACCCTTTCCCCTCTTTAAAGTTATCACTTATGTCTTTTTGGCCTATGTTGTTAAAAAAAGATATATATAAAGAAAAGGATAACATCTAATTTATCTCCATGTGATTCAAATTTAAAAGTAAATCAAAATATTAGTTTAATTCAGTATTAAGGAAATTTTTTTCTTTTTAATTCTTTCCAAAACTTGTATGCTATGGACCACATTTAGCAAAATTAACAGAAAAACTGGCCTTCTTGCCGATTGTTAGGGTATGTGCACAAGATAACGTCAATTACGGCTGAAATTACGGAGCGGTTTTCAGGAGAAAACAGCTCCTGCATTTCAGACGTAATTGCTCATACTCGCGTTTTGCGAGGCGTCAATTACGCCCGTAATTTGGAGTTGTTCTTCATTGAAGTCAATGCAAAACAGCTCAAATTACGTCCCAAGAAGTGTCCTGCACTTCTTTGACGACGCTGTTATTTTACGCGCCGTCTTTTGACAGCGACGCGTAAAATTACAGGTCGTCGGCACAGTACGTCGGCAAACCCATTGAAATGAATGGGCAGATGTTTGCCGACGTATTTGAGCCATGATTTCAGGTGTAATTCGAGGCGTAAAACGCCTAGTTTACGCCTCAAAATAGGTTGTGTGAACCCAGCCTAAGCAGGCAAAACTAAACTGTGTTTTTTTTTCAATCCATTAACCCACAGTGATGTACATAACAGGTGAGGGATAGTACAGAGCGGGCTCAGGAGCTGAGCCGTGGGTGTCATCTGTATATTGCGCCATAACTGATCAATAGTGACATGTTTGCGGGTTTGCGGATGCATTGTCATGGCAGCCGGGGGAATACTGAAGGCCCCCAGGTCTGCCATGTTAGTCCTTCCAGGGATTAATAGGAAACTGTTTAAACTACAATACACTTTAAGGGTATGTTAACATGCTTAACAGGGGAAAACAGCTTCTGATTTTCAGACGTTATTTAAGCCACTCGCATTTTTCACAGTGTTTTTCGCAGCATTTTTTACGGCCGTTTTTGGAGCTGTTTTCAATAGAGTCTATGAAAAACGGCTCCAAAAACGTACCAAGAAGTGACCTCCTCTTATTTTTCGCTGCCGTTTTCAAAACGACGTGTAAAAAAACGGCCAGTCGGAACAGAACAACATTTTTTAAATCAATGGGCAGATGTTTGGAGGCGTTCTGCTTCCGATTTTTCTGCCATTTACCGACCGTTTACCGTTTGGCTGAAAATAAGCCATGTGAATACAACCTAATACATACAGTGGGAAAGTCTTCAGACCCTTTACATATTTTCACATTTTGTTATGTTGAGGCCTTGTGCTAAAATAAGAAAAATCTAGTTTTTCCCTGTCATTCTGCACTCATGCCCCATAGTGACAAAGTGAAAACAGAATTTTAGAAATTTATTGTAATGAATCTGGGTAGGGAGACGACAGGTGAGCCCTAATCTACCCGCAACTGAGTCCCTGCCTACTTGCACGGCCCATCCTAAGTGACGGCGTACAATTGGGCGATGGTCCCTATGCTCAGTAAGTGCAAGACAGACAACACAAGACAAGGGCACACAGAAACAAAGGGGAGTAGGGGCAGTTGCCCACGGAAAACCGTGAGCAACAGGCAGTGGTGAACGAGCCGAATCACAACAGGAGAGTACGTAGTAGCAGAACAGAGCAGGAGAATAGTCAGGCAAACCAGAGTCAAAAAGTTACAGCGGTCAATCAGGTAAATAGCAGGAATAGCAGAGCCAGGAAACCAGAGAATTACAGGCAAGGAACATGCTGCAAGTGAGGGTATAAATAGACCAAGGGTGGGAGCTAGATCCGTCAGGCCAGGCTGTGATAAATTCTCCCTCTCCTCAGCCTGCAAGCCTGAGTGGTAACAGATCGCGTCACTCTAGCAGACCTTGGATCTGATGAAGGCTGATTAACCCCGGGCGTCGACACAGAACCTGTGTCAGGCAAACTCTTTACATTTATGCAAATTTATTTAAAATGTAAAACTCAAATTTTGCATGGACATAAGTATTCAGACTCTTTGCTATGACACTTGATATTTAACTCTTTTCTCTAGATTGTCTTCGAAATGTTTCTAAACCTTAATTGGAGTCCACCTGTGGTAAATTCATTTGATTGTACGTGATTTGGAAGATACGCTCCATGAGGCGAGGTGAGCCTGCCACTTCAAGCGGCGCCACTGGGCAAAAAAAGGGGGGCATCTTATGCATATGGGCAGGGCTGTTTGGGACGCGTGGGGATGGCAGGGGAGCGTACTTTACCTAGCTGACGTGCGGCACGACAGGCAAACATCTGCTAGTACACTCCTCCTATCTGACGCAGCACGCACCGCCAGAGAGGAGCATAGAGAAGCTGGAGGTCTGTGGGAGGAGCGGCCGAACGCTCTCCCCTGAAGAAAAGAAGAGAGCGGCTGGTAAGTAATGAGGTGAGGGCAGGGTGCTGAGTTGTTGCACTCAACCTCCTGCCCCACTAATTTAAAGGAGATAGGCCAAAGCTGGGTGTGTGTGTGTGCAGGGCCACTATCAGAGCAGTACTAGTGGTACTGTCATCACTCCCTAGCCCCCCACGCCCCTAGATAAATTCATTGAGGGGTGTAGTTTCCCAAATGGGGTCACTTTTGGGGAATTTGCACTGTTTTGGCACTGCAAGAGCTCTTCAAACCTGAGGCCTGTGTTTCAATCCAGTAGCAGACATGGGCCATATGTGGGATATTTCCTAAAACGGCAAAATCTGGGCAATAAATATTCAGTTGCGTTTCTCTGGAAAAACCTTCTGTGTTACAAACTTTTTTATTAAAAATTAATTTCTGCAAAAAAATAAAATTTCGTAAATTTCACCTCTACTCAGCTTTAATTCTTGTGAAACGCCTAACGGGTTAAGACATTTTCTAAATGCGGTTTTGAATACTTTGAGGGGTGCAGTTTTTTTAAAATGGGGTGACTTTTTGGGGGGTTTCTAATATATAAGGCCCTCAAAGTCACTTCACAACTGAACTGGTCCCTAAAAAATAGCCTTTTGACATTTTCTTGAAAATGTGAGAAATTGCTGCTAAAATGCTAAGCCTTGTAACATCCAAGAAAAATAAAAGGATGTTCAAAAAACAATGCCAATCTAAAGTAGACATATTAGGGATGTGAATTAGCAACTATTTTGTGTGGTATAACTGCCTGTATTACAAGCTGTCACATTGGGTGCGTGTACCCACTGGGTCGTGCCGCCTTAATGGTATGGCAGCTGACCAACAGGACACAGGTCAAAGTCTATAGTTCAAATTAGTGTACCTGTGGTAACTTCGGACAGTAGCAAGACAGGCTCAGATGGCACTTTGGCAGCAGGCAGACATCAGGCGTGGTGTAACAGGACAGGCATAGTACTCACCGCAACACGTCTCAAACTCTATACGGCACTTGGTTCTGGATAGCACGGGACACAGGATGCAGGTAGCAGGAACAGGAACACTGGGAACTAGGAAAAACAAAGGGGCCATTTGCAGAGACAAACATAGGTAAACGACAACAACGCTCAGGCAATGCAGGAAGGGGTAGGGCCCTTCTTATAGTCCAGTGTGCTCATGGGCTAATTTGGTCTTTAATTCAGGTGTGTGCGCTGGCCCTTTAAGAGCGGGCACGAGTGCGGGCGCGTACCCTACAGGGCACAGCCGAGTGAAGCGGAAGTGAGCGCTGGCGTCTCCTGAGAAGGAGATGCCTGCCAGCGCTCACTGAACTATGGCTGCGGCCGTCAGAAAGTGAGAAAACCTGATGGCCCGCGGCCATGGGCATTACACAAGCAGATACATTCAAATTGAGAAAAATGCTAATTTTTACAATTTTTCGCTACATTTTGGTGTTTTTCACAATTAAATACTGAATGTATCAAGCAAATTTTGCCAGTAACATAAAGTCCAATGTGTCACGAGAAAACAATCTCAGAATCGCTTAGATAGGTAAAAGCATTCCGAAGTTATTACCACATAAATTGAAACACGTCAGTTTTGAAAAATGAGGCTCTGTCAGGAAGGTCAAAAGTGGCCACAGCGGGAAGAGGTTAAAGGACTTTTACAACTTTATCAACATTGATTTAAAGGAATTCTCCAATCTAAAGACTATGTTTATGCGGAAAAGTTTAAAAAGGTATCGACTTGACTATGAACAAGTCAATCACAGGAATAATTATTCTACAGCGGAACCATACGATGAAAATAAGAAGATGCCGTCATCATTATAGATAGGTTTAGTTAAAATTTACTTTTTATGTGTATCCAATCACAGTCTACCATAACATAACATTAATGGACATTATAAATCTGTTGCAATACATTTATGACATTTAATTTATTCAATCCATGGATATTTATTAACATATTTATAAAGAAGAAGAAAAGAAGAAGACCTAATGACTATTGTATTATGACTATTGTCTGATGATAAATTTGTATATCTTGAAGGTTCCAACATATCTCACCCTCAAGAGCGGGAAATGTTAAAACTTTATATTATGTTATATTGTGTTATATAATAAATGTGATTCGATAGAACTAAAGATACATTATGCTGACGATGACAGTTAAGCAAAACTATATCAGCTATTTCGGCACCCGAGAAAATGCATGAGTAATAACAGTTGTAGGACTTCCAAAGGTAGACCTAAATGTTAAGACATGCCTATAATCTGGGGTATTTATGACAGAGATAGACATTGAGGTGGTCATCTAGGGGTGGTCATCTAGGGTGGTCATCCAGGGAGACGCCCAAGGACATACACTGATGCCAATGATGAAGACACACACCGAGGGTAAAGCAAGATGGAGACGACAAGTGTCCCATACAATGACTATGTAAGATGATATATTTATTCTGTATTACATTCTCAGCTATATTACAATATGTATCTGTCTATTTATGTATCTCTGTTATAGTATTATTTTTATAACTATATCTAAATAAACTAACTATTTTTGTATAAGTTTCGTATTGCTCTTAATGAATACTGATCAAGAATATTGAAGGAAACATGGTCTATATGAACTATTTAATGAGTGAGAAAGAACGACATTTAACACTGTCCCCTCAGAGAGGCAGGAGGCTGCCGCCTGAGGCGAGAGTCGTCCTTCTCCTCATGGCAGGTGTGGCCCTGGATAGATAGATAGATAGATAGATAGATAGATAGATAGATAGATAGATAGATAGATAGATAGATAGATAGATAGATAGATAGATAGATAGATACCTGTCCTTTCTGGGTGTAAAGCTTAGAGAATGAGGCTGGCTAGGATGCAGTATATACTACCGAGCAAATCAAAATCCATCAACCACTATTTTTGACACTTCCTGGCATGTCTGGTGTTAATTGTAGTGGATTTTCCCTATTACTAGTGTTTCTGAGAGCTTTCAGTCTTGATCTTTTGACTTCTTAGTCTGACTTGACGTCAGACGCCGTTGAAAACGGCTAGACAGCTACTTTAACTGTTGTGTTGCCTCTGGTAGCAATTTTGAGTGCTAGTTACTTTATATGGTTCTTATCAAGCTTAGCTAAAGACTTAATACCTGCAGAACCACCTTGCATCTAAATCCAGTGGCCAGCAAAGTACCATGACCCAAACAAAAAAAAAGGATAAAGGGGTCATACAAGTGAATTGTTTGATCTATTTGGATTCTTTCTTTTGGTACATTATTACTTGGGACCTACAGCATTACAGTATTGATATACAGATACAGCATAATATTTTCCTAACTTATAGATAATAACAATATTTCAGGTTTCTTATCCAAATGTTCTATGCCATATTCTCAAAGGCTCTTTTTAACTAGATTTCTAGTTATTACTGTAAAACATCATGTGGGGAGGTTCCTCAGGATACCGCATTGAAATACTATGATTTTCTTGTAAAATTGTATACAAACTAATGTCGAACCCGATTTATATTTTTTTGGCACAAACATCCCTTTTTGTCCTAACTCAAATTACTTTTTCGTTTCTGTCCGGTAAAACAGTATAGCTTTCCAGTAACATCAGGTGCAATGAATTTACTAAATGTTTCCACGCCACCTTTCTTTTTTTGAGAAATAGGTGAACTGTGTTACGTACCTAACGGGTATGCACTATGTTGGGAAATGAAGTGCACACTAGGCCTCTACCTCGACTGGTGTACCATTTTGCCCAAAGAGGATGAAAAGAATAGAGGGAGATTAGTAGGTATTAATTCCTTTTGAAGAATCTGTGACCATATGACAGAATAATAGTCCTATAGATGCTAAAATAACTAATAGGGGTGGCACGAGTGCAGATTTATTCTCTGTCTAAGTGTCATATTGTCAATGTGTCCTGGCAGATACACATGGCAGTTAGAGAGGGTAAGAGACAGGTAAGCTACATGGACTAAACAAACAAACTTGCATGCATTATAATTATTACATTTAACATTTTATGTTTTCCCAAAAAACCGACCACACCATGTTTACTGCCTCACTCATCGTTGTAGCTGTTGTTTGTTTACAATCCTACTGCCCATTTATGCCTTTGCTTAACTCTATCCACATCAGTCCCTCTCTCCTTCCCTCGCCCATGAACAGCTACCATGCACCATTCACTTTCCTGAATCACCTTAAAGGGGTTTTCCAATCCTTTTTTTTTTTTTTTAAATCAATGCAATGTTCCTCTATTAATATATTAGTGCACTCTGACTATCTTTTTCTTGATAATAAATGGTTTTAGTAACACTACTCCCTATTGTTTACCTTGAGAGGTTTGTTTTGCTCAGTAAGTTCATTCCTCTTCTCTTCCTGTGTTTCTCCTCCCTGCATGCACTGCTCTAGTCCCAGCATGCAATGTGCATGCAGCAGTGCACTTGCTCCGCCTACTACACCCAGCTCTACTAACTTCTGCAATCTCAGTCTTCATTTTGGTGCTCTCATTCTATTACTGCTAGCACAAGCTGAAATCACTGGATATCTGCGTTTTTAACCTCTTAACGCCGAAGGGCGGATATATCAGTCCTCTGCAGCTGCTAGTTCGCGCAGGAGGAGGGATATATCCGTCCTGTGATCGCGCGGGTACTGCCAGTGTACCCACACAATCAGCGGCAGGAGCACGGCTGTTATACACAGCCTGGCTCCTGCTGCAACTGCGGGAATCGAAGCGCGCTCCGATTCCGGCAGTTTAACCCATTAAATGCCGCTGTCAATAGTGACAGCGGCATCTAATGTGTTTGACAGAGGGAGGGAGCTCCCTCTCTTTTATACTGACAGGCAATAATGCTTTGGTATACGAAGTATACGAAAGCATTATATATGCGATCGGCACATCGCATAGTGAAGTCCCATGGTGGGACTAAAAAAAAAATGTCAATCCGTTAAATAAAGTTGGTGAAAAAACAAAAAAAAAATTACAGTGAAATACTTTTTTAAAGTAAAAGTGTCAAAACAAAATCACACATACACATATATGGTATCCCCGCGATCGTAACCACTTGAACAATAAAATTAACACATTAATTAAACCGCTGGATGAACGGCGTCCAAAAAAACAACGGCAAAATTCGCTCTTTTCTCCCATTCCCACCATAAAAAATTAAATAAAAATTAATCTAAGTCCTATGTACCCCAAAATAGTACTAATGAAAACTACACATTGTCCCGCAAAAATCAAGCCCACGTACGGCCACATAGACGGAAAAATAAAACAGTTACGGCTCTTGGAATGCGGTGATGCAAAAACAAGTAATTTTTTTCTAAAAGGGTTTTTATTGTGCAAACGTACGAAAACATAAAACCTTTACATATTTGGTATCCCCGTAACCGTGCCGAGCAATAGAATAAAGTTAACATGTTATTTACGCTGCATAGTAAACGGCGTAAATTTATAACGTGAAAATCAATACTGGAATAGCGGCTTATTTTCAATTCTCTCCTAAAATAAAGTTAATAAAAGTTAATCAATATATTATAAGCATCTAAAAATGGTACAATTACAAAATACAACTCGTCCCGCAAAAAACAAGCCCTTATACGGCTATGTCGACGGAATAAAAAAAAAAGTTACGACTCTTGGAATGTGACCGTGAAAAAAACAAAAATAATCCTTGGTCATTAACGTGCAAAATGGCCCGGTCATTAAGGGGTTAAACGGTTTGAAGAGGTCTTGTGGTACCAAAACAGTGGAAACCCCCAAAAGGTGCCCCCATTTTGGAAACTAGACCCCTTGAGGAATTCATTGTAGTTTTCTTGGGGTGCACGCGGCTTTTTGATCAGTTTTTATTCTATTTTTAAGTGGCGTGGTGACTAAAAAAACAGCAATTCTACTATTGTTTTTTTATTCTATTTTTGTTACAGCGTTCACCGTGCGCTATAAATGACATATTCACTTTATTCTGCGGGGCGATACGATTAGGGCTCATTTACACGAGCGTGTTATACATCCGTGCAACGCGCGTCACAGGGACCTATGTTAGTCTATGGGGCCGTGCAGCCAGGTGCGTGATTTTCACGCAGCGTATGTCCGCTGCGTGAAGCGCACGACGTCCTATATTTGTGCGCTGTTCGCACATCACGCACCCATTGAAGTCAATGGGTGCGTGAAAACCACGCATGTGGCACGGAAGCAATTCCGTGGGACGCGTGTGATTCGCGCAACAGCACTGTAAAGGATGAATGAAAACAGAAAAGCACCACGTTCTTTTCTGTTTATAAACATCCAAACGGAGTGTCATAATGATGGCGGCTGCGCGAAAACCAGGCAGCCGCGCATCATAAAGGGCTGACACACGGAGCTGTTAATTGCCTTTTGCGCACGCAAAACGCTGCGCTTTTTGCTTGCACAAAATGCACACGCTCGTGTAAACTCGGCCTTACGGTGACACCAGATGTTTATAGTTCTTTTATGTCTTATGGCGTTTGCACAATAAAATACGTTTTGTAAAAAATCATTCACTTTTTGTGTTACCTTATTCTAAGAGCAAGAACTTTATTATTTTTCCATCAATAAAGCCGTGCGAGGACTTATTTTTTGCGTAACGAACTGTAGTTTCGATCAGGACCATTTTTCGGTACATGCGACTTTTTGATCTATTTTTAATAATTTTTTTGGGAGGTGAAGTGACCAAACAATTGTGATTTTGGTACGGTTTATTATTATTTTCTTTTACGGCGTTCACCGCGCGGGATAAATAACGAAATAATTTTGTAGTTCAGGCCGTTACGGACGCGGCGATACCAATTATGTATATTTTATTTATTTATATATTTTTATTAATAAAAAAAGGACTGATAAGGGAAAAAAAGGGGATTTTTTTTAACTTTTATTTTCTTATTTTTACACATTTTTTTTTTACTTTATTACTTTGTCCCACAAGGGGACTTGAGGGCAGGAGGCTCTGATCGCTATTCTAATACAATGCACTACATGCGTAGTGCAGTGTATTAGAACTGTCAGCTATTCACTGACAGCAAGCATAGTGGGTCCTGACTTTGTCAGGACCCATTAGGCTTCCGTCGATGGCATAGCCGGACGCCATTGTTTGGTGTCCGGTTGCCATAGTAACCATCGCCGGCCGCTATCGTGTAGCAGGCCGGCGATGGTAACTTAACCCCTAAAAAGCCGCGATCTCTATTGAACGCGGCTTTTAAGGGGTTAGACAGCGGGGACACAGCGATCGGTCCCCGCTGTAGGAGCTGCGGCAGCTGCTGTACGAGACAGCAGCTGTCACAGCTCCTGCACCTGTCGGGAAGACGGCCGAAACGGCCGTTATTCCCGCAACTTCGTATTCCGTCGGTAATTTATAAGGGGTTATAATTTCACAGAGCATGCGCGGTGGAGTGTGTTAACCACGCATACTCTGAGATAAAGAAGCACGTGGTACGGTTACGTCATTTGTGACGTAACCGTACAGTGTGAAAGCCGGAAGCCGGAAGCAAGGCAGAAGACTAAATGGACGGGTCTGCACAGGAAGTGCAGATTTTGCTTCACTAAGGGGGCGGTGACGGAGGAGGATATACGACGCTACAGCCATCTGATGAAACGTAAGTACATTGTAAAGTTATATCATTTTCATTGTTTTATTTAAATAAATGTAATTTTTTAGTTCCGGAATACCCCTTTAAACCATCTCATCCCACTGTTCAACACAAAAGTCACTCTTATAAACCACTGAACCAATTGCAAACTTGCTACATTCTCCTGCTATTAGCTGATGGGGACATCTCTCCCAACCCTAGTCCACCCTTTTCTTCTGCCAAGCTCAACTCCTTACCTGCCACACATAGGAACCCTGCTAATCTTCTTAACATCCCTTGTATGTCTTTTCCTGTCTCTTTTAACTGTGCGCTCTGGAATTCTCGGTCCGTGTGCAACAAACTCACTTTTATTTATGACTTATTCCATTCTAACTCTCCCAACCTCCTGGCTCTTACAGAAACATGGCTACACCTGTCTGGCACTGCTTCCCCTGCTCCTCTATCTTATGGTGGTCTCCACTTCTCTAATGTCCCCAGAAAAGGCAGGGTGGAGAAGTACGCATACTTCTTTCCGCACACTGCACTTTACTGGTCATTCCCCCACTACTCTCACTCACATTTCCCTCTTTTGAAGTCCACACCCTCAAACTCTTTCACCAATTCTCCCTCTGAGTGACAGTTGTCTACCGCCCCCTCCCCCCCCCCCGGCTCACCGCGTCGATTCCTGGATCACTTTGCTGCCTGGCTTCCACAATTCCTATCCTCTGAAACACCCACTCTCATCATGGGTGACTTTAACATCCCCATTGATAACCCAATCTCCTCATCTGCCTCCTAGTTTCTGTCTTTAACCTCCTCCCTAGGTCTGTCACAATGCACTAATTCTCCCACACATGAAGACGCCCATTTACTTGACCTTGTCTTCATCCGTCTCTGCTCAGTTTCTGACTTTAATAACTCTCCTCTCCCACACTCGACCACAATTTTCTCTCCTTTAATATAAAAAATTCTCTGCCTCCTCAGGGCATGCCTATCTATCAAGCATACAGAAATCTACATGCGATTAACACTCAGCAACTCATAGACAGTCTACAGTCTACATTATCCCCTATCTCTTCCCTCTCCTGTCCCAATCTGGCCACCAAACATTACAATAACACTCTCAAAAATGCTTTGGATGAAGCAGCCCCCCCCCTACACTCCGAACCACCCTGCAATGACGTCCACAACCCTGGCACATGCCTCAATCTCGCTTTCTGCAGCGGTGCTCAAGATGTGCTGAAAGTCTGTGGCGAAAATTGCATTTATCAGCAAACTTCCTACATTACAAATTTATGCTGAGAACTTACAACTCTGCCCTTCACCGAGCGAAACAAGTCTATTTCACCTCTCTCATCTCTACACTATCTAATAATCCAAAACGACTCTTTGATACTTTTCTTTCCTTCCTTAGTCCTAAAGTGCAGACGCCGATCACAGATCTCAGTGCTGAAGACCTGGCCACTTATTTTAAAGTTAAAATATCCAACATTCCGCATGATATTATCTCCTAGTCCCCTAGTAACATCGATCCCCTTCACTCCCGCACTCTTCTTCACTTTCAGCATTTGTCCCAATAACCAAAGAAGTTACTAGGCTCTCTCTTCTTTACATCCTACTACCTGCCCTAGTGATCCTATTCCCTCATACCTCATCCAGTCTCTCTCCCCGGCTGTCACTAGTCACGTGACTAAATTATTTAACCTCTCTCTTTCTTCTGGAATCTCTGCCTCATCTTTTAAACATGCCGTTATACACCCATTATTGAAAAAAAACAACTCTTGACCCATCTAGCGCTGCTAACTACCGACCTGCCTCTAATCTCCCCGTCATCTCCAAACTCCTGGAACGTTTGGTCTACTGTCACCTTATTTGCTATCTCTCTGCTAATTCCATTCTTGACACTTCACAATCTGGTTTCCGCATTCTACAAACCACAGAACCTGCCCTTACTAAAGTCTCAAAACATCTCTTGGCGGCTAAAACCAATGACAAATACTCTCTACAGATTCTTCCAGATCTTTTTGCAGCCTTTGACACTGTAGACTACAAACTCCTACTTAACATACTCCAATCTATTCGCCTTGTAAACACGTCTCTCTCATGGTCTATATGAACTATTTAATGAGTGAGAAAGAACGACATTTAACACTGTCCCCTCAGAGAGGCAGGAGGCTGCCGCCTGAGGTGAGAGTCGTCCTTCTCCTCATGGCAGGTGTGTCCCTGGATAGATAGACAGACAGACAGAGACAGACAGAGACAGACAGACAGACAGACAGACAGACAGACAGATAGACAGATAGATACCTGTCCTTTCTGGGTGTAAAGCTTAGAGAATGAGGCTGGCTAGGATGCAGTATATACTACCGAGCAAATGAAAATCCATCAACCACTATTTTTGACACTTCCTGGCATGTCTGGTGTTAATTGTAGTGGATTTTCCCTATTACTAGTGTTTCTGAGAGCTTTCAGTCTTGATCTTTTGACTTCTTAGTCTGACTTGACGTCAGACGCCGTTGAAAACGGCTAGACAGCTACTTTACCTGTTGTGTTGCCTCTGGTAGCAATTTTGAGTGCTAGTTACTTTATATGGTTCTTATCAAGCTTAGCTAAAGACTTAATACCTGCAGAACCACCTTGCAGAAAAATAAAATGATGTTCAAAAAATTATGCCAACATAAAGTAGACATATGGGAAATGTTACTTAGTAACTATTTTGTGTGGTATTACTATCTGTCTTACAAGCAGATATATTCAAATTTAAAAAAAAACGGATTTTGGCAATTCTTCTCAAAATTTTAGTGTTTTTCACAAATAAGTAATGAATTTATCGACAAAATTTTACCCCTGACATAAAGTGCAATTTGTCACGGGGAAAAAAAATCTCCGAATTGCTTGGCTAGGTGAAAGCATTCCAAAGTTATTACCACATAAATTGACACGTCAGATTTTAAAAATGGGGCTCTGTCGTTTAGTACAAAAATGGCTGCGACAGGAAGGGGTTAACGTTATATTTTAATAGTTGTCATTTATTCAAAAATCCCAGGACATTTAGTCCCCTTCTGACTCATAATTAACTAGTCTCTAGTTTTCATGGGGAAAAATGCAATTAAAAAAGGTATTGCGTTTATATCATATTCCCTCTGGATGAAGTCCTTACACCAGCACTCCATATAAATACACCGGACACTTTACATTTACAATTGGAATTGCTTATTCATCTTCCAGAGGGCATGTGAGTGTTATTTTGGAGAAACCTGGTGCATATGCAATGTTTAATATATCTCCCACTTAGTGTATTCAATAATTTATGCATGAGAAAATTTTTGGCACATGCAAGCCGGAGACTGTCTAAAGAAATCTGACATTATTTCCAAATATTGGTAGCTTCATTTTCAATATCTTTAATATCACATTTGTTCACAATTTACTTATAAAAACTGTGAACATATTAATCCACTGTGAGAATTTAGAAGTGCGGATACATATTCAGACAACCACAGTCCACCAGACATCACCTAAAATTAAGTGCAACATCGAACAGATGATCAGATGATTTGTCCCCTTTTCACCTAAACACAAAAGAGAAATTTCATACCAATGCAATGTGTAGGTTAAAGGGGTATTCCAATCTTGGACATTTCTGGCATATCCTGTGCATATGCCAAAAATGGCAGATTTATGCGGGTCCCCCACCTATCCCTAGAATGGAGCCACTGACCCTCGTCCTACCTTTCTCTTGCTGTCCCTGGGCTTTGGCCACTGAGTTATTAGGTGGCCTGGAGTATGGAAACATCCAAGCTTGCTGAGCTACTCTATTTCCGTATCTCTTATAGAAGTTATTGGGAGTTAAGGAAACAGCGTAGCACAGCAAACGACACTGTTTCTCTACCTCACTGTGTAACGCTGTGCTACACTGTTTTCATAGCTCCTATTCACTTATAGATATAGATAAGGAAACAGAGTAGCTCAGCTGTTTCCATACTCTTGGCCATCTAGTAACTCAGTGGGCCAGTGACAGTGGGAAAAGGTAGGATGGGGGGTCAGGGGGCATCCTACTAGATATGGGAGCGGATCCCAGAGGTGGGACCTGCATATATCGAACATTTATGGCCTATCCTGTGGATAGGCCATAAATGTACGATATGGAAATACAGATTTTAGCTAAATTTACACCATGCCTGTGAATTGAATTCAGCAGGATCAATTATACTGGCACGTTCTCCTGTACATCCTCCAGTGCACATGATACTGTGTACAAGGTGCATCAGTAATCTACATTGGAGAAACAATAAAAAAATTACAAACAGGGATGAATCTTCACAGACATACAATAAAACAGGAGCTGGATACAGTCGTGGGAAAACACTTCTCTGGACTAGACCACAGTTTGACAGATTTAAAGGTCCTAATACTGAAGGGTCATTTTAAGAACAACAGAGAAAGAAAAAATTGGGAATTCAAGCTGATGATAAGATTCCAGTCATTGACACAAGGACTCAATATAACACCTGGATTTTATGAGCCGCTACATTGACACAAATCACATCCCCCATCAGACTGACTCCAGATCCCTTATCTCCTAAGTCATCACTCCTATAACCTCAGTTTATTGCCCCGGCTTATCTTAATGATGGATCACCTCATGTACTAATTCTCTTTGTGTAACATCTTAAATGTTGTGCTTTTTTCTAAATCATTCATTTGTATACCTGCCTGAGGAAGGAGCCTGTGTGCTCTGAAAGCTTGCATATTTAATTGTTATGGTTAGTCAAAAAAAGGTATCATACCTACTATACTTTTGTCTTTTTTGACACAAAAATATTTAACATTGCAGCAGTATAATTTGAAATAGTCCACTAAACATATGCCCCAGACAAAGTCAACAGTATACCTATACAGTTATATACGTCTGCCATTGACTGCCATAAAAAAAAAATGCTGTGCGGTACCTTTGCTGTACTCTTTCTTTGCATACAGTTGCATAAGTTGACTGTGTTTTAAATGCAGTTCATGCCACTTTATCCCAATGGCTACAGACCAAACATATGACAAAATAACACTGTTTTGGAGTACATTTGGCTATTGAAGTCTAGGGGCACCTATTATATACACCAAAAGGCTACCACAGACATGGTGTGAAACTAGCTATAGTTGGCCTAGTGCTTTGTACCTGAATAGTTTAAACAGGTGAAATCTAAACTGTTTGGGAATCCTGCAATTATAAAAGGTCTCAGACAACTATTCTACATAAAACATTGGTATATAAAAAAAGATTTGCTGAAAAGAAGTAGTGAGCATCTGTATTATATTCTATAGTAAACTCTCAGAGGTAAGGGATCATTCTAGCTAAATTTTAGTATGTAGGGATTCAACCAGAATGATGCTGGCATTAAAAATAATAATAATAATAATAAAAATACATTCTTGTGTTAATTGTTTACTGTTTTGATTTAAAAAAAATAATAACATTTGTCATTAACCATCATTTTCTTCTTGTTTATTGAACTATCAAAATAGACTGTAAAATGAGAAATGGGTCTAGCATTTCTGAATTTATTCTTCTTGGACTTTCCAACCCTCCTGAATTGGGAATCCTCTTGTTTTTGGTATTACTTGCCATGTACTTAGTAGCTTTAGCTGGTAATCTAATTATTATCATTATTACAAATTTAGACCCCATATTAAAAACACCAATGTATTTCTTCCTTGGTAATCTTTCCTTTCTGGATATAATCTGCACTACATCAGCTGTCCCAAAAATGTTGTTCAATTTATATACTCAGCAAAAAGTTATATCTTTCAATGGATGTATTGTTCAGATGTTTTTTTTCACTGTTGGTATGGACACTGAGTTCCTTCTGTTAACTTTTATGTCCCTTGATCGATACTTGGCTATCTGTAACCCATTAAGGTACAATCATATTATGAGTAAAAAATCTTGCTTCACTATGTCAATTGTGGTGTGGGCCTTTGGTTTTTCGAGTTCTTCTTTTCATTCTTCAAGCACTTTATGGTTGTCATTTTGTGGACCGAAAGAGATTAATCATTTTTTTTGTGAAGTCCCTCAGGTACTAGCATTATCCTGCTCGGATATCTCGTTAAACAAGTATGTGCTGATATGTACAGATCTTATATTAGGACTTATCTGTATTATCCTCATTTTTATTTCATATGTGTTTATAATGTTTGCTATATTAAACATCCGTTCGGTTGAAGGCAAGAAAAAAGCTTTCTCTACTTGTGCCTCTCATATCACTGTAGTTCTGTTATTTTATGGAACATTAATTTTTGCCTACTTTAAACCTTCTGATGAATCTTCAAATATGGACAAAGAGATTGCTGTGTTTTATACTATTGTTATACCAATGCTGAACCCAATCTTGTATAGCTTAAGGAACAAGGAAGTAAAATTATCCATTCAAAAATGTATTTTAAGAAAAATATTGCCTAGCGCTAAATTCTGATCTGCAACACCATAATCTAGAATGTAAAATAAAGACTTTTATCAATATTGCTCAATCTACTGCTTCATCTGTATCTGTTAGCACTTTTAGGACCAGTTCATAGTGAGTTTTTTTTTACAGTTTTTTTTGGCGCGGAAACCGGATCGGGAAACGCACCAGAAAATGGACGAAAATGCCTCCCATTAATTTCAATGGGAGGCGGAGGCGATTTTTTTCCCGCGAGCAGAAAAACCGTCTCGCGGGAAGAAGAAGCAACATGCCCTATGTTCGGGCGTTTACATCTCTGACCTCCCATTGACATCAGTGGGAGCCAGAAAAAGCATATTTCACACCGTTTTCTGCCCGCGGCGCTCAATCGACATTGGCAAAAATCGCCACAAAAAAATGCGGCAAACGCCATGCAGGCAGATGAAAATATAAAATATACGATTTTATGGTATATTTAGATCGATATTGCTAAAGATGTGTTAATACAAAGGCAAAGGTTGGGGAATTTAGCCTGAAAATGTATGCAGCTTGCATTTGCAGGTTCTGGGGAAAGTCAATACATTCATAGTCTTAAAAAAAGGAATTGCTTGAATGAATATGGGGCCATATTTATATCCCCCAATCTGTGCTGTAAAATTCCAATTGTTTTTAACCCCTTCCCTCTTTGGCCACTTTTTATCCTCCTGACAGAGCCTCATTTTTCAAATCTGACATGTTTCACTTTATGTAGTAATAACTTTGGAATGCTTTTAAATATTCAAGCGATTCTGAGACTGTTTTCTCGTGACACATTGGACTTTATGTTACTGGCAAAATTTGCATGATATGTTCAGTATTTAATTGTGAAAAACACCAAAATTTAGCGAAAAATTTCAAAAATTAGCATTTTTCTCAATTTAAATGTATCTGCTTATAAGACAGGCAGTTATACCACACAAAATTGTTGCAAACTAACATCCCCAATATGTCTACTTAAGATTGGCATAGTTTTTTTAACATCCTTTTGTTTTTCTAGGACGATACAAGGCTTTGAACTTTAGCAGCAATTTCTCATATTTTCAAGAAAATTTCAAAAGGCTATTTTTACAGGGGCCAGTTCAGATGTGAAGTGGCTTTGAGGGCCTTACATATTAGAAACCCCCAAAAAGTCACCCCATTTTAAAAACTTCACCACTCAAAGTATTCAAAACAGCATTTAGAAAATGTCTTAACCCTTTAGACGTTTCATAGGAATTAAAGCAAAGTAGAGGTGAAATTTACAAATTCATTTTTTTTTTTGCAGAAATTAATTTCTAATCCAATATTTTTTTTATAAAACAGAAAGTTTTACCAGAGAATTGCAACTCAATATTTATTGCCCAGGTTCTGCAGTTATAGGAAATATCCCTCATGTGGCCGTAGCATGTTACTGGACTGAAGCACCGGCCTCAGAAGCAAAGGAGCACCTAGTGGATTTTGGGGCCTTATTTTTATTACAATATATTTTAGGCACCATGTCAGGTTTGAAGGGCTCTTGCGGTGCCAAAGCAGTGGAAATCCCCCAAAAGTGACCCCATTTGGGAAACAACACACCTCAAGGAAATTATCTAGGGGTAGTGTGAGCTTTTTGACCCCACAGATTTTTTGAAGAAATTATTGGAAGTAGGCCCTGAAAATTAAAATCTACATTTTTTCAAAGAAAATGTAGGTTTAGCTATTTTTTTCTCATTTCCACAAGGACTGAAGGAGAATATGTACCACAAAATTTGTAAAGCAGTTTCTCCCGAGTAAAACAATACCCCACATGTGGTAATAAACGGCTGTTAGGGCTTAGAAGGGAAAGAGCGCTATTTGGCTTTTGGAGCTCAAATTTAGCAGGAATGGTTTGCGGAGGCCATGTCGCATTTGGGGACAAAACAATAAAAACGCCCAAAAAGTGACTCCATTTAGGAAGCGAAACCCCTTGAGTAATTCATCTAGGGGTGTAGTGAGCATTTTGACCCCACAGGTGTTTCATAGAATTTATTAGAATTGGGCAGTAAAAATAAAAACAATCCTTTTTCTTCAATAAGACATAGCTTTAGCACAACATTTTTCATTTTCTCAACAAATAAAGGAAAAAAAGAACCCAATATTTGTAAAGCAATTTCTCCCGAGTACGACAATACCCCATATGTGGTCATAAACTGCTGTTTGGGCACACGGCAGGGCTCAGAAGGGAAGGAGTGCCATTTGGAGTGCAGATTTTGCTGGATTGGTTTCTGGGCGCCTGTGGGACCAAAATAGTGGAAACCCCCCAGTTTGGAAACTACACCCTGCATTTACCTAGGGGTGTAGTAAGCATATTAATCGTGCAGGTGTTTTGTAGAATTTAGTGTGCACTCGATGTTGCAGAGTGAAAATGGGATTTTAACTTTATGGGGTAATAACTTCAGAATGCTTAAACATATCCAAGCGATTCTGAGATTGTTTTCTCGTGAGACATTTGGGCTTTATGTTAGTGGTAAAATTTGGTCGATATATTCAGTGTTTATTTGTGAAAAATAGCAAAATTTAGAGAAAATTTGGAAAAAATAGCATTATTCTGTATTTAAATGCATCTGCTTTTAAGACAGAGAGTTATACCACCCAAAATAGTTACTAGTTCACATTTCCCATATGTCTACTATATGTTGGCAACATTTGTTGAACATTCTGTTTTATTTCTAGGACGTTACAAGGCTTAGAACATAAGCAGCAATTTCTCATATTTTGAATATAATTTCAAAAGGCACTTTTTTTTTAGGTACCAGTTCAGTTCTGAAGTGGCTTTGAGGGGCCTATATATTAGAAACCCCCATAAAACACCCCATTTTAGAAACTAGACCCCTCAATGTATTCAAAAAAGGGTAAAGGTGAAATTTTAAAATTATTTTTTTTTCTCAGAAAATCCTTTTTTTTTTGTCCTGTAAAACAGAAGGGTTTACCAGAGAAACGCAACTCAATACTTATTGCCCAGATTCTTCAGTTTTTAGAAATATCCCACATGTGGCCCTAGTGTGCCCATGGACTGAAACACCGGCCTCCGAAGCAAAGGAGCACCTAGAGGATTTTGAGACATCCTTTTTGTTAGATTATATTTTAGGCACCATGTCCGGTTTGAAGAGGTCTTGTGGTGCCAAAACAGTGGAAACCCCCAAAAGTGACCCCATTTGGCAAACTGCACCCCTCAAGGTTTTTATTGAGGGGTATAGAGGGCATTTAGACCATACGGTTGATTTGCTGTATTTTGTGGATTTAGGCAGTGAAATTGAAAATCACATATTTTTCCAATAAAAGTTACAAAATTTTAATTTTTACAAGGAATAAAGGAAAAAAAACACCCCAACATTTGAAAAACAATTTTTCCCGATTACGGTAATACCCCACATGTGGTGATAAACTGCTGGTTGGACAAACGGCAGGGCTCAGAAAGGCACGAGCGTTATTTGGAATGTCGATTTTGCTGGATTGGTTTCTGGGCGCCATGTCGCATTTGCAGAGCTTCTGAGGTACCAGGACAGGGGAAACCCCTTAAAAGTGACCCCATTTTGGAAACTTAGACCCCTTGAGGAATTCACTGTAGTTTTCATGGGGTGCATGCGACTTTTTGATGAGCAATTATTATATTTTTTATTTTATTTTTTTTAAGAAAAAATGGTTAAACCATTTTTTTCGTAACACAGAAAGTTTTAACAGAGTAATGCAACTCAATATTTATTTCCCAGATTCTGCAGTTTTTAGAAATATCCCACATGTGGTCCTAGTGTGCTTATGTACTGAGGCACATGCCGCAGAAGCAAAGAAGCACCTAGTGGATTTTGGGCTTCCTTTTTATTAGAAAATATTTGAAGGGCTCTTGCGGTGCCAATACAGTGGAAATCCCCCAAGAGTGACCCAATTTGGGAAACTAAACCCCTCAAGGAAATTATCTAGGGGTATAGTGAGCATTTTGACCCCACAGGTTTATTGCAGAAATTATTGGAAGTAGGCCGTGAAAATTAAATTCTACATTATTTCAAAGAAAATGTAGGTTTAGCAAATGTTTTCTAATTTCCACAAGGACTAAAGAAGAAAAAATCACCACAACATTTGTAAAGCAATTTCTTCCGAGTAAAACGATACCCAACATATGGTCCTAAATGGCTGTTTGGACACACGGCAGGGCTTAGAAGGGAAAGAGCGCCATTTGTCTTTTGGAGCTTAAATTTAGCAGGAATGGTTTGCGGAGGCAGTGTCGCATTTGCAATGCCCCTGACGGACCAAAATAAAGAAAAGGCTCAAAAAGTGAAGTTAGCTCCAAATTTTTCATTTTCTCAACAAACAAAGGAAAAAAAGAACCCCATTTGTAAATCAACTTCCCTGGAGTACGGAAATACCCCATATGTGGTCATAAACTACTGTTTGGGCACACGGCAAGGATCAAAAGAGAAGGAGCGCCATTTGGATTTTCGAGTACAGATTTGTTGGATTGATTTCTTGGCACCATGTCGCTTTTGCAAAGCTCCTAATGTACCAGTACAGCGGAAACTCCCCAAAAGTGACTCCATTCACGGAACTGCACCCCTTGAAGAATTAATCTACGGGTGTAGTGAGCATTTTGACTGCACAGATGTTTCATAGATTTTATTAGAATTAGGCAGTGGAAATTTAAAAAAAATCCTTTTTCTTCAATAAGACGTAGCTTTAGCTCAAAATTGTTTATTTTCTCAACAAATAAAGGAGAAAAAGAATCACAAAATTTGTAACGCAATGTCTCCCTAGTACGACAATACCTCATATGTGGTCATAAACTGCTGTTTGGGCACACAGTAGGGCTAAGAAGGGAAGGAGCGCCGTTTACCTTTTGGAGTACAGATTTTGCTGGATTGGTTTCTGGGCGCTATGTCGAATTTGGAAAGCCCCTGTGGGACCAAGACAGTTGAAAGCCCCCAGAAGTGACCCCATTTTGGAAACTACACCCCTCAAGGTATTCACCTAGGTGTGTAGAGAGCATGTTAACGGTGTTTTGCAGAAATTTGTGTGCACTTGATGTTGCAGAGTGAAAATGGGATTTTTTCCAATAGATATGCCTATAAATGGTGCCCAGCATGTGCCACCATAACAAGGCAGCTCTCTAATAACTATGATGTGTTTCCCAGTTTTAAAAACACCCTACATGTTGCCCTAATCTTTTGTCTGGACTACTGACAGGGCACAGGAGTGAAAGAGTACCATGCGAAGTTGAGGCCTAGTTTGGCAACTTACACAGTATTGGTTCACAATTGCAGAGGCTCTGATGTGAAATAATAAAAGAAACCCCTGAGAAGTTACCCCATTTTGGAAACTACACCCTCAGGCATTTATTAAGGGGTGTAGTGAGCATTTTCACCCCACAGGTCTTTTCCAATTATTGTGTTTCGGATGGTGCAAAGTAAAAATTTGAATTTTTCCCTAGATGTGACATTTCAGTGGGAAATATGTCATGCCCAGCTTGAGCCACTGGAGACACACACCCCAAAAATTGTTAAAAGGGTTCTCCTGGGTATGGCGATGCCATATATGTGGAAGTAAATTGCTGTTTGGGCACACTGTAAGGTTTAGAAGGGAGGGAGCACATCAGAGCATGGTCAAGTGGTATAATAATGGGGCAAACAATAAAATAATCCATAGATGTGTGTAAGGGTATGTTCACACGCGGAGTCAAAAATATCTGAAAATACGGAGCTGTTTTCAAGGGAAAACAGCTCCTGATTTTCAGAATTTTTTAAGCCACTCATGATTTTCGCTGCGTTTTTGGAGCTTTTTTCAATAGAGTCTATGAAAAACAGCTCCAAAAACGTCCCAAGAAGTGTCCTGCACTTCTTGTTCACGGCCGTTCTTTTACTCGGCCGTTTTTCAAAACGTCCGCTTAAAAAAACAGCCCATCGTACAGAATGCCATTTTTCTCATTGATTTCAATAGGCAGATGTTTGGAGGCGTTCAGCCTATGTGTGAACCAGTGGCGGATTAAGTAGACCATGGGCCCTGGGCTGTTACCCAAACTTGGGCCCCCCTTCCTCACCGCCGCCCTGCCGCGCCGTAACTATTTTTAACACTACCTTTTTGGGCAAGCATTAACAGTGTTACGATTTCCCTTGTCACAGCGCGGTGTCCCTACATACTGACAGTATCACACTGTGCAGGGACACAACCTCCTGACAAGGGGAATTGTCTATCAGTCCTGGACTGCAGAAAGACTTTTTGTGAAATACAAGGATTCCTATAATAAACATGTCAGGAGAGGTGACAGATTCTCTATAAATCTAGTGACTCACAGGTGACGACGTCTCAGATTCTAGTAGTTTTTTTCCTCTTTTCTTCTCCATCCGGTCCAGCGCTCATGACGACTTCTCCCGGCCATGACTCATTTCTGCAGAATTTGCCACTCAGACGTCTCCTCACTTTTCCAACATTTCCACACCTATAAACGAAAATAAAGTTATTATGGTGCCACATACTGTACCCCTAAATATAATAGCACCAAACACTGCGCGCCTGAATATAATACCACGCACTGTAAAACACCACATACACACAGCCCCCTGTACATAGTGCCACACACAGCCCCTGTAGATATTACACACCCCCATAGATATCGCCATACACAGCCCCCTCTATATATCATACATCCCCCCCCGTAGAGAGCGTTACACACAGCCCCCTATAGATAGTGCCATACAGCCCCCCTGTAGAGCGCCACACATCCCTCCCCCTCTTGTAAATAGTACCAAAAAGCCCCCCCCTATAAAGAGCACCACACACATACCACTGTGGATAGCACTATACTGCCCCCCCTTGTATATAGTGCCACACAGCGCTCCCCCTTGTATATAGTGCCACACAGCGCTCCCCCTTGTATATAGTGCCACACAGCGCTCCCCCTTGTATATAGTGCCACACAGCGCTCCCCCTTGTATATAGTGCCACAGGGTTATGTACACATTTAAAAACTTTATATTATAATTTATATATATATATATATATATATTTATTAGTATGTGTGTGTATCAGTGTGATTGATTGAATTTATTAAAAAATATTTTTACTTTTTGAGATACAGGTGCTTTGTTTCTGACAGGATCAGTGACACGCAGGATCCACCTCAAATCTATCACATCTAAGATTATAATTTAGCGCTGGGCCCATTTCACTGATCCCGTCAGTCCTGCTGACCTGACGGATACAGGATACAAAGCAGCTGTATCTCAAAAAGTGAAAATATTTTTTAATAAAACGTAATTACAAAGTTGCACCAAACACACATTTTTATTAAAAAATAAATAAAACCGACGTGATTTTTGCGACGTTTTTTTCCGTAGACAATGCAGGTTTCGCTTTTTATCGTTTTTATACACACCTTTTTTGCAATTTTAGAATTTTTATTCATAGTTTGAAAATAATAGTAAAAAAATAAGCTTTTTTACGTTTCAGCTATTTTTTTTTTGGTAATATAGTTTTACCCTAAAATAGACCTTTTATTTGTAATCGTCATTGTTTACCGTAAATTTTTATATATTAAATGTCTATATTAGGGTAATTGGGTCAGCGCTGGCGTTACAACAATGATTGGCGGGGGGGGGGGAACGTTTTTTTTGGGTTGGGTATTTTATGTGTATTTATTTAATTTTTTTTTGCACTTTACTTTACAATTTTTTTATTACTGTGGTCTGTCTGTCAGAGGTCAAAAAAGACCTTTGGGAACTTTATATATTTTTTTTCTTTGTTTTACACCATGTTTTTCCACTGTAACTGGGGCTGTACAGCAGCCCCAGTTACAGGGGAAATCAACCCTCTCATAGTGACGATTGTCACTAATAGGGCTGTGCTGGGTCTAGTTAGACCCAGCAACAGTCTGCCACTAACGGCACCCGGAGATCATGTGACCAGTCACATGATCACCGGGAGGAAGAGAGACAGCGCCGCTGCTGCTGTCTCTATTCCTGTACACAGCGCGCGTTCAGCGCTGTGTACAAGTCATCAGAGAAGACAGAAGCAGTGAAAGCTGCTTCTATCCTCTCCTCAGGGTCCCCGGCAGTCACTGACAGCCGGAGACCCGACATTCAGCTGCCCGATCGCGCGGGCAGCAAGTTAAAACCCGAGCCGTAGAAAGTCTATGGCTCGGGTTTTAACCCGTTCCTGACCGCTGGCCGTAAAAATACAGCCAGCGGTCGGGAACCAGTTGGGCGGGAGGTTAAGCCAACTAACCTCAGCGCCGGTGACCGCCCGCCCGGCTCTTCTCTTGCTGCTTTGGAGTAACAGAACAGCCGTCCGTCGCTGTTCTGTTACTCAATGGCTGCGGCCCGCACTTGTCAGGGAGGCGTGTCCTACCCCTTTCCCGGCCAATTCCCTGCTCCTCCTCCTCATCTTCGGCAGTTAGCAGCGCTAGCGCGCTGAATATATTTCTGATGATGTGCGGTTCGGGCTGCCATGGGCCCCCTGGAAGCCTCGGGCCCCGGGTGGCCGCCCGAATCGCCCATATGATAATCCGCCACTGGTGTGAACATACCCTTACTCTGTGAAGCAATCCTTTATGCACAGGCCAGTGTCGCATTTATAATTGGTGTCCTTACTTATCCCCTTTTGGTCCACACTCCGCACCTTTGCAGTTTGGGGAATTTGGCTGGGAAGTGTTGTCCTGGTATAATACGGGCACCCTCGCTTTCAGCAGATATGTTTGAGCCCTCCCCTTCCTAGTTCCCTATTTTTAGGGGCCTTGATAATTCACCACTTGAAACAGAAGAAATGTTTCCCTCGGGCCGGCACAACTGCATATTTTTATTTCCTGGCTTATTGGAGCCTTAAGTAATTTAATTTTTTCATAGACGTAGTGGTATGAGGGCTGGTTTTTTTGCGGGACAAGCTGTAGCTTTTATTGGTACCATTTTGGGGTACATGCAACTTTTTGATCACTTTTTATCCTTTTTTTTGGGAGGCAATGTGAAAAAAAAAACAGCCTTTCTGGCATCGTTTTTTAGTTTTTTTAAAATAACGTTCATCACGCGTCATAAATTACTCGTTAACTTTATTCTGTGGGTCAGTACGATTCCGGCGATACCAAATTAAAATTACTTTTGTAAAAAGAATGTATTTATTCTGTCACCATGTTTTAAGAGCCATAACTTTTGAATTTTTTTGTCGACGGAGCTGGATGAGGCCTTGTTTTTTTGCAAGACGAGCTATAGTTTTTATAGGTACCATTTTTGGATTCATGCGACTTTTTGATCACTTTTTATTTTACATTTTGGAAGACAAAGTGACCAAAAAAACAGCAATTCTGGCAGCAATTTTTTATTTAATTTTTTTCACGCCGTTCACTGCGCGGGACAAATAAAATAATATTTTTTTAGCTCAGGTCGTTAGGGACGCAACGATACCAAATATGTATGGTTTATTTCTTTTTTTCAATAATAAATGACTTGATAAGGGAAAAAGTTGATTGTGTTTTATTTTATTACTTGAAATTTTATTTTATTTTTGACAACTTTTATTTTTACTTTTTTTACACTTTTTTTTACACTTTAAGGTCCAACTGTTTGATTGATGTTCTAATAAATTACGCTACCTATGTAGTGCAATGTATTAGAACTGTCAGTTGTTCACTGACAGCAAGCCGATCAGGCTCCGCCTCTGGTCGGGGCCTAATCGACTTCCGTAATGGCAGACAGGAGGCCATTGTTAGGCCTCCTGTTGCCATAGTAGCAGTCGGCAGACTTGCCATCGCAAGGCAGGGCTGCTGATTTACTACAAACTACTAAGATGCAACGATCTCTTTCAATCACTGCATCTAAGGGGTAAATGGCAGGAATCTGAGCTAGCGCCAGTTCCTGCCGTCACAGCGGGGTGTCCGCTGTACCATACAACGGACACCCACTGCTGATGATGCCAGCTCAGCTTCTGAGCCGGCGCCATCTTGCCGATGGTACCGGAAGCCTTTTAGGCCCCGCCCCCGAGCAGGGCATAGGAAGATTCTGTTGCCGGCAGACCAGGAGGCCAATATTAGGCCTCCGGTTGCCTTTGCAGCCACAGGAAACCCAGCGATTACGCTGCTGGGGTGCCGGTGGCTAAAAAACCCCTCACATGCTGCGATCTCTATTGAACGCAGCATCTGAGGGGTTAATCGGCTGGATCAGACACTAGCTCCGGTCCTAGCTGTTACATCAGGGTACCAGCTGTAACATACAGCTGGCACCCGGCGATAATGGTGCGGGCTCAGTTCCTGAGCCCACACTATCACTGTGATGTAATGGTACTGCACTTTGCGGGAAGCCCTGCCTGACAGCGCCGTATATATACAGCGGATGTCGGGAAGGGGTTAATCTAATATAGCTGTAACTTGAGGAAGAAAATCAATAACATGACTGATCTCTTGATTTTCATTTTATTACTTGTTGATGCTGTAATATTTGTATTTACAATTCTAAAAATTCAACCCTCATTGTTCTCAGACTGTTAAGCCATAATATTGTTCTTATATAAAATTGCAGTTATTTGCAGTACAATTGCAGTTACATTGTGAAACAAATATTTTCTATGAGTAAAAAAGTTGCATACGACCTTGCAACTATGGCAAGATTTATGATTGCATTGAAAATGTTGCCATATTTCCAAGATCTATTGTGACCTTTTAATCATAGGGAATAATTGAAGTAGCATGGTGACCAGGATTTTTCTGTGCTTTTATTGCTACTTACAGCAAATTTATGATGCTGTGTAGTACTAACCTATAGTATATGTCTATGTCAGAAAACATGTCCAACTTGAACTGTCCTCCCATTTCTCATTAAACTATCCCTTTGACCATCTACAATATGGCTTCTAACCTCAGCACTCTACTGAAGCGGCCTTAAAGAGGATCTGGCACTAGTTTAGTAATGACCAATCTCCTAGCTAATCTAATAGGTGCTGACACGCTGATAATGCTAGTGCAAATTGTGTCCCAAAATGTTTTTTTATTTGAAAAATTCTGAGCTTTTTTCTTAATATGCAAATTAGGCTATATTAGCCAAAGGGGCGTTATTGCTGCTGTCTGTGTGGTCGGTTACGTTGTTGTCTGTATGTCGCTGTCTGTTCAGCGTCATACAGCTTCTCCCCTTCCCTGCACAGAGTGATCTCAGCTTCAATCGCGAGATCACACTGTCTTTGCATTTCCGGCCGCAGGTCCTTCACCACATCGCCTAGGCGCTCAACCAGGAAGATGGTCTCTCTCTGGTGAAGGACTTGTGGCCGGAAAAGTAGAGATTGCGTGATCTTGCGATTGTAGCTGAGATTACACTGTGCAGGGAAGGGGAGAAGCTGTATGATGCTGATTGTACAGCGTCATACAGACAACAGAGACACCGCCCACAGAGAAAGAGCAGCGTTACAGCCCCTTTGGCTAGTATAGCCTCATTTGCATATTAAGAAAAAAGTTCATAACTTTTAAAATAAAAAATTGTTTTGTCACACAATTTGCACTAGCATTATAAGCGTGACAGCACCTATTAGATTAGCTAGGAGATTGGTCATTACTAAACTAGTAACAGATCCTCTTTAACCAAAGTCACTAATGATTTATTAACTGCCAAGCATCATGACGTAACTCTGTGCCCGTCCATCTAGACCTGTCCTCTGCCTTTAACACAATCAACCACTCCCTCCTCTTCCCTTGGCATAATAGACTTGGCCCTCTTCTGGATCTCCTCATACCTCACCAACTGAACATTTAGTGTCTCCCACTCATTGAAGCCCTTTTCACATCCTACCTCCTCCACTTCAAAACATTTCATGAATCCGCTCTTTCCTCAACCTCCAGTCATCAAAAATGCTAGCATATAACCTCAACAGATTATGCTCCAGATTATCTCCTCTTAAGATGTTCTCTTGGTTTTCCTCCTATCTTTCTAACCCAGCATTCAGTGTCTTCCACCCACACATAATCTTCTCTTTTCCTCTAGTCCTACTTTCTTGTGTTATTTTCGTCTATCAGTTGAATCTTCTTTCATGTATTCCTGCTTCCTTCACTTAACAAGAACAATCCTCTGCCACACATGAAATACCAATCTTCATGGAAAACACCATATTACCACTTCTGCCTAAGTGCTTATTAATAACTATTGCCTTTGCGCTATCTTTTAAATGTATCCCCTTTCTCCAATCTACAATCCATAACCCCATGAGACAACCAAGATGCTAGCTCATATTCCAGAAGGACTACTCTGGCCAATAAACGAAAATACTGGTAACCCTACAAATTACTCAAATCTCTGCTTGACTCACATACCTCTACTTTCATTCTTCAAATTCCACCCTTCTGTGTCAGTCCCTCCACTGGCTCCCTATAATACAGATAAGACAATGACAATTTTTAGCTGAACCCACAGAGAGCTGTGTCCCAGCTCTGTGAATGACCTTCTTCTGTCTCCCACTCTTCTACAACTTCAATCCTCTCCTCAAACTCTTGGATTCAGGGCATCTGTTGTGTCTCACCATTTTTCTAGAATTGCCTTCCTAATGCCATCCATCGCTCTTCAACCTTTTAGAACCTTGCTTTCTGAATATTGCCTCAATCTCACAAAAGTATAACAGTTTACTAATCTGCCTCCTTTCCCTTATAGATTGAAAGCTTTGGGCTATGTACAGGACTAGTTTATCTAGTCATTACTGTATGTAAACAATTTTTTGAAGAAAAGCCCTTAGGTTTTAGCATCAAGCAAAATTGTTTAAATTTAACTTTTTAGCCTATATGGGAAATCTTATTTTTGGTGATAGCCAAGCACTTCATTTGAATGAAGTTAATAATGCTGTAAGCATCATCTACCATGGCGTTTTTTGTTACCAGCAAATGTAACATCAATTCTTGAATTTTGAAAATGTCAGAACCTAGGCTCAGTGGTTAGCACTCTTGCCTTGTAGCACTACTCATTTTCTCCCTGTTTTTGTGTAAGTTTTGTCTGGGTACTCCGGTTTGCTCCCACACTCAAAAACAAACAAACATTCAGATAAGGAATATAACCAGAACTTAACTAGTCAAAAACAAATGTTCTCTCTTTTATTTATATTTATAGGAAAATAAAAATAATAATAATAATTTATCATTAACCCCTTGCCATCCCAGCCATTTTTTTATTTTTTTATTTTAATATTTCCTCCTTGCATTCCAAAAGCCATAACTTTTTCATTGCTCTATCGATATAGACGTATGAGAGATTGTTTTTTTGTCAGACAAGTTGTAGTTTTTCACGGCACCATTTGTTGTACCATAGAATGTACAAGGAATTTTGAAAAAATAATCTTTGTGGGGTGGAATGGTAAAAAACTGCGATTCCACCATTGTTTTTTTTAGGTTTCATTTTTATGTGGACCAATGTGGCAAAATCGAAGTGTTAATTTTATTCTGCAGTTATGTTTATGGCAATACTAAATTGATATTGCTTTTTCATGTTTTAAGACTTTTACACACAAAAAAATTAATTATGCAAAAAAAAACAACATATTTTGTGTTGCCATATTCTGACCCATAACATTTTTATTTTTCCCTCGATTGAGCTGTATGAGGGCTTGCTTTTTACAGGATGAGTAGCAGTTTTTATTAGTACATTGGGCATATGCGTCTTTTTAATCATTTTTCATTAAAAAAAATGTGTGAGAGACGGGGTGACCAAAAATCAGCAATTGTGTTTTTTTTATTTTTTACTTTTTCTGCGTTCATCATGCAAGTTGAAAAAAGTTATATTGTAGTAGTTTGGACTTTTACAGACGTGGCAATACCAATTGTTGTTTTGTTTTTTACATTTACTTTTAATATTTTTTTGTATATAAAAAAAATAAATATTTGATAAGGTTGAGGTACAGATGTAGCCGTCTTTACCTTGACTTTTAACGCAATGGCTAGGTCCATTATATTGACCTTTTGAATGACTTTTCAATGGCTTTTGTTCTGTGATATCACGTTGCAGCAAGTTATCAGAATCAAGTTAAAGATGGCTACATCCGCAAAGGCTCTGTGTACTTGAGTTCCTCCACATTAGACTCATCAAAACATGTCATTATCGACCTCGCTTTGTGTACAGGGACATAGTCATTCTCGAACAAGAATGGGCCTTCCGCAAACTGTTGACACAAAGTTGGAAGCATACTATTATCTAAAATGTCTAGTGTTGACATCTTAATTAACCGGAAATAAGGGGCCTATACTAAACCCTAAAAAACAGCCGCAGACCATTATGTGCATTCTTCTTGTATCCGCCAAACGCAGATTTGTCAATCATACTGTAAAGGGAAGTGTCCCATATATATATATATATATATATATATATATATATATATATATATATATATAAATGGGACAAAGTTTCTGTGACTGTCAGCACAGCGTGATCTTATGAAATCACGCTGGGCTGTGTGAGTAAGTCCCACACAAACTTTACCGAAGTGTCAGGAGTGTGAATATACATTGTGTCCTGGCTGGAGGTGATGTCTATTCACTCTCAAGACACTTCAGTAAAGTTAATGTCGGTGTATGTGACATCACATCATGATCTCGCTAGATCACGCTGTGCAGTGAATACAAATGGACATGAATGGAGGGAAGTGTATGATGCTGATTGGTCAGCGTCATACACTTCTCTTTACAATGCCCACTTGGTCAAAAGGAAGAAACTAATTATCATAAATCTAAAATTGCTCATAACTTGCTAAAAAAAATATCGTTTTTCCAAAATAAAAAACACTGTTGTTATCTACATTACAGCGCCGATCACATTATACAGAAGATAGGGCACTTATAATGTGGTGACAGAGCCACTTTTAGTCAAGGCCTGACAGGGCAAAAAGGGCAGAGTAGTAAGAGTGATGGATCAGATGTCCCAAATGGTGATCCCATCCAGAAAACTGTAGATAACAAGGTTACTAAAGTGCTACGAAAATGTAAGCGTGCGATCATTAGAAGTGAATCCCTAGCCATGCAGCACTTTAAAAGATCATGCACTGTTGACGGCCCTAAGTCCAGCAGTGCATGTAATATTAAATGTTTTGCATGTGCCGGCTCAGGCCATATTGCTAAGTACTGCAAGTCTTTGAGCACTGAGATGCAGAGCAAATGTGGTCCTATTAAATGTTTTAAATGTGGTCAGATGGGACATATTGCTAGAAACTGCCACGGCATAAGCAACCGTGGAAAGCCTAGTAAAGTAGCAAAAAAAAACGAGCACATTACATCAAATTGTGGGTTTGGACAGGGACAAAATGGATGCATGAGTGTCTCCTTACAGCCTTATGTGATCCACCAGGTGATAAAGAGTCGAAATGACCTACCACACTGGCGACGAGTTTAGGTCTGAATTTTAAGTAGGCCATAAATTACATGTTCACAGTGAGGTGATATCTCTTTGATGTCTGTACTGTGTGTTTATGGTCTGTTGTGTTTGTCCCCAGTTATACTTTTGTGTTTTCATTTTGTGGTTCCTTCACAGATCCCATTTTGGTGTATCCCTGGTTATCAGTAATATGTAGTTATACTATGTGGGTGTTGCCTTTATTTATAATACATAATATGAAAGCCACTCCAGGAAAATAACTGGAGAATCAGCCATTGGATAGTGGTGTATTTACTTGTTATGGTAACACATTTACATTTATAGTCGCAAAATGTTTTAATTGCTTGTTAGGATATTGTAACGTCCGTGGTCGCTAACCAAAAACTCCTCCCATCCTGTCGACGCCCTTCTCTCCAGAGATATCTGCACATGCGACCGTCCTGTTCTGCAGTGACCATTTGGGTGCACTCGCGAGCTCAGTCCAGAGCCGGAGCACACACATGTGTAAGATTGAGCTGATTGCTCCCAGATCACCCTGGACTATAAGAAGGGCTCTGCCCCTCCCTACAATGCCTGAGCGTGTTTTTATCTACCCATGTCTGTCTTGCAAATGGTTCCTTGAGTGTTTTCCAGTTCCAGTGTTCCTGCTACCTGTATCCTGTTTCCCGTGCTACCGTGTTCCTGTGCTATATTGAGTTGGAGTCGTGTTGTGTCGCCTACTACACCCACTGTGTTTCTCCGCACCTGTTGTCTGCCTGCTGCCAGAGTTCCATCCGAGCCTTAACCATCGCTGCTGTCTGTATTGTCACAGGTACCTTTATCCAAACTATAGACTAGAGACTATATTGACTTTGTACGCTGTTTGGCCCGCTGCTATACTGCTACGGCGGTACGGCCCAGTGGGTCCACATACCCACAGATCCTGACAGTGCGCTCAGGCCATGGACCCCGCTGGTCAACTCAAGACTGTGACGACATCACAAGCCATGCAGTCGGATATGCTAGTCTGCCAATTATAACAGGACCAACTCCTCCAGGCGGTGAACTCCAATACAGAGCGACTGGATTCACAAGCTGCAGTTCTCCCGGCACCTGCTCCTATTGCCTCTGCTGTTCCTCATACTACACCTCCTGGCAGTACGGCTCCTCAGACTACACCTCCTAGCAGTGCTGACCCCCGATTTTCTCTGCTACTTCCTCACCACTATGAAGGAGACGCGAGGACCTGCAGGGGATTTCTCAACCAGATCCACTTCAGCCTGTATGCCAAAGCATTTTCCACTGACGGCGCAAGGGTTGCTTTCATCGTCTCTCTCCTTACTGGCAGGGCGCTAGCATGGGCGAACACCATCTGGGAACGACAAGGACCAGAGATCCGTGATTTCCAGGGGCTCCTACGGACATTTCATATGGTATTTGAGGAACCTGGACGAGTCTCGTCGGCAGCCGCCTCCTTGCTGAAACTTCGCCAGGGAGACACCTCCGTGGGCGAGTACGCCATTCACTTCTGCACCCTATCGGGAGAGTTGTTATGGAACGACGAGGCCTTGGTGGCAACATTTTGGCAGGGACTGTCCCCAGTGATTATGGATGAGCTTGCCGCCCAAGATCTGCCATCTACCCTGGACGATCACATTCTTCTGGCCTCCCCGATTGACATAAGGATCCGAGAATGGTTCCGAGAGGCTCGTCGGGAGAGAGGACTCCCTAGTACGGCTCTCACATTTCAGCAACCCCTGCTGTCCTCATCTGGTGTTCCACCTAAGGAATCTTTGAAGATGGACCATCTCAGTCTCTCTATCCAGTAGAGACAATGCAGACGCACCTCGGGACTCTGTCTGTATTGTGGCCTCGGAGGCCATCTTGTGCGTCTGTGCCCCCAAAATCCCCAGAACCTAGGGTTGGTTGGAGAGACAACTCTGGGTGAGGAGGGACTATCTTCCAAGTTGTCCATCCCCGTGACCATAGTGTCCGGCGAGAGAACGCACCAGGTCTCTGCCTATCTGGACTCTGGATCCGCAGCTAACTTCATTCGGAGAGACCTGGTGGATTTTCTCCAGTTGTCCACAACCCCTTTGGAGAGGCCTTTGATTGTTGCCTCGGTGAATGAACTGCCTCTGCCAGACCCGATTGCAGCTGTAACTAAACCACTAGAGCTCCAAGTGGGAGCCCTTCATTCCGAGCTCATCTTATTTTTTGTCCTGCCCAGGGCTGTCAACCCGGTGTTGTTGGGTTTGCCCTGGCTCCGACTACATGCCCCAGTTCTGGACTGGAATTCTGGAGAGGTTCCCCAGTGGGGTTCCGAGTGCCTCAACCGTTGCCTGGGTCAGATCCATCTGGCCCAGTCTCCCCAGTCTCGGTAATTGGCAGAATTGCCTTCTCACTACTCTCAGTTTGCGTATGTCTTTAGCAAGAGGGAGGCGGAGACGCTGCCCCCACACCCGGCGTATGACTGCCCTATTGAACTGGTTCCTGACACGTCCCTTCCCTGTGGAAGGGTATACCCTCTCTCCTTGCCAGAGACTCAGTCTATGTCGGCCTATATTAAGGATAATTTGGAGAGGGGCTTCATATGGAAATCCCCCTTCCCGGCCGGGGCCGGGTTCTTCTTCATCAAGAAGAAGAATGGATCTCTTTGACTCTGCATCGACTACCGGGGTCTCAACCAGATCACGGTAAAAAACAGATATATGTTGCCATTAATTTCGGAAATGTTTAATCGCATACAAGGAGCCAAAATTTTCTCATCCTGATTTGTCTCTGCAGTTTTCGTTGGAGGTGGACGCCTCCTCTGTCGGTGCTGGCATACTTCTGCTTCAGAGAAGTCTCAAAGGCAAGACAATGGTATGTGGCTCTTACTCCGTGGAGGACTTTTGTGTATCTGGCAGATAGAAGAAGAATCCTCCGCTGAGGATATAGCTCTAAACTGGCAGGTCATGCGGGTGTCCGTAAAACCTGAGACCTGATTGCCCGTCAGTTCTGGTGGCCCATGCTGCCCAAAGACATTATGGACTTTGTCTCTTCCTGCACGGTGTGCGCAGCAAACAAGTTGCTCACTCCAAACCAGCTGGCCTGCTCGAGCTGCTGCCTGTGCCCAATGCTCCCTAGACTGCAATGGACTTCGTCACGGACCTGCCCCCTCTGCTGGATGCAGTACGGTCTGGATGCAGTACGGTCTCCTCCCACAGAGCCTCTGCCACCATCTGTGCCCCCCGCCACAAATAAAGGTTCAAAATCCTCTTCAGTGTACCCCTACCACTTGCTGCTCGGCATTTTACCGGACAATATTCGCCGCATGCTGCACTATTTCGTCACAATTTTTTTTTCCCTGCAATGGAAGCTCCTAAGGCGTCTTTCACACCATGGTATTTCTATCAGTTTACTGTATGTGGCGGGAAAGGTCCTGACGCTTATGATAAATGGATCCATAGACCCCATACACCCAACACTTTTTTTTTTTTGCTGCGTGGAACAGCTTTAAAGGCTGCGCTATTCCATGCATATGTATGTGTTTTATTTTTAACATGGACGCCTATGGAGGACGTGTAGCTGAGACATCCATTTTTTAAACCGTTTAATGATCTCCTGGGAGTTTTATCAGCACATACATTATATTAATATAAATAATGTAGTGTGAAAGCTGCCTAAGAGCGTCCAATGCAGATTTGAACACAGCCCAATGCTGATAATGATAATAAGGCTGCATTATTATATCTGTCACCAATGTGGCTACAGATAACGGTTTGCTGACTCCGCCTACTTGTGCTGGCCCCACCCACAACATGGGGCCACTTTTAGATATTTTTCTAAGGCAACTTTAAGCTCCCAATCCGCCCCTGGATCTAGCAGCCGCCAAATTGATGGATAGAATAACAAAAACTGAGTCAAATTTAAATAATGCTAATGTAATATTTATTACATATGCATTTATAAATAGACACTAAAGTTCTACCAATACATTACCATAAATTACTATCACTGTGCATCTAACATCCGAGATACCTGTTGCAGTTATCACAGCCACAGCATGCCTAATCTACTTATACACAGTTTGCTTTGCTACATACAATAAAAATGTGCTTATGCAAATGTTGAGTACATTAAATCAATACCTAAGTGAAAAATATCTACCCATGTTTGGAAGTGAGAGTTGAATGTTTGGTGGAAATATAGGCAACCAGATTGGAAACCTCAGCATGCGTTTTGCGTGTCTGCTTTCTCAAGGGGATAAAAAGTGATGTGCTGGTCTATTTTAAAGAGGCTCTGTCACCACATTATAAGTGCCCTATCTCCTACATTATCTGATCGGCGCTGTAATGTAGATAACAGCAGTGGTTTTTATTTTGAAAAACGATCATTTTTGAGCAAGTTATGAGCAATTTTAGATTTATGCTAATTAGTTTCTTAATGACCAACTGGGCGTGTTTTTACTTTTTACCAACTGGGCATTGTACAGAGAAGTGTATGATGCTGACCAATGAGTGACCAATCAGCATCATACACTTCTCATTGTTCCAGCCCATTGTTACAGTGTGATTATGCAGTGAAAGAATCTGGGCTGGAACAATGAGAAGTGTATGACGCTGATTGGTCAGCATCATACACTCCTCTGTACAATGCCCAGTTGGTAAAAAGTAAAAACACGCCTAGTTGGTCATTAAAGGAACAGTGTCATCACAATTTTTTTTTTTATATGTTAAAGATGTTAGTGCTTTATTAAAAACGTTTATATTTATTTGTGTGTTTGTGTTTTACTTTTTCTTATTTTTACACTTTTTCTTCCCTATGGGGGCTGCCATTTTTTGTTCCATTTCTGTATGTGTCGATTAACGACACATACAGACATGGAATACGGCAGCCACAGTCCCATAGGGACTGCGAACGGGTCCCGTCCCATCCACTTCTGTGTACGGCGTCTGTGTGGGAACTGCGCATGCGCCGCTCCCACACAGTCCAATTTGAAATTGGCGCCGTCCGGCGCCATTTTCCTGTGGACCGGAAGTCGCGGCCGGACAGTAATATTACTACTTCCGGTCGCGGCTTCCGGACTTGTGCACTTGGACCAGCGGCAGCAGACGGAGCGGACGGGCCGGAGGGAGCCGCGGCGGCAGGAGCAGGTAAGAGATTTCAATGTATGTTCGTGTTTGTGTGTGTTTACTACTGTATGTAAACCTACTACACCGTGTGTTAGCTCAAAAAATGGCGACACACAGTGTAGGAGGTTACACCGTTCAAACCCCTCGTTTATCCCGGCACTAGCCAGGATAAAGGAGGGGGGGGGATGCTGAGAGCTCACTAGAGCGAGGGCTTTTTACCCAATTTTGCAATGCTGCAATTTTGGGAATAGCTCCATCTAGTGACCAGAAATGGGAAATATTATAAATTAGAATTAATTTATAATATTTCCTGACTCGTGAAAAAAATAAAAAAAATGTGAACAATGTTTAATCACCCACACACTAAATGTTTAATTAAAAAAAAAAAAAACATGTTTTTCTGGCAACACATTCCCTTTAAGAAACTAATTAGCATAAATCTAAAATTGCTCAAAACTTGCTAAAAAATGATAGTTTTTCAAAATAAGAACCACTCCTGTTATCTACATTACAGCGCTGATCAGATTATGTAGGAGATGGGGTACTTATAATCTGGTGACAGAGCCTCTTTAAATAATGTTTCTAAAGATCATGTGGGTAATAAGATAACTAATGGCTGTTAGCGCATGAGGTTTTTACATATCTCCCAACTATCCCGTATTCAGCAGGAAAGTCCTGCTTTCCGCTGGGTGTTCTGCTGTCCCGGGTGGCCGGTGGTGTGTCCCGGTGTCAACTGTATCTGCTGAAGCATGGAACCGTCAGCTCCCTGCTTCAGCATTCACTGTCCACTCATCGAGGACTCCCGGGCACAGCACTGCTTTAAGACTTTAAACTATGGAGTCCCCGGCCAGAGCAATGCAAGTTCTCTGGCTGGGGACTCCTGTCTTGGGGAAGCCCTTGAAGTCACAGTCCATATATGGACAGTGACGTCAGTGGCTCATGCATGAGCGGGATCTTATCGCCGGGTGTCAGTGGGATGAGAGGGAGCTCCCTCCCTCTCTCCAAAACCACTCAGATGCGGTGCTCGCTATTGAGCACCGCATCTGAGGGGTTAAACGGGGGAGATCGATACTAATATCGATCTCACCCGGCAGAGCAGGGACGCTCCCAGCCCTCAGCTACCTCTGGCAGCTGAGAGCAGGGAGATTTGACAGCTCCCTGCTCTGTTTACTTATTCCGATGCCGCGACGTAAAAAGTCTATGGCATCGGAATAAGGCCCGTTAGTGACCGACGTAAAAACACTATGGGCCGGTCACTAACGGGTTAAGCAAGTGAAATGCATGCTTGATCGGGTTAAGACCTTTTTGTTTTACTTATCTGACAATTCCTATTTAATAGATTATCACATTAGTTTTTTTAAAGGGAACCTATAACTAGCATTTTACCTATTGAACTTTACTCACCTCTCGTTGGCCGCTGTTGTCAAAAGTTCATTGCCGTTATTCTCTCTCCTAAACTCCTCCTCCGACCGTAAATAACAGTCGGCAAAGATTTTGCACTTTTTATGGCAATAATCCGGCAGTCTTGTTCATTCCTCTTCTTACGCCTGCCCACTGCCGAAAACTGGCCCGCCCAGAATGCCAAAATCTCATCTGAGATTGCCCGAATGCGTTCATCATATATGGCCTGATACCCTTCCCTGCTTTGTGCGAGCCTCAAATCTAGTTATTACGCATGCGCCGCTATGGTGTACGTTGTGCACACGCACCAGAACAGGACATCCATGCGCAGGCATGGGATTTTGTGTGTGCTGGGGGGGAGGTGAGGAGCTGTCAATCAAAAATAAGGAGGCGGGGTAAACCCGAAAAGGCTTGAGGAATGAAGATATGACCCTTTTATGCTCATTAGCGTACAGTGTGGGAACACTAAAAAAATGGAATACTAAAGGTACAGAGCCAACTTTGAAATAATTATAGGTTACATACAGGGGCGTAACTAGGAAAGACTGGGCACCATAGCAAACTTTTGACTGGGCCCCCCCCCTCCCCTGGGTGTCACACAACCCCCCCCTTGTAGATAGTGCCTTTTTTACAGCCCCCTGTAGATAGCGCCATACAGTCCCCCCGTAGATAACGCCATACAGCCCCCTCTGTAGATATCTACAAAGGGGGCTGTATGGCGTTATCTACAGGGGGAGCTGTATGGCGCCATCTACAGGGGGGGCTGTATGGCACCATCTACAGAGGGGGCTGTATGGCACCATCTACAGAGGGGGCTGTTTGGCGTTATCTACAGGGGGGACTGTATGGCGTTATCTACAGAGGGGGCTGTATGGCGCTATCTACAGAGTGGTCTGTATGGCGTTACCTACAGGGGGGACTGTATGGCGTTATCTACAGGGGGGCTGTATGGCGTTATCTACAGGGGGGGCTGTATGGCGCTATCCACAGGGGGGCTGTATGGCGTTCTCTACAGAGGGGGCTGTATGGCGTTATCTACAGGGGGGCTGTATGGCGTTATCTACAGGGGGTCTGTATGGCGTTATCTACAGGGGGTCTGTATGGCGTTCTCTACAGAGGGGGCTGTATGGCGTTATCTACAGGGGGGCTGTATGGCGTTATCTACAGGGGGTCTGTATGGTGTTCCATACAGGGGGGTCTGTAGGGAACGCCATACAGCCCCCCCTGTAGGGAACACCATACAGCCCCCCGCCTGTAGGGAACGCCATACAGCCCCCCCCTGTAGGGAATGCCTTACAGCCACCCTGTAGGGAATGCCATACAGCCCCCCCTGTAGGGAACGCCATACAGCCCCCCCCTGTAGGGAACGCTATACAGCCCCCCCTGTAGGGAACACCATACAGCCCCCCCCTGTAGGGAATGCTATACAGCCCCCCCTGTAGGGGACACTATACAGCCCCCCCTGTAAGGAACGCCATACAGCCCCCCCCCCTGTAAGGAACGCCATACAGCGTCCCCAACCCCCCAAAAATATGCGACCTACAGCGTGAAAAGACATGTATCACCTATCCACAGGATAGGTGATACATGTGTGATCGCTGGCACTGATAAGGAGAACGGGGGACCAAAAGTCCCCCAAGTTCTCCATGACTAAACTCTGACTTCCGGCGTCTGCGCAGCTCAATAAAAATGAAAGGAGCGCTGGTCACGCATGCGCACAAGCGCGACCGGCGCTCCATTCATTTCTACGGAGCTGCCGACACAGACCCCGGAAGTCCCCCATTCTCCCTATCGGTGCCAGCGATCACACATGTATCCCCAATCCTGTGGATAGGGGATACATGTCTTTTGTTTAATGGCAGAGTGGGGAGATACCTCCCTGCTCTGCCGTAGTGTTCAGTGGCGTCCCGCTGTAGCAGCCATAGCGGCTGCTAGCGGAGCCTTCGGCCATGGTGGGGGCCCGTGCCGGCGGGCGACACGGGCCCCCTCATGCCGCGGGCCCCATAGCAGCCGCTACGGCTGCTATAGCGGTAGTTACATATATATTATTTTTCACCCATGGATCACTGGTTGAAGTCCCCTAAGGGGACTAATAAAAAAAGTCAAAATGAGTCAAAGTTTTTTTTTATGTAAAAAAATAAAATATTAAAAGTTCAAAAGACCCCCCCTTTTCCCATTTTCCCCCTAGAGCATAGTAAAAAAAATAATACATAAATATAATTAGTATTGCCGCATCCGTGAAAGTCTGAACTATTACAATATATCATTATTTAACCCGCACGGTGTACACCGTAAATTTTTTTATCTAAACGCCAGAATTGCTCCTTTTTGGTCACCTCATCTCCCACAAAATACCACTGAATCGACGGAAAAATAAAAAAGTTATGGCTCTCGGAATTTGGCGACACAAAATACATTTTATTTTTCACACTCAGGCTTTTACTTGTAAAAGTAGTAAAATATAGAAAGAACTATATATATTTAGTATTGCCGTAATCATATTGACCCACAGAATAAAGTTAACATGTTGTTTTAATTGCACAGGGAATTCCGTAAAAACGACGCACAAAAAACAATGGATGAATCGCTGTTTTTTTCATTTTCTACCCCACAAATAATTTTTTGCCCGTTTCCTAGTACATTATATGGCACAGTAAATGGTGCTACGAAAAACTACAACTCGTCCTGCAAAAATCAAGCCCTCATAGGACTATATAGACGGAAAAATAAAAAGCTATGGCTTTTGGAAGGTGGGGAGGAAAAAGCAAAAATGAAAATCTGAAAAAGGGCTGCGGTGGGAAGGGGTTAACTTGTTAACAGATGATCGGCAGTGGAGCATGCGGCCTGTAGCTCCATTCAATATTTATGGGACTTATGGAAATAGCCAAGCACTGTACTCGGCTGTGTCTGTCAGTCCCATAGAATTTGAATAGCGTGGAGAGAGCGTTCTCAACCACTGATCCATTCAAACTTCTCCACACTGTGGTTGTGCTGTGAGGAGGAATGAGGGTTTGGGACCCCTGTTCCAGTGATTGGTGGGAGTCCCAATGGTGGGGCCCCCACGGATCAGGCACTTATCGCCTATCCTGTAAATAGGGGATAACTGTCCATTCTGTTAAAGAGGCTCTGTCACCAGATTTTGCAACCCCTATCTGCTATTGCAGCAGATAGGCGCTGCAATGTAGATTACAGTAACGTTTTTATTTTTAAAAAACGAGCATTTTTGGCCAAGTTATGACCATTTTTGTAGTTATGCAAATGAGGCTTGCAAAAGTCCAAGTGGGTGTGTTTAAAAGTAAAAGTCCAAGTGGGCGTGTATTATGTGTGTACATCGGGGCGTTTTTAATACTTTCACTAGCTGGGCGCTCTGATGAAAAGTATCATCCACTTCTCTTCAGAACGCCCAGCTTCTGGCAGTGCAGACACAGCCGTGTTCTCGAGAGATCACGCTGTGACGTCACTCACAGGTCCTGCATCGTGTCAGACGAGCGAGGACACCGGCACCAGAGGCTACAGTTGATTCTGCAGCAGCATCAGCGTTTGCAGGTAAGTAGCTACATGGACTTACCTGCTAACGCCGATGCTGCTGCAGAATCAACTGAAGCCTCTGGTGCCGGTGTCCTCGCTCGTCTGACAGGATGCAGGACCTGTGAGTGACGTCACAGCGTGATCTCTCGAGAACACGGCTGTGTCTGCACTGCCAGAAGCTGGGCGTTCTGAAGAGAAGTGGATGATACTTCTCATCAGAACGCCCAGCTAGTGAAAGTATTAAAAACGCCCCGATGTACGCACATAATACACGCCCACTTGGACTTTTACTTTTAAACACACCCACTTGGACTTTTGCAAGCCTCATTTGCATAACTACAAAAATGGTCATAACTTGGCCAAAAATGCTCGTTTTTTAAAAATAAAAACGTTACTGTAATCTACATTGCAGCGCCTATCTGCTGCAATAGCAGATAGGGGTTGCAAAATCTGGTGACAGAGCCTCTTTAATACCCTTTTAATACAATTGCTGAATCCCAACAAATAAAAATAATTTTCAACACTCATGTGTCACAGTGTAAGGGCTGTACTGCAGCATGGATTGATGTGTATACAATTTCACCTAGAATAGCTGGGATTCAGGACAAACACTCATGGGCAATGTTTCTCTCAGACCTGTCATATAAGGACATATCTCAATTCTCTAGATTCAGGCACAAGCTGTGTTTTCCACAGGTTTCATTCCTCTACCATCAGACCCTCCCGGACTCTCCTTACTTCCTGGGCACCTTCCCTTCCTCTTCCAACAGTGATATTTCTTAAGTGGGTAGACCCAAGCTGAACAGGCCCCTTACAGATGTTTTTCACTGTATGAATGCATGCAGGAAATACTTCCAACATATACCCAGGGCCGGCCTTACGGTAGATGGCGCCCTGTGCAAAATTATCTTTCGGCACCCCACGCCATTATAAAAAATGCCCCATAAAAAAGCATAATTCCTCACCACAGTATAATGTCCTATATAGTGCCCCCACACAGTCTAATGCCCCTTTAGTGCCCCACACACAGTATAATAATAATATTTAATAATGTAATATATTATAACGCCTTCAAGGACACAGTATTTTGTCCTCTAATTGTGCCCACACAGTGTTATGCCCCCTAAGTGCCACACACATTATATTGCCCCCTGTAGTGCCCCTACACAGTATGATGTCCTCTTAGTGGCCCCCACAGAGTATAATGCTCACACAGCCCCCCTAGTAGAAAGTGCCCCCTGTAGATTGTGCCATACAGCCTCCCTGTAGACAGTGCCATAATCCCCCACCTCCTCCTTGTAGACAGTGCCTTACAGCCCCATCTGCCCCTTGTAGAGTGTCATACAGCCCCACCTCCCTCTTGTACACAGTGCCCCCCACCGCCCCCTTGTAGACAGTGTCATACAGCACCCACCTCCCCATTGTAGAAAGTGACATACAGCCCCCACATCCCCCTTGTAGAGAGTGACATACAGCCCCCACATCCCCCTTGTAGACAGTGCCATACTGCCCCCCACCTCCACCTGACAGGATCCTTGCGTAGGCCGGCTTGATCCAGAGATGTCATCACGCCGACTGCGCAGGGTTCCTGTCCCTGCGCCTCATAGGCTGCAGGCGCCTCTGTAACCTGCTACAGAGTTTCCCAACCTTTTCGGACCTGAGCCACCCCTGGAAAAAAAAATATCCTCAGGGCCCCCCTACCAAAAATTGTTTAGAGAAAGACAGAAAATAGCTAAAAATAAGCACTACATTCTTAGGGTATGTTCACACAGCATTTTATGTAAGGCAGAAAAAAATCTGCTTTTGAATTGACAGCGTTATTTGATGGGGTTTTTTTTGCGCTTTTTTTTAAGCCTGTTAGGTAAGACTAAACGTGGACACCACAACACTACTCAGTTCTTTTCAAATCAACGGTTTACTGAAAATCACAATTTCAAACAGGCCAAATAACTACAATACGGTATTCAAATCAAGTCTCTCAGTAGCTGAGGCACTCGCCCTCGTGGGAGTCCTACCCACTCTTGGGTGGCTACGCCTGGCGCTCACTGACCCGGCCCGGCGGGTCTCAAGAAGGAAATGGGCCGTCTCTGCGGATCACTGTGGTGCTACCACTCACACTGCGGAATCCCCAAAGGTGGAAGCTATGCCCCTCGCCCTTTGGCTACGGCGTGAGTCCGGCGGATATATTACCGCGTGCGCCTCCGCGGGTCAGAGCGAGAGCTACTCACTACCACGCGGCATACCACCCTTACCTCTGCTTTCTGCTCCTCTGTTGATGCAGATGACGTCTTTTCCCTTGTGTCTCCTGACACCGCTGAGCTGTAGTGAATGTCCAGCTAGTCCTCCTCCAGGAACGTTGAGCCAAGGATACTTCTCCTACAAATGGTGGCAACCTGGTCACTTTCTTGTCCCCACTCAGCTCTGCCTCTTCTCTCTCTCTCAGTCCCCTCCCCTCCCTTTCCCCTTCCTGGGGTCCGCCAATTTCCCCTTCCCTCTCTCTCCGTCCGTTCTTTGGTTCCTCCTTTTTCTCTGTCCTAATGGCCTGTCTGTTTTCTCACTCCTGCTGTGTTCCACTGCCCCCCAGTGGTCATTGTTAACTTTACGGTTTCTACACATTGTTTCTAAGACATATGTCTAACCTTTCCTGCAAGCGGCCTGACGTCACACAAACGGGGGAAAACACGAGGCCCAGAAGGGGCTGAGAGCACAAATGGACACCTAAGGCTCGTGGAGATGGTGGGGACCGTAACCTTTATAACTTCCGCGGGAGGCGAGGGGGCTGCGACCCCTATCATGTCATGAGGGTGCAGGAGGCTGGTACCCCCATTACAAGCCGTTGAAGCGAATGCAAAAGACGCAGCAAAAAAAAGCTCCAAATGAGCGCCACAGCTATTTTCTTCCTCCTATTAATTTCAATTGGAGTTCAGAGGTGGAAACCACTTGAAGACCATCAGCCCCCCCCCCCACTCACAGTGAAATAACCATCAGCCCCTCCACTCATAGTAAAATGACCATCAGCCCCCCCACTCACAGTAAAATGACCATTAGCCCCTCCACTCACAGTAAAATGACCATCAGCCCCTCCACTCACAGTAAAATGACCATTAGCCCCCCACTCACAGTAAAACAACCATCAGCCCCCACTCACAGTAAAACGACCATCAGCCCGCCACTCACAGTAAAATGACCATCAGCCCCTCCACTCACAGTAAAATGACCATTAGCCCCCCACTCACAGTAAAATGACCATCAGCCCCCCACTCACAGTAAAACGACCATCAGCCCCCCACTCACAGTAAAACGACCATCAGCCCCCCACTCACAGTAAAACGACCATCAGCCCCCCACTCACAGTAAAATGACCATCAGCCCGCCACTCACAGTAAAATGACCATCAGCCCGCCACTCACAGATGCCCCCTGTAGATAGTACCACACAGCCCTCTGTAGATAGTGTCACACACCCCCCTTGTAGGACGTGCCACACAGCCCCCTTGTAGGTCGTGCCACACAGCCCCCTTGCTGCACAGCCCCCTTGTAGGTCGTGCCACACAGCCCCCTTGTAGGTCGTGTCACACAGCCCCCTTGTAGGTCGTGCCACACAGCTCCCTTGTAGGTCGTGCCACACAGCCCCCTGTAGGTCGTGCCACACAGCCCCCTTGTAGGTCGTGCCACACAGCCCCCTGTAGGTCATGCCACACAGCCCCCTGTAGGTCATGCCACACAGCCCCCTGTAGGTAGTGCCACACAGCCCCCTTGTAGGTAGTGCCACAAATGCCCCCTTGCTGCACAGCCCCCTTGTAGGTAGTGCCACACAGCCCCTGTAGGTAGTGCCACACAGCCCTTTTGTAGTTCGTGCCACACAGCCCCCTGTAGGTCGTGCCACACACCCCCCTGTAGGTTGTGCAACACAGCCCCTTTGTAGGTAGTAGGGATGTCACGATACCTGAATTTGGACTTGGATACCGATACCTTGTGTAGTATTGCGATTTCGATACCAAAACGGTACTTTGCCAACAGTAATAAAAAAAAAGTTCTTCCATTTTCTGATGTGAGGCGCGAGGTGTGGTGCTGAATTTAACCTCCATTTGCCTCAAATTAAGGCATCATTTAGACGAGCGTAATATACGCGCGTGCGACGCACGTGCTTTTCACGCGTGTCGTACGTACCTGTATTAGGCTATGGGGCAGTGCAGACAGTCCGTGAGTTTTGCGCAGCGTGAGTCCGCTGCGTAAAACTCACGACATGTTCTATATTTCTGCGTTTTTTGCGCATCACGCACCCATTGGAGTCAATGGGTGCGTGAAAACCGCGCAGGTCGTGGTTCGCGCAACAGCTGTCATTCTCTGAATGTAAACAGAAAAGCACCACGTGCTTTTCTGTTTACAAACATCCAAACGGAGCGTCAAAATGATGGCGGTGATGACACACGCAGCTGTTAAGTGCCTTTTGCGCATGCAAAACACTGCATTTTTTGCGTGCGCAAAACGTACACGCTCGTGTAAATGAGGCCTAATAGTAATTAAGCCCATCATGTTTCTCAGTCATAATGGGTTAATGTGTGAGGTACATGATGGGGTTAATTAGTATTAATGTGAGGCACGTGGAGGTTAAATTCATCACACCTTGTGCCTCACATTAATAAGTGAAAGAAGTTTTTTGTTTTTTTTTACAGCGTGCACTTCATAAATTACGCAAAAAAATTGTTGTGCAGGTTATTATGGCCGCGCCAATACCGAGTGTGTGTATATTTTATGTATTGAGACTTATTTTAATGTTTATTGTAAAAAAAAGGCGTATGTGTATTTTTTAAAATTTATCATTACTTTATGTTTTTACTTTATTTTTAAACTTTAACCCCTTAGTGTCTAAGCCTGTTTTGGCCTTCAGGACCAGCCTCATTTTTGCAAATCTGTCACTTTATGTGGTAATAACTCCGGAATGCTTTTGCCTATCCAAGCGATTCTGAGATTGTTTTCTCGTGACATGTTGTACTTTATGATACAGAAAAAATGTAGTCGTTAAATTCAATATTTATTTGTAAGAAACGCCAAGATTTAGAGAAAATTAGCAAAAATTAGCATTTTTCTAAATTTAAATGTATTTACTTGTAAAACAGATAGTAATACCACACAAAATACTTACTAGTTTATATTTCCCATATGTCTACTTTATGTTTGCATCGTTTTTTGAACATTCTTTTATTTTTCTAGGACGTTACAAGGCTTAGAACTTTAGAAGCAATTTCTCATATTTTCAAGAAAATTTCAAAAGGCTATTTTTTCAGGTACCAGTTCAGTTCTGAAGTGGCTTTGAGGGCCTTATATATTAGAAAGTCCCCAGAAGTCACACCCATTTTGAAAACTGCACCCATCAAAGTATTCAAAACAGCATTCAGAAAGTGTTTTAACCCTTTAGGTGTTTCACAGGAATTAAAGCAAAGTAGAGGTGAAATTTACAAATTTCATTTTTTTTCTTCGAAAATTCATTTGTAATACATTTTTTCTGTACCACAGAAGGTTTTACCCAAGAAATGCAACTCAATATTTATTTCCCAGATTCTGCAGTTTTTAGAAATATCCCACATGTGGCCCTAGTGTGATAATGGACTGAAACACAGGCCTCAGAAGCAAAGGAGCACCTAGTGGATTTTGGGGCCTCCTTTTTTTTAGAATATATTTTAGGCACCATGTCAGGTTTGAATAGGTCTTGTGGTACCAAAACAGTAAAGACCCCCAAAAAGTGACCCCATTTTGGAAACTATACCCCTCAAGGAATTTATCTATGGGTATAGTTAACATTTTGAACCCACAGTTTTTTTGCTAAATTTATTTGAATTAGTATGTGAAGATGAAAATCTACTTTTTTTGTGAAAAAACGTAGAAATTTGTAATTTTTACAAGGAATAAAGTAGAAAAAACACAACAACATATGTAAAGCAATTTCTTCCGATTATAGCAATGACCCATATGTGGTAATAAACTGCTGTTTGGACCCACAGCAGGCCTCAGAAGAGAAGGAGCACCATTTGGATTTTGGATTTCTGATTTTGCTGGAATAGTTTTCAGTGCCGTGTCGCGTTTGCAATGCACTGGAGGGATGAAAACCATGGAAACCCCCCAATAGTGACCCCATTTTGGAAGCTACACCCCTCAAGGAATTTTTCTAGGGGTAAAGTTAGCATTTTGACCCCACAGTTGTTTTGCTGAATTCATTGGAATTAGTCTGTAAAGGTAAAAATCTACTTTTTTTCTGAAAAAAGGTAGTCATTTTTAATTTTTACAAGGAATAAAGGAGATAAAGCACCCCAACATTTGTAAAACAAATTCTCCTGATTACGTAAATACCCCATATGTGGTAATAAACTGCTGTTTGGACCCACACTGGGGCTGGAAGGGAAGGAGCGCTATTTGGCTTTTGGAGCTCAAATTTAGCTGGAATAGTTTTTGGGTGTCATGTCGAATTTGCAAAGCCCCCGAGAGACCGAAACAGTGGAAGCCCCTCAAAAGTAACCCCATTTGGGAAACTACACCACTTAAGGAATCTATCTAGGGGTATAGTGAGCATTTAGGCCCCACACGTCTTTTGCAGAATTTATTAGAATTAGGGCGTGAAAATTAATATCAACATTATTTCCAATAAAATGTTGAATTTTTTCAATTTCACAAAGGATAAAGGAGAAAATGCAACCCAACATTTGTAAAGAAATTTCTCCCGAGTACTGCTATACCCCACATGTGGTCATAAATGCTTTTTCATTAGAAAGTAATTAACCCTTTACGAACGGATTCATGTTTTGCTTTTTGCTTTTTCGTTTTTCCTCCCCGCTTTCCGAGAGCCACAACTTTTTTATTTTTCCGTCAATAGAGTGGTGTGAGGGCATATTTTTTGCGGGACGAGCTGTAGTTTTTATTATGACTTTTTGAGCACTTTTTATTACATTTTTTGGTAGAGCCAGGGTGACCAAAAAACTGTGATTTTGCCGTTTAAAATTCTTTATTTTTCACGGCGTTCGCCGTGTGAGTTAAATAATGGTATATTCTAATAGCTTGGACTTTTACGGACGCAGCAATACCAATTTTGTGTGTTTTTTTTTTTTTTTTACATTACTTTAGAGAAAAAATGTGAAAAGGGTTTCTTTTTGGACTTTAAATATTAATTTAAATTTTTCCACTGATAATAACTATTTACTTTTGTTTTTACATATTTTATTAGTCCCCCTGGGAGACGTGAACCAGCGATCGTTAGATCACTGGTAGAATACACTGCAATACTAATGAATTGCAGTATATTGTGATTTTTACAGGCTCCTGTAACAGCGTGATCGCTGTTTTTGTCCTTTAGTCCCGGGTATCAGCGGTAATACACAGCTGACACCCGCAGCGTATAGCGCGGGCTCAGCGCGTGAGATGCTCCATATATCACCCCCCCACACACCACGACATGCTATTAAGTCATGGTGCGCGCAGGGTTTAATGCGCAGCGGATGGTGCAGAGTGAAAATTAAAATTTTCCACTGATGTGTCATTTTAGTGCCCAGTTTGTGCCACAAATACCACATAAAATATTAACAGGGTTCTCCCGGGTATGGCGATGCCATATTGGTGGACGTAAATGGCTGTTTGGGCACGCTGTAGGGCTCAGAAGGGAGGGACGCCATTTGGCTTTTGGAGCGCATATTTTGCTTGGTAGTAGCTCTGGCGTTTTGCTGGTATTTCAGTTTATAATGTGGGGGCACATGTAGGCTGAGCAGAGTACATCAGGGGCATAATAAGAGGGTATAATAATGGGGTAAATAAATAATAATCCACAGATATGTGGCCAGTGTCGCACTTATAAATGGCACCCGATCCTATCCGCTTTTGGAACGCTCTGTACATTTTGCATCGCCATAATCTGGGAGCCGGAACTTTTTTTATTTTTTCACCACCGGAGCCGTGTGAGGGCTTATTTGTTGCGGGACAATCTGTAATTTTCATTGGTACCATTTTGGGGTACATGCGATTTTGTTGATCACTTTTTATTCAATTTTTCGGCAAGCCATGTGACCAAAAACCATAAATTCTGACAATGATTTTTATTTATTTTTGACGGCGTTTACCCTGGGCTATAAATGACTATTATACTTTATTCTGCGGGTCGGTATGATTACGGCGATACCATATGTATATACGTTTTTTTATGTTTTGCAGCGTTTGCGCAATAAAATAACTTATTTCGAAAATAAATTATTTTTTGTGTCACTATATTCTGAGAGCCATAACTTTTTAATTTTTCAGTCAAAAAAGCTGTGTAAGGGCTTGTTTTTTGCGGGACAGGTTGTAGTTTGTATTGGTACTATTGTGGCGTACATGCGACTTTTTGATCACTTTTTATTACATATTTTGGGAGGGGTGATGACGAAAAAATAGTGATTCTGGCATTGTTTTTCGTTTATTTTTTTTTGCGGTGTTCACCGTGTGGGAAAAATAATATTATAGTTTTATAGTTGGGGTCGTTACGAACGCGGTGATACCAAATATGTGTAATTTTTTTTTACGTATTCATTTTTTTTCCTATAATAAAAGACTTATAATAGGAAAAAAAGCAGTTCTTGTTTATATCACTTATAACTTTTATTTTTACACTTTTTTTGAAAACATTTTTATTCTTTTTTTAACTTTTTTCACTTGTCCCACTAGGGGACACTTAGAATTGCAGCTTTGATCGCTGCTGGAATATATTACACTACACACGTAGTGTAATGCATTCCAATTGTCATTGTGACGAAACAGTCACACTGACAGGAAGCCTACGACGACCACCCTCCGGGTGGTCCTCATAGGCTTCTGTACATGGCAACCTGGAAGCCATTGTCTGGCATCCGGTTGCCATGGGTACGATCGCCAGCCCCCGTGATTTCACATGGGGGCTGCCGATCGGCGCTAAACACCTTAATTGTGGCGTTCAATATCGAGCGCCACAATTAAGGGGTTAACTGCCGATATCAGCATCGATGGGCCACTGATCGGCAACGGGGAATGCAGAGCAGACACCCTGCACAGTTAACCGCCGCTGCGGTGTAGCGCCGCGCGGCGGTTAACTGTCAAAGCACAGACGTAACTGCACGTCAAGGTGCGCAAACTTACTGCTCACCTTGACGTACAGTTACGTCATGGTGCATTAAGGGGTTAATATACTGGCATATATCAGATATATGCCAGTACATTAGCCTGTGTATGTATAGTACACAGGCAGTTGTTAGGACATACCTAAGTATGATTCACTGAGTATATAAATGTCATGTAGTTCTCCCTAGTACAATACTGAAATTCACTGGTTTATGTCTTTAGGGATATATATATTTTTAAAGTGCCAGTATCATTGCAATATTTCCAAATTGCGATCTGCCTGTGTCAGATGCACAGCACAGATTGCAAAAAATATATATCAACTATCAGGTTCAACTGTTGATGCGCTTTCTTTGCCACTATGGTTTCAGTGATTTATTGGAAAAATTCGGGTGGATACCCATAAGCTCACAGTTTGTGTCAGCCGAACATAACGTTGCTTTATTATACTTGGTTTTATTTTTATTTTTGTTTGTTATATTTTGTATATATATTTTGTTTTTGTTATTTTATGTTTTTTATTCCAAGTTGTGCAAAGTTTGTCCGAATATGAGCTTAAATACCCCCAGGGATATCTCCCCGTTGGTATAAATATTCAGCCTGATAGATGCTGTTGGAGTGTGTCCTCCGTCTGTTGCATCTATATTATTGTATTGAGACTGGATAGCTGCACTTTGTATGGATATCAGCCTGTGTTGGCTGATGCAGCTATCAGCTGCTAAGTCCTTACAGGGGCTGCTGCTGTTGTGCTGAGTCTGGATAGCTGCACTATCTAGGGATGTGAGTCAGTGTTTATCAGCTACAGAGCCCTTATAAGGGCTGCTTTCTCGTTCCTGTCACTGAACTCACTCTCGTGCTGAGACTCGGTAGCTGCACTGTCTGAGGCTGTAAGCCAGTGTATATCAGCTGGTGCAGCTGCTAGCTTCTAAGTCCCCCTAGGGGCTGCTTCCTCGTTCCAGTCTGTCACTGGACTCACTCTCACGAGAGTGCACCAGCTGATATACACTGGCTTACAGCCTCAGACAGTGCAGCTACCGAGTCTCAGCACGAGAGTGAGTTCAGTGACAGGAACGAGAAAGCAGCCCTTATAAGGGCTCTGTAGCTGATAAACACTGACTCACATCCCTAGATAGTGCAGCTATCCAGACTCAGCACAACAGCAGCAGCCCCTGTAAGGACTTAGCAGCTGATAGCTGCATCAGCCAACACAGGCTGATATCCATACAAAGTGCAGCTATCCAGTCTCAATACAATAATATAGATGCAACAGACGGAGGACACACTCCAACAGCATCTATCAGGCTGAATATTTATACCAACGGGGAGATATCCCTGGGGGTATTTGAGCTCATATTCGGACAAACTTTGCACAACTTGGAATAAAAAACATAAAATAACAAAAACAAAATATATATACAAAATATAACAAACAAAAATAAAAATAAAACCAAGTATAATAAAGCAACGTTATGTTCGGCTGACACAAACTGTGAGCTTATGGGTATCCACCCGAATTTTTCCAATAAATCACTGAAACCATAGTGGCAAAGAAAGCGCATCAACAGTTGAACCTGATAGTTGATATATTTTTTTTGCAATCTGTGCTGTGCATCTGACACAGGCAGATCGCAATTTGGAAATATTGCAATGATACTGGCACTTTAAAAATATATATATCCCTAAAGACATAAACCAGTGAATTTCGACATACCTAAGTATGCCCTAACAACAGGAAATATGATAAGACAGTCCTGGGGTCCTTCAATAGACCCTGGGCTGTCTGCCCATATATGGTATGGCCCTCGATCGCGTCACAGGAATTCCCTGTGATGCGATCCAGGGGCATCCCCCCTCCTCACTTTCCCCTGAATGCTGCAGTCAGCTTTGATCGCAGCATTCAGGAGAATAGCGGCGGAGATGAGCGGCTTCTCTGATCTCCGCCGTTATAGAGCGGGGCTGCGGCTGTGTAATACAGTCATTGCCCCGCTCCTGACATTAAGTGCACGTGCGGTCAGCATGAGGTTATGCGGCCGGCGCTGCACTAATGAGCGGCGGCACAGACACCGAAGACAGAACACGGGGGTGTTTTGCAGTGCGGCCGCCATGTTCTGTCTTCAGTGCCGCCGCTCATTAGTGCAGCGCTGGTCGCATTGCATCATCCTCGCGGCATGCACTTGTCAGGACTCAGGAGCGGGGCAATGGCTGTATTACACAGCCGCAGCCCCGCTCTCATTCATCATGTATTACTATACTTAGCTGTGTGGCTCGAACCATTTGGGGATGCACAGTATCGAAACAGTATCGAAGTTTCGATGCATTGTGCATCCCTAGTAAGTAGTGCCACAAATCCCCCCCTTGCCGCACAGCCCCCTTGTAGGTAGTGCCACACAGATCCCTTGTAGTGCCACACATACCCTTGTAGGTAGTGCCACACAGCCCCTGTGTAGGTAGCACTCTTTTCCTGTATATAGCGCCACTGTATCTCCCTGTGGCTTGGGATTCCACTCCTTGACGGAGTGCTTGATGTCTCTGTCCATATATGAACAGTGACATCAGGGGCAACAAACTCCTGAAGCGGAATCCCTGTCCTCAGCATTTCAGACGCTATGACCGGGGATTCCACTCCAGGCGAAGCCCCTGACGTCTCTGTCCATTTAGTCGGAGGGTGCTATCTACAGGGGTTCTGCAAAAATATCTCCTCCTCCTCACATCCACTTTGCACTATGAGGAGGAGGAGAGAAAGCATGTCCGTGGCAGTTGTCCAGAGGAGTGTCGCGGCACCCCTGGAGGGTTCTCATGGGAACCTCATGTTGGGAACCACCAGCCTAGTAGATCGCAGAGCAGGGAGATACCTCCCTGCTCTGCTATAGTGTTCAATAGTATCTGCGTCCTTAGCAGAGCCGTATTTACATCTCACGCTGCCCTAGGCACTAAGCCTGAATATACCCCCATTAAAGGCCTATTTAGTTTAGCCAATTATCATCATGATTCGCTAGTTTCTGACCAATTATAATGATATTTGGTCAGTGTTAACAAAGGAGAAGATCAATGATAAAAACTTTGCTCATCGTAATATACCCGGCCGTAGTCATAGCGATGTGTATTCTGTTCTGAGCATAGCCCGGCCTCCAGGGATGACGATGCATCCCATGTGACAGCTGCAGCCAATCAAAGGCTGCAGCGGTCATATGGACTACAGCGTCATCGCAGGAAGCCGGGCTACGCTCAGAGAGAGGGGGACTACGGCTGGGAGTATTAACTTTTTTTAAAATTTATTTCTGTAGTCTTTCCGCCAAAAAAACTGCACCAATATTTGGTGCCATTTTTCAGGTGAAATTCCCTGCGGTTCTCAGGACGTATACACTGTGTAGTTTTACGTATCCACCCTGTGTGTTCCTACCCTTATAATCAAGTTGCTCTCCCCCACAAATATTATCTCTAAGGGCTTATTCAGACGAACGGGATATACGTCCATGCAACGTGCGTGATTTTCACGCGCGTCGCACGGACCTATATTAGTCTATGGGGCCGTGAAGACATGTGCGTGATTTTTATGCAGCGTTAGTCCGCTGCGTAAAAGTCACGACATGTCCGTTCTTTGACCGTTTTTCACGCATCACGCACCCATTGAATTCAATGGGTGCGTGAAAACCACGCATGCCGCACGGAAGCACTAACGTGCGAACAGCGTGATTCGCGCAACAGCTGTCTAAAGGATGAATGAAAACAGAAAAGCACCACGTGCTTTTCTGTTTACAAACATCCAAACGTAGCGTCATAATGATGGCGGCTGCGCGAAAAGCACGAAGCCGCGCATCATATGGTGATGACACACGGAGCTGTCAAGTGAATTTTGCGCAGGCAAAATGGCGCGTTTTTTGGCACACGCTCGTGTGAATCCAGCCTTAGGGTAAGGCTACACAGAACGGCCCTGACACGGTCGCAACGCAGCTAACAACCACGCCGGCACCATGTTCGGTGCGGCTGTCAAACAGCCTGTTAGTGGCCGCACGTATTCCAGTTACATTCGCATGCGCACTGCCGCTCCATTCATTCTCTATGGGAGCGCCGGAGATAGCCAAGTGCAGTGTTCGGCTTTTTCCAGCGCTCCCATAGAGAATGGATAGGGGGTAAGGTGTTGTAATTTGCTAAATCGTGCGGCCATGAAGGGTATATTAATTCATGGCCGCACGATTTTGCAGATAAAGGGACGGTTTACCCGCGTTAACGTGCGGCCATGAATTAATACACCCTTTATGGCCGCACAATTTTGCAATCTCCGGCGCTCCCATAGAGAATGAAAGGAGCGGCAGTGCACATGCGAATGTAACTGGAATATCCCTTAACGAGGTATTTGACAGCCACTCCTACATAGTGCCAGCGCGGTTGTTGGCCGCGTTGCGACAGTGTGAGGGACGCTCCGTGTGGCCGTACCCTAAAGAATCCTTTCTCCCCATACATAACGCTAAGTTCCCCTCCCCCATGATTCATAATAAGCTCCTACACCACAAACTAAACTATACAGAAGTCCCCCTCCTCACAAAATACATTTATAAAGAATCCCCCCACACTCCTATAGCATTTAGGGCAATGTCCCCTCACCTTCAAAATCGATCTGCAAAAAATACACACAAAGTACCTGTAACCTAGTCTCCCCTCCCCCACAAAATCGATCTTTGCAAAAAAAAAAAAAAAACATCCTATTACACATCACTAAAAGCCCCCTCTTTCCTCCTCCCTCACACAGCACATAAATAAACATAGATTAAGCTAAAGCTGCTGCTCCTACCTGACTCCGGAGCTCCGTGGAGGAGTCTTCACTGTGGCAGCAGCACATAAGAAGGAGCTCCGGGAGGTGCTGAGTTGTTGTAGGCGCTTCCCCGGGTGTCCCCCTCAACTATCGCCGGGTACTAACCTTTTCCTAGCATCACTATTGTCCAAGCCATCGCAGCACCATTCTACCTGATCTTTTGGCTCACGGTCTCCCCCAGCCGCCGATCTCCTTCTTGTCCTTCTTGGCCAGTCACAAGTGCGCTAACTACCCAACTTTACCAGGGTACAAAAGTTACTCTTCTCTGAGCCTGATCAATTAGGTTTTCTAGTCTAGCTTGGTAGTTATACTCTGCTGTTATACTTTTGGATTATCTGTTTCCGACCCTGCTTGAACTTGCCCTGTTTGCCACCTGCCCTGACCTACTGCCTGGTTACAGTTGTGACCATCTGCCGTCGGCCCTGATCTCTACTAACCGTGAATGACCATCTGCAACATGCCTTGACTTTCACTTCCAGCACCAATTCTGCTGTCATTTATAACTCACCTGTCCACATCAGCGGTTGCCAACAGAGACTGCTCTAGGGGTATCGACCTGGGGAATCTAGTGGCTAAGTTCACATCTCCATACGGAGGATGAAGGGTGAAAACCTATCAATCCCTTAGACTCCGCTCCCCAGTTTAGCCCCTGTCAAATCCGCTGGCAACACAGAGGGTCTACACCATTGCCTTTTGGCCCCTTGAGAGTCACCTATCTCTATAGGCCCCCATGACAGTATTGCTACCTGAAAGCTACTTTAAAAGATGTAGCTATTACAATGCTTATCCCTAGCAACCAGTCTTTCCCAAGTGACTCAGCATCTTAGGTCTAAGCTGACTTTGATTTAAAGACAGAGTTGGAGCGGAAAAGAAGCTTGGCATCAATGAGACCATGCCATTCCACTTCACAGCCTGCATTATTAATCAGTTTAATAAAAACTAAATTTAAAAAAAGGGAGACAAATTCTTTACAATATAAGGTTAGGTTTACTAAGATTTTTTTTCACATTATTTTATGAACAATTAATTAATATTAACTGATTTACAGAGCAAAATTCTAATTATAATAAAAGATGTTGACTGATTATAATAATAGGTCATCTTTCTCATATTTATCATTTATCTCAATATTTCCACTCTTGAGATTATAATTGTCAAGAGCTTTTATAAAGTAATAAAGTAGATGCTTTTCCTGATATCAGTTTATTTCATTCTCAGATAAGCTGCATACAGTGCACTTGATATTTTATTGTTTTTATATTGATGTTTTTGTATAGGCATATATTTTTTAAATGACATATGAAAAGAGAAAAAAAAATAATATGTTCAATGAATCTAGAATAACAGAATTTGCACTTGTTGGGTTTTCAATAATTCACAAACTACAGATGTTCATTTTTCTTTTGTTTCTGCTCATCTATGCAGCAACTTTATTAGGAAACATCCTTATTATCACACTAGTCTTGACAACGTCCCAACTGAAAACACCAATGTATTTTTTCTTAAGTAACTTATCCTTCCTGGAAATTTGGTACACCTCTGTCACCCTTCCAAAAATGCTGCAGGATATTTTATCAAGTGCACGGCGGATTTCAGTAACAGGCTGCATTGCCCAATGTTATTTTTTCTTTGTGTTAGGAGGAATTGAAAATTTTTTTCTTGCTGTAATGGCATATGACAGATATTTAGCCATCTGTAACCCACTAAGATATTCATCCATTATGAATCCAGTACTATGTTGTCAGCTTGCTATTGGTTGTTGGATATGCAATATACTGGGTTCACTTTTACCTCTATACTGGATATGCACGTTATCATTTTGTGGCTCAAATCAGATTAATAACTTCTTCTGTGATGTGATACCATTACTGAATATTTCCTGCATAGATGCAACCAAATTAAAGACATATTTCTTTGCTATTGCTTGGACCATAATATTTGGTTGCCTTTTCTTTACTATTTTGTCATACACAAAGATTATCTTGACCATTTTAAAAATACCTTCCAGCACCGGAAAGGCTAAAGCTTTTTCTACCTGTGTGTCTCATCTGACAGTTGTTGTTATATATTATGGTTCTGTTATACTGATGTATGTTAGATCCCCTAAAGGAGAAATCCTTGATTTTGACAAGATAATTTCTGTGTTCTATGCTGTGGTAACCCCTCTTCTTAATCCTATAATATATAGTTTAAGAAATAAGGAAGTAAGGGATGCACTAATATTAACTAAATTTAGGTTGTATGAAAAATATAAGCAAGAAATCAACTATTAGGCTTTGTTCACATCTGCCGCATGCGCCGTACGATGGATACCAACAGTGCCCAATTGTTTTCCATTGACTTACAGTGGGGTTCATCTTATTGCCATCATGGTTCCGCCTTTTAAGAAGAATAGTGCTGTGTGCAGCGCCAATTCTACATATGAGTCTGATGGACTTGGAGATTAAGACTCTAACGCTAATATAAATAGTGCTTTGTAGTTTAAAATGTGCAATGAAAAGGAATGTTTGTGAGAAAACGTTTTGTAACTTGTTGGAACTTCATAAATAACAATTTCTTATAAATAACAATTTCTAATAAATTTTGTTTATATTCAAAATAAATCAAATTTTTAGTTTGTTGAACATATGCTTAGGAAAAGTGGAAAACAAATAAGTAAATAAACTAAGACTAATAGGGAAAAAATTTTCAATATACAGCATTAATTTGGATGTGTAAGAACAATTGAGATGAAGGTTTATTAACCCCTTCACTGAGACTGTTTTGGCGTTGTGGACACAAGCGATTTGTTCAAATCTGACGTGTCACTTTATGTGGTAATATCTTCGGAATGATTTTACCTAACAAAGCGATCCGGAGATCGTTTTCTCATGACATATTGTACTTTATGTTATTGAAAAAATTTGGTCTATAATTTCAATATTTATTTTTGAAAAATAGCAAAATTTTGCAAAAATTAGCATTTTTCAAAAATTGTATGTATCTGCTTGTAAAACAGATAGTAATACCACACAAAATAGTTACAAATTAACATTTCCCATATGTCTACTTTATGTTTGCATAATTTTTTGTACATCCTTTTATTTTTCTAGGATGTTACAAGGCTTAGAACTTTAGTAGCAATTTCTCACATTGTCAATAAAAATTCAAAAGCCTATTTTTTCAAGGACGAGTTCAGTTCTGAAGTGGCTTTGATCAGCCTATATATTAGAAACCCCCCATAACTCACCCAATTTTAAAAACTGCACCCTGAACAAATATAAAACAGCATTCAGAAAGGTTCTTAACCCTTTAGGCGTTTCACAGGAATTAAAGCAATGTAGAGGTGAAATTCATAAATTTCATTTTTTTTTTGTCATGTTAAATACTTTTGTGTCAAAAAAGACAAAAGTATAGAAGGTATGATACCTTTATTGGCTAACCATAATTCATTTGTAATACAATTTTTGGTGTATCACAGAAGGTTTTACCAGAGAAACACAACTCAATATTTATTGCCCAGATTCCGCAGCTTTTAGAAATATCCCACATGTGGCCCTAGTGTGGTAATGTACTGAAACACAGGTCTCAGACGCAAAGGAGCACCAAGAGTATTTTGGGGCCCTTTTTTTATTAGAATATATATTAGGCACCAAGTCTGGTTTGAAGAAGTCTTGTGGTGCCAAAACAGTGGAAAACCCACAAAAATGACTCCATTTTGGAAACTACACCCCTTAAGGATTTTTTGTAGAGGTATCGTTAGCATTTTGACCCCACAGGGTTTTTTTTGCAGAATTTAGTGAAATTAGGCCGTGAAAATGAATATCACATTTTTGACATTTTCAGTTTCCCAAAGGATAAAGCAGAAAAGCACCCCAATAATTTGTAATGCAATCTTTCCCGATTACAGAAATACCCCACATATGGTCATAAATGTTTTTTCATTAGAAATGAATGAACCCATTCAGGACTGATCCTTTTTTGCTTTTACATTTTCGTTTTTCCCTCCCCGCTTTCCAAGAGCCATAACTTTTTTATTTTTCCATCAATAGAGTGGTATGAGAGCTTATATTATTGTGGGAGGAGTTTTATTCTATTGACACCATTTAAAGTACCATAGAATGTACTAGAAATATGAAAATAAAATTCTTTGTGGGTTGAAACTTGAAAAAACTGTGATTCCTCCATTGTTTTTTGGGTTTCGTTTTTACAGCTTTTATCGTGCGGTGAAAACTACAACTCATCTTTATTCTGCGGCTAAATACGATTACGGTGATACCAAATTTATATCGTTTTTTTTATATTTTACTACTTTTACAAAGGAAAAACTATTTGTTAAAAAATTTGTTTTTTCCCCACATTCTGAGAGCCATAACTTATTTATTTTTTGGTTGATTGAGCGGTGTTAGGGCTTATTTTTGGTGGGACGAGCTGTAGTTTTTATTGGTACCAATTTTTGGTCCATACAACTTTTTGATCACTATTATTACATTATTTTTGAGAGCTAAGGACACCAAAACACTGGTATTTTAAATGCTTTATTTTTCACGGCGTTCACGTGCGCTATAAATGACAATTTTACCTTATTCTGTGTGTTGATACAATTATAAGCGATACCATATGTATATTGTTTTTTCTTTTTTGCAGCGTTTGCACAATAAAATCACTTTTTTAAAAGATCATTTATTTTTTGTGTCACCAGATTCTGAAAGCCGTAACTTTTTTATGTTTCAGTCAAAAAAGCTGTGTAAGGGCATGTTCTTTGCGGGACGGGTTGTAGCTTTTATTAGTACTATATCAGGGAAAATGTGACGTTTTGATCACTTTTTATTCTAGATTTTGTAAGAGGTGGTGACCAAAAAAATAGTGATTCTGGTATTGTTTTTTATTTATTTATTTTGCAGTAAAAATAACATTATAGTTTTACAGTTTGGGTCTTTACGAACGCGGTAAAACCAAATATGTGTACTTTTTTAACGGTTTAATTTTTTTCCTATAATAAAAGTCTTATTATAGGAAAAAAGGCCATTTTTTTTTTCATTTATAACTTTTATTTTTACAGTTTTATAAAACATTTTTATTAACTTTTTTTTTTGTCCCACTAGGGGACTTTAAGACCTGCAGCTCTGATCGCTGCTATAATACATTACACTACCTATGTTGTGTAATGTATTAAAACTGTCAGTGTGACGCTGACAGTCAGGGTATGTTCACACGGAGTAGGGTATGTTCACACGGAGTTCCGACGGGGCGTTTTTTACGGGGCCGTTTTTCTAAACGGCCGCGTAAAAAAACAGCCACGTAAAAGAAGTGCATGTCACTTCTTCAGCCGTTTTAGGTGCTGTTTTTTTCAGACTCTATAGAAAAACAGCTCCAAAAACGCAGCGAAAAACGCGAGTATGATTAAAAAACGGCTGAAAATCAGGAGCTGTTTTCCCTTGAAAACAGCTCCGTATTTTCAGACGGTTTTTATTTTGTGTGTGCACATACCCTTACTCTGACAGGAAGCCTGTGAGGACCAACCGCCGGCTGGTCCTCATAGGCTTCCATGCATGCATCGTATCAGTCATCTCCCTGATACTTTACCCAGGGATGTAAACTGTCAAACTAACCTAATCTGTTTTTATGAAGAGGTGAGCAGAAGTCTAGACAGAGGGGCCGCTGTGGATTTAGTGTTTTTGGACTTTGCAAAGGCTTTTGACACTGTCCCCCATAGACGCCTAATGGGTAAATTAAGGACTATAGGTTTCGAAAATATAGTTTGTAATTGGATTGAGAATTGGCTCAAGGACCGTATCCAGAGGGTTGTGGTCAATGATTCCTTCTCTGAATGGTCCCCAGTTATAAGTGGTGTACCCCAGGGTTCAGTGCTGGGACCACTATTATTCAACTTATTTATTAATGATATAGAGGATGGGATTAATAGCACTATTTCTATTTTTGCAGATGACACCAAGCTATGTAATATAGTTCAGTCTATGGAAGATATTCATGAATTGCAGGCAGATTTAAACAAACTAAGTGTTTGGGCGTCCACTTGGCAGATGAAGTTTAATGTAGATAAATGTAAAGTTATGCATGTGGGTACCAACAACCTGCATGCATCATATGTCCTAGGGGGAGCTACACTGGTGGATTCACTTGTTGAGAAGGATCTGGGTGTACTTGTAAATCATAAACTCAATAACAGCATGCAGTGTCAATCAGCTGCTTCAAAGGCCAGCAGGATATTGTCGTGTATTAAAAGAGGCATGGACTCGCGGGACAGGGATGTAATATTACCACTTTACAAAGCATCTAGAATATGCAGTTCAGTTCTGGGCTCCAGTTCATAGAAAGGATGCCCTGGAGTTGGAAAAAATACAAAGAAGAGCAACGAAGCTAATTAGGGGCATGGAGAATTTAAGTTATGAGGAAAGATTGAAAGAATTAAACCTATTTAGCCTTGAAAAAAGACGACTAAGTGGGGACATGATTAACTTATATAAATATATTAATGGTACATACAAAAAATATGGTGAAATCCTGTTCCTTGTAAAACCACCTCAAAAAACAAGGGGGCACTCCCTCCGTCTGGAAAAAAAAAGGTTCAAGCTTCAGGGGCGACAAGCCTTCTTTACAGTGAGAACTGTGAATCTATGGAATAGCCTACCGCAGGAGCTGGTCACAGCAGGGACAGTAGATGGCTTTAAAAAAGGGTTAGATAATTTCCTAGAACAAAAAAATATTCGCTCCTATGTGTAGAAATTTTTTCTTCCCTTTTCCCTTCCCTTGGTTGAACTTGATGGACATGTGTCTTTTTTCAGCCGTACTAACTATGTAACTATGTAACTATGTACTCGCCCGCATTCACTATTATCATATTAGGAAGTGTTTAGATCTCAGCGAGAAAGCAAAGTGAACTACCTTCGCCTTACCAACGTGTTAAACCTTTTGCGGATCTATCCCAATCTACACTTCGCCTCCGTAAACGTATGGCCCCCATTACTACTGCACTTCGAGAACATCAAATTACATAATGATGGGGCTTTTCAGTAAAGATTCTGATTCGCCGTAATGATTTTTTACATGTTGTATTGTCCTTGGAAGAGGGGAAGAAACTCCTACACATGTGGAACCTTCCGCTTCCCGACCCTGTGGGAGATGGAACACCTCTCCCTAGACGGGTAGACAAAGATTGGCAAGTGGTGACGCCAAGAAGGAGTAAATAATCGTTGAAGAGCTGACATGTCGAGTATTAAGTGACTAGGAGAGCTCGGCCATGTTTTTGGGTAGCAACCCTGTGTGACTGTCCCATTATATTGCTCCAGGTTATACAGCTGTATACCTGTTTACTGTGTTTATTTGATTGCTATCCACGTGCCCTATATATTTTCAATGTTTTATATGCTATGTCTTTTATGATGTTCATCTCGGACAAGTTTATAGTGCAATGCAACACGCATCCGACTAATGTATATTTTTTGGGAGGCTATTTGATACTGCTATGCTTATACTTCTATTTTCAAGGGAAATGCATTTATGTAGACATACATTCTGGAGACAGCTCTATACCTCACTGTCATTTGGGTTTGACCATTTCAACTAACGCATTTTCTATACTTCAACATGGGTATTAAATTTGCTTCCTTAAACATTAAAGGATTGAACAGCCCATACAAAAGATCTTTCATGTGGAAAGAAGCACTCTTTTTGAAATGTGACATATTTTGTGCTCAAGAGACGCACACAGTGGCGTAACTATCGCGGTAGCAGCCGCAGCGGCTTGAGGGGGCCCGTGCCACCAGCCGACACGGCCCCCCCTATATGCCTGGTGGTGCCCCTAGCAGCCGTTGTGGCTGCTACAGTGGTAGTGCTGCTACTACGGGGCCTGCGCCGCCGAGGCTCCAACAAGTATGGGCCAGGCGACACAGGCCCTCTCATGCCCGTAGGCGTCGCTAGCACCGGAGGGGGCCCTGCTGCTAGCGACAGCCAAATACATGCCTTAGCGCTGAATGGCTGGGCATATTCCGTGCCTGACCATTCAGCGCCTTACAATGACGCTGATTGGCGGGGCGGCAAAATAACGTGCTCCACCAATCAGCACCTTTCAACGACGCTAGCTGCGCAATGATGTCATCGCGACGTCATCAGTGCCGCTTCCGTGCTTGAGAGGTGCTGATTGACGGGGCAAGTCGTTCTGCCCCGCCAATCAGCGTCATTGAACGACGCGTCATTCAGCTCCAGCAGACCTGCTCAGAAGAGAGCAGATCTGCATTGCCAACGGACTGCGCGGGAACGGGATCATGTGAGTATGTAAAGTTTTTTTTGTTTCTTTCTAAAAAAATGGTGACTAGCAATAGCTATAGTGGGGGCTCCATTTACAGGGGGGGTTGTCTATTTGTGGGCCACTATATACAGGGGAGTCTATATGTAGGGATGTGGGGCACTATCTACAGGGGGGTCTATATGTGGGCCACTATATACAGGGGGGTCTATATGTGGGCCACTATATACAGGGGTGGTCTGTATGTGGGCCACTATATACAGGGGTGGTCTATATGTGGGCCACAATATACAGGGGGGTCTAAATGTGGGGATGTGGGGCACTATCTATAGGGGGGTCTATATGTGGGGCACTATATACAGGGGGAGCTATATGTGAGACACTATACAGGGGTCGGCTATATGTAGAGCACTATCTATAGGGGAACTATTTTTTAGGGCAATTTCTATAGGGGTGGGCTATATGTGGGACACTATATACAGGGGTAGGTTACCTGTGGGGCACTAGCTACAGGGTGGCTATATGTAGGGCACTGTCTACAGGGGTGGGCTATATGTGGGACACTATATATAGGGGGAGCTATATGTGAGACTATCTACAGAAGTGGGCTATATGTGGAGCACTATCTATAGGGGAAGCTATATGTAGGGCAGCACGATGGCTCAGTCTTTAGCACTATTGCCTTGCAGCACTGGAGTCCATATGTGGGCACTATCTACAGAGGGCTGTATTTTGGACACTATCTACATGGGGCTATGGGGGCACTATATACAGGGGCACGGTGTGCGTGTGTGTGTGAGACACGGTAAGGTACTATTATAATCAGACACACAGTTTATGGCGCTATTATAGTTAGTGGTGCAGTGTATGGCGCTTTATTATATTTAGAGGTGTTGAGAATTTTAACTTCGTTTATAGGTCCAGAAATGTTTTAAAAGTGAGAAGCTGAAGACATCTGAGCGGAAAACTCCAGAAATGGGTCGTGGCCGGTAGAAATCCATCATAGAGGTCTGGGCCGGAGGGAGAAGAAAAAAACTAGAATCTGAGACGTCACCGGTGAGTCACTTAATGTAAATGTTTATTCTGCCTCTGATCAGCACTGTAGTCGCTGTTTGATCTACAGCGAGATAATAGGTGGTATGATTTTTTTGTGAAACAGCATCTCCCAGGATATCCTTACTATTGTTTTGGCTATGCTGGGAGCTGTAGTTTTATGCCGTACAAGCCTATATGGCAGGGGTTGCACTAAATTGAGCTGTATTTGTTCTGGGGTTGTATATATGTACTGATCTTGGTTCTGATGCTGTATGTAAGTACTTAGCTTTGTTCTGGTGCTGTATATACATATGAGATTGGTTTGGTGCTGTATATATGTACTGAGCTTGGTTCTAGTGCTGTATTTATGTAATGAGGTTGGTTCTTGTGCTGTATTTATGTAATGAGGTTTGTTCTGGTGCTGTATATATGTAATGAGCTTAGTTCTGGTGCTGTATATATGTATGGGCTTGGTTCTAGTGCTGTATTTATGTACTGAGGTTGGTTCTGGTGCTGTATTTATGTACTGAGGTTAGTTCTGGTGCTGTATATATGTCAGAGCTTGGTTCTAGTGCTTTATTTATGTACTGAGCTTGTTTGTGGTACTGTACATATGTCAGAGCTGGGTTCTGGTGCTGTATTTATGGACTGTGCTTGGTTCTGGATCTGTAATTATATAGGATATATTTATAATAACAAAATTGCAGGGCAGATAGAATTGTTCTCAATTCATTGTTACATAGTTACATAGTTACATAGTTTGTACGGTTGAAAAAAGACACATGTCTATCAAGTTCAACCAAGAGATGGGAAAGGGGAAGTAAAAAATGTCTACAAATAGGAGCTAATATTTTTTTGTTCTAGGAAATTATCTAAGCCTTTTTTAAAGCCATCTACTGTCCCTGCTGTGACCAGCTCCTGCGGTAGTCTATTCCATAAATTCACGATTCTCACAGTAAAGAAGGCTTGTCGCCTCTGCAGGTTGAACCTTTCTTTTTCCAGACGGAGGGAGTGCCCCCTTGTTTATTGATGGGGTTTTACATGGAACAGGATTTCACCATATTTTTTGTATGTGCCATTCATATATTTATATATGTTAATCATGTCCCCCCCTTAGTCGTCTTTTCTCAAGGCTAAACAGGTTTAGTTCTTTTAATCTTTCCTCATAACTTAGATTCTCCATGCCCCTTATTAGCTTCGTTGCTCTTCTTTGTATTTTTTCCAACTCCTGGGCATCCTTTCTATGAACTGGAGCCCAGAACTGGACTGCATATTCTAGATGAGGCCTCACTAATGCTTTGAAAAGTGTTAATTTTACATCCCTGTCCCGCGAGTCCATGCCTCTTTTAATACACAATAATATCTTGCTGGCCTTTGAAGCAGCTGATTGACATTGCATGCTGTTATTTAGTTTATGATTTACAAGTACACCCAGATCCTTCTCAACAAGTGACTCCCCAGTGTAGCTCCCCCTAGGACATATGATGCATGCAGATTGTTCGTACCCAGGTGCATATCTTTACATTTATCTACATTAACCCCTTCACGACCACCCCACGTAGATTAACGGGTTGCAAAGCTGGTCGTTGTGCCTGCAGCCCGTTAATCCACGTGTGCTCCTAACAGAGCACACAGACACTCCCGCAGCCCGGCATCTCCCAGTACAGGCTGCTACTAGCAGCCTCAGTACTGGGGGAAAACATCGGGTCGGATCACAGCGGTGATCCGAACCGATTAACCCCTTAATTGCGGCAGTCAATAGCGGCCGCCGCATTTAAGTTGTTATTGCAACATCGGCACCCCGCTACGCGATTGCGGGGGCCGATTGTTGCGGGGGGGCGATTGCTATGGCAACCGGAAGCCTAACAAAGGCTTCCTATCTGACATTACGTTAGCCGATTATGCCCCGCCCGGATGCGGAGCCTGATCGGCTTGCTGTCAGTGAACAACTGACAGTTCTAATACATTGCACTACATGGGTAGTGCAATGTATTAGAACATCAAACAAACAGTTGGACCTTCAAGTCCCCTAGTGGGACTAAAGAAAAGTGTAAAAAAAAAGTGTAAAAAAAGTAAAAATAAAAGTTGTAAAAATACAATAAAAGTTTCAAATAATAACACAAAACACAATCGCCCTTTTTACTTTATCAAGTCATTTATTATTGAAAAAAATAATAAAGCCATACATATTTGGTATCGCTGCGACCGTAACGACCTTAACTATAACAATATTATGTTATTTATTCCGCACAGTGAACGCCGTAAAAAAAAAACTAAAAAATACTGGCATAATTGCTATTTTTTGGTCACTTTGTCTTCCAAAAATTGAAATAAAAAGTGATCAAAAAGTCGCATGTACCCAAATATGGTACCTATAAAAACTATAACTCGTCTCGCTAAAAATAAGCCCTCATACAGCTCCGTCAACGAAAAAATTAAAACCGTTATGGCTCTCACAACATGGCGACAGAAAAAAATCCATTCTCTTTACAAAGGTTATTTTATTGTGCAAAAAGTTGTAAAACATAAAAAAGTTCTATAAATTAGGTATCACCGGAATCGTACTGACCCGCAAAATAAAGCTAACATGTAATTTATAACGCGTGGTGAACGCTGTATAAAAAGAAGTTAAAAAATAATGTCAGAATTGCTGTTTTTTGGTCACCTTGCCTCCCAAAAAAAAAAGGATAACGTGATCAAAAAGTTGCATGTACCCCAAAATGGTACCAATAAAAGCTACAGCTCGTCCCTCAAAAAAAACAGCCCTCATACCACTACGTCTATGAAAAAATAAAATTAGTTAAGGCTCCAATAAGCCAGGAAATAAAAATATGCAGTTGTGCCGGCCCGAGGGAAACATTTCTTCTGTTTCAAGTGGCGAATTATCAAGGCCCCTAAAATTAGGGAACCAGGAAGCGGAGGGCCCAAACATGTCTGCTGAAAGCGTGGGTGCCCGTATTATACCAGGACAACACTTCTCAGCAAAATTCCTCAAACTGCAAAGGTGCGGAGTGTGGACCAAAAGGGGGATAAAAAAGGACACAGTTTATCAGTGCGACACCAGCCTGTGCAGAAAGGATTGTGTCACAGCGTAACACACATCTATGGATTATTTTATTGTTTTTGTTTAGCCCATTATTATACCACCTGACTATGCCTCTTATACACTCCGCCCGGCTTACATGTACCCCACATTATAAACGGAAACACCAGTAAGACTCAATACAAGACTACTACAAGCAAAATCCACACTCCAAAAGCCAAATGGCGCTACCTCCCTTCTGAACCCTACAGTGTGCCCAAACAGCAGTTTACTTCCACATATATGGCATTGCCATACCCGGGAGAACCCTTTTAACAATTTTTGGGGTGTGTGTCTCCAGTGGCACAAGCTGGGCGCCACATATTGGCATATCTATAGAAAAAAATCCCATTTTCACTCTGCAACATCGAGTGCACACCAATTTCTGCCAATCACCTGTGGTGTTAATATGCTCACTACACCCCTAAGTGAATATCTTGAGGGGTGTAGTTTCCAAAATGGGTTCACTTCTGGGGGGTATCCACTGTTTTGGTCCCACAGGGACTTTGCAAATGCGACATAGCGCCCAGAAACCAATCCAGCAAAATCTGTACTCCAAAAGCCAAATGGCGCTCCTTCCCTTCTGAGACCTACTCTGTGCTCAAACAGCCATTTATGACCACATATGTGATATTGCCGTACACAGGAGAAGTTGCTTTACAAGTGTTGTGGTGCTTTTTTTCATTTATTTGTTGAGAAAATGAAACATTTTCAGCTAAAACTACGTCTTATTGAAGAAAAAGGATTTTTTTTAATTTTCACTGCCCAATTCTAATAAAATCTATGAAACACCTGTGGGGTCAAAATGCTCACTACACCCCTAGATGAATTCCTCAAGGGGTGTAGTTTTGTGAATGGAATCACTTTTGGGGAGTTTCCACTGTACTGACACCTTAGGAGCTTTGCAATAGTGACATGGTGTCAAGAAACCAATCCAGCATAATCTGTGCTCCAAAAGCCAAATGGCGCTCCTTCTCTTCAGATCCTTGCCGTGTGCCCAAACAGCAGTTTATGACCACAAATGGGGTATTGCCGTACTCCAGAGAAGTTGCTTTACAAATGTTTTTTTTTTTTTTATTCCTTTATTTGTTGAGAAAATGAAAAATTTTGAGCTAAAAGCTACGTCTTGTTGGAAAAAAAAGGATTTTTTTTTTATCTTCACTGCCCAATTCTAATAAAATCTATGAAACTTCTGTGGGTTCAAAATGCTCACTACACCCCTAGATGGATTCTTCAAGGGGTGTAGTTTCCTAAATGGAGTAAATTTTTTGGTGTTTTCACTGTTTTGGTCCCTTAGGGGCTTTGCAAATGTGACGTGGTCTCCGCAAACCATTCCTGCTAAATTTGAGCTGCAAAAACCAAATGGCGCTCTTTCCCTTCTAAGCCCTGCCGTGTGTCCAAACAACCATTTATTACCACATGTGGGGTATTGTTTTACTCGGGAGAAATTGCTTTACAAATGTAGTGGTGCATTTTCTCCTTTTAGCCCTTGTGGAAATTAGAAAAAATTAGCTAAACCTACATTTTCTTTGAAAGAATGCAGATTTTCATTTTCACGGCCTACTTCCAATAATTTCTCCAAAAAACCTGCGGTGTCAAAATACTCACTATACCCCTAGATAATTTCCTCAAGGGGTATAGTTTCCGAAATGGGGTCACTTTTGGGGGATTTCCACTGTTTTGGCGCCGCAAGAGCCTTTCAGACCCGACATGGAGCATAAAATATTTTCTAATAAAAAAGGAGGCCCCAAAATCCTTTAGGTGTTCCTTTGTTTCTGAGGCCTGTGCTGCAGTCAATAAGTGCACTAGGGCCACATGTGGGGTATTTCTAAAAACGGCAGAATCTGGGCAATAGATATTGAGTTGCGTTTCTCTGGTAAAACTTTCTGTGTTACCCAAAAAATAGATGAAAAATTAATTTCTGCAAAAAAAAAAAGAAATTTGAAAATTTCACATCTACTTTGCCTTAATTCCTGTGAAACATCTAAAGAGTTAAGAAACTTTCTAAATGCTGTTTTGAATACTTTGAGGGGTGAAGTTTTTAAAATGGGGTGACTTATCGAGGGTTTCTAATATATAAGGCCCTAAAATCCACTTCACAACTGAACTGGTCCCTGTAAAAATAGCCTTTTGAAATTTTCTTGAAAATGTGAGAAATTGCTGCTAAAGTGCTATGCCTTGTTATGTCATAGAAAAATAAAAGGATGTTCAAAAAACAATGCCAATCTAAAGTAGACATGTGGGGGATGTTAATTAGCAACAATTTTGTGTGGTATTACCATCTGTCTTACAAGCAGATACATATAAATTTAGAAAAATGCTAATTTTTCAATTTTTCGCAAAATTTTGGTGTTTTTCACAATTAAATACTTAATGTATCGAGCAAATTTTGCCAGTAACATAAAGTACAATGTGTCACGAGAAAATAATCTCAGAATCGCTTGGATAGGTAAAAGCATTCCGAAGTTATTACCACGTAAAGTGAAACATGTCAGATTTTAAAAAATTGGCTGCGTCCTGAAGGCCAAAACAGGCTGTGTCCTGAAGGGGTTAAACTTCATCAGCCAAGTGGACGCCCAAACACTCAGTTTGTTTAAATCTGCTTGCAATTCACGAACATCTTCCATAGTCTGAACTATATTACATAGCTTGGTGTCATTTGCAAAAATAGAAATAGTGCTATTAATCCCATCCTCTATATCATTAATAAATAAGTTGAATAATAGTGGTCCAAGCACTGAACCCTGGGGTACACCACTTATAACCGGTGACTATTCAGAGTAGGAATCATTGACCACAACTCTCTGGATACGTTCCTTGAGCCAATTCTCAATCCAATTACAAACTGTACTTTCTAAACCTATAGTCCGACTCCTTAATTTACCCATTAGACGTCTATGGGGGACAGTGTCCAATGCATTTGCAAAGTCTAAAAACACTATATCCACAGCGGCCCCTCTGTCTAGGCTTCTGCTCACCTCTTCATAAAAAGAAATCAGGTTGGTTTGACAGCTTCTGTCTTTAGTAAAAGCCTGCTGGCTGTCACTTATAATTGTTAGGGTATGTGCACACGGTGAGAGGCTTTTACGGCTGAAATGACAGACTGTTTTCAGGAGAAAACAGCTGCCTCGTTTCAGCCGTAATTCCTCCTCCTCGCATTTTGCGAGGCTTCTCTGACAGCTGTAAATTTTGAGCTGTGCTTCATTGAGTTCAATGAAGAACGGCTCAAATTACGTCTGAAAGAAGTGTCCTGCACTTCTTTTGCCGAGGCTGTATTTTTACGCGTCGACGTTTGACAGCTGTCAAACGACGACGCGTAAATGACAGGTTGTCTGCACAGTACGTCGGCAAACCCATTCAAATGAATGGGCAGATGTTTGCCGACGTATTGTAGCCCTATTTTCAGACGTAAAACGAGGCATAATACGCCTCGTTTACGTCTAAAAATAGGTCGTGTGAACCCAGCCTAAAGGATCTGCCAGACACAGCTTCTGTGTCGACGCCCGTGGGTAATCAGTCCGGACCTGCTCCTAAGTCTGATAGAGTGACACGATCTTCTACCAGTCAGGCTGGCCAGACGGAGCTAGCTCCCGCCCTCTGTCTATTTATACCTGCATTTCCTGCTCCTCCTTTGCCTGTGATTCTTTCCTGTTTCCTGGGTCTGCTGCTCCTGCTATTATTATTGACCTTGCTTCATTTTGACCCTGGCTTTACTGACTACGCTCCTTCTCTGCGATTGGTACCTCGTACACTCCTGGCTTGACTCGGCTCGTTCACTACTCTTGTTGCTCATGGTGTTGCCGTGGTCAACTGCCCCATTTCCCTTAGCTTCTGTGTACCCTTGTCTGTTTGTCTGTCGTGCACTTATTGAGCGTAGGGACCGTCGCCCAGTTGTACGCCCTCACCTAGGACGGGCCGTTGCAAGTAGGCAGGGACAGAGTGGCGGGTAGATTAGGGCTCATCTGTCTGTCTCCCTACCCTATCATAACATAATCACAGGCCCATATACCTTTTCTACCCTTTTCCCTGACACAACTATGGACCCCCTTGAGACCCTGGCTCAGCAAATGAAGGACCTCTCCCTACAGGTCCAAGCCCTGGCTCAGAAGGGCAACCAGCATGATGCTACCCTGGTAGTGCCCCCCACTTCACCTCTTGAACCCTACCTCAAGTTGCCTGACCGGTTATCAGGGGAACGGAAGACTTTTTTCTCCTTTCGGGAGAGTTGTAGGCTCTATTTCCGTTTGAAGCCCCACTCCTCAGGTTCTGAGAGCCAGCGAGTGGGTATAATTATGTCCCGGCTCCAGGACGGGCCCCAAGAATGGGCCTTCTCCTTGGCTCCTGATGCCCCTGAACTTTCCTCTGATGATCGTTTTTTTCCGCTCTCGGGCTCAAATATGACGAGACTGACAAGACTGCCTTTGTCGAGAGTCAGCTGGTGACCTTACATCAGGGTAAGAGACCCATTGAGGAGTACTGTTCTGACTTTAGGAAGTGGTGTGTAGCTTCTCGGTGGAATGACCCTGTCTTGAGGTGCCAGTTTAGATTGGGTCTGTCGAACGCCCTGAAAGACCTGTTAGTTAGCTATCCCTCTTCTGACTCCCTAGATCAGGTTATGGCTTTAGCGGTACATCTTGACCGACGTCTCAGGGAACGACGACTGGAACGTTGTTGTGCCTTCCCCTTTGACCCCCCCATGATGGCTCCCGAGGTTCCGTTGCTTCATTCTTCCACGGAAAACTCGGATGAACCTATGCAACTCGGGGCCTCCGTGTCTCCCCAACTACGTAGGGAGTTACGCAGGAAGAATGGTCTCTGCTTCTACTGTGGGGATGACAAGCATTAAGTGAACAACTGTCCTAGGTGTAATAATAAGCAGCCGGAAGAACTTCCGCGCCTAAGTGACCATCGGGGAGGTATTTCCCGTAAATATGAAACCTAATAAGATCTTGCTTCCCTTTCAGGTCTCTTTTGAGGGTAGGTCTGCCACCGGCAGTGCCTTCGTGGATTCAGGGTCTTCTGCTAATATTATGTCTGTGGAATTTGCTATGTCTCTAGCTATGCCATTGATTGACTTGCCTAAACCTGTCCCGGTAGTGGGTATCAACTCCACTCCTCTTGCTAATGGTTATTTTACACAGCATACCCCTGTTTTTGAACTCCTTGTTGGCTCCATGCATTTGGAGCAGTGCTCTGTACTGGTGATGCAGGGATTATCGTCCAATTTGGTTTTAGGCCTTCCCTGGTTGCAGATGCATAATCCCACGTTTAACTGGAATACTGGGGATCTTACCAAATGGGGTAATGAATGCATGACGTCATGTTTTTCTGTTAATTTTATCTCTCTCCCTGAGGAGGTGAACACTCTACCTGAGTTTATTCAGGACTTCGCTGATGTTTTTTCTAAAAAGGCCTTCGAAGTGTTACCTCCTCATAGAGAATTCGATTGCGCAATTGATTTGGTACCAGGAGCTAAGCTCCCTAAGGGTAGGGTATTTAATCTCTCTTGTCCCGAACGTGAAGCCATGAGAGAGTATATCCAGGAATGCTTGGCCAAGGGTTACATTCGCTCCTCTACTTCTCCGGTAGGTGCTGGCTTCTTCTTCGTAGGGAAGAAGGATGGTGGTCTTAGGCCGTGCATTGACTACCGAAACTTGAATAAGGTCACTGTAAGGAACCAGTATCCCCTTCCTTTGATTCCTGATGTCTTCAATCAGGTTCAGGGGGCCCAATGGTTCTCTAAGTTTAATCTTTGGGGGGCTTATAACCTTCTCCGCATCAAAGAGGGGGATGAGTGGAAGACTGCATTTAACCCACTCGAAGGTAATTTTGAATACCTCGTCATGCCCTTTGGGTTGTGTAATGCTCCCGCGGTCTTCCAGAATTTCATAAATAAGATTTTAAGAGACTACCTTGGGTATTTCTTGTAGTGTACCTTGATGACATACTTGTGTTTTCCAAGGACTGGTCCTCCCACATTGAGCATGTCAGGAAGGTGCTCCAGGCCCTTCGGGAAAACAAACTGTTTGCTAAAACCGAAAAATGTGTGTTTGGGGTGCAGGAGATACAATTTTTGGATCAAATCCTCACTCCTCATGAATTCCGCATGGACCCTGCCAAGGTTCAGGCTGTGTCTGAATGGGTCCAACCTGCCTCCCTGAAGGCGTTTCAGTGCTTCCTGGGGTTTGCTAATTATTAAAGGAGATTTATTGCTAACTTCTCGGTCATCGCTAAGCCTCTTACGGATCTTACTTGCAAAGGTGCTGACCTCCTCCACTGGGCTCCAGAGGCGGTCCAGGCTTTTGAGGTCCTTAACCCTTTCAAGTCCGAGCTCATTTTGACCTTCATGACCAGCCCCATTTTCTCAAATCTGACATGTGTCAATTTATGTGTTAATAACTCTGGAATGCTTTTGCCTATCCAAGCGATTCTGAGATTGTTTTCTCGTGACATGTTGTACTTTATGTTAGTGGAAAAATTTGGTCAATAAATTCATTGCTTATTTGTGAAAAACACCAAAATTTAGAGAAAATTTGCAAAAATTATGATTTTTCTCATTTTAAATGTATCTGCTTGTAAAACTGATAGTAATTTCACACTATTTTATATATTCCATATGTCTACTTTGTATTTGCATAGTTTTTTGAACATTATTTTATTTTTCTAGGACGTTACAACGTTTAGAACTTTAGCAGCAATTTCTCACATTTTCAAGAAAATTTCAAAAGGCTATTTTTACAAGGACCAGTTCAGCTCTGAAGTGGCTTTGAGGGCCTTATGTACTAGATAGACCCCATAAATCACTGCATATTAAAAACTGCACCCCTCAAAGTATTCAAAATAGCATTCAGAAAGTTTCTTAACCCATTAAGCGCTTCACAGGAACTAAAGCAAAGTAGAGGTGAAATTTACAAATTTTATTTTTTTTGCTGAAATTCATTTGTAATACATTTTTTTCTGTAACACAGAAGGTTTTACCCGAGAAATGCAACTCAATATTTATTGCCCAGATTCTGCAGTTTTTAGAAATATCCCACATGTGGCCCTAGTGTAATAATGGACTGAAACACCGGCCTCAGAAGCAAAGGTGCACCTAGTGGATTTTGGGGCCTCCTTTTTTTAGAATATATTTTAGGCACCATGTCAGGTTTGAAGAGGTCTTGTGGTGCCAAAACAGTGGAAATCCCCCGAAAGTGAGACAGTTTTGGAAACTACACACCTCAAGGAATTTATCTAGGGGTATAATGAGCATCTTGACCCCACAGGTATTTTGCTATATTTATTGGAGTTTGTCTGTGAAAGTGAAAATCTACTTTTTTTTCTGAAAAAATATAAAAAAAAATAATATTTGCAAGGAATAAAGATTAAAAAGCACCCCACAACTTGTAAAGCTACTTCTCCCGATTGCGCCAATACCCCATATGTGGTACTTAACTGCTTTTTGGACCCACGGCAGAGCTCAGAAGGGAAGGAGCGCCATTTGGATTTTGAAGTGCAGATTTTGCTGGATTGTTTTTCAGTGCTATGTCGCGTTTGCAACGCCCTGGAGTAAGCAAAACAGTGGAATTTCCCCAAAACTGACCCCATTTTGAAGACTACACACCTCAAGGAATTGTTCTAGGGGTATAGTTAGCATTTTGACCCCACAGTTTTTTTGCTGAATTTAGTGGAATTAGGCCGTGAAAATGAAAATCATTTTTTTCTGAAAAAACATAGAAATTTTTAATTTTTACAATGAATAAAGGAGAAAAATTACTCCAAAATTTGTAAAGCAATTTGTCCTGATTATAGCAATACGCCATATGTGGTAATAAACTGCTGTTTGGACCCACGGCAGGACTCAGGAGGGAAGGAACAATATTTGGCTTTTGGAGCTCAAATTTAGCTGGAATGGTTTTTGGGTGTCATGTCGCATATGCAAAGCCCCTGAGGTACCAAAACAGTGGAAACCTCCCAAAAGTCCCTTTAGGGGACTGGAACGAGCGATCATTAGGTCGCTGGTACAATACACTGCAGTACTAATTTATTGCAGTATAATGTCATTTTACAGGCTCCTGTAACAGCGCGATCGCTGTTCCTGTCCGTTAGTCCCGGGTGTCTGCTGTAATACACAGCGGACACCCGCAGAATATGGAGCGGGCAAAGCGCGTGAGCCTGCCTCATATATAACCCCTCGCACCACGACATGCTATTAAGTTGTGGTGCGGCAAGGCGTTAATGCGCAGCGGATGGTGCAAAGTGAAAATTACAATTTTCCACTGATATGCCATTTTAATGCACAATATATTGTGCCCAGTTTGTGCCACTGAAGACAAATACCTCATACAATGTTGAGCGGGTTCTCCCGGATATAAAATGTCATATATGTTGTCGTAAGCTGGTGTTTGGGCACGCTGTGGGGCTCAGAAGGGAGGGAACGCCATTTGGCTTTTGGAGCGCAGATTTTGCTTGGTAACTGTTCTGTTTGGCGTTCTGCTGGTATCTCAGTTTATAATGTGGGGGTATGTGTAAACTGGGCAGAGTACATCAGGGCATAATAAGAGGGTATAATAATGGGGCACATAAATAATAATTTGCAGATATGTGGCCTTTGTCGCACTGATAAATGGCGCCCGATCCTATCCGCTTTTGGACACTCTGCACGTTTTGCATCGCCATATTCTGAGAGCCAGAACTTTTTTTTTTTCTCCAACGGAGCTGTGTGAGGGCTTATTTGTTGTGGGACAATCTGTACTTTTCATTAGTACCATTTTAGGGTACATGTGATTTTTTTTTATCACTTTTTATTAGATTTTTTTGGAAGCAAGGTGACAAAGAAACATAAATTCTGACAATGTTTTTTGTATTTTTTTTTTACACTTTTCACCGTGCGCTATAAATGAAATTTTTTTTATGTTTTGTGGCGATTGCGCAATAAAATCGCTTTGATAAAATTATTTATTTATTTTTTGTGTCACCATATTCTGAGAGTCATAATTTTATATTTTTCCGTAAAAAAAGCGGTGTAAGGGTTTGTTTTTTGCGGGACGGGTTGTAGTTTTTATTGGTACTATTTTGGGGTACTTGCGACTTTTTGATCACTATTCTATATTTTGGGAGGGTTGATGACCAAAAAAAAGTGATTCTGACATTGTTTTTTAATTATTTTTTTTGCGGTGTTCACTGTGCGGGAAAAATAATATTATAGTTTTATTGTTTGGGTCGTTACGAACGCGGTGATACCAAATATGTGTACTTTTTTAACATTTTCCTTTTTTTCCTATAATAAAAGGCTTATTATAGGAAAAAAAGCATTATTTTTTTTTGTAACTTTTATAACTTGTTTTTACACTTTTATAAAACTTTTTTATGACTTTATTTTTTACTTTTTACTTCTTTTACTTGAGGACTGGCAGCACTGATCGCTGCTATAATACATTACACTACCTAGGTAGTGTAACGTATTATAAACTGTCAGTGTGACGCTGAGGGTATGTTCACACGGCCAAATTTCAGACGTATACGAGGCGTATTATGCCTCGTTTTACGTCTGAAAATACGGCTCCAATACGTCGGCAAACATCTGCCCATTCATTTGAATGGGTTTGCCGACGTACTGTGCAGACGACCTGTTATTTACGCGTCGTCGTTTGACAGCTGTCAAACGACGACTCGTAAAAATACAGCCTCGTCAAAAGAAGTGCAGGATACTTCTTTCAGACGTTTTTGGAGCTGTTTTCTCATAGACTCCAATGCAAACAGCTCCAAAAACGGACGTAAAAAACGCCGCGAAAACGGCGCGAAAAACGCCGCGAAAAATGCGAGTTGGTAAAAAAAACGTCTGAAAAGCAGGGTCTGTTTTCCCTTGAAAACAGCTCTGGATTTTCAGACGTTTTGGTTGACTACGTGTGAACATACCCTGAGAGTCACACTGACAGGAAGCTAATGAGAACCAGCATGCGGCTGGTTCTCATAGGCTGCCGTGCATGGCAGACCCGGGGGCCGTTGTATGGCCCCCGGTTCTGTCTTATAACCGACTGCAGCAATCGGTCCCTGGGAAAGTTTGTTGTAGCAACAAACTTTCCAGTTTGTTATAGCAACAAACTTTCCAGTTCGTTGCTACAACCCACTTTCCCTGCGATCACATGACCGGGACCTGAACTAATCAGGTCCCGATCATATCTCCGGGACCAGAGGCAGGTGATAACAGCGCGATCCGGGTGTCAGCGCTACTCTGAGACACCCGGATCGCGCTTTTAACACCCACCGTGAATTCACGTCGGCACTGCACAGAGCCCAGCAAGTGCCGACGTGAATATACAGTGGGCGGTCGGGAAGCGGTTAAGAGGTGCTTTATCCTGGCCCCTGTGCTGATTCAGCCTAACTAAATGGAGCCATTCATCGTGGAGGTTGACGCCTCCGAGGTGGGAGTGGGTGCTGTCTTGTCCCAGGGTACCAGGTCCCTCACCCATCTCCGTCCCTGTGCCTACTTCTCTAGGAAGTTCTTGCCCACTGAGAGTAACTATGATATTGGCAACCGCAAACTCTTAGCCATTAAATGGGCATTTGAAGAGTGGCGCCACTTCCTGGAGGGGGCTAGGCACCAGGTAACGGTCCTTACCGACCACAAGTATCTGGTTTTCTTAGAATCTGCCCGGAGGCTAAACCCGAGACAAGCTCGATGGGCGTTATTTTTTACTAGATTTAACTTTTTGGTCACCTATAGGGCTGGGTCTAAAAATTTTAAGGCTGTTGCACTGTCGCGTAGCTTCATTGCCAGCCGTCATTCGGAGGAAAATCCTGCTTGTGTTTTGCCACCAGGTATAATAATTTCCTCTGTTGATTCTGACTTAGTCTCCGAAATTGCGGCTGATCAAAGTTCAGCTCCCGGGAACCTTCCTGAGAACAAGCTGTTTGTTCCCCTGCAATTCCGGCTAAGGGTACTCAGGGAAAATCATGACTCTGCACTATCTGGCCATACAGGCATCCTGGGTACCAAGCATCTCATTGCCAGAAACTATTGGTGGCCTGGGTTGCTTAAAGACGTTAAGGCATACGTCGCCGCTTGTGAAATTTGTGCTAGTTCCAAGACTCCCAGGTCCCGACCAGCGGGCTTACTATGTTCTTTGCACATTCCCCAGAGACCTTGGAGCCATATCTCCATGGATTTTATCACCGATTTGCCTCCGTCTCAAGGCAAGTCGGTGGTGTGGGTTGTAGTAGACCGCTTCAGTAAGATGTGCCACTTTGTGCCCCTCAAGAAACTACCCAATGCTAAGACGTTAGCTACCTTGTTTGTCAAACACATCCTGCTTCTACATGGGGTTCCTGTCAATATTGTTTCTGACAGAGGGGTACAATTTGTTTCATTGTTTGGGAGAGCCTTCTGTAAAAAGTTGGAGATTGATCTGTCCTTCTCCTCGGCCTTCCATCCTGAAACTAATGGCCAAAATGAGAGGACTAATCAATCTCTAGAACAACATTTAAGGTGTTTTATCTCTGACTGTCAATATGATTGGATCTCCTTCATTCCCCTCGCCGAATTTTCCCTTAATAACCGGGTCAGTAACTCGTCAGGGGTCTCCCCCTTTTTCTGTAATTTTGGGTTTAATCCACGGTTCTCCTCCGTTTCGCCTGGTGGTTCCAACAATCCCGAGGTAGATGTCGTTCATCGGGAACTGTGCACAGTCTGGGCCCAGGTTCAGAAGAACCTAGAGGCGTCCCAGAGCATACAAAAGACTCAGGCAGATAGAAGACATTCTGCTAACCCCTTGTTTGTGGTCTGGGATCTGGTGTGGCTATCTTCTAAAAATTTGCGCCTTAAAGTCCCGTCCAAAAAATTTGCTCCCCGATATATAGGGCTGTACAAGGTCATTGAAGTCCTTAACCCTGTCTCCTTCCGACTGGAGTTACCCCCGTCTTTTCGAGTAAACAACGTGTTTCATGCCTCCCCATCCTTGGCTCCCTCGAGGAACCCTCCGGTCCCTGTTCTCACCCCTGAAGGGGTAGAATTCGAGGTGGCCAAGATTGTGGACAGCAGGATGGTCCAATGCTCTCTCCAGTACCGGGTCCATTGGAGAGGATACGGGCCTGAGGAGAGGACTTGGGTACCCACCCGGGATGTTCACGCTGGGGTATTGCTCAGGAGGTTCCATCTTCGCTTCCCCAATAAGCCAGGTCCACTTAGAAAGAATCCAGTGGCCCCTCTTAAAAGGGGGGGTACTGTAAAGGATCTGCCAGACACAGCTTCTGTGTCGACGCCCGTGGGTAATCAGTCTGGACCTGCTCCTAAGTCTGAGAGAGTGACACGATCTTCTACCAGTCAGGTTGGGAGGCTGAGGAGTGGGAGAGCCTATCACAGCCTGGCCAGACGGAGCTAGCTCCCGCCCTCTGTCTATTTATACCTGCATTTCCTGCTCCTCCTTTGCCTGTGATTATTTCCTGTTTCCTGGCTCTGCTGCTCCTGATATCATTATTGACCTTGCTTCATTTTGACCCTGGCTTTACTGACTACGCTCCTGCTCTGCGATTGGTACCTCGTACACTCCTGGTTTGACTCGGCTCGTTCACTACTCTTGTTGCTCACGGTGTTGCCGTGGTCAACTGCCCCATTTCCCTTAGCTTCTGTGTACCCTAGTCTGTTTGTCTGCCGTGCACTTATTGAGCGTAGAGACCGTCGCCCATTTGTACGCCATCGCCTAGGACGGGCCGTTGCAAGTAGGCAGGGACTGAGTGGCGGGTAGATTAGGGCTCGCCTGTCTGTCTCCCTACCCTATCATAACAATAATACTATTTATTGTCAAATAATTCTGTATATAGTCCCTCAATAGCCCCTCAAACATTTCCCCCACAATTGATGTTAAGCTTACTGGTCTATAATTACCCGGCGAAGACCTAGAGCCCTTTTTGAAAATAAGCACCACATTTTCCCTGCGCCAGTCCCTTGGCACTATAACAGTCACGAGAGAATCTCTAAATATTATGAAGAGGGGGACAGAAATAACTGAACTAAGCTCATTAAGAACTCTAGGGTGTAAACCATCTGGTCCCGGGACCTTGTGTACGTTTATTTTATTTTATTTAGCTTGCACCATATCTACATTCATCCAATTCAGTATATCAACTGATATATTAACAGCACTGGCAGCGGCTACACCAGCTGCTCTTTCTTCTGTTGTATATACAGAGCGGAAGAACCCATTTAGTAACTCTGCCTTCTCTTGATCCCCTGTGATCAACTCCCCATTACCATTATCTAGGGGTCCCACATGTTCAGACCTGGGCTTTTTTGCATTTATATGCTTGAAGAATTTTTTGGGATTTGTTTTACTATCCTTGGCCACCTGCCTTTCATTTTGTATTTTTGCTAATTTTATTACATTTTTACAGATTTTATTAAGCTCTTTATATTTTACAAAGGCTACAGCTGTACCTTCAGATTCATATTTTTCAAATGCCCTTTTTTTGTCATGTATTGCCCTTTTTACAGAAGGTGTAAGCCATGTGGTTTTTAATTTTAGTAGTTTATACTTGTTACCTATAGGAATAAATTTTGCAGTGTAATTACCCAAAGTAGATTTGAAAATCTCCCATTTATCATTTGTACCATTATTTGACATTAGTTCTTCCTAGTCTATATCCCGAATTGCAGCACTCATCTTGGGGAAATTGGCTTTCTTAAAATTAAATGTTTTTGCCCTCCCAGCCTGTGTTTGTTTTTTACAGTATAGGTAAAATGTAACTATATTGTGATCACTGTTACTGAGGTTTTCACGAACATTGACGTTCCCAACAAGATCTGCATTATTAGAAATGACCAGATCCAACAGAGCTTCACCTCTAGTTGGGTCTTCCACAAACTGGCCCATAAAATTTTCCTGCAACAGGTTGAGGAAATGTCTCCCCTTTGCAGTTGAAGCCGAACCATGACACCAATTAATATCCCGGTAATTAAAATCTCCCATTATCACTACAGTACCCGCCTGTGCAGCCCGCTCCATCTGTTTATATAGCTGACCTTCCATCTCCTCAGTTATATTGGGGGGTCTATAGATTACACCAAAAGTAATTTTTCAGTGTTTACCTCCCTTTCTAGTTCCACCCACAAGGTTTCAACCTCCTCACAGTATTTACCCACTATTGTCTCTTTCACACTTGCCTTCATATCATTTCTCACATACAGACATACACCACCACCTTTCCTATTTGTCCTGTCTTTCCGAAACAGTGTAAAACCCTGTAGATTTACAGCCCAGTCATGTGAAGAGTCTAGCCATGTTTCAGCAACACCAACTATATCTATATTTTCTTCCAGTACCAAGTCCTCCAGCTCCCCCATTTTGCTTGCTAGACTTCTGGCATTTGTGAACATACACTTTAACTTGCCTTTCAGTTTTTCACCTTTATTATCAGAAATGTGATTTGACATTATTTGGGCATTTTTATTTACACTGCTGTTTTGTAACAAAAGGATCTCCTTATCCTGTTGTCTAGTCCTCTCCCCACATTCTGTTTCTCCCCCCACCAATATAGTCTGACCCCTCTCTAACCTGGCTACCCCTTTTTTTTCTACATTGACCTCCCTCCTCAGCACTAGTTTAAATACTCCACCACCCCAGCTGGAATTATCTCCCCCAGCACAGCGGACCCCCTTCCATTTAGGTGCAAATCATCTGCAGAATACAGTTTGTACCCCAATGAAAAGTCAGCCCAGTGCTCTAGGAACCCAAATCCTTCTCCTCTACACCAAGACTTAAGCCATGCATTTAACTCCCTGAGCTCCCGCTGTCTTTCCTGTGATGTGCATAGCACAGGCAGTATTCCTGAGAATACAACCTTGGAGGTCCTTCCCTTCAGCTTGTAGCCTAGTTCTTTAAAATTATTCTTAAGGCTCCTGCACGTACCATTTATTCTGTCGTTGGTACCGACATGGACCACGACAGCTGGATCATCACCAGCCCCTCCCAGCAATTTGTCCACCCGTTCCACCACATGCCGAACCCTGGCACCAGGGAGACAGCAAACCATTCGGTTGAGGTGGTCTTGGCGACAAATTATTCTATCTGTCTTCCTGATTATAGAATCCCCTACGACTATCAATTTCCTTGGCTTACCTGCATTACCATCCCGCCGACTACTAGCTGGGCTGTTCTCCCGGCTGTTAGGGAGATCAGTATCCACTAGGGCTGCCATTTCTGAGACCGACACCCTTGCATCATCACCCAACTTGGAAATTTTGCTCGGAATGTCAGAAACCGGATCGGCCTTCCTTTTCTTGGACCCCTTTCTACTGCCCCTAACTACATTAACCCAGCTACTTGCCTGATCCTGCTCACCCATGTCTTCACCCTCCAGTTCTAACCCACTAACTGCATGCTCCGTGAGCAGCATGCTTCGCTCAAGATTGTCTATCACCCTCAGTGTTGCATTTTGCTCCTCCAGATCTCTAATGCGAGATTCCAGGTGACCAACATGCTCACATCTGCCACAGAGGTATTCACCCTTGAACTCCGGCTCCAGTCGTGTATACATATGGCAAACTGTGCACTGAAGAAAACCTCCAATCTTGCTGGCCATTAGCCCAGTTACAAAAAAAAACAGCAAACAGTTGTTAATGCAAAAAGAATAGAAGAGTACTTACTGGGGCAATAAAACTCCTCTTTTTGTAACTCCGTTTTTTGTAGCTCCACTTGATATACAAACCACTTGATTAGCAAGCCCACAGAGCAGGCTCTACAGAGTACTGAGGCCTAATTTATACCACCTGGGACCAGCTAACCGCTCCCCCTAGTCAGCTGCTCAGCAGGAAGTAAGCTGCAAAGAAAAAATGGTTTTAAATTATGTCACTTTTGAAAACTTTTTAGCAAGCAAGCAATCAATACATATATCACATACAATGGCCCCCCACTTTGTCACACACAACACAGTGAGTCAATCCGGTTTTTGTAACTGCACTTGATATACAAACCACTCGTTTTACAAGCCCACAGAGCAGGCTCTACAAGTACTTGCCTGTCTATTCTCCTGCTCTCTTTTGCTACTACGTACTCCCCTGGTTTGATTCGGCTCGTTTCCATTCACTGTTGCTCACGGTGTCTCCGTGGGCAACTGCCGCAACCCCCCCCCCCTGCTTCTGTGTGCTCTTGTCTCTTGCACTTACTGAGCGTAGGGACCGTCGCCCAGTTGTACGCCGTCACTTAGGACGGGTCGTGCAAGTAGGCAGGGACTGAGTTGCGTGTAGATTAGGGCTCACCTTTCCGTCTCCCTACCCCGATTTATTACATGCTCTCTGAAAAATGCAAGAAGCAAGGCTCCAAGGAAAGCCGGGAAGGGCCAAAAACAGTGGACCTTCCCACCCTTGTAATGCTAGGCTGCTGCTGCTGTGTTGTATCTGGCTGGTTATAAAAGTGGGGGGACCCCACGTCATTTTTTTAAATTATTTATTTATTAATTTTTTATTTTTTTAAAAAAAGACATGGGGTTCCACCCAATTTATCATAACCAGCCACATACAACACAGTGTTATTAGCCTGGGAATGGACAAAACCAGTGGCCCTTCCCACCCATATAATGGCAGACTGCTGCGGCCTTGTATATGGCTGGTTATTAAAAATGTGGGGGACCCGTCTATTGTTAAATTTGTTAAATTTTAAAAAAAAAAAACAACGTGGGGGTCCCCCCCATTTTTATAACCAGCCCGATACAACACAGCAGCAGCAGCCTAGCATTACAAGGGTGGGAAGGTCCACTGTTTTTGGCCCTTCCCAGCTTCATAATACCAGCCTACGGCCGCCCCAGTACCAGACCATCACAACAGATGGTCGGGTACTGGATCATACCAAGCTCTTCCCGGCACCCCTGGTGGTGGTGGGTACCGGGGTAATAATGGGTGGTTAGTGCTAGCCTCTGCACCGGCTAACACTAAGTACCGCCTTAATAATGGACGCTGTCAATCAGCCAACTGCCATTATCTAGGCACTAATAAAGTTTCAAAAAAAACACAAAGACAATTCTTTTTTATTGAAATAAGAAATTCCCAACAAAACCCTCGTTAACCATTTTATTAAAATTTGAAAAAACGTAGATCTACGCAGTAGTCCAACGAATCGAAGATGTAGTCCAATCAGTACATCAAAATCTGCAACAACATAAAAAAAACAGTTATCAATGTGAACAATAAGGCTGGGTTCACACGACCTATTTTCAGACGTAAACGAGGCGCATTATGCCTCGTTTTACGCCTGAAAATAGGGCTACAATACGTCGGCAAACATCTGCCTATTCATTTGAATGGGTTTGCCGACGTACTGTGCAGACGAACTGTAATTTAAGCGTCGTCGTTTGACAGCTGTCAAACGACGACGCGTAAATTGACTGCCTCGGCAAAGAAGTGCAGGGCACTTCTTTGCAACGTAATTTGAGCTGTTCTTCATTGAACTCAATGAAGAGCAGCTCAAGATATACAAGCGTCACAGACGCCTTGTATATTACGAGGAGGAGCATTTACGGCTGAAACGACGCAGCTGTTTTCTTCTGAAAACAGGCTGTCATTTCAGCCGTAAATGCCTGCTATCGTGTGAACATACCCTAACAATACTTCTACTCACCTACACACATATATACACGCACACACACACAAACAACCATACACAAACACACACATATATACACAAACACAACAAGATATATACACACACACACACACACACACACACACACACATAAACAGACAAACACACACACATATACACAAACTCACACATATACAAACAAAAACACACATATCCAAACACACACATATACACAAACACACACACACACACACACACACACACACATATACACAAACACATATACACAGTTATACACAAACACAACAAGATATACACACACACACAAAGAGACAAACACACACACACATATACACACACATATACACGAACTAACACATATACACAAACACATATACAAACAAAAACACACATACCCAAACACACACATATACCCAAACACACACATATACACAAACACACACATATACACAAACACACACATATACACAAACACACACATATACACAAACACATGTACACAAACAGACCCATATATACACAAACACACACATATACACACAAACATACACACACACACACACACACACACAAACATATACACAAACACATATACACAAACACCCATATATACACAAACACACACACACACATAAACACACAAACACACAAACACACACCCATATACACACATATACACAAACACACATATACAAACACACACAAACATCTACACACACACACACACACACACACGGTTCACAGCAGCACAGAGTATTTCAGGAGATGAGCGTGCGGATCTTGTGCAGGGTGGTGACTTGCCAATCATGTGGAGGTCTTATTGAGTACAGGAGTGGAGGAGAGGTAACAGACTGAGCTACGTAATGGTAAGATTAGAGTTCACAGCAGCACAGAGTATTTCAGGAGAGGAGCGTGCAGATTTTGGGCTGCTGTGAACTCTGCTCTTACCATTACGTAGCTCAGTTGTACCTCTCCTCCACTCCTGTCCTCAATAACACCTTCACATGATTGGCAAGTCACCACCCCGCACAAGATCCGCACGCTCATCTCCTGAAATACTCTGTGCTGCTGTGAACTCTGCTCTTACCATTACGTGGTGACTTGCCAATCATGTGAAGGTGTTATTGAGGACAGGAGTGGAGGAGAGGTACAACTGAGCTACGTAATGGTAAGAGCAGAGTTCACAGCAGCACTGAATCTGCACGCTCATCTCCTGAAATACTCTGTGCTGCCTTAAACTCTATGGACAGGTCAGGATCCTGTTTCTTTTAAATGCTGCACTGTAGCGCAGCCTTATATAGTGGATCGAGCGGGTTCCCCAGCAGCATTTAAAAGAAACAGGATCCTGACCTGTCCACAGAGTTTAAGGCAGCACAGAGTATTTAAGGAGATGAGCAATGCCGGCCACGGGCGGCCACGGGCAGCCGGTCGTTTTTCCGAGCCGTGCTCCCATTATAAAATATATTACCCATAATGACGGGTGGCTACATGTGTGCACCCGTCATTACGGTAGCGTTGCTAGGCGACGTCAGTAAATAGTCACTGTCCAGGGTGCTGTAAGAGTTAACTGATTGGCAATAACTGTTTCAGCACCCTGGACAGTGACTACCGATCACAATATTGAGTAACCTGTAAAAAAAAAAGAAGTTCATACTTACCGAGAACTTTCTGCTTCCTCCAGTCCGGTCTCCTGGCCGTTGCCTTGGTGACGCGTCCCTCTCGACATCCGGCCCGACCTTCCTGGATGACGATACAGCCCATGTGACCGCTGCAGCCAATCACAGGCTGCAGAGGCCTCTGCAGCCAATCACAGGCTGCAGAGGCCTCTGCAGCCAATCACAGGCTGCCGCGTCAGAAAAGAAGGTCGGACTGGAGGAAGAAGAGGGACTCGTCACCAAGACAACGACCGGGTACGTATGAAATGCTTTTTATTTTATTTTTAATCAGCAGCCTCTTTTCTCTATCAGTGATTGATAGAGATAAGTGGCTGCCGATTTGTATAATATTTTTGACCGGGTTCGGTCAAAACGGGTTCGGCCGTACCCGGTGAAGTTCGTATTCGCTGGGAACCAAACTTTTCCGGATGTTCGGACCGAAACCGGGTTCAGTTGTCCCGGTTCGCTCATCTCTAGTACTCAACTACCTTAACAAATACATCAATGGGGGTGTTGTCATTTAAGGGTGCAAATTTCGTTGAAGGGATCCTTAACCGGTTAAGGACTAGGCTGTTTTACAGCTAAATGACCAGAGCAAATTTCACAATTTTGCTATGCGCTTCTTTAGATGACTATAACTCAGCAGGTGAATAAAGTTCATCTTTGAATTTTACACTCTTTTTAAAGGACAGATAGGGCTTTGTTTTAGTGGCATTTGTCAGTATATATCATTTTTTTTTTTTTCTCTAAAGTGGGCAAAATTGGAAAAAAATGCAAGAATTTAACAATTGCGTCGGTTTATGCTAGCATTTTTCACACACGGTATGAACCACGGCCAAAATTAATCTCCTTTCACATTCTTCCACTTCTCCCGTGCATGGGGATACCAAATATGTGAGCCTTATTCACTGTGCGGGCATGTGCCAGGGCTTGGCATAAAAGGAGGCTTTTTGGCCTTTTCGGTCCAGGAATTTTGCATTTGATTTTAGAGCCGTATACTGTTTTCTGGGGGGCCTAATGCTGCTGAAACATTAGAAACACCCCATAAATGACTTCATTCACACAAGTAGACCCCACAAGGTTTCCTTCAAGGGGTTTATCATATTTTTAGCAAGTCCAGTTTTCTTCTGAAAGTTTCTTGAATAAGATGGAACAAAATAAAATTAGCAATTTTTTAGCAAATGCGTCAGTTTATACCAGCATTTTTCACACACGGCTTAGACCACGGTCAAAATTAATCTCCGTTCACATTCTGCCACTTCTCCCGTGCACGGGGATACCAAATATGTGGCCTTATTTATCACATAGAGATGTAGGAGGGCGGAGGATAGAAGAAGATTATTTCACAAATCGCTTTTTTTCAAAGCTGGTTTTACAAAACTCAACAGAGTTTCTATAACACTTCCAAAATATCTGCTCTTGAAGCAGAAATCCCAAAATATTCATCTAGGGGTATAATGGGAATTTATTTTTTGGGGTTTTCTAAAATAAGAAATTTCAGGTTAATGCAAATGGAGCTCTCCAGCAGATGAACTTTAGAAAACATCAAACATGACATCCACCCCCCACCCATTCCCTCCCTCACCCTTGGAGTAAAATCAGGGGAAAAATAAAAACGTAATGTAGGGCAAATATATTTTCAACAAATTAACTAAAATCTAATAATTCAGAACAGTGTGGTATTTTTTAAAACATGGCTCAATGCACAGGCCTGGTTGCGAGGGACATGAGGGACAGAAATATCGGGAATCTTTGCGGTGCCCGTCTTTTCTGCAGACGCGGCACTTTTTCTGGGGGTTGCTTCTGGTTGCTGTTGGGGGAATCCGACTGATGAAGTGTCTTTCAGTCAGTCGCGTGACATCCTCAGACTGGGGGCATTCTCGGGTGTCCTGAACATCAAAAATGAGGCCTTCAATAATTTTCTCCTGGAAATCCAGGTATGTGTCTCTGCCTCTGTTTTTTTTGTAGAGCACAAATGAGTTGTGGATGGCCACCTGTAACAAATAAATGGCCACCTTTTTGTACCAGGTTTTAGTTTTGCGTTTTACTAAATAGGGCTGTAAAACCTGGTCGCTTAAATCCACCCCCCCATGTACTTGTTATATTCGGACACGCTCACTGGTTTGTGCTTGTCCGATGTTGCCCCTCTTTCCCTCACTGCCACTGTTCCTGCGGTATGAATCGTGCTTAGCACATACACATCTTTGCGATCCCTGAACTTGACCGCCAGCAATTCTTCAGATGCATAAGCACAGGAGTCCCCCTTTACCATGCGCTTCCCCACTAATTGCTGTGGAAAACCAATTCGGTTTTTGCGCATGGTACCACATGCCCCAGTCCTTGCAGCATGCAAATGCCTAAACAGGGGCACACTCGAATAAAAATTATCACAGTACAGGTGGTACCCCTTGTGAAGCAGAGGCTGCATTATCTCCCACACGATCTTACTGCTGGTGGAAAGATCAGGGGGGCATCCAGGAACATTTATTGTGCGGTCCCGCCCTTCATAAATCCTGAAGGCGGTGGTATATCCTTACCCGCTTTCACACAATTTGTAGAGCTTAACGCCATATCTTGCCCTTTTGGAAGGTAGATATTGGCGAAAGCTAAGTCTGCCATGAAAGTTGAGGAGGGATTCGTCCACACTTACATTCTGCTCAGGGGTGTAGAGTTGCAGAAATAAATTATTCAGGGAATTTATTAGCGGTCTTATTTTGAACAACCGATCCCGGTTTGCATCGGTACTTGGGGGGGCCTGTGCGTTGTCATTGAAGTGGAGGAACCTCATTATTGTCTCATAACGAGACCTGGGCATTACTGCAGAATATACTGGGGTGGCTTGGGCGGGTCTTGTTGACCAGTAAGACCTAATGGAGGGCTTTTTGACAATACCCATATTTAGGGTGAGCCCCAAAAAATGTTTTAATTCCTGCAAATTGGTGGGCGTCCAATCTCTGGCATGGGTGGATGAAGGTTTCTGCCTTATATATTGCGTGGCATATAAATTTGTTTCGTGGACAATCTGATTTAGGATGTCGTCCGTTATAAATAAATGGAAGTAATCCATTTGGACAAAATTTGTATTGTCCACGGTTATGCCAGGAGTGGCCGTAAATCCGTGGATTCTAGGCCCAAAAGATGGGGCAGGTGCCCATACAAGAGCCTGGACTGGAGGGACCAGGCTGTCCCGTGCTACAGCGCTACTTGGCCCTGCGCTTTCATGTTCTGCAGTTTCGACTGCATCAGGGACAACGTCCCCTGAAGATGAACCTGAAGTGACGCTGTCATCGTCACTACCTAAAACAGGTTCCATCTCGGACGCCATCTCTGATGCGGTCTCCGACTCAGACCACAGCATGGCGTATGCCTCCTCGGCGCTAAACAACTTCCTCGCCATAACGTAACTAACACTAACACTAACTAAACAAATTTTTTTTTTTTTATAAAACACACAAACTAACTGCTATATATATCTACACTACCGCTAACAAAAAAATAAACCGCTATTGCTATATATATTATATATATGTGGATATATATATAATTATATACTCCCTACCTGCCTATTCTAATAGAATAAAAGAAAGAAAGGTAGATAGATAGAAAAAAAGATAGATGGATAGATAGATTGTATAGATAGATAGAAATCTATCTATACAGAGAATGTTTTAGTGTAACTGTATTTTTTTTCACTGTATTCTTCTGGCAGCAATTCTCCCGAGTCTCTTCTTCTCCTCAAACTGAAACAATGTTTGAGGAGAAGAAAAGAGGCAGGAGATTTACTGCCAGAAAAGTCAAAATAAAACAAATGTGGTCGCTGTGATAGGTTTTCACAGCGACCACATGATCAGGGACCATCAGATTGGTCCCTGATACTCTGCCCAGTGCCCAGAGCTGTTGGTAACAGCGAGGGCACAGGGCTGTGTGCACGCGATCGCGTGCACACTGTTTTCTATGCAGAAATGCATGTGATCGCTGTGATTGGTTGGCACAGCGATCACATGTTCAGGGGCCAAAAGATTGACCCCTGACATTCTGCCCAGTGCCCATGGCTGTTAGCAACAGCCAGGGCATAGAGCTGTGTGCACGCGATCGCGCGTGCACAGTCTCTGAAGTGCGGCCGTATATATACTATACGCCGGACTTTAGAGACCCTGACCACTGGCCGTATATTTACGGCCAGCGGTCGGGAACCTGTTAATTCAGTAAAGGGACCCTTCCCTGCTTCCCTATGACTTTCCTCCCATAGACCCTCCAAAAGCTTGAGGTTGGGTAAATCTTTTTCCAATATCCCCAGCTCAAGACATTGCCGTCGATCATGTGTCTTAAAAAATTTCTTCCATTTGAGCTTACGTGCAAATAGGTTCAGATCCTTCACCCATGTAAATAAATTAAACTTGTTGGTGGGAACAAATGACAGGCCCCTCCTAAGGATACCAACTTCCTCACTTGTTAATACCTGTGAGGACAAGTTGATAACTTGGGAATAATCATCATAATTTAGAGACCTAAGACTCGCATGTCCCTCCTGTCCCTCAGGAGGTAGTCTGAGATGGGGTGGTTCTTGGATAAAAAAAACCTTGATTCAGACCTTTTCCTCTCCCTCTTCCTCTTTGGTTGGCACGGGTGGGATATTTACTCTAAACCATCCCCCCCTCCTCCTCTGCTGACGTAGCTCCAGCCAGCCACCAATCCGGAGTAGACGCGTCACTCGTGACATTTCAGGATAGCGGTGAGCCCCCTTCCTGCTAGCCAATTAGAGTAAGCTGGACGACAGAGCGTCCCTGCTAGTCCTGGAGATCCAAAAGCAGATGTTTACACATGTAGGGAAAGGAATACGCTCGGTAAATGCAACCAAAAGCGTTAGTGATCACCGCATTAGATCATTAATACATTTAGAAACTTGAGTTCTTGATAATGTAAGTATGACAGTATGGTTCATTTAGATAAATAATATAAAGTACGACACTCGTTGACACGGACGTACATGCGTGATATCTAGGGTATGGTGAAAAGCGCTTCATATATATGCTAGTAACGCACGCACAACGAACGCACCACAAAAAAACGCACAGAAACCGCACAAGAAATGCAGAAGCATGTGGAAATTTGATAAAGGGTAATATGAGAAACGAATATATCATGATTATTAGGTGAAATACGGTCAGAGGAAACAAGCATAGGAGGTCTGTTCATTGAGGCCTGACAGATTAATGGTCTGCATACGATGAATCCTGCATACGATGATAAGTGCCTATAACCCTTACAGTTTCTTCGTCTTTTTTCTTTGGTTTAGGATTGAGCAGATCATTCCTATTGCACCCAAGCGCATTTTGATACGCTTGTTTAACCGCTTCCCGACCACCCACTGTATATTCTCAGAGTAGCGCTGACACCCGGATCGCGCTGTTAACCCCTGCCTCTGGTCCCGGAGACATGACCGGGACATTATTGGTTCAGGTCCCGGTCATGTGATCACAGGGAAAGTTTGTTGTAGCAACGAGCTGGAAAGTTTGTTACTACAACAAACTGCAAAGTTTGTTGCTACAACAAACTATCCCGGGGACCAATTGCAGGTGCTGCAATCGGTTATGAGGCAGAACCGGAGGCCATACAACAGCCCCCGGGTCTGCCATGCACAGCAGCCTATGAGAACCAGCCGAAGGCCGGTCCTCATAAGCTTCCTGTCAGTGTGACTCTCAGTGTCACACTGACAGTTCATAATACGTTACACTACTGTCGTGGAAATCCATCGCTCAAAATATATTAGACTGAAATTTATACGAGTCCCAACAGACTCTCAAGGCCAGACTCCATTAGTCAGTATCCTAATTAGGATATTTCACCGATATATATCGAGAGAGGAGAAGAAAACACACAGACACGCTGAAATGTTCAAAATGCTCCTCTGAAGGATTTATTACCAAACTCAAACTGTTAAACTGAAATTCAGAAGGGGTGTAGGCTTGAGGTAAACCAATCAGAGACAATGTAACAATATTTGTTATTCAGTAAAAAGCATACAATAAAATACATCATTATAATTCTTCACACATTATGTTTACAAGTGTCTTATCTCTCTCTTGGACAGAATATTCTCGTGGAGATGGGGGAGACCTTCCCTCAAGCATACTTGCCATCCTCCCATCTCACTCCCTGTCCATCTTCGCATGGGAACCAAGGTCAAAGATAAAACATACGAAATCAACATTACTTGTATTAAAGGAACAATTACTTTTCTATTCACTACAAAAGAACCAAGATGGGAACTCCAGACAAGATGGCTGCTGCACGAAACTAAATCATTTAAACATTATCATCACTTTCACATATTACATATCTTAGTAATTCGGCCTCCTGCTTGATAATTCACAATGTAATTTCATACAGAGAATATAAGCAAATAAATCATCCTTCACACTACCTAGGTAGTGTAATGTATTATAGCAGCGATCAATGCTGCCAGTCTTCAAGTAAAACAAGTAAAAAGTAAAAAATAAAGTAATAAAAATGCTTTATAAAAGTGTAAAAACAAGTTATAAAAGTTACAAAAACAAAATTATTTTTTTTCCTATAATAAGACTTTTATTTTAGGAAAATAATGAAAATGTTAAAAAAGGTACACATATTTGGTATTATCGCGTTCACAACGACCCAAACTATAAAACTAAAATATTATTTTTCCCGCACGGTGAACAGCGCAAAAAAAATAAATTAAAAAACAATGTCAGAATCACTATTTTTTTGGTCATCAACCCTCCAAAAATATAGAATAAAAAGTGTTCAAAAAGTCGCATGTACCCTAAAATAGTACCAATAAAAACTACAACCCGTCCCGCAAAAAACAATCCCTTACACAGCTTTTTTGACTGAAAAATAAAAAAGTTATGGCTCTCAGAATATGGTGACACAAAAAATTAATTTTTTTATCGAAAAGTGATTTTATTGCGCAAATGCCACAAAACATAAACAAACTATATACATCTGGTATCGCCGTAATCGTATTGACCCGCAGAATAAAGTAAAATTTCATTTATAGCGCACAGTGAAAAGTGGAAAAAAAAAAAGACAAAAAACATTGTCAGAATTTGTTTTTTTGTCACTTTGCTTGCCAAAAAATAAGCCCTCGTACGGCTCCGGTGAAGAAAAAATAAAAAAAGTTCTGGCTCTCAGAATATAGCGACAGAAATTGTGCAGTGTCCAAAAGTGGATAAGATCGGGCGCCATTTATCAGTGCGACATTGGGCACATATCTGCGGATTATTATTTATTTACCAAATTATTATACCCTCTTATTATGTCCTGATGTACACTGCCCAATTTACACATACCCCCACATCATAAACTGAAATACCAGCAAAACCCCAAACAGAACAGTTACCAAGCAAACTCTGCGCTCCAAAAGCCAAATGGCGCTCCCTCCCTTCTGAGCCCCACAGCGTGCCCAAACACCAGCTTATGTCCACATATATGATATTTTATATCCGGGAGAACCCGCTCAACATTGTATGATGTATTTGTCTTCAGTGGCACAAACTGGGCACAACATATTGTGCGTTAAAATGGCATATCAGTGGAAAATTTTAATTTTCACTTTGCACCATCCGCTGCGCATTAACGCCTTCGCGCAACACGACTTAATAGCATGTCGTGGTGCGGGGGGTTATATATGGAGCGGGCTCATGCGCTGCGCCCGCTCCATATTCTGCAGGTGTCCGCTGTGTATTACAGCTGACACCCGGGACTAATGGACAGGAACAGCGAATGCGCTGTTACCGGAGCCTGTAAAAATGATATTATACTGCAATACATTAGTACTGCAGTGTATTGTACCAGTGACCTAATGATCGCTCGTTCCAGTCCCCTAAAGGGACTTTTTGGAGGTTTCCACTGTTTTGGTACCTCAGGGGCTTTGCAAATGCGACATGATACCCGAAAACCATTCCAGATAAATTTGAGCTCCAAAAGCCAAATATTTTTCCTTCCGTTCTGAGTCTTGCCGTGGGTCCAAACAGCAGTTTATTACCACATATGGCGTATTGCTGTAATCAGGACAAATTGCTTTACATATTTTGGGGTGATTTTTCTCCTTTATTCATTGTAAAAATTAAACATTTCTATGTTTTCTCAGAAAAAAAGTAGATTTTCATTTTCACGGCCTAAGTCCACTAAATTCAGCAAAAAAACTGTGGGGTCAAATTCCTTGAGGGATGTAGTCTACAAAATGGGGTCACTTTTGGGGGTTTTCCACCGTTTTGCTCCCTCCAGGGCGTTGCAAACGCGACATGGCACTGAAAACCAATCCAGCACAATCTGCGCTTCAAAATCCAAATGGCGATCCTTCCCTTCTGAGCTCTGCCGTGGGTCCAAACAGCAGTTTAGTACCACATATGGGGTATTGCTGTAATCAGGAGAAGTAGCTTTACAAGTTTTGGGGTGCGTTTTATTCTTTATTCCTTGCAAATATTATTTTTTTTTAATCTTTTTTCAGAAAAAAAGTAGATTTTCACTTTCACAAGCAAACTCCAATAAATTAGTTAGACGAAAAAGTCTCACAGGACACAAGAGTATAGGGGTGGGATACAAAAAGTCTCAACCACCCACAGTATTTCGGAGATACGAACTCCAGACAATAATATATATAAACTTGAGAAAAAGAGTCCAAAGTATCCAAATGTTTAAGAAAGTACAAAATCTTTATTGATCAACATATAGGAATCTAAAATACATTAATAACTAGAGCAACAATGAAAATACATTTGGTAAAAATTGAGTACAGGTAGTACATGACATGAATAGAGGTTCAGTACATGCGATATATGACATAAAGAAATCACTCTTAGAAACATACTCATGTAAGTGGGCATATGTCAGGACAGAAAAGAAAAGAAAAAGTAAAAGGTAGGAAGTCACAGTTCACGTCTAGTGAACATAGACAGAGTACTAGCTTTCTATAGAGCCTGACAGAGCCGTTGTCATATGTTTACCCATATTCAGTAGCGTAATGGTGTGAACCACTTTGTTCACTGAGTCAGATAGCTCTTGCTCTGATGAGGATAAGTCTGTGTCAGGTTCATGAGAAGCGTCTGTTCTAATGCTATAGTCAAAGATTCTCCCCTCTTTGAAGTCTAGGGTGTCACGGACAAACTGGAAATGTTTTCTCTCCTTAATATGACTTTTTCTACTTTGTTGTAATACAGTTTCTTTCCTCTCATATTCAGAATTACAGGAGAATTTTTGTACAGAAATAATACCATCCTTTAATTGCTGTGTACTCCTGACTAGAGATGAGCGAACCGGGACAACCGAACCCGGTTTCGGTCCGAGCATCGTGAAAAGTTCGGTTCGCAGCGAATCCGAACTTCACCGGGTTCGGCCGAACAAGTTTTGACCGAACCCGGCTACATTTTGGCGCCTGCCACATGTTAGACTTAAAATGGAGGATTTCAAAATATCACCTGACATCAGGCTACCAGATAATGCCTTGCAAACGTCTCTCCCAGCCAATCGGGAGGCAGCAAAGGGGCGGGCTCAAGCCTGCAATAATAGTCTATGCACGGAGCTCAGCGGCCATTTTAGAGACAGGAGCTGTAGGGATAGCATCTCTGTGCAGTAAGGGAAAGCTTTAGGAATCCAAAAGCCAGGAATCCAGCAATTGAAGGGGCTCATCCACTACAGCGGGAGTCTACTCTCAACATCCAAATTCTAATACAGGCCGGCAGCTGCTGTAGTACTACAACAGCCAGCATTCCCTGAGTGCACAGTGGCTGATAGAAATTCTCATTCATTTCCATTTGCCAAGCCAGTGTGTGAATAAGCTTTTATAAGGGGCTCACCCCCGTTGCATGGGTTAACATCCAACTTGCAATACAGGCAGGCAGCTTTAGTACTACAACGCCCAGCATTCCCTGAGTGCACAGTGGCTGATAGAAATTTTCATTCATTGCCATTTGCCAAGGCAGTGTGAATAATCTTTTATAAGGGCCTCATCCCTGTTGCATGGGTTAGCATCCATCTCGAAATACAGGCAGCCTTTGTAGTACTACAACGCCCAGCATTCCCTGACTGACTGGCACCTTATGAGTCACTGATTTTCCGCCAGTCTGAATAACAATTTAAAAGGGCCTCATTTCTGTCTAAGGGTTTAATTCAACGTGCTAATTAATTACAGCCGGTGCCTTTGGTGCTATTATACAAGTCACAGCATACACTGACTGTCACCTATTCAAAGTCACTCATTTTCAGCTAGTCCCAATAATATTTTATAAGGGCCTCATTCCTCTAGTAGGGGAAGGGGTTTTGATTCAACTTGCTGCACTCCAGCAGTGAAATGTCTGGTAAAAAAAAAAAAGGTTGTGAAAGGACGGGGTAGAGGAAAAAACACCCATGCCATGTCCTCTTTCAGTCCAAATGTTGGATTTGTTGGTGCCAGTGCCAGCATTTTTGGCACAAGACATGTGCCCAGTTCTACTAGTAGCAGCAGCCATGTGCCTGCTGGTAGTAGTAGCCGTATCAGAAAGCCAGAGTTGTCCATCTCCTCTGGTGGGCGGGTTATTTCAGACAATACGGCCATTGTGGACTGGTTGGCTGGCTCGCGGTCATCTCAGCAGGAAGACTCTGACGATCTGGCTTCAAGCCAGGTTTCGTTGGATTCCAGATCCTCTACAGTTCCTTGGCACAGTAGTAATATGAGTATTTATAGCGTTTCCATTCCATCATCTATGTCTTCACTCCCCCTTCCTAGCGGGAAGCCATCTTTCCTGAGGGTCCTAAGAGACATCTCCTCGGGTGCAAAGCAAGATACTGAACAACATAGTGATGATGATGATTTGTTTTCCGCGAGTCAGCCAACGGAGTGTGTTGCGGCGGTGGTGGAGGTGGAAGCGGTGTCCGAGACGCATAGCTGTGGTAGTGGGGGTGTTGGTGGTAGCCGTGGTGGCAGACGCAGTAATGAGGGGGGCATGGAGCCCGCCATGATGTCACATCACATTCACAACACAGTGACAGAAGTGGCGGGGATGATGAGAAGGGCTATGATGATGTTGTTTTAGACAGGACGTGGGTACCAGGTGACGAGGTGAAGAAGTCATCAAAGGAGGAGGGTAGTAGTGGCGGCACTGGCAGTGATAAACAGCCAAGCCGAGGTAGGGGCAGAAGTAAAACTTCAAAACATTGCAGCGGTAGGGTCAGCTCAGGAGCCGGTGACGGCGACACTGCTGCTACTGGTGTAGGCTCCTGAAAAAAGCCTGCCAGACAAAGGGCAAGCTCGGGTGGTGGTGGTGGTGGTGGACGTGGTACTACCTCTTTACGGTACTCTGCCGTGTGGCAATTTTTCTGTACCTTCCCGGAGGACGAAAACATGGCACAGTGCCGTCTGCAAGCAGAAAGTAAGGCGTGGGCAGGGCAGCAATGTAGGAACTACCGCTCTACGTAAACACATGGAGCGGCATCACAAGGCCATGTGGGACAATCAACATGCCCCACCATCATGTACATCTAATGAAGACCCCTCTGCCGCTGCTGCTGCTGCTGCTGCTCCGAGTCCCTGTCATCTAAGTAGTAGCCAGGCCTTATCCACCATCTCGTTCTCGTCATCATCACTGTCATCTAGTGCTCCTCCTACGTCCCGTCAGTTATCCATTACGGAATCATTGTCCAATAAGCAACAATATATACCCAGTCATCCACTTGTCATGCGGCTTAATTCACACCTGGCTAAGTTGTTGGTGGTGCAGTCGCTGCCGTACCACCTGGTCGACTCCGCCGGCTTCAAGCAATTGATGGCGTGCGCTCAGCCTAGGTGGCGAATACCTAGCCGCCATTCCTTCTCCAAGACAGCTGTCCCTGCCTGGCACAAGCACGTGGAGGAAAAGGTGGGCCAGTCCTTGCAACTATCCGTGTGCAGCAGGGTACATGCCACGGTCGACACGTGGAGCAGCAACTATGGGCAGGGACAGTACATGTCTTTCACGGCCCTCTGGGTCAATATTTTGCAGTCCGATGCACCACCGCAGCAATGCCAGGCATTACCACCTCCACGCTTGTATCTTTCTGGTTCAACTCCGGACAACAGGCGCCTATCATCCTCCTCCTCCAGCTCCTCCTCCTTGCCCTCCTCAATGGAAGTTATCCTTTCCCCGACAGGACACAGTGTATCTTCCACTCCTCCTCCCTCCTATTTTCATAGGTGCAAGGTGAAGCGCCACAACGCTGTCTTACACCTGCTGAGCCTGGGCGAGAAAAGGCACACAGGGCAGGAGCTGCTGCTGTGCATCAAGGAGGAAATCGCATGCTGGCTGCCTCCTCTGAAACTCACACTGGGCAATGTTGTCTCTGATAACGGGAAGAATGTTGTGGCTGCACTGCGTCTAGGTCACCTGACACACGCTCCTTGCATGGCACATGTGATCAATCTGTTCATAACATGCTTCTTAAAATCATATGTTGGCTTGAAGGGTGTGCTGACCATGTCCAGGAGGGTTTGCGTTCGCTTTAGACGTTCGTATGCATTTAAGCACGCCCTCCTGGACTTGCAGCGTCAAAACAATCTCCCAGAACACAGCCTGATTTACGCCGTTCAAACACGCTGGAATTCCACCCTGCACATGTTGGACCGTCTGTACGAACAGCGGAAAGCCGTAAATGATTTCCTGATGCAGCAGACGGGCAGCGTTTGGAGCCAGTGTAATTTCGAGCTCAGGCACTGGCAGCTGGTTAGAGACAAATGTCGCGTTTTGAGGCGCTTTGAAGACGCCACACAATTTGTGAGCCGTGACGCTAGCGGAATGAACGATGTTATGCCGCTGATATTCATTCTGGAGCAAACGCTCACAGCGATGATTCAGCAAGGGATGGAGGAAGGATCACATCTGGCTATGGATGTTGAGGAGGAGGAGGAGGAGGATGAGGAAACAGGACCTGAAGAGGAGCTGGATTTGGAGATAGAATCACAGGAAGGGATAGGGGACGAGGCAGCCGCACAACATGACAGTGATGATGATGATGAGTCTGAAGACGACCTTGATGATGGACAACCATGGCAGTATGGGGCGGAGATGGAACCAACCGGGCCCTCTGAAACGCTGGCCAGGATAGCGAGCTGTATGCTTCGTTACTTGCGCGCTAACTGTTGTATTGTTAGCATGAAGCAAAGAGATGAGTACTGGATAGCCACACTTTTAGACCCTTGGTATAAAGCCAGAATGGGGGAGTTTTTTGCGCCTTCCGAGAGGGAGGCAAAATTGGCTTATTATCGAGAGAAGCTATGCAGCCAGCTTATCACGGCTTTCAAACGACAAACATCTGCCGCAAGCATGTCTGACCGGGGGGCCACTCTCGGCTCCCCACTGTCTCATCGTTCCACCGCCTCTGGCATAGCTACCTCTGCAATAGGCGGCAGCAGCAGCAGCAGCCAATTCAGTTTGGAAAATATGATGACAACAATTTTACATCCAATATCCCGACCTGACACACATCGTAGTCACCAAAGGGATGTTCACCATCACTAGCACCTAAACAACCAGGTTCACTCGTACCTGGACTGTGCCCTTTCTCCGTCAGAAATCCTTATCCCGGACCCCATGGACTTCTGGGTCAGCAGATTGGATCATTGGCAAGAACTGGCCCAGTTTGCCATGGGTGTACTGTCTTGTCCACCCTCCAGTGTAGCGTCAGAGAGGGTATTCAGCGCGGCACGGGGCTTTGTCACCCCTAAGCGAACAAGATTGTCCGCCAAGAGCTTGGAAAATCTCACGTTTCTGAAAATGAATCAAGCGTGGATCAGTGAGGATTTTAAATCCCCTGTGCCTGATGCCACTGATTAGATCTGACATTGCTGCTGCTGCTGTCGTTGCCGCCTGTTACTGCCTTCTGCTACTACGGGATTCTGTCCTGTCCACTCTTTTTTTAATGTGCCGCTGTTGGTGCCGCTACTACTTCTACCACCAATCCACTCCCAGTGCCGTCCGCTACAAGCAGGCCTCTCCCACCACTGGGCTTTGTCTGTGACTGTCCAGTCTGTTTTAATGTGCTGCTTCTACTACTACCACCACCCTTGCTGTCCGTTGGCTACCTCTACTACCACCAATGCACCTCCACTGCCGTCTGCTACAAGCAGGCCTGCCCCACCACAGTCTTTTTTTAATGTCCTCCTCTTTTTATCTTGGGGATTGTAAAATTCTGCCAAAGTTTATTTTCCACATGTTTTGTTACAAAGGAAGCCTTTACTGCCGCCTGCTACTACGGGATTCTGTCCTGTCCACTCTTTTTTTAATGTACCGCTGTTGGTGCCACTACTACTTTTACCACCAATCCACCCCCAGTACCGTCCGCTACTAGCAGGTCTGCCCCACCACAGGGCTTTGTCTGTGACTGTCCAGTCTGTTTTAATGTGCTGCTTCTACTACTACCACCACCCTTGCTGTCCGTTGGCTACCTCTACTACCACCAATGCACCTCCACTGCCGTCTGCTACAAGCAGGCTTGCCCCACCACAGTCTTTTTTTAATGTCCTCCTCTTTTTATCTTGGGGATTGTAAAATTCTGCCAAAGTTTATTTTCCACATGTTTTGTTACAAAGGAAGCCTTGGCTTGATCTTCCATGTTGTCTGTGTCTGCCTAGTAACCGACGCCGGTCCTCATACACAGCACCATCCGCAGTACCTCTGACAAGTCTCAGAAAAACAACCACAGGGCTTTGTCCTGTCCACTCTTTTTTAATGTGCTGCTGTGCTGTTGATGCAGCTACTACTATCACCACCACCCGTGCTGTCAGTAGTCCACCACCACCACTACTACCAGTCAACCACCACCAATCCACCTCCACTGCTCTCTGCTACAAGCTGGCATACACAACCACCGGGATTCTGTTCTGTCCAGTCTGTTTTCATTTGCTGCTGTTGGATCTGCTACTACAACTTCTACCACCAATCCACCATCCCTGCTGCCGTCTGATACTGCCAGATGATCCTAAAAAAGGAATCATTTTTGTTATTTTATAGCTTCTTCACTTTCCAGATGCAAAACCTGTTACTACTCCCAAAAAGGGTTAATTTTTTGAGGGCTTTGAAAAAGCAATGGCTAAGTAATGACTTTTTCTGTTACCACCATATATGTATGAACCCCGGCAGGCATCTGCCACCATAAAGGGTAAATTTTTGGAGGGCTTGTGAAAAGCCATTGCCTGTTGTTGCTTTTACATCCATGTATGGATGAACCCCGGCAGGCATCTGCCAATAAAAAGGGTAATTTTTTGGAGGGCTTGTGAAAAGCCATTGCTTGTTGCTTTTACATCCATGTATGGATGGACCCCGGCAGGCATCTGCCAATAAAAAGGGTACATATTTTGGGGGCTTGTGAAAAACCATTGCTTGTTGCTTTTACATCGATGTATGGATGAACCCTGGCAGGCATCTGCCAATAAAAAGGGTACATTTTTGGAAGGCTTGTGAAAAGCCATTGCTTGTTGCTTTTACATCCATGTATGGATGACCCCGGCAGGCATCTGCCACCATAAAGGGTACATTTTTTGAGGGCTTGTCAAAAGCCATTGCTTCTTCTTTTACCACCTTATATGTATAAACCCTGGCAGGCATCTGCCGCCAAAAATGGTTCATTTTTGTACCTTTTTTAACAATGCATTAAAGGGAATGTGTTGCCAGAAAAACATGTTTGTTTTTTTTTAATTAAACATTTAGTGTGTAGGTGATTAAACATTGTTCAAATTTTTTTTATTTTTTTCACGAGTCAGGAAATATTATAAATTAGATTCTAATTTATAATATTTCCCATTGCTGGTCACTAGATGGAGCTATTCCCAAAATTGCAGCATTGCAAAATTGGGTAAAAAGCCCTTGCTCTAGTGAGCTCTCAGCATCCCCCCCCCTCCTTTATCCTGGCTAGTGCCGGGATAAACGAGGGGTTTGAACGGTCTAACCTCCTACACTGTGTGTCGCCATTTTTTGAGCTAACACACAGTGTAGTAGGTTTACATACAGTAGTAAACGTACACAAACACGAACATACATTGAAATCTCTTACCTGCTCCTGCCGCCGCGGCTCCCTCCGACCCGTCCGCTCCGTCTGCTGCCGCTGGTCCAAGTGCACAAGTCCGGAAGCCACGACCGGAAGTAGTAATCTTACTGTCCGGCCGCGACTTCCGGTCCACAGGAAAATGGCGCCGGACGGCGCCAATTTCAAATTGGACTGTGTGGGAGCGGCGCATGCGCAGTTCCCACACAGACGGCGTACACTGAAGTGGATGGGACGGGACCCGTTCGCAGTCCCTATGGGACTGTGGCTGCCGTATTCCATGTCTGTATGTGTCGTTAATCGACACATACAGAAATGGAACAAAAAATGGCAGCCCCCATAGGGAAGAAAAAGTGTAAAAATAAGAAAAAGTAAAACACAAACACACAAATAAATATAAACGTTTTTAATAAAGCACTAACATCTTTAACATATTAAAAAAAAATTGTGATGACACTGTTCCTTTAAGCATACAACATGCACGAGTGCAGTGGTTTCTGTTAGTTATCACCGTGTCCCATCCATTTTCCTATAGCCATACATGTTGGCGTAACTTTGACACTAACTTTGCCTTAATGACAGCTCAAAAGTACTCATGGGTGACCTAAGAGTGTTATACAGGGCTTTCTAGGGCTTTTAAACAGTGTTATACACGATTTTTATGGGCTTTCTTGAATTACAGGTTCGGTCAGAACTAGTTCGGTCAGAATCTAACTTTTTCATGAAATTCGGCGAACCAGCCGAACAAAACTTATCATAAGTTCGCTCATCTCTACTCCTGACTAAGCGTTTTAGGGAAAGGGGGTATAGCAATCGCTCCATCCAGCGAGCCTATGTCAGGGCAAAGGGCAGTCAAAGAACGATGCTGCTACAGGGTTCCGGACGGGGGGTTGGTTCTGAGAATAAGGTTCGTATGATCACTGATTTTAACTGCAAATCTGAGCAAATTCGAGGGGTAATGAAAATATTCCGGCCAATACTCAAACCGGATCACACTTTGGGTAAGTTGTTACCATACATTCCCTCCATCACGTTTAGGAGAGCCAAAAACCTCAGGGACCTTTTGGTACATAGTTACCATCGGGGCTCACAACCTCAATATGCTTTTGGGTCCAAAGGTCCCAAATGGGGGCGCTTTAAGTGTGGGCGTTGTGTTGCCTGTCCCAACATCGAACAGGCAACAACCTTCCATGACTTTGATCATGGGCATGAATTTAAAATCACTCACCACATTGATTGCGCTACCACGGGAGTTGTCTATTTTGCCATCTGTCCCTGCGACAAAATCTATGTGGGCATGGCTACCAGACAACTCCGTCGGAGAGTACGTGAACATGTGCTGAGTATTCAAGCGGCCGTTGAGATTGAAGATGTGTCACTACTTAAAACGATTCGTCGCCATTTTAGGTTACATCACAATTGTGATGCATCACTTGAAAATAAGAGCTATCGATCGTGTACTTATTGGACCAAGAGGCGGAAATTGGAAGAGGACCCTGGGCCAGAAGGAAACCATGTGGATTATGAGGTTGGGAACCCTTTGCCCCTTTGGTCTCAATGAACATAATAGTTTTGTACCTTTTCTTTAGAGTCGCCACTTATATTTACTTGGGTTGTATTATTGCCACCCTCCTATTGGTGTCCACCAATATTTTTAATTACTTTTTAATTGTGTTCGTGTATTGGGTTATCTTACTTTTGAGTTCTCTGATTCCACCAATGCCTGCGCCTCCTCTATGGATAAGGTTTTTGGAATTGGCCTACTCATTTAAGGCCAATTGTGGCAATTGATATATGGCCACTGATATTGTCTTACATATGTTTGTTGTCTTTCAGCATGGCTTGTCTCATACTACACAATATGGATGTCCCAGTATAGTTCCCTATGATGTTTGCAACATGAACCTAGATTTACATCCTACAATTCTCATGATCAATGTCAAGCAGGGTTCTCTGCTTGGTCATCTTTGAATCGGCTTTGGGAGGGCTGCTGCCCAGGATGACCTATCACCTGTATCTATTGACCATTTTATCTTTTGGCCTTAATTGTTTTGTAAATATTGGCCATAATCAGGTTGTTATATTGACCTATGGGTAAACACTGGCGGATGGCTTAACTGTATTTTTAGGGTAGCTTTTCCTCCTGTTTCATTCTGGACCGGTGTCCTCTAATTCGCTATCCTATTTTGCTGCTAGGTTTATGGTATCCTTTGCACAGATTGGTATTATAAGTTGCACTCACTATTATGTTATATAGAGATTTTATGTGCTATTAATATTGACAGTAAATATCTTTGATGTATTGATTAATTTCACTGTATGAGTTTGCATTATATATCTGATTTTTCACATCATTTTTACTTGCGTTATCACCGTCATTTATTTGTTCATTATTCATTATTATTCATATAATGATCCTACCCTTTAGCGATATCCTCGCACCTAATTTGCACATTTTTTTATTTTCACTTGTGTTACAAACACATTTTTATACATATATATTAGTGTTCAATTACTGACTTGGAGCGGCGTAACTTTTCGGGCCATAATATGACAGTACATTAAGATGCATTTAGTTTTGCCTGTATTATTTCATTATTTGTTGACTAATAAAAATGTTCTTTTTTCCAGCAACTTTTTTACACTTATTATTCACATTCTCTCACTTTCTTCCTCCCCCTTTTCTCTACCTCCACGTTTTGCACATTTTTATTTATTTATTTTTCACTTTTTGTAGTTTTTATTCATTTTCATTTCCACAGCACCCTTTTGTCATTTTCGGTACTTTGTTCTAGCTTTTGTGCTGCTCTAGGGCCTCCTCGGCTACTTTCAGCACTCTGGATAGCGGCAGCCTCACTGCGTTGCTATTCTGCTCTGACTGCTGTGCTGATCTCTTCAGCACTTTGGACAGCGACCTCTGCTTAGATTGCCTTACTATACATTTCAGCACTTCGGACAGCAACCGCTGTTCCTGTGCTGTACGGTTGCTTAGCAACATGATGCCTGGGCTCGGCTTCCTTTCGGCGTATCTAGCTGTTTGCTGTATTTCTTGCATGACAGCTGGTTAAATATGATGCTGAACTCGGGGGTACCAACACATTATCTTGGGACAAATTAGCAGGGCTTTTCTGTTTGCTCCACTCCCTACATTTGCCCTCGGCCGTGGTGCTGCGCCCGACGAGGGAGTGGCTTCATGCTCCCCGCCTATTATGCGTGGTTAGGCTGCTGGAGGCGTGCACGGGAAGAGGAGGCTTGTACTATTGAATTAAACGATGGGACGGCATCGTGCGTTGGCGGGAGGTATCGGCGGCTGTCATTGGTGACCGCCGCCGAACACTCAGCCACCCGATGGGAAACAGCTGGTAGCTACAATCAAGTTGCGCTTCACCTGAAATTACCTGTGAGGAGGGACTATTTAGGGCTGTGGTGGTGATTCGGCCATCAACCCCTGATGAAGCATCAACGCGCGTCGGGCACAGCAGTGATCCCCCCCTGTCCCGGTCCTGATCTCCTGGCTAGCTTTGTACTTTGTAGGTATAGGCACATTGCCGTCTGTTTGGTTCATATGTCTATGATTGTATTTATATTTATTTATCTTCATCTTACCTATCTGTGCAAATGTGCCATACCTAGCATCTGCTTTAAATTTATGACTTATGCACTTTAATAGTCTGGGCGATCTTTTGACCTGTTTTCTATCTGGGGGGACATGCTGCTTTTGTGTTCTGATTCCATCTTTTTACGTGGGCTTATTTTTAATGTGTCTATTTTTGACTATGTGTTTGTTTGTGTCTAATTGACTTCAATTAAAGTTTTTTTACTTTTTCTATTATCTGGTCGTGACTTGTTTCTCTTTTTCGTTTGTCTTATCAGTCACTAGGACTCTTGGTATATTTAGGGGCACTATTCGGTTTGCCCAGTGCTGATTCAGCCTAACCAAATGGAGCCATTCATCGTGGAGGTTGACGCCTCCGAGGTGGTAGTGGGTGCTGTCTTGTCCCAGGGTACCAGGTCCTTCACCCATCTCCGTCCATGTGCCTACTTCTCCAGGATGTTCTCGCCCACTGAGAGTAACTATGACGTGGGCAACCGCAAACTCTTAGCCATTAAATGGGCATTTGAAGAGTGGCGCCACTTCTTGGAGGGGGCTAGCCACCAGGTAACGGTCCTTACCGACCACAAGAATCTGGTTTTCCTAGAATCTGCCCGGAGGCTAAACCCGAGACAAGCTCGATGGGCGTTGTTTTTTTTAATAGATTCAACTTTGTGGTCACCTATAGGGCTGGATCTAAAAATATTAAAGCTGATTCACTGTCGCGTAGCTTCATGGCCAGCCCTCCTTCGGAGGAAGATCCTGCTTGTGTTTTGCCCTCAGGTATAATAATTTCCTCTGTTGATTCTGACTTAGTCTCCGAAATTGCGGCTGTTCAAGATTCAGCTCCCGGGAACCTTCCTGAGAACAAGCTGTTTGTTCCCCTGCAATTCCGGCTAAGGGTACTCAGGGAAAATAATGACTCTGCACTATCTGGCCATCCAGGCATCCTGGGTACCAAGCACCTAATTGCTAGAAACTATTGGTGGCGTGGTTTGCATGTGAAATTTGTGCTAGGTCCAAGACTCCCAGGTCCCAACCAGCGGGCTTACTATGTTCTTTGCCTATTCCCCAGAGACCTTGGACCCATATCTCCATGGATTTTATCACCGATCTGCCTCCATCTCAAGGCAAGTCGGTGGTGTGGGTTGTAGTAGACCGCTTCAGTAAGATGTGCCACTTTGTGCCCCTCAAAAAACTACCCAATGCCAAGACGTTAGCTACCTTGTTTGTCAAACACATCCTGCGTCTCCATGGGGTTCCTGTCAATATTGTTTCTGACAGAGGGGTACAATTTGTTTCATTGTTTTGGAGAGCTTTCTGTAAAAGGTTGGAGATTGATCTGTCCTTCTCCTTGGCCTTCCATCCTGAAACTACTGGCCAAACTGAGAGGACTAATCAGTCTCTAGAACAATATTTAAGGTGTTTTATCTCCGACTGTCAATATGATTGGGTCTCCTTCATTCCCCTCGCCAAATTTTCCCTTAATAACCGGGTCAGTAACTCGTCAGGGGTCTCCCCCTTTTTCTGTAATTTTGGGTTTAATCCACGGTTCTCCTCCGTTTCACCTGGTGGTTCTAACAATCCTGAGGTAGATGTAGTTAATCAGGAACTGTGCACAGTCTGGGCCCAGGTTCAGAAGAACCTAGAGGCGTCCCAGAGCATACAAAAGACTCAGGCAGATAGAAGACGTTCTGCTAACCCCTTGTTTGTGGTCGGGGATCTGGTGTGGCTGTCTTCAAAAAATTTGTGTCTTAAAGTTCCGTCCAAAAAATTTGCTCCCCGGTATATAGGGCCGTACAAGGTCATTGAGGTCTCTAACCCTGTCTCCTTCCGGTTGGAGTTACCCCCGTCTTTTCAAATACACGACGTGTTTCATGCCTCCCTCCTGAAACGCTGCTCCCTGTCCTTGGCTACCACGAGGAAACCTCCGGTCCCTGTTCTCACCCCTGAAGGGGTAGAATTTGAGGTGGCCAAGATTGTGGACAGCAGTACCTGGTCCATTGGAGAGGATACGGGCCTGAGGAGAGGACTTGGGTACCCGCCCGGGATGTTCACGCTGGGGTATTGCTCAGGAGGTTCCATCTTCGGTTCCCCAATAAGCCAGCTTCTGTGTCGACGCCCGTGGTCAATCAGTCTGCATCTGCTCCTAGGTCTGATAGAGTGACTCGATCTGCTACCACTCAGGCTGGTAGGCTGAGGAGTGGGAGAACCTATCACAGCCTGGCCAGACGGAGCTAGCTCCTGCCCTCGGTCTATTTATACCTTCATTTCCTGCTCTTCCTTTGCCTGTGATTCTGTCTGGTTTCCTGGCTCTGCTGTTCCTGCTAGTACTATTGACCTCTGCTTCAAATTGACCCTGGCTTTACTGACTACGTTTGGTACCTCGTACACTCCTGGTTTGACTCTGCTCGTTCACTACTCTTGTTGCTCACGGTGTAGCCGTGGGCAACTGCCCCATTTCCCTTAGCTTCTGTGTACCCTTGTCTGTTTGTCTGTCGTGCACTTATTGAGCGTTGGGACCGTCGCCCAGTTGTACGCCGTCGCCTAGGACGGGCCGTGCAAGTAGGCAGGGACTGAGTGGCGGGTAGATTAGGGCTCACCTGTCTATCTCCCTACCCCGACATTATATGGGGTGTGTGAGATTGATTACAATGATCCAAAGAGCCCTAAGACACAATACCATCCATGAGTTTAATTGAAATACTAATAGTTAAATGTTTATGACTCTTAAATCCAATGTGCATAATAATTTGGAACATGGTGTAATAGTACCATACACTGCCCCCTGAATATAATAGTACTATACACAGTGCTGAATATAATAGTACTATACACTGCGCAGCTGAATATAATAGTATTATACACTGCGCCCCTGAATATAATAGTACCATACACTGCGCCACTGAATATAATAGTATTATACATTGCGCCCCTGAATATAATAGTATTATACACTGTGCCCAGGAATTAAATTGTCAAACACTGTAAAGTAAAACAACACGCACTAACAATGCCCCCTGTATATAGCACCAGTCACAGTGCCCCCTGTAGATAGTTAAAGTTACAATGCCCTCTGTAGATAATGCCCCTTGTAGATGGTGCCAGTCTAAATGCCCCCTGTAGGTAGCGCCAGTCACAATGCCTCCTGTAGATAGCGCCAGTTACAATACCCTCTGTAGATAATGTCCCCTGTAGATAGCGCCAGTTACAATGCCCACTGTAGATAATGTCCCCTGTAGATAGCGCCAGTTACAATGCCCTCTGTAGATAATGTCCCCTATTTATTGCCCCCAACTCTGCACAGAAAAAAACAAAACATTCTCACCTGTCCGCGTACCCACGTCCTCCTTCAGCGTCGCAGGAGTGGTCAGAGACCAGACAGTGTCATCCATCGTAACGGCGCAGTCGGCGTGATGACATCATCGCACCGACTGTGTCATCAGTGAAGCGCCGAATGGGAGGAAGGGAACGGATAGTTCCCTTTCTCGCCAGCGCTAATGTAACCTATTGTATCCGCATCCTAAGGCCTGATTCACACGAACGTGTTAACCGTCCGTGGGACGGCCGTTGAAACAGCGGGCGTCCCACGGACATATGTAAATCAACGTGGCCGTTCACACAGCCGTTGTTTCAACTGACCGTGTGAAGGTTCCATGGGAAAATAGGACTTGTCCTATCTTTTCACGCATCACGCATCCCTCCATAGACTCTCAACTATGGTGGATGAGTGACATCGCGTCCTGCAGCACTGAGCACGGATGCACCTCGGATGTGAAAATCTGCAGTTTTTCACGTCCATGATGCGCAGCGTTCGTGTGAATCAGGCCTAAGGATGCGGATACAATTGGGTGCAGGCGCGTAGCTAAAGGCTCATGGGCCGGATGAAAAAGTTCTTATTGGGCCCCCCCTGCAAACTTCTCATGGACGACGGCCCGCAACTTTCAGTTGCATCGCTGGGTCTCCTAAGTGACCCAACAATGCAGCACTAGCAGCCATGGGCATCACTAAGGATTTAAAATGTCAGGGGAAATAGCCGCAATACATATACCCCCCCCCCCAAAAAAAATGGCCTCCGGCTGGTATTATTAGGCTGGGGAAGGTCAAAAACAGTGGCCCTCCCCATCTGGTAATGCTAAGCTGCTGCTGTTGTTGTTTCTGGCTGGTTATAAGAATTGGGGGGGACCCCACATCATTCTTTCCAATTATTATTATTATTTTTTAATGACGTGGGGTCCTCCCCATTTTTCATAACCAGCTAGATACAATAAAGCAGCAGCAGGTTAGCATTACCAGGAGGGATAGGCCGCTGTTTCTGACCTGTCCCAGCCTGATAATACCAGCCTGCGGCCGCCCCATTGCCCGTCTATCGCTACAGATGGTCAGGTACTGGATCGTACCCAGCTCTTCCCAGCACCCCTGGTGGCGGTGGGTACCGGGGTAATAATGGGGGTTAGTGTTAGCCTCTGCACCGGCTAACACTACGCCCCGCCTTAGTAATGGACGCTGTCAATCAGCCGGCGGCCATTACTAAGGCGTTAGTAACATAATGAAAAAACAAACAAAGACATACAAAAAATATTTCATTGAAATTAATAAAAAAACACACAACCCTCATTAACCATTTTATTGATAATAAAAAAAGCCGTCCTCGAATCCGACGACCGAACCTGTAAGAAAACACAAACACAAAAAAAACTATTAGAAACACATGTGGTAGGCTTAGATACAGGGCCCACGTGTGATACTGTTGTTCGGGTACTAATCAGTCTCAACCGGCAGGGATAATACGCTGAGTTCGTACGAAAGGAATCACACCACACAGAGTCTGGTACAAAGCTCCTCACTCAGCATCAGGAGAGGCGTCACTGCTTTATTACACACATTTGTTCTATATCTCCTTTCTCCTGGGGGTGGGTACATGTTATCACACTTTTATAAAAGCACATATCACTGTAAGCCTCTTGTTACTTGTGTCATCCTTGGATAGGTTCACCCTTATCTGGTCCTTTAGATATGTCTTCATAGTTCATAGTTTGTTCATACCAGGAAGTGACTTGTTGTTTTATTAGTGCGTAGTCCCTGTTCAGGGGCCATCTTGCCACGTATACTTATCTAATCCTACTATTGCTTCATCACAATTATGTACACAACTCTATAGTCTATATTTTATTAAAGAAAGAAAATTATTATAAACATTAACTTCTGTCCACTCCATCCTTCACAGTCCCCCCTTTTATCATTATTTTCTTCATTTCTTAACCTAAGTGTGTCCGTGCTCTGGGAAAGGGGAGTAAAAGGATTTTTTCACCAGTTTGAGACGAGCCTCCCCTATTAGGAGACCCCCCTTTGTAGCTGGACTTAAAGAGTCGGTGCACACCCTACACTATCTATTCATCTTCAGAACAATAGTCTCGATAAAGGGTGGTTGTTTTCATGGATGGAGTTGGTAAAAGTCCTTCAATTTTTTTGTTTACTTTAGTGGCGGAATATTTCATCCATTCCAACCATAGATTTGTATCCCCAAATCCAGTTTCCATAGCCATAGTGTTTTCGAATCCTGGGTTCGCGATTGCAACTATTTGTGAGATGGTTCGGATCCTAGGGGCAACGGGGTTTGGCTGTTCAATAATCAATTTTTCCCATTCTGTGGGATTTACCATATCCATAATTCTAAATGGACCCTCAGGTCCCACATAGCCGAGATTCCCTGTATAAGACGACAGCCAATACTGTCCATTTTACAAAAGTTGATACATTCTGTAATGTTCTATATTCGGTTAGCATACTTTCATTAAAAACATTTAGAAACAGTTCATCTATAGCTAACCCTTTTTGCTGTAAGTCAAAGGTAGTAGGTAACCATGACGCACCTATCCTTAATGCAGTAGATGTGTCGTTTCCCACTGAGTTTAATTTGTTCATAACTGTTTCTAACTGTATACCATTCAATACTCCTAATCCCGTTCCTACCCCTCCTAATAGCGCGTCATACCATTCTCTTTTTTGTCTATGACAGCTGGGGGATTCAGGGAAGGAAATATTGAAGTGTACATTCTTTTTCTGCTGTTGGGTTACAGCGCTCTTACAAGTGTGTGGGATTCTTTCCAGACTTTGTACTGTTATATGTGGCTTAAAACTATCTCTTCAAATTGTTATCAAGAATACAAAATACATTCTATTTCTTATTTGGCTATTATTCATACATAATATCATCCCATCAGTTTCTTTTATTACAATCGTAGAGTTGAGCCTCTCCTTGTTGCATCTTTCGTAAGTCTTATTTATCATTTTGTTTCTATTTTTACTGGTTGTATATTTCTGTAGATACTGTAAATCTGGTTCATAACAACAAAGCAACAGCCCCGGCGTCTCTTCTTGTATGCTAATGTTGGCTGTTTTGTCTATGTGAAGGTACACAGTCCCTCCATGTGGTCCTTTTTTCCAAGTCCCTTCGGTTGTTTTCACATTTGTAGTATAACACGGGGCATTGGCCTTACAGGTGTAGTTACCCTGCTTTCTATCACTGTGGCATTCGCCCACCCTGTCCTGAACTGTTCCAGTGATTCTGTACTGATTACGTGTACAGGAGTAGCAGTTCTGCCTTTTTGTATAAGAGCACACGCAACAACCGCCGCAACAACCGCAAAGATCTTCATTCTTCTGGCTGAAGAACCTTTTTACAATGACTGGCGTGAATCCAGCTTGCCTTTCCTTTGAGCTTCACTGAGGTGCTTGTAACGAGCAAAACTTGAAAAGGACCATCAAACCGTGGCTCAAGGCTCTTCCTCACGTGTCTTTTGACAATGACCCAATCTCCTGGTTCTAGCTTATACGTCCCTTCAACTGAATCAGGACCTGGAATGGAAGCAAAGACTTGTGCATGCACCTTGGTCAATTGTTTGTTCAGCGTTGATACATAATCTGTTAGTCTACCATACTGCATTTGGAGCACCTGTGGAAAATAACATCCTAATCTGGGAGCCGACCCAAATAAGATCTCATATGGGCTGAGACCTGTTCTTTTTGTGGGCGTGTATCTTACTGAGAACAAGGCTAATGGTAGACACTCGGTCCATGGTTTCCCGGTTTCTACCATTGCTTTTTGGATTTTCAATTTGAGAGTCCCATTTAGTCTCTCAACCTTCCCACTGCTTTGTGGATGGTATGGTGTATGTAGGGCTTGACTTATGCCTAGAGCTGACAACACATGGTTCATGATTTCACCCGTAAAATGAGTTCCTCTGTCGCTCTCGATCATCTCTGGAACTCCATATCTGCACACCACCTCGTTGATCAGTTTCTTTGCTGTGGCTACGGCTGTAGCTTTGGTTACTGGAAAAGCTTCTGGCCATCCTGAAAAGAGATCAATACAAACAAGCACATACTCATAGGTACCAACTTTGGGTAGTTGAATATAGTCTATCTGCAGTCTCTGGAACGGATATATAGGTCTGGGTGTGTGCTTCTGTGGTACTTTTACAGTTCTTCCAATATTATGTGTTGCACAGATCATGCATCCTTGTGTAAAACTGCTGGCCATCACACTAAACCCTGGGGCATACCACACCTTGTTTACCAAGTCCATCATTGCCGTTTTTGATTGGTGAGTCGCTCCATGTGTTATTTGGGCCATCATTGGGAACATTGTCTTAGGCAGGCACAGTTTATTCTGGCATTGCCAGAGGCCATCTTTTCGTAGCGTTGCTCCTTGGTCCGTCCACTTGTCTTTTTCTTCTTTTGTTGCTTGTCCTTGAAGTTTTTGCCGTAGTTCCGGGCTTACAGCTGGTCTTGTTTCCTCTGGATCTTTTATCTGACATACGGCTGCTAACACGGGTAGCTTCTGTGCTGTTTGCTTTTGCGGCTTGGTCTGCCAAAGCATTTCCTTTTGTCTCTGGTGAACTCACCTTGGTGTGAGCTTTTAATGTTTACTACTGCTACTTCGAGAGTCAGTGTATATATTTGCTGTCTTTCCTTCTGCATGTTGGCATGCTGCTGCCAGGGCCTTAAGCTCCGCTTCTTGTGCTGAGCGGGACGCTGGTAAGGAGGCTGTTTCTAGGACTACATCTTCGGTGGTTACTGCATATCCTGTAAGAAAAGATCCTTCTACAAAATACCTTGAACCATCCACAAAGAGTATTTAGGTCTGGGTTTTGGAGTGGGGTATCTTTCACATGTGCGAACCCCACTGTTTCCTGGGCCATAAGGGCCATACAATCATGTTCATCAGTTTCAGACAAAAATTGTGACCATACTTTACCTACGTCTTCTCCCCCCTGCTCCAAAGGCAGTAAGGTAGCTGGGTTCAATGTAGTACAGCGGTGTAAAATAACCTGCTCAGAAAAAAGAAGTGCACAAATTAATCTCAAATATCTTGCAGTGGACAAATGCTTCGGTTGTACTTGAGTAAGAATAGCAGTAATATCATGTGGTACAAAAACTTGGACTGGAAATGCCAGAACCAAATCTGAGGCCTTGTTTAACATTCAATTTACAGCAATGATAGCTCTCACACATGATGGGGAACCTCGGGCCACAGGGTCTAGTCTAGCTGAATAATATGCTACCGGGCGCTGCTGTGGTCCATGACTTTGTGTGAGAACTGCAGTGGCATGTCCATTTTGTTCAGTACAGTACAAAGTATATGCTTGCGTAGAGGTACTTCATGGATTGGTGTCACGAGCCGCTACCAAACACAACTCCTCCTCATTCAGCTGATAATCCACAATACTTTGAGAATCTCACTTTTATCAGGTTCTGCAAATACTTGATTAATACAAAAACAAATAAAAATAAAACATCCCTAAAAACTTTACATCAAATTAACAATGTCCAGACAAGTTTTGTTTTGCCTTCTCCCTCATCTAAATCCATAAAGACTCGTGTGAGTGATGTCACCTCGCCTCCTGTGTAACTTTGCTGGAGGGGGATGGTCTCTTACACATAAACCAAAATTGTACCTGATCAGTTCCTTCACCCTTCCCCCCTTTGTGGACTCTGCGAGAGTGATGTAGCAGAGTTCAAAACTACATCTCAACATAACACAAATTTAACCCCTTGTAATGTACAACAGCCTGAAACAAAAATGACTTTTTCCTGACAAACATTTGATCTTTACAATGACATAATTTCTATGTGAAATCAAAAATAAAACAATTGTAGTTAGTTATTCAATAAAACAGAAAATATTATCTCTGATCACATTAATTACTGCAAACCAATAAACAGTATTTAAAAATAGGGAACGGTGGGGGCACATACATTTTCAAACCCCCGTGTCTCACAGTATCTGTAGTCTAATACATCTGAATTAACATCAAAACACATGAAATCTGATTACATCATAACACATAAATATCGTAACTTTTATAACCAACAGCGCATGCGCAAAAGAGAAGAAATGTATTTAGGTTTGTAGACATTACTGATATATATATATCTCAGCAGTGCATATTGAAATCCCTTTGTCTCATCAGCCCTGCAGACTGCACCCAGTCAGCCCCCCTCCTCCTCCTCCCAAACACAGCACACTACAGGGGGGAGGGAGGGGGGTCACACACTCACAGCTTCTCACAATCTTAACACTTTCAATGCCGGCAAAACAACATACGTATCTGCAATCATTTATCACACCATTGTACAGGAATTATCTACGTTAATGTTTAACAGTACAATCTGACGGCCACCATCTCTATATTATGATGACGTGTTGTTTCATCAGTGAACTAGACTGGAACTTCTGTAAATAGAAAAAACACTACAAATGACAAAATTAACAAGGTGATTATTTCATACTGATTTGGTTGGGCCGGGCGTGGCCACATCCTCCGGAGGGGGCTTATAAAATCCACCTTCTTGTGTGAGTACCGGATATAACGGAACAACAGGTTTAGGTGTACCAAGATGGCCTCCTGGGGCGGGGAGTGGTGCCGAAGGCGTGGCATATATGGGAGGATCGGGGCGTGGAAAGTGACATGATACACAATATTCAACTTGGGGCGGGTTCTGTTGACCACAACTGGGACACTCCCACGCAGTTAGAATTCCACCGTCGCCATTATAGGGCGGTGGCTGGACACGTTCTTTGTAATACACATATTTGATGATTTTACCCTTTCTGTCTCGTATTTCTTGCTCAGTAAACTTGTCTTTAGTTATGGCTATGACTGTTCTTTGCCAAGCTAATGCTTCATCTAACTTTCCTTCGTCACTTAATCTTCCCTTGTTTTTCCTAAGAGCTGCAGCCCATTCTTCCATCTATAAATATGCCACATATGTGCATAACTTTCTTACTATTTTCTACATTCTTCTTGCCTTCTCTTTTTTCTACTATCTCTTTTGCGGTTAATGAACCACATTCCTTTGCCTGTCTCTTTTTTTTTTTTAAACACATTAAACATACTGTTCTATATTTAACACCGTCCTGAGAATGAAACCTTATTCTCGATGTTTCTGAACACAAAACACAATTATAACTGACTGTCTGTCTCTGTCGTCTTAATGGTATCAAACTATACCCTGCGACTAATTAAATTATTACACTTATACCTGTCGTCTTAATGGTATCAAACTATACCCTGCGACTAATCAAATTATTACACTTATACTTATCACCTATGCCGGCGAGACGCGACTATCTATACTATGATTCTTGGAGCCACACAGCGGGTTAACTCTCTGTCGCTGAGAGTGTGGCCGGGATCGACTCCAAATACCTCGGTATCTTATCACCTGCTCACTCTCCCACACGGATAAGAGCCAATATTCATAAACATGAACTTAACCTTACCGTGTTTTATTTGAAGCTGATCAGACTTCCTGGGAGCGTGGCTGGTGATTCGATGTTGAGGCGTCTGGGGGTCGTCGATCACGGACACGGCTTATCCCTCGAGTGTGGCCCCACGCTGAGCGCCAAAATGTTCGGGTACTAATCAGTCTCAACCGGCAGGGATAATACGCTGAGTTCGTACGAAAGGAATCACACCACACAGAGTCTGGTACAAAGCTCCTCACTCAGCATCAGGAGAGGCGTCACTGCTTTATTACACACATTTGTTCTATATCTCCTTTCTCCTGGGGGTGGGTACATGTTATCACACTTTTATAAAAGCACGTATCACTGTAAGCCTCTTGTTACTTGTGTCATCCTTGGATAGGTTCACCCTTATCTGGTCCTTTAGATATGTCTTCATAGTTCATAGTTTGTTCATACCAGGAAGTGACTTGTTATTTTATTAGTGCGTAGTCCCTGTTCAGGGGCCATCTTGCCACGTATACTTATCTAATCCTACTATTGCTTCATCACAATTATGTACACAACTCTATAGTCTATATTTTATTAAAGAAAGAAAATTATTATAAACATTAACTTCTGTCCACTCCATCCTTCACACTGTCTGTCAAGGTAGGCTTAGATACAGGGTCCAGCAGACAGTAATCTTATACAGTATAAGATTACTGTCTGCTGGAGCCTTGTATCTAAGCCTACCATGTGGTAGGCTTATATACAGGGCTCATCAGACAGGATCACACATGGGCCATGTCTCTAAGCCTACCATGTGCTTATGTAAGATGCTTTGATACAGGGCCCCAGCAGACAGTAATCTTATGCAGTATAAGTTTACTGTCTGCTGGAGCCTTGTATCTAAGCCTACCATGTGATTGGCTTAGATACAGTGCCCAGCAGACAGCATCACACAATCTGTGATCCTGTTTCATGAACTCTCTAAGCCTGCCACATCGTAGGCTTAAAGGGGTTGTCTAGTCCCTAAACATTGATGGACTATCCTTAGGATAGGCCATCAATAGCTGATGGGTCAGGGTCCGACTCCCGGAACCCCCGCCAATCAGCTGTTTTGAAGGGGCCACAGCACTCGTACGAGAGCTGCTTCCACTTCATTTCCCTTACTTTTACACTGTGAATCGCCGACACGGATTCACAATGTGAGCAAGTGACTGGAATGAAGGGTAAGCAGCTGTCGTAGGGGCTCTGCGGCCCCTTAAAACCAGCTGATTGGCGGGGGCCCCGGGAGTCGGACCCACCAATCAGCTTCAGCAGACAGGGATATTAATCTTACCCTCCTCTTCAGCCGCAGCGGATGTCCTGACTATGTCCAGGATCAGGATGGTGTGCGCTGTGCACAGCGCTGTGACATCAGGACCTCCACTGCGCTCCGGAAGCAGGAAGGCACGTACTGTAGTTACTATAGTAACAGGGGCCCGAGGCCCCAGTTACTATAGTAACTTTTTATTCATGAAGTGCGGCCCCTGGCTTCGGGGCCCGATCGCAATTGAGGTGAGAGGTCCCGCTTCACTCCGGTTCTCTGAACCGGCTGTAATTTTAAAAGCTGGTATGGGAGAACTGGGCCCCCTTCCAGCCTTGGGCCCCGGGCACTTGCCAAGATTGCCCTCATTATAATCTGCCCCTGCTCCTAAAGCTCCTATGACAGTCCTGTAGGTTTCTTTGGTTTATCAGGGTATGTTCACACAGCTTATTTTTGTCCGTTTTTCGGACCGTAAATGGCCGAAAAACGGCCAAAAGATCGGAGTCAGAACGCCTCCAAATATCTGCCCATTGATTTCAATGGAAAAAAGGGTGTTCCGTTCCGACGGCCGTGAAAAAGAAGTGCAGGTCACTTCTTGGGACGTTTTTGGAGCCGTTTTTCATAGACTCTATTGAAAACAGCTCCAAAAACATCCATAAAAAATGCAGCGAATAAAGCAGCGAAAATCGCGAGTGGCTTCAAAAGCGTCTGAAAATCAGAAGCTGTTTTCCCTTGAAAACAGCTCCGTATTTTCAGACGTTTTTGAATCAGCGTGTGAACATACCCTTAGGGTATGTGCACACACACTAATTACGTCCGTAATTGACGGACGTATTTCGGCCGCAAGTACCGGACCGAACACACTGCAGGGAGCCGGGGTCCTAGCATCATACTTATGTTCGATGCTAGGAGTCCCTGCCTCGCTGCAGGACAACTGTCCCGTACTGAAAACATGATTACAGTACGGGACAGTTGTCCTGCAGCGAGGCAGGGACTCCTAGCATTGTACATAAGTATGATGCTAGGAGCCCGGCTCCCTGCAGTGTGTTCGGTCCGGTACTTGCGGCCGAAATACGTCCGTCAATTACGGACGTAATTAGTGTGTGTGCACATACCCTTAGGGTATGTTCACATGCTTACCAAAAAAATGTCTGAAAGAACAGAACTGTTTTCAGTGAAAACAGCCTCTGATTTTCAGGCGTTTTTGAAGCTGAAAATCAAGCTTCTTTAAATTAAGGCTGGGTTCACACGACCTATTTTCAGGCGTAAACGAGGCGTATTATGCCTCGTTTTACACCTGAAAATAGGGCTACAATACGTCGGCAAACATCTGCCCATTCATTTGAATGGGTTTGCCGACGTATTGTGCAGACGACCTGTAATTTACGCGTCGTCGTTTGACAGCTGTCAAACGACGACGCGTAAATTGACTGCCTCGGCAAAGAAGTGCAGGGCACTTCTTTGCCACGTAATTTGAGCCGTTCTTCTTTGAACTCAATGAAGAGCAGCTTAAGATATACGAGCGTCACAGACGCCTCGTATATTATGAGGAGGAGCATTTACGGCTGAAACGACGCAGCTGTTTTCTTCTGAAGGGTATGTTCACACGAGGGCGTCCGTTACGGCTGAAATTACGGAGATGTTTCAGCCTGAAAACATCCCCGTAATTTCAGCCGTAACGGCATGTGCAGGCGCTTGAACGCCGCGTCAGTTACGGCCGTAATTAGCGCTGCTATAAATTGGAGTCAATGAATAACGGCTCCAATTACGGCCAAAGAAGTGACAGGTCACTTCTTTGACGCGGGCGTCTATTTACGCGCCGTCTTTTGACAGCGGCGCGTAAATTACGCCTCGTGTGAACAGACAAACGTCTGCCCATTGCTTTCATATGTGAACATACCCTTAGAGCTTATTTTGAGGCTTCTTTTCAGGCTTCTTTTGATGCGTTTTTTGAGGCGTTTTTCATAGTGTTCAATGGAAAATCAGCTCCAAAAAACGCCTGAAGAAGTGACATGCTATTTCTTTTTATGGAGCGTCTTCTTACGCTCCGTTTTTTGAAACAGAGGCGTATAAAGACGCCCCGTATGAGCCAAATGCCGTTTTTCCCATTTCAATGGGCAGATGTTTGTAAACGCCCCGAAATACGACTGAAAACACTGCGTGTGAACATACCCTTATGGATACCCATAGGAGGACGTGCATGTGCACTGATTCCTCCCTGTCTTCTTCTAAGGGAATGTGTATACGTTAACAACCATTACGGCTGAAATTACGGAGCTGTTTTCAGGAGAAAACAGCTCCGTCATTTCAGACGTAATTGCTCCTCCTCGCATTTTGCGAGGCGTCATTGACGGCCGTAATTTTGAGCTGTTCTTCATTGAATTCAATGAGAAACGGCTCAAATTACGTCCAAAGAAGTGTCCTGCACTTCTTTGATGAGGCAGTCATTTTACGCGTCGTCGTTTGACAGCTGTCAAACGACGACGCGTAAATTACAGGTCGTCGGCACAGTACGTCGGCAAACCCATTCAAATGAATGGGCAGATGTTTGCCGACGTATTGTAGCCGTACTTTCAGGCTTAAATCGAGGCATAATACGCCTCGTTTACGCCTGAAAATAGGTTGTGTGAACCCAGCCTAATTGTCCTGTATTTCCTTGAGCCCATTGCCCAAATGCATTAACTTTGTTTCTTATTCAGCCCTGCTCTGGGACATAGAAGACATCTCTAGACATGCACAGATGTGCACAGTTATTAATGGGAAAGTAGAAGAGAGAGAAGCTTGGAGATTTGATTATGAGATGTCTGGTTTTGCAGCTTTTTTTGTAAAATTGCAGCATAGCTTGTTAAAAGAAACAACTATGATAACTGTACTGTAATGCTCAGAAGTCAAGCACTTTTGTATCCTTTACATGACCAGAAAAGATTTGTATCCCTCGGGTCCCATGCACATGACCGTAAGGCCTCATGCACACGAACGTGTTTTTGCGTCCGCAATTTATTCTCAAAAATGCAGATGAATTGCGGATCCATTCATTTCTATGGGCCCATGCACACGACTGTGGTTTCAACGGTCCTTGCATTGGCCGGGAGCCCGGACCGCAAAAAAAAAATAGAACAAGTCATTATACGGTCCGGATTTGCGGTGTGGGCTCAGTGACAGCGACAGTGGTGTAATCACGGGCCGTGCACATGGCTTCGGCCATGTACATGAGGCCTAAGGGCTTATTTAGACGAACGTGTAATACGTCTGTGCAACGCGCGTGACCATTGTTAGCGTGTGTCCGCTGCGTAATACTCATGACATGTGCTATATTTGTGCGTTTCTTGCGCATCACTCACCCATTGAAGTCAATGGGTGCGTGAAAATCACGCGCAGCACAAGGAAGCACTTCCGTGTGATGCACGTGATTCGCGCAACAGCAGTAAAAAGTATGAATGAAAACAGAAAAGCACCACTTGCTTTTCTGTTTACAAACATACAGAGTCTCATAATTAGAAATGAGCGAACCGGGACAACCGAACCCGGTTTCGGTCCGAACTTCCGGAAAAGTTCGGTTCGCAGCGAATCCGAACTTCACCGGGTTCGGCCGAACCGGTTTTGACCGAACCCGGTCAAAAATATTATACAAATCGGCAGCCACTTATCTCTATCAATCACTTATAGAGAAAAGAGGCTGCTGATTAAAAATAAAATAAAAAGCATTTCATACGTACCCGGTCATTGTCTTGGTGACGAGTCCCTCTTCTTTCTCCAGTCCGACCTTCTTTTCTGACGCGGCAGCCTGTGATTGGCTGCAGAGGCCTCTGCAGCCTGTGATTGGCTGCAGAGGCCTCTGCAGCCTCTGATTGGCTGCAGCGGTCACATGGGCTGTATCGTCATCCAAGAAGGTCGGGCCGGATGTCGAGATGGACGCGTCACCAAGGCAACGGCCAGGAGACCGGACTGGAGGAAGCAGAAAGTTCTTGGTAAGTATGAACGTCTTTTTTTTTTACAGGTTACTTTATATTGTGATCGGTAGTCACTGTCCAGGGTGCTGAAACAGTTACTGCCGATCAGTTAACTCTTTCAGCACCCTGGACAGTGACTATTTACTGACGTCGCCTAGCAACGCTGCCGTAATGAACACACATGTAGCCACCCGTCATTACGGGTAATATATTTTATAATGGTAGCACGGCTCGGAAAAACGACCGACTGCCCGTGGCCAACTGTGCTCATCTCCTTAAATACTCTGTGCTGCCTTAAACTCTGTGGACAGGTCAGGATCCTGTTTCTTTTAAATGCTGCTGGGGAACCCGCTCGATCCACTATATAAGGCTGTGCTACAGTGCAGCATTTAAAAGAAACAGGATCCTGACCTGTCCATAGAGTTTAGGGCAGCACAGAGTATTTCGGGAGATGAGCGTGCAGATTCAGTGCTGTGCTGTGAACTCTGCTCTGGTCTCAATGTATTCAATGAGAATATCCATCTCAGTTCCCTCTTATGTAACGCCATATATCTATCACCACCGTTATGTAATGGTGGAATATGATCAAGGATCATACATTTTAGATCCCTCTCAGTGTGTCCTTTCTCAGAAAAGTGTTTTGCAAAAGGGAAATACAATTTTTTCTTCCTAATTGAAAATCTATGATTGTTTAGATGAGTTTTAAAACTACAGGTAGTTTCACTTACATATACTAATTGACAAGGACACCATAGTGCATAGACGACCCAATCAGAATCACAAGTAAATGTGTGTCTGATACATAAGAGGGAACTGAGATGGATATTCTCATTGAATACATTAAGACCTAACGGGCCCAATGTAGAGTTCAATGTAGATAGGATTACGATGTGACGCTCTGTCCCCTCTCTTCCCCACAGATTCTCGTTTATATGTCCTCATTGGTAATTTTTTGGTGACATATGTTTTAATCAGATTACTTTTTATTAAGTATTCTTTTGATATTAATACATTTGTTTTGTATCATTCTAGATCCCAGCAGAACTTCAGGACTATTCTATCATCATGTACACCAATAACAACATCACCATCGCCTCAAATGTAACAGTAAAATTTATTGTTTTTGGTTTGTTCAGTCCCAACCTATATAATAAAGGTATCTTTGCTTATATATTGATTATTTTTTGTCTCCATTGGGAATAATCAGTAGGGAGGTATTGGGTTCGTTACCCAGGTACACACATTTTAAATATTGGTATTTTTAAATGGTTTCTGCATCATTACACGCAGGTCCGTTACACGTTTGTGATCTTTTGGACTACCTATATGCATGAAAATGTAATGAGTTTAATCCTGTAGATCCTGGGGGCTGGAATCCTCTGACCACGGAAGTGTGGCCAGGAATCTTGCACACATTTTGCGTGTGGATCTTTTGGTGCTTCTAATCTATTAACACACACAAATCGCTGGTCATTTCTATGTGTACCATTATATCTACACTGATTATCCCCAGGAGCGTATTTTAGATTATATTTTGATCTTTTCTTTGGTCGGGACCACATATCACACCATCAACAATCGTGCTATAATCCTTACCCCTTTAATGAGACAGGGTTTATTGGTTCGTGGTTGCTTGACAACGGTGGACGCTCTGCCCGTGATGTTCACGGGGTGGAGCTTACGTTGTCGTCATTTCGCTATTTGAGCATCTTGTTGCATAGCAACGTATGATTTTCGGTCTTTTAACCGGATGTCGGCAATACACTCACACACACACATACTCCGAATACAACGTGGTGTTGGATGATCACCGTGACACATACAACCTGATGGTGATTTTCATCAAGAAGATCATGAAGCTCTGATTGGTGAGTGGAACTATTATGATTAGTTCTGACACGACTGGCGCATATATGATTATGTTCTAATCATGTAATTTTGAATATTTGCTATGCTGTATTGTTGATTATTATATGTGTATGCACTTGCACTTTATGTATCAACTCGTTTGATTGTAATTGATACTATATAAACACATGGATACAATATATTTTTTGCACTATGCACTTTATTTGTATTTTAATGAGATTAATTATGAAAATGTTTTCTTGCTCTATATAAACTGTTACCACTTAGTGTGTCACCATGCTTGATAAAGGTCCTATTGTTGGACAGAAACGACGCTGTTTCTTGGCTAAATAAAACCACTTTTTTTCACATTTGGAGTGCTGCAAGATTTCTACTTTTGTATATGTGTGTGTGTATATATATATATATATATATATATATATATAAAAGTTTAGGGTCACTTAGAAATTTTTGAAAGAGAAGCACAGTTTTTGTTCAATGAAGATAACATTAAATTAATCAGAAATACACTCTATACATTGCTAATGTGCTAAATGAATATTCTAGCTGCAAACGTCTGGTTTTTAATGCAATATCTACATAGGTGTTGTGACAACTTGGGGACCACTTAGCTCATGGGATCGCCATCTCCCGGGCGAGATGGTTGGCACACATAGAAAGTTCACTCCAAAAAGGTTTAAACCAGCCGCAGCTAGCTTTATTGTCTTCACAACAGCAGTCAGTGGTACAACAATAAACATACAAAATAAACCCTAGGCCGTCCAGCCTCTAACTAACACATTCAGTGTCCCTCACTATGTGACACTGAGCCTTGTGCCAAGCACCTCAAAACCTTTAGTTTTACCTCACACGGTGGTGACTCTCACAGGCTAGCATGACTGTCTTCCCCAGACTGAGAGCCCTGTGTGGCCAGCACACACCTGATATAAAGAGCCATCTCAGGTGGAGAATAACTAGGCTAATCAGACAGCCCAAGCACCAGCAGAGAAAACCCTCTCTGCTGTACATGCTCCCTGGTTGCTTAAAACCTGAGTTTCTGCCCTGTCCAGTAGCTGCACTGCTACAGTGTATAGAGGCCCATTTCCAGCAACCATCACTCCTGTGTTATAATGGTACATTGTGTTTGCTAACTGTGTTAGAAGGCTAATGGATGATTAGAAAACACTTGAAAACCCTTGTGTATTTATGTTAACACTGCTGTAAACCATTTTGCTGTTTAGAGGAGCTATAAAACTGACCTTCCTTTGAGCTAGTTGAGAATCTGGAGCATTACATTTGTGGGTTCGATTAAACTCTCAAAATGGCTAGAAAAAGAGAGCTTTCATGTGAAACTCGACAGTCTATTCGTTTTCTTAGAAATGAAGGCTATTCCATGCGACAAAATTGCCAAGAAACTGAAGATTTCCTACAACGGTGTGTACTACTCCCTTCAGAGGACAGCACAAGCAGGCTCTAACCAGAGTAGAAAGAGAAGTGGGAGGCCCTGCTGCACAACTGAGCAACAAGACAAGTACATTAGAGTCTCTAGTTTGAGAAATAGACGCCTCACAGGTCCTCAACTGGCAGCTTCATTAAATAGTATCCGCAAAATGCCAGTGTCAACGTCTACCGTGAAGAGGCGACTCCGGGATGCTGGCCTTCAGGGCAGAGTGGCAAAGAAAAAGCCATATCTGAGATTGGCTAATAAAAAGGAAAAGATTAATATGGGCAAAAGCACACAGGCATTGGACAGAGGAAGATTGGAAAAAAGTGTTATGGACAGACGAATCGAAGTTTGAGGTGTTTGGATCACACAGAAGAACATTTGTGAGACGCAGAACAACTGAAAAGATGCTGGAAGAGTGCCTGACGCCATCTGTCAAGCATGGTGGAGGTAATGTGATGGTCTGGGGTTGCTTTGGTGCTGGTAAAGGAGATTTGTACAAGGTAAAAGGGATTTTGAATAAGGAAGGCTATCACTCCATTTTGCAACGCCATGCCATACCCTGTGGACAGCGCTTGATTGGAGCCAATTTCATCCTACAACAGGACAATGACCCAAAGCACACCCCCAAATTATGCAAGAACTATTTAGGGAAGAAGCAGGCAGCTGGTATTCTATCTGTAATGGAGTGGCCAGCGCAGTCACCATATCTCAACCCCATAGAGTTGTTGTGGGAGCAGCTTGACCGTATGGTACGCAAGAAGTGCCCAGCAAGCCAATCCAACTTGTGGGAGGGGCTTCTGGAAGCATGGGGTGAAATTTCTCCCGATTACCTCAGCAAATTAACAACTAGAATGCTAATGGTCTGCAATGCTGTAATTGCTGCAAATGGAGCATTCTTTTACGAAAGCAAAGTTTGAAGGAGAAAATTATTATTTCAAATAAAAATCATTATTTCTAACCTTGTCAATGTCTTGACTATATTTTCTAGTCATTTTGCAACTCATTTGATAATTATAAGTGTGAGTTTTCATGGAAAACACAAAATTGTCTGGGTGACCCCAAACATTTGAACGGTAGTGTATATATATACAGTGAAGGAAATAAGTATTTGATCGCTTGCTGATTTTGTAAGTTTGCCCACTGTCAAAGTCATGAACAGTCTAGAATTTTTAGGCTAGGTTAATTTTACCAGTGAGAGATAGATTATATTTAAAAAAAAAAAAGAAAATCACATAGTCAAAATTATATATATTTATTTGCATTGTGCACAGAGAAATAAGTATTTGATCCCCTACCAACCATTAAGAGTTCAGCCTCCTCCAGACCAGTTACACGCTCCAAATCAACTTGGTGCCTGCATTAAAGACAGCTCTTACATGGTCACCTGTATAAAAGACTCCTGTCCACAGACTCAATTAATCAGTCTGACTCTAACCTCTACAACATGGGCAAGACCAAAGAGCTTTCTAAGGATGTCAGGGACAAAATCATAGTCCTGCACAAGGCTGGAATGGGCTACAAAACCATAAGTAAGACGCTGGGTGAGGAGACAACTGTTGGTGCAATAGTAAGAAAATGGAAGACATACAAAATGACAGTCAATCGACATCGATCTGGGGCTCCATGCAAAATCTCACCTCGTGGGGTATCCTTGATCCTGAGGAAGGTGAGAGCTCAGCCAAAAACTACACGGGGGGAACTTGTTAATGATCTCAAGGCAGCTGGGACCACAGTCACCAAGAAAACCATTGGTAACACATTACGCCGTAATGGATTAAAATCCTGCAGTGCCCGCAAGGTCCCCCTGCTCAAGAAGGCACATGTACAGGCCCGTCTGAAGTTTGCAAATGAACATCTGGATGATTCTGAGAGTGATTGGGAGAAGGTGCTGTGGTCAGATGACACTAAAATTGAGCTCTTTGGCATTAACTCAACTCGCCGTGTTTGGAGGAAGAGAAATGCTGCATATGACCCAAAGAACACCATCTCCACTGTCAAGCATGGAGGTGGAAACATTATGTTTTGGGGGTGTTTCTCTGCTAAGGGCAAAGGACTACTTCACCGCATCAATGGGAGAATGGATGTAGCCATGTACCGTCAAATCCTGAGTGACAACCTTCTTCCCTCCACAGGACATTAAAAATGGCTCGTGGCTGTGTCTTCCAGCACGACAATGACCCGAAACATACAGCCAAGGCAACAAAGGAGTGGCTCAAAAAGAAGCACATTAAGGTCATGGAGTGGCCTAGCCAGTCTCCAGACCTTAGTCCCATCGAAAACTTATGGAGGGAGCTGAAGATCCGAGTTGCCAAGCGACAGCCTCAAAATCTTAATGATTTACAGATGATCTGCAAAGAGGAGTGGGCCAAAATTCCATCTAACATGTATGCAAACCTCATCATCAACTACAATAAACGTCTGACTGCTGTGCTTGCCAACAAGGGTTTTGCCACAAAGTATTAAGTCTTGTTTGCCAAAGGGATCAAATACTTATTTCTCTGTGCCCAATGCAAATAAATATATATAATTTTGACAATGTGATTCTCTTTTTTTTTTTTTTTATATAATCTATCTCTCACTGGTAAAATTAACCTAGCCTAAAAATTCTAGACTGTTCATGTCTTTGACAGTGGGCAAACTTACAAAATCAGCAAGGGATCAAATACTTATTTCCTTCACTGTATATATATATATATGTTCCAAGAATCAGGCAGCACTCCAGAAATTTAGCAAAAATAGAAAAATGTGCTTTATTCCATCAGTCAAAACAGCAACGTTTCAGCTCTGCCATAGAGCCTTTCTCAAGCTTGACAATAACATCCCAACCGCCTGATTCCTCTATGCACTGTATTATTTACTGGAATACATTGAGCCTCCCAACACTTCCCTACCTACACGCCGTCCCCCACCAGATAGTAGTGAGTCTAATCCACTAACCTGACAGATACACTGTTCATAAGAGAAGCTGACGGCAACCCTGGTGACCTCAACCACTTTGTCCATTGACCCTCAAACTTTTTAAGCGCTCCACGTTTGAGGAAAACTGCCTTCTCCAACTTTATAGTACCATTCATATGATTAACCAATTTACTATATGCAGGCGTAGATGAGTCCAACCATCTCATAGCTATCAGCTTACGAGCCTGATACAGTACTTTTTGGATCGCCAATTTTTGGAAATTAGTGACTTCAAGATCCTCCTACCCTATCTATCAATTCAAAAATCTCTTCCCAATACCTCTGCAAAACAGGACACCCCCACATCATATGAATAAGGTCTGCCTGTTCCTCTGGACATCTTGGACACCCCACATTAGTCCGAAGACCCATTTTCTTTAAGAGCACCGGAGTACGATAAACTCTATGAAGTAAAAATAACTGAGATCTGCGGTGCGCCAAATTACGTGAAATCAACGGGACATCTGCCAGGATGCCTTTCCAAGCATTCTCAGATATATTTCCCACATCACGAGACCATTTTTCTCTCACCTGATCTAAAGATGATTTCAACACGTAGGTCAATAGTTGACCATATAAGAATGAAATTACTTCACACTACGCTCAGTCTCAAGCACGTGTATAATGACAAAGGTCTGTACCTCTGGGGGGGGGACTCTCCATATTGTGCTGTCAATGCATGCCGCAACTGCAGGTACTGATAAAATAAGGTATTGGGCAGAGTAAACTCCTCCTTCAACTGTTGCAAAGATTTGAGTATACCATCTTTATATATTTGCAAGATATATTTGACCCCAATACCCCATTAATTGATAAAACTCCCATAGCCTTACGTTGTGCCATAAAGGTGTGAACCGAGTAATTCCCGTGTGTCTTGTAAGTCCCAAGACTTCCACCAAACCTTATGAATCAAGGAAACAGTCGGCATAGGATTGGGTGGGAGTCTAAAGCGGTGTGCTTCAAACAAAGGAAACAAGGAACACTGTCCAAACAAATGAGTTAATATTGCCCAACTGGAACTTCCATGATCCGAAACTCCCCAACCTCTAAAATGTTGCAATTGCGCCGCCAAAAAGTATGTTTGAGGATTAGGGACCGCTAGACCTCCCTGATCAGCAACCAACTGCAAAGTTTCCAACTTAATCCTAGGGGTTCCCCGTCCCCATATAAGCCCCCTTAATATTTTATTCATTCTATAGAAGAGAGAGTTAGGAATCCATACTGGGGAGTTATGCAAGACATAGAGCAGTTGCGCCATCAAGATAATTTTTAGTAAATTAACTCTGCCCACCAATCCCAATGGCAATTTACCCCAGGCCTCAGACTTCATTTAAAATTTTCCCAGAAGTGCCAAGATGTTCAGAGGAATAAAGTCCATGACTTTACGAGTAATCTGTACCTCCAGATACTTAAACTGTGTCATAACTGGGACCATAATCAAATTAGACGGCAAGGATTCTATTAATGGACCTACTGGAAGCAAGGCTGATTTGTTCCATTTGATAGTGAGACCAGAATATGTACTAAACAAAGTGTTAGTGCGGACAGCCTGAGATAGGGACTCCTTCGCATCTCCCAGAAACAAGAGGAGATCATCGGCATATAATGCCACCTTCTCCTCCAACCTTCCATATTGAAATCCTACAATGTCCTGAGTCATTCTAAGCTTAATTGCCAGGGGTTCTATCGCCAGAGCGAAGAGTAAAGGTGACAAGGGACATCCTTGCCTTGTAACTCTTTGCAGAGTAAAAACATCAGACACCATATTATTGATCCGTACCCGAGCCCTAGGTGCATTATACATTATTCGCAACTACGAGAAATATCGGGGCCCAAATCCCATTTTCTCCAGGACGGCCCACAGATAAGCCCATTCCACACTGTCAAATGCTTGAGCAGCATCCAGATACAACACAACCCGAGTCCCAGGATTATCGGGGACCGCCTGGAGATTCAGGAACAAACGCCTAATATTTATAGCAGTGAATTTAGATGGCATGAATCCCACCTGATCATTATGCACAAGAGATGTTACAACCTTTCCCAATCTGAGCGCCAGGACTTTAGCCAAAATTTTTATATAAGTTGGAAGTAAAGATATGGGACAGTAGGAATCAGAACACTCCGGATCCTTATCCGGCTTCAAAATAATGACTATGAGTGCTTCCATCATTGAAGAGGGCAGTCTCCCCGTCTCCTCTGCCACCTGTAGCATTGACAACATCTGGGGTAACAATAGGTCACCATATGTCTTGTAAATCTCAACATGGAACCCATCAGTCCCAGGGGCCTTGTCATTGGCTCTCTGCTGTACTGCCACCTCTAAGGCTGGATTCACACGAGCATGTTTGGTCCGTAAAGGACAGAACGTATTTCGGCCGCAAGTCCCGGACCGAACACACTGCAGGGAGCCCGGCTCCTAGCATCACAGTTATGTACGACACTAGGAGTCCCTGCCTCGCTGCGGGACAACTGTCTCGTACTGTAATTATGTCCCGGACCGAACATGCTCGTGTGAATCCAGACTTACTCCTCCAGCATGAGTGGCGCCTCCAGGAAATCACATTGCTCAGTCGATAAAGATGGTAAGGAAATACCATTGAGATAAACATTTAGATCCTCATCAGAGACCACAACCCTGGAGGCGTATAACAACCTGTAATAATCGCAAAATTAATTTAAAATACCTTCGGAGTCAGTGACAAGATCACCCCTCCCATTTCGAATACCCGCCTTAAAGTGAGTATCCTTTTGTGTACTAACAATAACAGCCACTTCAAAATATTGCTGTCTCATAAACATGCGTTTATTCTCCGCTCTTTGTTTATCATGTGCCGTGAGTGCATCCTGCGCTTCCGTCCAATGGTTCAAATTTTCCTGCGTAGGGTCTAATATAGATCTCCCCTAGGTTTCCTGCATTCTGGATTGTTTCAGTACTTCTAATTGCCTATTTTTCCCTTTTACTCTAGACACCGCTTGTAAAAAGACACATCGTTAATTTATCCAATAATGGGTCAATAAAATTCTTAAAATCTCCTAAGATAACCAATGGAGCCTCCGGATCATTTACCAAGAAACCCAGAGCTGACTTAAGCACCGTACTAGAAAATGGCGGTGGGACATAAATAGCAACGATAATACACAGAATACCATATAGTTCACAATATAAGCAAACATATCTTCCCTCTGTGTCCACTTCCGACTTGAGACATTCAAATGGCAGATTTCTATGTACTAAAATACTAACACCTCTCGAATAAGAGGAGAACGTGGAATGAAACCCATGTGCAATTCATGCCCTCCTAAGTAAGTGCACGGATTTAGGTAACAGATTTGTTTCCTGTAAGCATACCAGAGCATGCAAATGTTCCTGCGGGGCAGTAAAGATTGCATATAGTTTAGTAGCATCATTCAAACCTTGGACATTCCGCATTAGAAGATTATCTTTTCCCGCCATAGGAACAAGTAGAAAATGGCCAACAGAGGAAAACTCTATCACTGAGTGAAACAAGCATGGACTCCCTTACAAGTGCATAGTACTCTTTAGCAAACCAATCTGCCCATTCCCCCACCCCCAAACAAACCCAACAAAACAAAGAAAGACATTAGACAGCAATCTCAGCCTTCCAGATGAGAAGGTGGGGGATATTGAAACAAAGCCATAGCCAGAGAACATGTATTTTAAACATTGCAGAAGTCCAGATGAACCAGCATCCAGAAACAGGAAACACCAGAGCAGCCAAAAGCCACCCCGTCTCAGAGCTGCAGTGCTATTATCGAAAGACATGTGAAACATAGTCCAGGAAAATATCTCCAATACAGCTCTCCCGCAATCAGTAGGAGATGAACTACCAGAATCGCACAGCTAGCGTACGAAATAACAAATATACGGATATAACACAGTATAAATTGCAAGATAGCTCAGACCAGCAACCAGCTTGGAAGTTTAGTCGAGGACCAACTTGTTTCATCACTGAGCGAGAAGACACACGTCTGTAAAAATCCAACCAAAATAATCTCTCAAGTATCCTCTCTTCCCTCTTGGCGCAACTGTCTCTCATGTCGCTCAATCCAGGACATCGGTTCCACCGGCGTAATAAAAAAGTGAGTCTCCCCCAGTGCAGCAACGCATAACTTGGCTGGATACAGCATGCCATACCATACCGCGCTTTACGGAGTAACGTGTCTCTGTCTTTGTAATGTAACAACTTGATAAAAATGGGGCTAGGAGTAGCCCCAGCTGGTAAAGGCCTGGTGGGGACCCTGTGAGTCCTTTCAATAGCAAATAATGGTGTCAAATTAGTGAGACCAATTTTCTTCTGAAGCCATTTTTCAAAGTAGTCGACAGGATTATTTCCTTCAACTCGTTCAGGGATACCCACCAATCTGATGTTATTGCGATGTGATCTATTCTCCAGATCATCAGCTTTCGCCTTCAAATCCGCAATTTCTTGTGCATGTTGTCTAGTTTTTTTGACCTCTGGGGCCACAGTATCCTCCAACTCTGAGACCCGACCCTCCATCGCTGTCGTGCGTTCCATGACCTGCTGTATGTCATGTTTGCCAATAGCCAGGGATTCCATAATGCCCCCCACTTGTAGCTGAAGGGTACAAAAAGCAGAATTGCATTGTTTGACCGCCATAAAAAACGTCCTTAAGCGTGGGCTCAGGTGTGATCTCAGTCTGGGTAGAAGTCTCCGTTTGAGGAATAGTAGCAATATTTATCAATCCCTGTACATCTGCATGTATTTCAGACTCAGTCTCCTCCACTAACAGACCCACAGACAGAGCAACATTAGCAGGGTTAGTAGATGTCCCGTTCGGCATTGGCGCTGGTAGAGAATGAGCATATTGCTCAAGGCAGGCCGCTATATCCTATTGCATATCAGGTTTTCTGGTTTCTTTAACAGACATAACAGCACCCTCCGGATTGCATTTATCCTTAGCACTCTGTCCACCCATGCTTTTTTTAGGCATACTGTCGTCCTGTGTGCTATAGTGGAGGGAATTGGGGCCGCAATAGGGACTAAGTATAGATCCTCCTATATAGCTATGTCGTGTTCGTGGTCCCAGTGGCAGCCAGGATAACATGTACTCATTGTCCCCACGTGGCAAGCTGTTCCAGCAATCCCTGCAGGTAAGTCACGGTCAAACAGCACTGTGTAAAATCCGAGTTCTTTAGAGCAAGGAAAATAATCGAGTGGCTGCAAGATGGCGCCCAACTCCTCCAACGCACCCAACAAGAGGAGGCAAACAGCACAGCAGGTCAGGGAAATTGATGAGTCACTGCATTTCTCGGTCCCAGAGAAATTCTAAAGTCCATCATAAAGCGAAAATTCTCAATGAATGAAGTTTCTGGTAGGTTTAAATAGGGTTATTCAGGATGTATGGTGGGAGCTCCTGCAACACACGTCCAGGTACATGCTAGGCTAGGCCACACCCCCAGGAATTACAGCTCTTTAATATGTAGCTGCCTCTTTTTCAAGGGACCAAAGGTGATTGGACAATTATCTCAAAAGCTATTTAATCGGCTGCATGGCCTATTCCCTCGTTAATCCATCATCAATTAAGCAGGTAAAAGGTCTGGAGTTGATTCCAGGTGTGACATTTGCATTTGGAAGCTGTTGCTGTGAACCCACAACATGAGGTCAAAGGAGCTCTCACTGCAAGTGAAACAGACCATCGTTAGGCTGAAAAAAATGAAGACATCAATCAGAGAGATAGCACAAATGTTAGGAGTGGCCAAATCAACAGTTTGATACACTCTTGAAACAAAAGAGCACACTGGTAATCTAGTGAACTCCAAAAGGCCTGGACATCAACGGAAGGCAACAGTGGTGGACGATCGCAGAATCCGTTCCATGGTGAAGAAAAACCCCTTCACACCGTCTACCCAAGAAAAGAACACTCTCCTGGAAGTAGGTGTATCAGTATCTAAGACTACCATAAAGAGAAGACTTCATGAGAGCAAATACAGAGAGATCACCACAAGGTGCAAACCACTAATCAGTCTCAAAAATAGAAAGGCCAGATTAGACTTTGCCAAACAACATGTAAAAAAGCCAGCCCAGTTCTGGAACAGCATTCTTTGGACAGATGAAACTAAGATCAACCTGTACCAAAATTATGGGAGGAAGAATGTATGGAGAAGGCTTGGAACAGCTCATGATCCAAAGCACACCACATCCTTTGTAAAACATGCTGGAGGCAGTGTAATGGCATAGGCATGCATGGCTGCCAAGGGCACTGGGTCACTAGTGTTTATTGATGATGCGACGGAAGATAGAAGTAGCCGGATGAATTCTGAGGTTTTCAGGGATATACAGGGTGGGCCATTTATATGGATACACCTAACTAAAATGGGAATGGTTAGTGATATTAACTTCCTGTTTGTGGCACATTAGTATATGGGAGGGGGGAAACTTTTCAAGCTGGGTGTTGACCATGGCGGCCATTTTGAAGTCGGCCATTTTGTATCCAACTTTAGTTTTTTCAATGGGAAGAGGGTCCTGTGACACATCAAACTTATCGAGAATTTCACAAGAAAAACAATGGTGTGCTTGGTTTTAACGTTACTTTATTCTTTCATGAGTTATTTACAAGCTTCTCTTTGTTTACAGCCATTGACATGTCGCATTCCTGGATGAACAGTTTCCTGAAAAGTGGATTGGTCGTCGTGGGCCAGTTGAATGGCCCCCTAGGTCTCCCGATCTGACCCCCTTAGACTTTTATCTTTGGGGTCATCTGAAGGCAATTGTCTATGCTGTGAAGATACGAGATGTGCAGCAACTGAAACTACGGATACTGGAAGCCTGTGCTAGCATTTCTTCTGCGGTGTTGCTATCAGTGTGTGAAGAGTGGGAGAAGAGGGTTGCATTGACAATCCAACACAATGGGCAGCACTTTGAACACATTTTATAAGTGGTCAGAAACTTGTAAATAACTAATGAAAGAATAAAGTAACGTTAAAACCAAGAACACCATTGTTTTTCTTGTGAAATTCTCGATAAGTTTGATGTGTCACATGACCCTCTTCCCATTGAAAAAACTTAAGTTGGATACAAAATGGCCGACTTCAAAATGGCCGCCATGATCAACAACAACCCCCTCCCATATACTAATGTGCCACAAACAGGAAGTTAATATCACCAACCATTGCCATTTTATTTAGGTGCATCCATATAAATGGCCCACCCTGTACTTTCTGCTCAGATTCAACCAAATGCAGCAAGGTTGATTGGACGTTGCTTCACAGTACAGATGGACAATGACCCAAAACAAACTGCGAAAGCAACCCAGGAGTTTTTTAACACCTTATTGATCGCCCACCATCTTTTAACGGCAGGCGGTGCATGTCCTTAGTCTACAGCAACGTCTTTTGGCGTCGCTGTAGAAGAGTCTGATGAGCGCTCCTGTGAGCGCTCATCCTCTAAGCAGGAGCTATAACTAACAGCTCTTGATCTTAGAGCAGCCTGCTGAATACAGCTGGGGTTGGAAAATATTCGGACCCCAGCTGTTTAACCCTTTGATCGCCGCGGTCCGTAACCACAGCAAGATCAAAGGGAACTCCCCGCTTTGATCTCGTCATCGGAAACCCGGTGATCAAACACCGGGGAATCCCTGTGCAGTCAGCCCTGGGGACCTACAAAGGAGCCCAGGGCTGCTTGTTCAGTAAGCCTGCTGTTCGGGCACACTATATGCTGCCCTATCAGCAGCCTGTTTCATAGTGACACAGTATGATGTATTAGCATACTCCTGTATGCTAATACATTACAAGTAAAAAAATAAAGTTCTAAATAAAGTTATCCCTTAAAGGACAGGTTTTCGCGAAAATTTATTTTTTTATATAAATTTGCTTTTAGTGTGTTATTAAAATAAATTTTATTTATTTCTGTTTTTGCGTTTAACTTTTTTCTTTTTTCTAACTTTAACTTCACTATGGGGGCTGCCATTTTTTTTTAAATCTCTGCATGTGTTGATTAATGACACATACACAGATGGAATAAGGCACATACATCCCCATAGAGAATGCGAACGGGAGCCGCTCCATTCACTATGGTGTACGCCGTCTGTGTGGGAACGGCGCATGCGCCGCTCCCATACAGTCCAAAAGGAAGGTCTTCGGGCGAGCGATATCCGGCGCCATTTTCATGTGGACCGGAAGCCGCGGCCGGACAGTAAGATGACTACTTCCGGTCTCGGCTTCCGGACATGTGTTCAGAAGCAAGCACTAGGAGCGGAGGGAGCGGACGGAGCGGACGGAGCAGAGGGAGCGGCGGGAGCGGCGGCGACGGCAGGAGCAGGTAAGTTATGTTTGTGTATGTTCGTGTTTTACTGTGTGATTACCACTATATGTAAGCCTACTACACTGTGCATTCGCTCAAAAAATGGTGGCACACAGTGTAGGAGGTTTGAACATTCAACCCCCTCCTTTCTCCTGGCACTAGCCAGGAGAAAGGAGGGGGATTAATTGAGCACCATAGAGCGAATGTGTCTTCTCCAATTTTGTAACATAAAGCAATGAGGTTCCTTTACCACATGCCAATGCTGCAATTTTGGGAATTGCTCCCTCTAGTGACCAGCACATGGAAATGTTATAAATTAGAATCTAATTTATAATATTTCCTGACTTGTGAAAAAATTTAAAAAATTAGAACAATGTCTAATCATGTATATACTAACTGTTTAACTAAAAAATAAAAAAATAAAAATTTCTAGCGACACATTTCCTTTAATGGGATTTAAAAAAATTTAACAATTATTATATATTTTTTTTCCCTTTCTCTTTTCTTAGGCTATGTTCACACGGGGTATTTTGCCGAGTTTTTTGACGCGGAAACTGCGTCGCAAAACTCGGCAAAAACGGCCCGAGAACGCCTCCCATTGATTTCAATGGGAGGCGTCGGCCCTATCGACATGCCCTATCTTCGGGCGCTTCCGCCTCTGACCTCCCATTGACTTCAATGGGAGGCAGGAGAAAGCGTATTTCTCGCTGTTTTATGCCCGCGGCGCTCAATGGCCGCGGGCGAAAAACGGCGCGATAATTGCCGCGCAAATCGGCGTGCAGGGAGAGGAATATCTGCCTCAAAGTTCCAAACTGAATTTTGAGGCAGATATTCCTCCCCCAAAATACTCCGTGTGAACATAGCCTTACATTTTTTCGTTTTTCACATTATTTGTTTTTTTTATATTGTTAATTGTATGAGATGTAAATGTTATTATTAAAAAAAAATATTTAAATAAGAAAAATAAAGTTATCCCTTAATGGGATTAAAAAAAAGTAACACAAAATAAATAAATTTAAAAAAAGTCATTATTTTGCATAAAATATATTTTATTGCCCCTACACTAAATAAAAAAAGGTATTTTAGGTATCTAAATTACTGTAATAACCTGAAGAATTAATCTAACAGATTATTTAGCGTGAAACTTAAACAGGATATAAAATAAACAAGAAAAACGATGCTGAAAATCGATTATTCTTATATCACACCGTAAAAATTTTTTCTTTCTACCTCCATACTATGAAAAAAATAAATAACATTTCTCTCGCGTAAAACAAGGCCTTATACGGCTACGTCAATGAAAAATCAAAATGTTATGGATGCTGAAAAGCAGAGAGGTAAAAACTGAAAAATGTAGCTGGTCATTAAGACCTTTTCAGGCCCAGTCATTAAGGGGTTAAGGCAAAGAAGTAGAATATTCTGCAATGGAAAAGTCAATCACCAGATCTCAACTCGATCGAGAATGCATTTCACTTGCTTAACCCCTTCCCGACATCCGCCGTCTATATACGGCGCTGTCGGGAGGGTGCTTCCCGCAAAGCGCCGTATATGTACGGCGCAGTGATGGTGCGGGCTCAGAAGCAGAGCCGGCAACATCACCGCGGGGTGACAGCTGTATTATACAGCTGGCACCCTCCTGTAACTGCCAGGACCGGAGCTATTCGCCGATCCGGCAGATTAACCCCTCAGATGCTGCGCTCAATAGATCGGCAACCCAGTGATGCAATCGCTGGGTTGCTGTGGCAATCGGACGCCAGAAAATGGCGTCCGAGTCTGTCTTGTACGGGAGCCGATGAGGACCCGCCTGCGGCGTGTCCTCATAGGCTTGCTGTCAGTGAATAACTGACAGCGCTAATACACTGCACTATGTATGTAGTGCAGTGTATTAGAGTAGCGATCGGGGCATCAGGCCCTCATGTCCCCTAGTGGCGACAGACAAGGATAGTCAAGTTCAAGCAGAGGTCAGTAACGGGAAATCCAGACAAAAGGCAGGAGGAACGAAAACAGGGAACTAGGGCACAGGGAACTCACGGGGAACTTGGTTGAACAAGCAGGGATGGAATGGAGTAGAAACCTTAAATAGGAAGTTCTTAGGAATTAAGGCGCGTGCCGGCCCTTTAAGGCAGGACGAGTCAGCGCGCGCGCCCTCTAGTGACTGCAGCCGCACATGGAGGATGCCGACCGCGGAAGGAGGTAATAGATGCACTCACCTGACGCCGTATAGGGCCAGCAGAGCGTCCGGACCCGGTAAGTGGAGCTCGGGATGAGCAGCTGGTGAGGGAGGGCGCCGGAACCCAGGGGCGTAGCTAGGGGGGGCAGGCGGGGCATGTGCCCCGGGCGCAGCTTAGAGGGAGGCACCAGCGCCACCTCCTCCTGCACTATAATTGCACCTGTGTCGCAAGGACACAGGTACAATTAGAAGCAATGAATGACCGGGTACGTTCCGTGCCCGGCCATTCAGCGCCTTTCCACGAATGAAGCGACTGGTACCTTTTGTACCAGTGGCGCTTCCGTTGATGAACGGCGCTGACTGACTGACAGGGAAAGTCATCCTGCCCAGCCAATCAGCGCCTTTCATAGACACCGCGTTCAACCCCCTGGAGACCTGCGCAGCAGAGAGCAGGTCTCCATGGCTGCCGGACGGCGTGGGAGCGGGAATAAGGTGAGTTTGAATAGTTTATTTTTTTATTTTTTTAATTGTAATAAAAGTGTGGCTGTATCTGCGGGGGGGACGGGACTTTGTCTACACGCGGGGGGCTTTATCTATGGGGGGGTGTCTATCTACAGGGGGACTATATCTACAGGGGGTGGGCTATATACAGGGGGACTATATCTACAGGGGGGCTATATCTACAGGGGGGCTATATCTACAGGGGGGGCTATATACTGGGGTGGGCTATCTATGGAGCACCATATACAGGGGTGGGCTATAGCTACAGGGGGAGCTATATAGTATATAGCCCCCTGTAGATATAGCCCACCCCTGTATATGGTGCTCCATAGATAGCCCCCCCCCGTAGATATAGCCCCCCTGTAGATATAGCCCCCCTGTATATAGTCCCCCTGTATATAGCCCAGCCCTGTAGATATAGCCCAGCCCTGTATATAGCCCAGCCCTGTATATAGCCCAGCCCTGTATATAGTCCACCCCTGTAGATATGGTCCCCCTGTAGATATGGTCCCCCTGTAGATATAGCCCACCCCTGTATATAGTCCCCCTGTAGATATAGCCCACCCCTGTATATAGTCCCCTTGTAGATATAGCCCCCCCTTGTATATAGTATCCCACAAATAGCTCCCCATATAGTGCTCCACAGAAAGCCCACCCCTGTATATAGCCCCCTTGTACATATAGTCCACCCCTGTATATAGTGCTCCACAGATAGCCCACACCTGTATAATCTAGTGGAGCACTATATACAGGGGTGGACTATATGTACAAGGGGGCTATATACAGGGGTGGGCTATCTGTGAAACACTATATACAGGGGTGGACTATATGTGGAGCACTATATACAGGGGTAGGCTATATCTACAGGGGGGCTATATACAGGGGTGGGCTATCTGTAGAGCACTATAGGGGGAGTTATTTGTGGGACACTATATACAGGGGTGGGCTATATGGGGGCACTATCTACAGGGGGCTCTATGGCAGGCACTATCTACAGGGGGCACAGTGTGTGTGTGTGGGACACGGTGTATGGTGCTATTATAATTAGAGGTGCAGTGTATGGCGCTATTATATTTAGGGGTGTAGTGTGTGGTATAATGATAACTTTATATTTATTTATAGGTGCAGAAATGTTGGTAAAGTGAGAAGCTGAAGACATGTGAGCGACAAACTGCAGAAATGGTCTGTGACCAGGAGAAGTCGTCATAGAGGTCTGGACCGGATGGAGAAAAATAACTAGAATCTGAGACGTCACCGGTGAGTCACTTTATGTAAATGTTTATTCTGCCTCTAATCAGTAATGTAGTCACTGTACGATCTGCAGTGAGATGATGGGTGGTGTGATTATAATATGATTTATTTTTTGTGAAAATACATCTCCCAGCATATCCTTACCATTGTTCGGACCATGCTGGGAGCTGTCGTTTTACGCCGTACACACCTATACGGCAGGGGTTGCACTAAATTGAGCTGTATTTGTGCTGGTGCTGTATATATGTACAGAGCTTGGTTCTTGTGTTGTGTATATTGCTTGTAAAATGTACACATGTTTTTATGCTCGCGTTACATAAAAAGAAATGACATGTCGATTGGTAGAGAAAACAAACACGGCGAGGGGGAAGGAGATGTCGGGAAAGAGGTTGGGGGGGGCGCAATACTGAATCTTTGCCCTGGTGCTGGAGAACATAGCTACGCCTCTGCCGGAACCGGAGCAGAGGCCGCGGGGACAGCAGGGATCAGCGCGGCAGCCGTTACATGGAAACAGGTTTGTGCTGGATTATCGGAAGCTGGTTTGTGCTGGATTATCGGAAGCTGGCTTGTGCTGGATTATCGGAAGCAGAACTGGTCACGGACACCGGACTCATCACGAACACTGGACACGGATAGTGGACTCATCATGGACACTGGACTCGTCACAGACATTGGACTCATTGCGTACACTGGACACGGAAACTGGACTTGTCATGGACACTGGACTCGACACTGACACTGGACTCAGGATACGGGACTGAACACGGATACTGGATAGTCACAGACACAGGTTACAGGAAACTGGATACGGAAACTTCGAAAACTAACTCTGGGTTAGAACTAACATTGCTCAGGCACTGGGGAAAGGGGCAGGGTCACTTATAAGGGCCAGGTTGCGCAGGGATAGGCTGGGGACAAATTTACTCTTGCGTGCACTGGCTCTATAAGCATAGGCACGAGCGTGCATGCACCCTACGGGACAGATCCCCTTCCATCGCATAGCAACACTTCCACAATTACGGACAGCTACAGATGGACATGCCGTTCGCAAATTCGGAAGCGCCCATAGACTTCTATAGGGGAGTCCTTGCCGCAATTTCGGACTGGAATAGGACATGTTCTATATTTTGCGGATCATTACTGTGGCCCGGACACACATCCGTAAATATACGGAAAGGCGTTCGTGGCCTATAGAAATGAATGGGTCCGAAATGTAATCTGTAACTACGGATCCGTAATTACGGATGAAAACTATGCTCGAATGCATGGGGCCTCAGAAGTGAACAATGAATGACAGCAAGCAGAGAGGATTTAGTACAGAAAGTATATTGGAACATTTTATAACTTTATTATATGCTATATTCAATGTAATTTATGTATTTTTGTGGGCAATATTTATTTCTACAATATTTTAAATGCAATAATTACTTCTCCAAGGACATGGCTGCTCTTGAGAGTAATCCACATATGAATATAAAATCGTATTAAATTTATAAACATTGCAGCAAAATTTTACTTACTACAACTAGGTATGTGCGTACTACAGGAATACAGACAAACATCTACAACTGGTTGCAGTTTAATGAATTAATTTTAAAGTTATGTAGGTAAGTTTTCAAATCCAAACTTTGAGACAAAATTAATTCATACTATATTGTTAAAATACTGTGTGTTTTATACGCGTAAAGATTTATGAAAATGTGTGTGATTTTCTTCAGATACTGTGCCTGATACCTGTTGGAGTTTACTTGAATAGAAAACACCTTTAGGCTCAATGCACACGACGCATATTACGTGCGGTTTTGCCACGCAGATTTGTGTATTTTTCCGGGCGGAAATTGATCTGCTGTGCGGATTTTAAAATCCACAGCATGTCAATTTATCTAGCGTTTCCTAGTGCTGTGGAAAATCGCACCAAAACCCGCAGCATGAATAGGTGTGCTTTTAAATTGTGCATTTCCTGCGTATTGCTGCTGTTTTGGTGCATATTTTCCGCAGCAAAATACGCAATGTGTGCATGTAGCCTTAGTGGTTGAACAAATTTTGAGTATTTAAATTTCCTCACCACTTTTCCTTATTTCTTCAACTATTCAATGATCTTATTGTTACTGCTGATGTAAATATCACTAGTGTCCTATAAAGGCTTGCCAGACTAAGGGCCCATTCACACGAATGTGAATAACATCCGTGTGCTGCGCATAGAAATCACGCACAGCAGACAGACCCATTGATTTCAATGGGGCCATTCACACATGCAGGAGTTTTCACGCAGTGTGAAACTCACTACATGTCCTATATTGGTGCGTTTTAACGCCTATTAAAGTCAATGGGTGTGTGAAAACCACGCACCGCACACTGATGCACATCCGTATGTGGTGCTCGATTTGTGCATCAATATAGGTGTAAACAGATCACAGAGCTGTTGCTTATACCATACATTTATACTTACAACAGGCAGACTATATCCTTGACATCCAAAATTCCTGGCACGCTCTGATTCAGAACCCTCAAGTGATTACATCATGTTAACAAACCGGCATTTGCAATGTAAGCAGTTCTGGCAATCAGCTATTAAGACCCTTCACCTGAAGTTTTTGCTTTTTGTCGGAGAGATCACAAGTACTCTGGCCGGAGACTCTGGTCCTGGAGTAGCCCCTGACATACTGTCCATTATGGACAGTGATGGTAAGAGCTTTATGATGTCTGAGTCCCTGGCCAGAGTATTGGCAACAGGGATTCCGGCCCTGGAGAAGCCCCTAACATCGCATATAGCATCCGCAATGCTCTGGCTGGGGATTCTGGCCCTGGGAAAGCCTTTGACTTCACTGTCCATATATTGACAGTGATGTCAGGAGCTTCCCCAGGGCCAAGGTCTGCAGGCAGAGCATTTCCGATGCTCTGCCCAAGGACTCTGGCATTAGGAAACTCCTAACATTACTGTCCATTTAGTTTCTCGATGCACAAGTTTAAAGTATACCTGTAACCAGGGCCGATTCTAGCTTTTCTCCTGCCTGAGGCGAAAATTAAAATGGCGCCCCCCCCAGATCTTGATGGACATCCCCATGGTTGTTAAACATTTACATCAAGTGACTCACAGGTGCTATCTCCATCCAATCCAGAACTCTATAATGACTTCTCCCGGTCATGGCCCGTTTCTGCATTTTTCCACTCAGATGTCTACAGCTTCTCACTTTTCAAATATTTATGCACCTATAAATGAAGATAAAGTTCTCATTGTGCCACATAATGTGCCCCTAAATAGCGCCATACACTGCACCTCTAATTCTAATAGAAACATACACTGTGTCCCTGAATATAATAGCACCATACACTGTATCCCTGATTGTAATAGCACCATACACTTTGACACAGACACACACACACACACACACACACACACACACACACACACACACACACACACACACACACAGTGCCCCCTGTATATAGTGCCTCCTGTAAATAGTGTTCCATGTAGACAGTGCCCCACAGAGCCCCCTGTAGACAGTGCCCCACATAGAGCCCCCTGTAGACAGTGCACTACGTAGAGCCCACTATAGACAATGCCCCACATAGAGCCCCTGTAGACAGTGCCCTAGAAAAAGCCCCCTGTATACAGTGCCCCACATACATAGTGCCCCCTATAGTGCCTCCTGTAGATAGTGAACCCCATAGATAGTGCCCTACATAGATCCCCCTGTAGATAGTAGCCCCAGTAGATAGTCCCTCACATATAGCCCCCTGTAGATAGTGCCCCATATAAGGCCCCCCTGCAGATAGTGCTACACATATAGCCCCACATAAAGCCCCCCCTGTAGATAATGCTCCACATACAGCCACCCCTGTAGGTAGTGCTCCACATATAGCCCCTCACACTTTTAACAGAAATAAAATACTTTACATACTCACCTAAACCTGTTCCAATGCCGTCCTCTTGCAATGCAGGCCTGCTCTCTTCTGAGCAGGTCTGCTGGGGCTGAACGAAGGCGCTGAGTGGCAGGGCAAGTCATTCTGCCCAGTCAATCCGCGCCTTTCAATGTTGCATCATTGAAAGGAGCTGATTGGTAGAGTACCTTGCCCTGTCAATCAAGTGGCGCATTAATGACATTGCGTCATTGAAAGGCGTTCCATGCCCCGCCATTCAGCGCTTATGCATGTAATTGTATCTGCGTCCTATAGACGCAGGTACAATTATAGTGCAGGAGAGGGTGGCGGCAGCTGGTTTCAGTGGCGCCGCCACACCTCAGAGAAGCAGCAGGCTGCCGCCTGAGGCGAGATGCTCAGCTCGCCTCATGGACCTGCCTGTTACAGATGCCAGATCACATACACGATAAATGTAGGGCACAAACCCCATGTGAGGCCTAAGCCTGTTGGCCGCTTTAAACTTACAGTATATTACTCTACCTGAATTATACTATAGTGCACCACTACTATGCCAAACGTGTAAAGTGAGGTTCTCTTGAGCGGTTCCCCTTTAATAAAACACAATTTCAGACCAATTGCATGTAGAAAAGAATGTTTTTTTTACTAAATACAGCTGTTATTACAGTGGCACACAATGATATGGTTATTTACTCTTTAAGAGGCACAGTAAGCTTATCGGTTACTTTACATATTTGGCATAGTCTCTTAAACGTTACAAGTATGCTTAACCAGATAAACACTTAACGACGTGACAAGTATACCCGTCAAAGAATTCAAGATCAACAAAGCGGCAGAGCCATTGCAGAGAGTGATGTCACCAGTCAAGTTCCCCACGGCAGGATCTGGAAACGAGGCCACTTTGGAAAATATAAGTATATTACAAATGTATTTACATTTATAAATTACATGCATTAAAGGGGTTTTTGAAAATATGATGGTATCTCGGACAACCCCTTTAAAGGGAACCTGACACCAGCATTTTACCTATTAAACCAGCAATACCTGGTGGTAGTGGGTGAAAAATCATTTCTATATAACCTATAATTGTCGTCTTAGTCGGCTCTGTAGCTTTAGTATTCAGCTTTTTAGTGTTCCCACACCGTATGCTAATGCGCATAAAAGAGTCAAATCTTTGTTTGAAAAGAGTCATATCTTCATTCCTCAAGTCTTTCCGACTTTACCCCGCCCCCTTACTTTTGATTGACAGCTCCTCGCCTTCCCCCAGCACACAAAATCCCGCGCTTGTGCATTGATGTCCTCTTCTGGTGGGTGCGTACAACGAGACACCGGGTTATTACGATAAAAGGCGCAAAATGTTTGCAGACCGTTATTTACAGTTGGAGGAGGAGTTTAGGAGAGGGGATAACGGCAATGAACTTTTTATAGCAGCGGCCAGTGAGGGATAAGTAAAGTTCAATAGGTGAAATACTGGTGACAGGTTCCCTTTAACCATTCAGGGATTTCTCCAGCTTCAGGTCTCTGCTTGTCCTCCTGAGACCGCACCCAGGCTGAGTATCTTCACACAGCCTCACACCTCTTCAAAGATTCCGCCATCTGTTTTTTTTCACCCCTGCCTCTAAGGTGCGCTTTCTCTTCCTTCCAACCCTGTCCCTCAGGATCCTGTCTCAACCTCTGGCACTGTCCCTGTATCTCAAAGATTTCAGTCTACAAGGGATATTCTTCTAGCCACTAATCCCTGAAGGGTTCCAACATTTGTAACAGTGTAGTGTTCCACCCTTTTCACCGCTCCCTGACTCTCAAGGTTTAAGTGCTTCAAGGGCACTACTCCCAACATTCTACCACTGATCACACATGACAGGTACGTCTACAACAAGGTCTCTAGACCCTGTCTCAGGTCTCCTAGTACACTCCAAGTCAAAACAGGATCAAGGTAGCCTTCTCACCAGGGCCCACTACCTTTCCCAATAACTACTCCAGTAGTTCAAACTTTACCAAGATTACAATAAGTAGGACACATCTCAGTCCTTCAGGGCAGCCAGATCTCACTGTAATTCCTCACAGGTCCCCCAATCCAGGGATCCCTCTAGTCCCCACTTCAGCCTCCTCCATGTTTGAGCTTTGTAATGCTCATTCACCCAATGGTTCCCACTTCCAGGTTGACTGTCTCCACAACCCTAACAAACTTTTTAGAGCTAAAATCCTGGCTGACAATACTCAGCTACTGACAGCGATTCTGTGATGGCCTGCACAGAACTCTGTCAGGCCACCCTCCTCCATGGTCTGCTCCCATTGGGCTGAGACTCTGCAAGTCTGCATATAGCTCACCGTCTGTTCAGTGACACTTACCTCTTAGCTTCACTTGCAAAATAGAATCACTACTTTCCTCTAAGGACCCGATCACTGCAACTAGAAATCTCTACTCCAAGAACAGCGTAGGCCTGCGTCAACCCTTTGATTCTTTACTTTATCAGCTGCAGCCTCCAGAATTCTTCAGACTCAAAGCATGGAGACAAGCTCGATTTGGTCACCAGCTTTTTCTCCGCAACTACACAGACTACAGCAGCCTCGTCCAGTACCTCATGCATTTTTAACACCTCCAAAAGGCGTTAAACCCCTTCAAGCATGCTCTGAATAGTAGTCCTTGATTCTGCTCAATAGGGCCTACAATCTAAAGGCTGTTTGAACAGGCTCCCCTGGTACACCATTAGGTTCTCTCCACACTCTGCTCTTACTTACTCTTAATGACCACCTCTGTCACTTGCTCACCCTCAGCCCACTGGCTTGCTTTACAGTGGCTGAATACAGGCCTAATACACTTTCTCCCAGTGTAGCAGGCCCCCTTAGAACTCCATGTGGTTTTAGCCACACCCTTGCTGAACTTCCTGCAGTCAGTCTCTTCTATAACCTTATGCAACAGTCACCTAGTGGCAACAGCAAAATCTGCAACACAGCTCAATATATCATTTATATACATATAATATTCACATTTCTTGTGTCCAGTTACAGCAGATTGTCATGGCAGCGCCATAGGGCATCGCAAACTCCCATTTAGATACCCTGCAAAACAAAGGCAAAAAGGGAAAATATCTACAGTATACACAGTCAAATATATACATATGTACAAGACAAAAACTAATAGCTACTGAGCAGTTATTCAGATAACTCAACGAGTCCATTTAAAGAAACAAGCAAACATGTAAAGAATATCTGGGCAATTCATAGGCTGAAAATAGAAGATTTACAGTTCATCTTCCTTATAAACCGTGAACAGTTTATAAAAGTAAATGTACACATATGTGGCACATCATGAGTTTGGACTGTATGTAGCTACTTTATAAGCTATGCACAGTATACTTGCATATTAGATACTGTTGCAGAGAACTTAACAATAACCTTATTTACAAGAATTGTGAATAGTGCCAATAGTGTTCAGTAGGCATATAGAAGATAAAGGAGTTGGGCCAGCAGCGCCGAGCCAGCAGTACTTACTTAGGAGAAGGAGGTCCGGGCGGCACTTGTCTGTGGCAATTGGCTTTTGCATGCTCAGTCCTGAATAGTCCCTCACTGCTGCTCAGCAGCAGGCAGGGGTCCGGGTGTGCTGTGGCTGTCTGGCTGCTCCTGAATGCCTGTCTCACTCCTGCTCAGTAGAAAGTCACGTGTGTTAAGGTTTAGCCTGCTTTTATTGAGCTGAGATGGGTCAGGCCTGGACTAGCTATGTTCTCGCTGATTCTGCCTTCCTCCTTCTTCTGGCACCAAATGAGAAGAGGAAGAGACAGCTCTGGATATTTGACTCTGCATGGAGGCGCATGTCACGTCACCTGATTCCTGCGCAGCGTTTGTGCACCCCTACTTACATGCTGCTGAAGTAGATGAGCGGTGTTTTGCCTTCACTGGTCAGCCTAAAATGTATGGGTCTTTGCAGGGACATTTCAGGGCAACTGGAAACCCCCCTAAGTGTGCCCCCTTCACAAACTCATACATATCTAGTCCTGCTCTGAGTTGAGAAGTGGAGCTGCAAGCTGCAGAGACTGCAAGCAAGGTTTTGATGAGTGGAGCGAGGTTTGCAAGTGTGCAGGAAAGTACAAGTGTGCAGGAAAGTACGAAATAGTTTTGCACAAGGACATCGTAAACTGAGGTTTGATCATCTTTGTTTGTGCATTGTTGTTGTAGTCTGGAATAAAAAAGTTTACAATTTAAAAGGGGGGAAAAAAGGTTTAGTAATATACCGTAATTAGTTTGTATTTTTATTCTACTGTTTATCCCTATTTAAAGGGGTTTTCCAGCTGATAAAAATTGATGGCCTATCCTCAATAGCTGATGAGTCGGGTTCCGACTCCCATTCACTTCAATGGGAGAAAAGGCTGCAATACCTGTGAATCGCCACTAAATGTGTGTCGAACATTCACAGCGAGCAAAAAGAAATGAAGGAGAAGCAGCACTCGTACGAGCGCTGTGGCCCAATGGCGGATCATCATATGGGCGTTTCGGGCGGTCGCCCGGGGCCCGAGGCACTCAGGGGGCCCATTGTTGCCCGAACTGCACATAATCGTAAAAACTATGCAGCGCTAACTGTCACTGCAGAGAGAAGGTGCAGGCAGAACAATTCGGGGCGGGCTTAGCCGGGATAGTGAACGTTACCTCTACATAAATGTGCTCCGAATTGAAGGCTAAAGGACCTTTGATGACGTTGTGCCCATGTGACCCCCGCCCACCAATCAGGTCCGTCTATCACAGTGAAGGAGCAGAATATCTGCAGGGAAGAAGGCCCGCCCACCAGTCAAGTTTTTACACAGCACTCCAGGCTGGTGAGTGCTTTTCCAAACCCCCATCCCTTCATCACTCACTCCCTCCATCTGTTCATCCCTCCCTTCATTCTTCCATAACTCACTCCCTCCCTTCATCACTGCTGTGTGTGATGCTATCTACAGGGGCTGTGTGTGTGTGATGCTATATACAGGGGCTGTGTGTGTGTGATGCTATATACAGGGGGATGTGTGTGTGATGCTATATACAGGGGGATGTGTGTGTGATGCTATATACAGGGGGATGTGTGTGTGATGCTATATACAGGGGGATGTGTGTGTGATGCTATATACAGGGGGATGTGTGTGACGCTATATACAGGGGGATGTGTGTGACGCTATATACAGGGGGATGTGTGTGACGCTATATACAGGGGGATGTGTGTGATGCTATATACAGGGGGATGTGTGTGACACTATATACAGGGGCTGTGTGTGTGATGCTATATACAGGGGCTGTGTGTGTGTGATGCTATATACAGGGGCTGTGTGTGTGTGATGCTATATACAGGGGGCTGTGTGTGACGCTATATACAGGGGGATGTGTGTGACGCTATATACAGGGGGATATGTGTGATGCTATATACAGGGGGATGTGTGTGTGACGCTATATACAGGGGGATGTGTGTGTGACGCTATATACAGGGGGATGTGTGTGACGCTATATACAGGGGCTGTGTGTGTGATGCTATATACAGGGGCTGTGTGTGTGATGCTATATACAGGGGCTGTGTGTGTGATGCTATATACAGGGGCTGTGTGTGTGATGCTATATACAGGGGCCTTTGTGCACGTGGTGCTTTACTATACAGTGTTTGACACAATTATATTCAGGGGCGCAGTGTTTGGTGCTATTATATTTAGGGGCACAGTCTGTGGCACCATGATCATTTTGTTTTTGTTTATAGGTGTAGAAATGTTGGAAAAGTGAGCAACAGAAGACATCTAAGTGGCAAATTCTGCAGAAATGGGTCATGGCCGGGAGAAGTCGTCATGAAGTCTGGACCGGATGGAGAAGAAAAGAGGAAAAAAGTTACCAGAATCTGAGGAGTCGTCACATGTGAGTCACTAGATTTATAGAGAATCTGTCACCTCTCCTGACATGTTTATTATAGGAAATCCTTGTTTCACTAAAAGTCTTTGTGCAGTCCAGGACTGATAGACAAATGTGTGTTACTATTCCCCTTGTTAGGAGGATGTGTCCCTGCACAGTGTGATACTGTCAGCGATGGTTGGAGACTGTCAGTATGTAGGGACACAGCCCTTTGACAAGGGGAATCGTAACACCCATTTGTTAATGCTTGCACAAAAAGGTAGTGTTACGGCTCGGCGGGGGAGAAGGGGGGCCCAAGTTTGGGTAACAGCCCAGGGCCCATAGTCTACTTAATCCGCCACTGCTGTGGCCCCTTCAAAACAGCTGATTGGCGGGCTCCCGGGAGTCAGACCCTGACCCATCAGCTATTGATGGCCTATTCTGAAGATAGACTATCAATTATTATCATCTGGAAAACCCCTTTAAGTATGTGCTCCATGGACAATGTTACCAGGTGTGTATCTTCTTCAATGTATTCATGCCTTGAACAGCCAATTGAGGCTGAATATTGCTGCACTAAATGCAAGCATATTGTGTATTTGGAAGCTCAAGTTTTAAATCTAAATATGCAGCTTGCAACACACAAGAGCATTGCAAATCCGGAGAAGAGATTAAAACTCACTACTGTATGCAGGCACTGTCTAGGACCAGCGAGGAGGAGGTGAGTGGAGGGAGGCAAGTTCAGGACCCAGAGCTCAGTAGCTGGTTAACAGTTAGAAAAGGGGGTAGACAAAACCAGTAGTGGCGTTGGGCGCACGTGCATTGCACACAAGAAGCCGAGAACAGGATACTTCACATGTGCAGTAAGCAAGGTGTACAGTCCTCGACTTCATTTCCACATGCGCCTGATGCTGCCGGATTCCATACCCGGACTCCTTTTGGTAAAGTCTAATTAACTTTTCCCTGAACGTACATTTTAGAGGTAGGCATGTTTGGAATACGCACAGCTGCATAACGACATGCTGGTGGTTTAGTGGCTCCAAACGTACAGGTATCCTTTAAGGTGGACAGTAATGAAGTTTCTCCACCCAATATTATCTACGTAACCCATGAGGAAGTACAGCTACGACTAAATATTTATAAATCCCCTGGCCCAAACGATATTCATGCACTGTATTAGGGAAATTAAACTTGTAATTGACAGACCGTTAGATCCCATCTTCTCATAGTCTCTTGTAACAGGATTAGAAGCAGGTTTGGAGGGTGGCTGATTTTCCATCCAGTAAATTTGACATCTGTGGTATGTAAAATATTTGAAGGTATTCTAAGAGAGGAACAGCAGAAATAAATAGTGGTAAATAATCTAGTAACTGATAATCAGCATGAAAAACAGGTCTTGCCTAACCAACATGCTTGATTTCTATTAATCTCGATTTTACAAAGGCATTCTGCAAAATCATTTGATACTGTACCACACAACAGCCTTGTACAGCACTAAAGCTACAGATGCAGGGACTCGGGGACAATGTATGTAGATAGGTTAAGTACTGGTTTAGGGACAAAAAGATTTATCGTAAATGGTACATACTGAAAATGAGCTACAGTCAACAGTAGCGTATGACAAGGACCTGTGTTAGGCCCAATTCTTTTTAATATCTTTATTATTGACCTTGTGGATGGGTTTGATAATAAACTGTCAGTTTTTGCTGATGATACTAAACGTTGTAGGATACTTAAATAGCTTGATTGAATATTATAGAAAGACCTATATAAGCAGGCAGCATAGGCAAAAACATGGCAGAGGAATGTTAATGTTGATAAATGTAAAGTAATGCCCCTAGGCCGCAGTAATAGCATTAATGCATATACCGTAAATGGAATGAAACTGAGGATAACAGAACAAGAGAAGGACCTGGGTATTCTGGTAACAAGTAAGCTAAGCAGCAGTACCCAATGTCAAGCAGCAGCTGTAAAAGAAAATACGATTTTAGTGTATAAAAGGAAAGATAAAAACCCTTGATTCAAACGTAAAATTACCACTTTATAAATCCCTTGTAAGGCCATTTCTTGAATACTGGATTCAGTTTTTGGGCTACACAAAAAATATAGAAGAGCTTGAGAAAGTTGAAAGGTGGGCAACTAGATTACTAAATAGTATAGATGCCTCTATTATAATGAGTGGCTAGAAACATTGTGAAAGTTTACACTTGATGGACCTGTGTCATTTTTCAACCTACGTATGTAACTATATAACTCCTTTTACCAGGCAGTTCTCTATGATCCAGACGGATTCCAGACTGACACATTGTAGTAAACTACCAACAATATTTGTGTATCTACTGTTGATTTATTTAGCTCACAGAACATTGCCTAGACTAAATACAATTGTATCCACTTCTCAGAAGGATTAGGTATGTACGGGTTTGCTGCCTCAATGTAAACAAGAGTGTTCTCATTTACAGGGCCAGATTATGGCTGTCTAAAATATGGAACAACTAATTTATCTGGTGCAACCCAACTAACTTGGTGGCCTCCACCAACTCCAAAGATAAAGGTGCCACAAATTTTAAGCTATATAGCTGACAATATATAACTTGAAATGCATAAGCGACTCTTATTTATCACCTAAATTTTGTACTACAAAAACACCATTAGGGTACGGCCACACGGAGCGGCCCTGACATGGTCGCAATGCGGACAGCAACCGCGCTGATACTATGTAAGAGCGGCTGTCAAATACCTCGTTAAGGGGTATTCCGGTTACATGCGCATGCGCACTGCTGCTCCATTCATTCTCTATGGGAGCGCCAGAGATAGCCGAGTGCAGTGTTCAGCTTTTTCCGGCGCTGTAATTTGCAAAATCGTGCGCCCATAAAGGGTGTATCAATTCATGGCCGCATGATTTTGCAGCTAAAGGGATGGTTTACCTGCGTTAACATGCAGCCACTAACAGGCTGTTTGACAGCCGCACCGAACATGGTGCCAGCGCGGTTGTTAGCCGCGTTGTGACCGTGTCAGGGCCGATCCATGTGGCCCTACCCTTAACTACCTAGCTGCTGCTTGCTACACTTTGCCACTATTTTCAGCACAATATCACTGTTACCAGTTGCATCTAACTCTGCAAAAGCATTAGCGGAGTTGTGCAGGATTAGAAAAACATAGGCACTTTTTTTTCTAAAAAAACAGCTTCACACTAAGTCTACAGGTTGTGTGTGGAATTGCGGTTCAGCCCCATTTACTTCATTGGAACTGAGCTGTAAAACCAGACACAACCCATGGACAAGTGTAACTCTAGTTAATACCGCAACCATGTTTTTTTTAATTCAGGACAACCCTTATAATACTAAATACATCCCTATATGGTCAATTTGCTCAGTTTTTTATTTTACTACAACTTTATAACAAAATAATAATTCCATACAATAGCAATATAATAACACACCTAATAAAGCATTTCAATGTGCAAATAATACCACCTATACAATGTTACATTTTGTCATATGGTGCACAAATATAATGCACTAATGTAATACATGGCCTAATAACAGTGTCATGCAGCATATGTGTAATACCATCAAAAAGCAAGTAATACTGAGCTATTAGGTATATAATACTTAAATAATTCTACCACATAGAGTCTACATAATATTACCATGCTACTTTTAACAAATACTCCCATAAAGTACTCTTACCGGAACATGACATTTACCACGTATATAAAGACTTCTTTTAATTTTCCATCAAGGACAATATGTCACCATACCCTTAGGCTACATTCACACGAGCATGTCCGATTTACGTGCATAAATAACGCAGCATATTTCTTGCACTTCATGTCCATGTTCCATCAGTGTGCGTTGCGTATGGTATCAGTGGGCTTTGCGTGTGGCATGCATTTTTCACATCCGTGCAAGCACTTCTTTTTATTTATTTTTATTTCTCTGCATTTGATGCGTGAAACACATCAGATGACGTCCATGTGTCTGTGGACCAAAGACTTCAATGGGCAACAAGGTGCGGAAAAACGCACCAATATAGGACATGCAGAGAGTATTACGCATTGGACACTCGCGGCGTGAAAACTCCTCCATGTGTGAATAGCCCCATTGAAAAGGTGTCTGTGTGCTGTTAAATATTTAAACGGACAGCACAGACGAGGGTTACGCTCGTCTGAATGAACCCTTACTCCATTTCTTAATACTCATCCTCCTATTGTCTTCCTGCATCTGACATCTATACATATATAAGTATAAATATAAACCTGTTTCTACCCCTCTGACCTGTGTCTCACCCAAAGACACATAGAGGCCTTGAGAAAGCGTGTACGTACGTGAAACGGCCGTAGGCTTAATTCCACATCCTGACCGAGATCCAGTATTAAAGAAGTTTGTTGCAATCCGGTGAGTGCCTCGATATTTCTACTTGTTTCATTCAAGTTCTATTGTTCTGTACTGATCGATGAGCACCCCTAGGCAACGTAGCTGCTACAATCAGCAAAGATAAGAAGACCATTTTTATATGCTCCGTTCATACCAGTGAATCTGGTTCAGCAGTGGCAGCCGTTTTTTCCTTCTATTCAATCAACACATAGAGATGTGTTTGTACATAAACCATGAATGTATAAATATATTCCTCAAATAATATAATCTTATTTGTTAGCTGTCTGCATTTATAGAGAGATAGACCTCTGGCTGCACCTGACATCTTATTACCATATTACGGCTAACACTATTATATTGCTTTGCCTGAGTGTTTTATACTTTATACCAAAAACAGATTGGAAACCCATCACAAGAAAGCAGGATAACCTTTCCCAAAACTTTTCATTGGGGGTGTATTTCCTAGTTTCTTCTTATGGGATCTGATTCTTTGATACAGAATACACAGTCCAAAGAGTTACTCATCACACAACACTGCAAATACAGCATAAGGCCCTGTTCACATCTTCATCAGGGCATTCCATTGTTCTGCTCTGTCAGATGAGCAGAACATGGGAATGCCGAACGCAACAATTCTGTTGCAACATGGACACCACTGGCAGCCGATAGAACCCATTGACTTTAATGGGTTCTGTCGGCTTTCTGTTGAGGTATCCATTGTATTACATGCTGCGCTATTGTTTCTGGTAATTCCTGCCGGATCTGCGATTGATGCCCCTAAAGAAGCCTCTGATGCCGATGTGAACAGCTACTAAGGCCCTAGTAAGAAAAAATGCATCTAAGGCCTGTTTCATGTGGCCATAATACAAATGTATTATAGGGTCTGCATTACACCTCAACACTCACTATAAAACTTGGTTTATCTGGTCCATGTTTAGTTTAGTTGAACCATATGGGATCTGGGTGTTGTGGCCATAATAGGTACCCTAAAATGCGCCTGTATTGTGGCCATGTTAGACTGGGCTAAGTTCTGAACTGATCAGACAGTCACAAAATACATCCAATGACATAGATGCACAAACCCCCCTCCCCCATCTTTTAACATTGCCATTCTGCTGCTACCAATACTGTGCATGCTACTGTTCTATGTGCCCCCATTACTGCACCTAGAAAGCGGCCCAATTAACCACTATACTTCAGATATAATAGTGTCTGAGAACGGGGATACAGATGAAAGTAGGGGTGTAACTACAAAATTATAGGCCCCATTCCAAACTTTTAAATGAGCCCCACATCAAACTGAATTCAGACCTTAGAACGGGGCAAACATTTTTATCAGATTCCAGACCATGCCTCTTATAAAAATTCAGACCCCAAATAGAAACCACAATATAAATTTGGACCCATAAACAGACACCTAAAAAAATTCAGGCCCCAGTATATTGTTCGACCGGTTATAAATACCTGTAGGCCGGTGGCGATATCTAATTTACACCTAATTACAGTACTAATTTTCAGAGAATAATTTTGACACATGCACACTAGTGAGGTTATGTTTTGGCCTGTCTACACTATGTCCTTATTTTTTTGCGGTATGCCTTATAGTTTTTATTGATACCATTTTGGAGTACATACGACTTTTTGATTGGAAGGAAGGGTAAACAGAAAACAGTCATTCTGCCATTGATTTATTTTATTTTTTACGGCGTTCACTATGTGGGTTAAATTACATGGGACGCGGCAACACCAGTTATCTATTTTTTTGTTTTGTTTTTTCATAATAATGCATTATGTAATGGGAAAAGGTGGGTGAGTTTTTAGTCTAATAGGCATACATTGTAGGCAGATCTGGGGGCCTTTGTTAGGCCACTAGCTGCCATGGAAACCAGTGTCACCCCACGACTGTGTCGTGGGGTTGTTGATGGGGTGAGAGGGAGCCACTCTCTCTAAAACGACTTAGATGCCGCAGTTGCTATTAAACGGGTCTGTTTGAAGGTTTTATATCGGTGGGTTTGAAGAAAACTTTGATCCTGCCCATTAGAGCAGGAGCCTGGCTGTCTTTAGCTGTCTTTAACTGTTGGTATGATGTTTACTCTGAAATGTTGACTTTGTTTGTTTGACCCATCTGAAATCATGAGACTTATGTCGTCCAAATCGTTTCACTCTTGATTTATCTCGTCTATCCTACATTGTTATCCTACAATGCAAGCAGTCTACTCCTGCCAAGATTTACACGTTCCAAGTCTTCTTCATTTGGTGATCACGTTCACTGCGAAATGATGGAGTCTGAGTTTTTTTTTTTAAATTTATAGGATAGACTGTTGCTTCTGTAGGAGATGTAAGCCGTTACTAAGGATAATGGAAGCATGTACTGTATAACAGGACAAATCTATATTTCCCTTTCTATTTTACTTTTATTTATTTTATATATTTTTATATGCTGGATACATATTGTGATCTATTATGAAGTAGTATCTAACAACATCTCTGCCTATTGGTTGTATTGAAAATATTGCAATTGTATTCATGGCTGTTAGTGGTCAAATGAAAGAGACACTATATTCATGTTGCTTTTAGTCTTTTGACAAAAGTTATAAAGCTTAGAGTGAAAGCATAAGCCTTTGTGATAGAGAATAAATTTACTGCTTTTGCCTGGAACAGAAAAGTTTTGGGAGAAAAGATACATTATTCTCTATTTTTAAATTGCTTTTTACTTCACTTATAAAGCTCTTGTTCGTGCCAGGAACATACCGCTTTTGGAGAATAATAAATATGCTGTTCCTGATCAGAACCATGGTGTTCAGAGCTATAAATTATTGTCTATTTCTGCATTTTATCTTATCGGGTATAAACCACAGTTCCTGTGTGGAATGCAGGTTTTTCAAGAGGATCAAATTCACATTTTTTCTATTACCAGATTTATGTTTAGGTGAACAATAGATACAGAATCCACTGGTTTGTGCTTATTTTTTACACATATAATGTATTAAACAGGTATCTTTAAGAAAATCAATCAGATACTACTTTTACAAACGTACTTATGGAATAGTTTTTAGAAAAATATTTATACACATTGTAGAATCTGTCACCAAGCTGATAATGCAGTGGTATTTATTGTGAGAAGAAATTCCAAGTTGGGGTTTTAATGATTTTATTGTTCAAAATGAGAAACAAAAGCAGGCCTTCCAGGGCTGGCATTAGAATAAGGCAAATTAGGGCATATACCAAAGTCCACTGGTCTTGGGGGACACATGGTTATCTAGGTAAACATACTTTATGCTTGTCAAACCAAGGCTGAGGCCCAGTGTGAATGTGTTGCCCAAGGTACAACAGAAACCTGGGGTCTCAAATACAGTATGGAGGTGAATATTAAAATATCAAGAACCAAACGATCAAGTAACTAGAGATGAACTTCAGGGGGTAAGTGGAGAGGGAAATACAGATACAGTAGCGCTCCTACTGTGTTGACTTCTGCAAATCTTGTGCATAAAATGTGAAATAATACTCATCTTATTCAGGCAAGTGTAGGCAAATTATACATATATAGTGAAAATAGGTAACCCTTGTGCCAGCACGTGATATTAACTGAAGTGGGTATTTGATCAGGAAGTGTGTCAAATTGTAATTGCTATATAGAAAGGCAGAAATGAACGCTCCTATGGTAGTACAATAAGTAATTAAGGGAAGTCTTAGGTTAGAGGTATCTACCAAAATGACCATGGAAGCAGGGGGAATGTAGCACAGTCTTGAATCATAGATCTCACATAGACCAGGTGGGAGATCAAATGCCAATGAAATCCGGCTCCGCAACTGGAGACAACTATCTGTTTTTATGCTTGCTTTAGGGGACTGGAGATGGCCTAAGATGACGTGCAGGAAACTCCAGGGAGCCATCCTGTTTGTTATATATGTCTTAGTATGTTTGAGTTTAGGAGAAGTACAGATACGCGCTCGCTGTCTTTTCTTCTCGGCGTGTCATTATCATACAGTAGGTCGGTGTTGGGCAAATCTCTTTGTGATGCAGGAGACACATGGAGTTTTGCTGTTGATAATATCTCTTTGCGTACAGATGTAGCCATCTTTATCTTGACTCTGATAACTTGCTGTAGCGTGATATCACACAACAAAAGCCATTGAAAAGTAATTGAAAAAGTCAAGATAAAGGATCTTGCCACTCTTTATTTAATGTGTTAAAAGTCAAGATAAAGACGGCTACATCTGTATTTCACTGCAGGAGAAGCACAGATGTGTCTTCGCTATCTTGTCTCCATAGCTTGCTGATATCTTGCAGTGAATCGATGTTGGCCAAATCTCCTTGTGCCTTCTGGGGGAATAATGCAGATATGCAGAGTGGTGTCGGACAGCAGGGCTGAGGAATTTGAGCTCTTCATTGAGGCCTAATGGACCAAGGGTGTTGAGTTTACAGTATTTATCCAAAGGTTTTTTTTTTCTTAGTTTATTAAATCTCTTATGGTGACTGTAAAATATCAGGATCTGTTCTATTAGGGTTATTTTCATAACTATGGGGTATGCTTGCTGTGCTACATATGTTGTTTTTGTAACTCTCATCTCACTTGGAAGGAAGTTACGGAAACTGCGTAGCACAGCAATCTACAGTGTTTCCGTGATCTAGGCCATCTCTCTACAGAATCTTCGTCTAGATACATATCTGTTACTTTTTTATTGTTTCGTTTTGCAGGAAGTTTTCCGTTTGATCCAAATTTCCTTTCCATATGAAGAGGACGCCATCTATATATCTCTTGTATATGATGATTTGGTCAGAATAGATGTCAATATTGTGAATGTATTATTTTTCAAATGTATCCATATAGAGATTCGGAGAACTTGCAAATCATGTCCCCATAACAGCCTGCATGTTTGCCGATATATGGTTAAAAAGCGAAATAGTTAAGCTAGAAGATGAATACATTGGATTTAATGAGCAATTATTATTGATCATCAAGAATGAGGGGATTTCTGCCTAGATAGTATGAGACTGCCTGAGTTCCTTTTTCACGAGATAAGTTTGTATAGAGAAATAATACGTCAATAGAAATCCAAACATATTCAACAGGTACCCATTTATTTAAGTTAGGCTTCGTTCACATCTGCGTTGGGACTCCGTTCATGTGTTCCATCGGACCTTTCTGTCAGGGGATCAAATGAATGGAAACCAAACTGAAACAAACGAAAACCTTAGGTCTACGTTTGCATCGCCACTGATTTCAATGGTGACAGATCGGGTTCAAATGGTTTCCATCTGTCACCGTTGTTTAAAGGTTCTGTAATTTTGACAGAATCAATACCGTAGTCGACTGCGCTATTCATTGCGTCAAAATGACGGAACTCTTAAACAACGGTGACAAACGAAAACCATTTGCACCGGATCAATCACCATTGAAATCAATGGTTTCCGTTTGTTTCAGTTTGGATTCCGTTCATGGGTTCCCCTGAGGGGAAGGTCTGACGGAACCCATGAACAGAGTCCCAATGCAGATGTGAACGAAGCCTTAAGATGACAGTTAACTTAAAAATATATATAAATGAATATTAATAAAAAAGATTTGGTCCTGGAGATAAAACTAATAGTTGATATAATGGATAACTTGGTGAATTGATGAGGAAATTGAATAATTTAAGTAAATAGAAAGACGTTGGTGGATTTTATATCAGAATGATAATGATTTTTGACTTTTGTGTTAAGATCAGTCTTGTAAGTATAAACAAGATCTAATAATGGAGCTACTAAATTCTAAGAGGATACGGGATCAGAGTATACTACTGCATTTCTTAACATGGTAAATCTTATTAAAATACTGATGCAATCTTGTCTGGTGAGGTTCTTATGTTTGGTTAGAAATGACTGTTTAGATTACGAAAGTCAGAGGACATGAAAAATAAAATGTTTCAATATGGCGCCCATTACATTGTGTGGGATTAAAGGTGGATTTTGGTTAATATGGGTTGATCGAAAATAATATCAAGCTCTATGTGGATTGTAAGATTTGAAGGATTCGGGTCTATATCTATAAGTAGTTGAAGTGCTGTGGGTTTCTGTTTTCGTTTTTTACGTAACCATATTTTTTAAGGGTTTATTTCCTTAAAAGTTTATTTGAGGAAGGAAATAATTGAAATTCATTGGCTTTTGTTAATCGACAACAAGTAAGATTTTTTTTATAAGGTTTGGCCTCTTCTGTGGAAATGTTGCGGTCAGATTGGTAGAAAATGCTTTTTTTTAGATTAGTGTTTCTTTTGTTGGTAATGTGAGATAATAGAGAGATTTTCTGCACGTTAGTAAATTTGTGTTTATTTTTTTTTTCTTTTACTTCTCTTTTCTCTAGGGATATTTTAGGCAGAAATTCTGGTTGTACAACAAAACCACGTTTATTGTGATTGATTATATACAAATACCAAATCCATACTAAATCTTGCCTAGACTGATTTAAAGTTAAAGAGGCTCTGTCACCAGATTATAAGTGCCCTATCTCCTACATAATCTGATCGGCGCTATAATGTAGATAACAGCAGTGGTTCATTTTTTAGCAAGTTATGGACAATATTACATTTATGCTAATTACTTTCTTAATAAACAACTGGGTGTGTTTTTACTTTTTACCAACTGGGCGTTGTATAGAGGAGTGTATGACGCTGACCAATCAGCGTCATACACTTCTCATTGTTCATAGCATATATTTTTCCATGTTAAAGGTGTCCATAGCCTTTAATGACTACAATAAATAAAATGCTTACCACTATGCTAACAATTAAGCAAGGTCATGTAGCATGTGGCAGATAGAAACCAACTGGCCCCCATGCCGTCAGAAACAAATGTAACGTGCACACATTCTCAAGTATATATGGTGGACAATCATTTCTTTTTGGGTTCAATTAAACATACTGCGATTAATTTGTAATTTAAAAATACAAAACTATTGGTGTAAAGGATCTGCCAGGCACTGCGGGGTTAACTCCCAGAACTAATCAGTCAGCACCTGAGAATACTTCCCTGAGACTGACTCCTGCTTCCACCATTCAGGCTGGCAGGCTTAGGAGTGGGAGAGCCTATCGTAACCTGGCCAGACTCAGCTAGCTCCCGCCCTCGGTCTATTTAAGCCTGCACTTCCTGTCCCTCGGTGCTTGTTATTGCTTTGGTTTCCTTCCTTGTGGTTCCTGGCCCAGCTACAGCTCCTGCTATTTTTGATCCTGCTCCATACCGACCCTGGCTTACCGACTACTCTTCTGCTTTTCGTTTTGTACCTCGCACACTCCTGGCTTGACTCGGCTCGTTCACCACTCTGGTTGCTCACGGTGTTGCCGTGGGCAACGGCCCCTTTTCCTTGCTTGTGTTCCTTGTATGTTTGTCGTGTTTGTCGTGCACTTACTGAGCGCAGGGACCGCCGCCCAGTTGTACCCCGTCGCCTAGGGCGGGTCGTTGCAAGTAGGCAGGGACAGAGTGGCGGGTAGATTAGGGCTCACTTGTCCGTCTCCCTACCCCCTGCCGCTACATAATAACAAGCCCATACCTAGTCTACCCCTGGTCCCTGACACCACTATGGATCCCCGTGAGACCCTGGCTCAGCAAATGCAGGGTCTCTCCCTACAGGTCCAGGCCCTGGCTCAGAGGGTCAACCAGCCTGATGCTACCCTGGTAGTTCCCCGCACCGCACCTCTTGAACCCCACCTCAAGTTGCCCGACCGGTTCTCAGGGGACCGGAGGACTTTTCTCTCCTTTCGGGAGAGTTGTAGGCTTTACTTTCGTTTAAAGCCTCATTCCTCAGGTTCTGAGAGCCAGCGGGTGGGTATAATTATGTCCCGGCTCCAGGAAGGGCCCCAAGAGTGGGCCTTCTCCTTGGCTCCTGACGCCCCTGAACTTTCCTCCGTTGATCGTTTCTTTTCTGCTCTCGGACTTATTTATGACGAGACTGACAGGACTGCCTTTGCCGAGAGTCAGCTGGTGACCTTAAGTCAGGGTAAGAGACCTGTTGAGGAGTATTGCTCTGACTTTCGGAAGTGGTGCGTAGCTTCTCGGTGGAATGACCCTGCCTTAAGGTGCCAGTTTAGGTTGGGTCTGTCGAATGCCCTGAAAGACCTGCTAGTTAGCTATCCCTCTTGTGACTCCCTAGACCAGGTTATGGCTTTAGCGATACGACTTGACCGTCGTCTCAGGGAACGACAACGTGAACGTTTATGTGTTTTCTCCTCCGACTCCCCCATGATGCCTCCCGAAGCTCCGTTGCTTCGTTCCTCCCCGAAAGATTCAGAGATACCTATGCAACTCGGGGCCTCCGTGTCCCCCCAACAACGTAGAGAATTCCGCAGGAAGAATGGTCTCTGCTTCTACTGTGGGGACGACAAGCATCAAGTGAACAACTGTCCTAAGCGTAAGGTTGCAGCCAGAGAACTTCCGCGTCTAAGTGATCATCGGGGAGGTCACTTGGGCACACAGGTATTTCCCGTAAATATGAAACGTACTAAGATCTTGCTTCCCTTTCAGGTCTCTTTTGGTGGTAGGTCTGCTACCGGCAGTGCTTTCGTGGATTCAGGGTCCTCTACTAATATCATGTCTGTGGAATTTGCTATGTCCCTTGCTATGCCTCTTATTGATTTGCCTAAACCTGTCCCGGTAGTGGGTATCGACGCCACTCCTCTTGCTAATGGTTATTTTACACAGCATACCCCTGTTTTTGAACTCCTTGTTGGCTCCATGCATTTGGAGCAATGCTCTGTACTGTTGATGCAGGGATTATCATACAATTTGGTTCTAGGTCTTCCCTGGTTGCAGTTGCATACTCCTACGTTTGACTGGAATACTGGGGAGCTAACCAAATGGGGTAATGAATGTTGTACGTCATGTTTTTCTGTTAATTCTATTTCTCCCCCTAAGGAGGCGAATACGCTACCCGAGTTTGTTCAGGACTTCGCTGATGTTTTCTCTAGGGAGGCCTCCGAAGTGTTACCTCCTCATAGAGAATACGATTGCGCTATCGAATTGGTACCAGGAGCTAAGCTTCCTAAGGGTAGGATATTTAATCTTTCTTGTCGCGAACGTGAAGCTATGAGAGTGTATATCCAGGAATCCCTGGCCAAGGGTTACATTCGTCCCTCTTCTTCTCCGGTAGGTGCTGGCTTCTTCTTCGTGGGGAAGAAGGATGGTGGTCTTAGGCCATGCATTGACTACCGTAGCCTGAATAAGGTCACGGTAAGGAACCAGTATCCCCTTCCTTTGATTCCTGATCTCTTTAATCAGGTTCAGGGGGCCCAATGGTTTTCTAAATTGGATCTACGGGGGGCGTATAACCTTATTCGCATCAAAGAGGGGGATGAGTGGAAGACTGCGTTTAACACGCCCGAAGGCCATTTCGAATACCTCGTCATGCCCTTTGGGTTGTGTAATGCCCCTGCGGTCTTCCAGAATTTCATAAATGAGATTTTGAGAAATTAACTGGGGATTTTTCTGGTAGTGTACCTTGATGACATACTGGTGTTTTCCAAGGACTGGTCCTCCCACGTGGAGCATGTCAGGAAGGTGCTCCAGGTCCTTCGGGAAAATAAACTGTTTGCCAAAACCGAAAAATGTGTGTTCGGGGTACAGGAGATTCCATTTTTGGGTCAAATCCTCACTCCTCATGAATTCCGCATGGACCCCGCCAAGGTTCAGGCTGTGGCGGAATGGGTCCAACCTGCCTCCCTGAAGGCGTTACAGTGTTTTTTGGGGTTTGCTAATTATTACAGGAGATTTATTGCTAACTTCTCGGTCATCGCTAAGCCCCTTACGGACCTCACTCGCAAAGGTGCTGATCTCCTCCACTGGCCTCCTGAGGCTGTCCAGGCTTTTGAGGTCCTTAAGAAGTGCTTTGTCTCGGCCCCGGTGCTGGTTCAGCCCAACCAAATGGAGCCATTTATCGTGGAAGTTGACGCATCTGAGGTGGGAGTGGGGGCTGTCTTGTCCCAGGGTACCAGGTCCCTCACCCATCTCCGCCCCTGTGCCTACTTCTCCAGGAAGTTTTCGCCAACTGAAAGTAACTATGATATTGGCAACCGCGAACTCTTAGCCATTAAATGGGCATTTGAAGAGTGGCGCCACTTCCTGGAGGGGGCTAGGCACCAGGTAACGGTCCTTACCGACCACAAGAATCTGGTGTTCCTAGAATCTGCCCGGAGGCTAAACCCGAGACAAGCTCGATGGGCGTTATTTTTTACCAGATTCAATTTTTTGGTTACCTATAGGGCTGGGTCTAAAAATATTAAGGCTGATGCACTGTCGCGTAGCTTCATGGCCAGCCCTCCTTCGGAGGAAGATCCTGCTTGTATTTTGCCTCCAGGTATAATCATTTCCTCGATCGATTCTGATTTAGTCTCTGAAATTGCTGCTGATCAAGGTGCAGCTCCCGGGAACCTTCCTGAGAACAAGCTGTTTGTTCCCCTGCAATTCCGGCTAAGGGTACTTAGGGAAAATCATGACTCCGCACTATCTGGCCATCCAGGCATCCTGGGTACCAAACACCTCATTACCAGAAATTATTGGTGGCCTGGGTTGCCTAAAGACGTTAAGGCCTACGTCGCCGCTTGTGAGGTTTGTGCTAGGTCCAAGACTCCCAGGTTCCGACCAGCGGGCTTACTGCGTTCGTTGCCCATTCCCCAGAGACCTTGGACACATATCTCCATGGATTTTATCACCGATTTGCCTCCATCCCAAGGCAAGTCGGTGGTGTGGGTGGTGGTGGACCGCTTCAGTAAGATGTGCCACTTTGTGCCCCTCAAGAAACTACCCAACGCCAAAACGTTGGCTACCTTGTTTGTCAAACACATCCTGCGTCTCCATGGGGTCCCTGTCAATATTGTTTCGGACAGAGGGGTACAATTTGTTTCATTGTTTTGGAGAGCCTTCTGTATGAAGTTGGGGATTGATCTGTCCTTCTCCTCTGCCTTCCATCCTGAAACCAATGGCCAAACGGAGAGGACTAATCAGTCTCTAGAACAATACTTAAGGTGTTTTGTCTCTGACTGTCAATTTGATTGGGTCTCTTTCATTCCCCTCGCCGAATTTTCCCTTAATAACCGGGTCAGTAACTCGTCTGGGGTCTCTCCTTTTTTTTGTAATTTTGGGTTTAATCCACGGTTCTCCTCCGTTTCACCTGGTAGTTCCAACAATCCTGAGGTAGAGGTCGTTCATCGGGAACTGTGCACAGTCTGGGCCCAGGTTCAGAAAAACCTAGAGGTGTCCCAGAGCGTACAAAAAACTCAGGCTGATAAAAAACGTTCTGCTAACCCCCTGTTTATGGTCGGGGATCTGGTGTGGTTGTCGTCTAGGAACTTGCGTCTCAAGGTTCCGTCCAAGAAGTTTGCTCCCCGGTTTATTGGGCCGTATAAGGTCATTGAGGTCCTCAATCCTGTCTCCTTCCGGCTGGAGTTACCCCCGTCTTTTCGGATACACGACGTGTTTCATGCCTCCCTCCTCAAACGCTGCTCCCCGTCCTTGGCTCCCTCGAGGAGACCTCCTGTTCCCATCCTCACCCCGGAGGGGGTGGAATTCGAGGTGGCCAGGATTGTGGACAGTAAGATGGTCCAAGGCTCCCTCCAGTACCTGGTCCATTGGAGAGGATACGGGCCCGAGGAGAGGACTTGGGTACCCGCCCGGGATGTTCACGCTGGGGTATTGGTCAGGAGGTTCCACCTGCGTTTCCCCAGTAAGCCAGGTCCACTTAGAAAGGGTCCGGTGGCCCCTCATAAAAGGGGGGGTACTGTAAAGGATCTGCCAGGCACTGCGGGGTTAACTCCCAGAACTAATCAGTCAGCACCTGAGAATACTTCCCTGAGACTGACTCCTGCTTCCACCATTCAGGCTGGCAGGCTTAGGAGTGGGAGAGCCTATCGTAACCTGGCCAGACTCAGCTAGCTCCCGCCCTCGGTCTATTTAAGCCTGCACTTCCTGTCCCTCGGTGCTTGTTATTGCTTTGGTTTCCTTCCTTGTGGTTCCTGGCCCAGCTACAGCTCCTGCTATTTTTGATCCTGCTCCATACCGACCCTGGCTTACCGACTACTCTTCTGCTTTTCGTTTTGTACCTCGCACACTCCTGGCTTGACTCGGCTCGTTCACCACTCTGGTTGCTCACGGTGTTGCCGTGGGCAACGGCCCCTTTTCCTTGCTTGTATGTTTGTCGTGTTTGTCGTGCACTTACTGAGCGCAGGGACCGCCGCCCAGTTGTACCCTGTCGCCTAGGGCGGGTCGTTGCAAGTAGGCAGGGACAGAGTGGCGGGTAGATTAGGGCTCACTTGTCCGTCTCCCTACCCCCTGCCGTTACAATTGGTCAATACTTTCAATTGAAAATATGTCCATAAGAACATTGATGCCTTAATTATTTAAATTACAAATAATAAATACTGTTGTATTTGTATGTTTATAAATGGAAAAAAGTTTCTTTTTTAGTGTGCACAAATGTGTACTATGCCACAAATTAATACTTATTGTTCTCCTGTCACTCGTTATTGATAGAATAATACATCTATTTAGCATGTTTTACTTAGTTATTTATCTTTAATTAATTTATTGACTAATTAATTAATTAATTAATTAATTGGGGCTTAAATTAGTAAGCTTATTTGGTATGGAAACGTCAATGATAAAGTATTTCTTTAATTTTGCATTTTCTCTGTATTAAACCTCATAAATAATAAGTCCGACTACTATATGACAACTATGTTCTTCTATCAAATCTTTTAAAAATAAAGGAAGTCATGGGGAACATTATGGAAAATGGAACCATTGTTTTTGAATTTATTTTACTTGGATTTCAAGTAACTCGAAATGTGGAGATTACAATTTTTGTTTTACTTTTTATTGTTTATGTTACCACTTTGGTTGGAAATATACTTATTCTATTGTTGATCTTCAATAATTCTAGTCTTCATTCTCCTATGTATTTGTTTATTTCACATTTTTCCACACTTGAGACTCTCAATGTATCTTTTATAATCCCAAAACTTCTGCAAAATTTACTGCTAAAACAGAAAACCATCTCCTACTTTTTTTGTATGTTACAGTCTTGGTTATATTTCTCATTTGGAGCTTCTGAGTTGATTCTTCTGGCTATTATGTCAATAGATCGTTATATAGCCATATGTAAGCCTCTGCACTACTCTACCATGATGAGTAGCATTATATCAAAGAATTTGGCCATAGGCTGTTGGTGTGCTGGATTTCTTACCATCATGTGCCCATCTATATTAATGCTCAGAAAAACCTTTTGCAATAACATCATCAACCACTTCTTCTGTGATAGTAGTCCATTAATACGACTCTCCTGTACAGAAACATTAATTATTGAATTTCTTAATGTCACCATTTCTACAGTGATTGTGTTCAGTTCTCTCTTAGTTATATTAATCACATACAATTATATAATTGTAGTTATATGTAAAATATCAACTGTTACTGCGAGAAAAAAGGCCTTTTCAACTTGTATTTCACACTTGACATTGGTAACTTTGGGCTATGGAGGAACAATATTTATTTATGTGACTATCAATCATAGCCGCTCATTGGAAATAAACAAAGCTGTCTCTGTCATCAATATAATAATTACACCACTACTTAGTCCTTTCATTTTTACCCTTCGTAATGAGAATGTAAAAGTAGCCATAAAGGCTACTATTTCTAGAAACATGAAGATTTTATTGTCATGACGATAGAGGGGGGAGTATTGTACTGCAAAATAAATTATATTTTTCTATACTGATGGGTTCCATCAAGTGGTATGAATAAAGAGCTGCATTACATTCACACACTTTTACTGTCAACTATAGCAAAGTCAATGTGAGGAGATTTGCTAAGCAGATAAAGTCATGATTCAGGCACAAATGGCAGCAATGAAAAAGGGAATATATGGGGTGTGTCTATCTTTTTTTTAAGATTTTTGTTTTTACCTATCTCAACAGTTTTTTAAAAGTGTCTGAAAAAGGTAGCAGAACTAAGAGGAGTTAAAAAATGTGGCAAATTTATCAGGAATGTACCCTAGGACTTCTTTGGCACAAATTATTGGTGTAACGTATGGGAGCCATGGGAGGTATGAGGCAGCATAACAAAGAGTAAACCATTATTTTTGCTACCTTGTAAAATGCTACATCAAACAACAATATTGATTCTTTTTACCCCAATAAAATTTTGTAATAACAGTAAAGAACAAAAAAAAAACTTTACGAAATATGTTTGTCTTGCAACAAGCTTAGAAAATTTCTGAAGTAAGGTCAGGATCACACCATGGTTACTTATTGCTTGTGTTATTTCCTAAGCTGAGATCAGATACACAGGAGAATAATGATACAAAAAGTTTGATAGTTTTCCATTTTAGATCAAATGTCAACTTCTGGAAAAAAAAAGACATTGGCAGTCAACACTCCACAACCATTTTGTGTGATCTAGGCTTAAAAGAAGTATACACATTGATGTATTTATACACATGAATTGTGTTTTATTGTACATAGGATTCAATTTTCTAATAACTATTCCTCATCAATTAATTTAAGTTACTTTCGGCTCTACATTTCACCTGCTTACCACTACATGGTAAAGGAGGTTCCACGAGCTCTCTTTATGCAACATCCATATGCCTTAATAGTATTGTCTTTGTGAGATAACGCTTTTATTTACACACGTGAATATAGTTATGTATGCTATAGATGACTACAGGAACCTGTTCACATAGTTTGTGCTGCCTAAAGTATTTGAATGATATATATATATAGACAAAGGAAATAAGAGATCTCTAAACTAAAGAGCTCAGTATATGTATACGGTGCCAACCAGGAATTTAAACTAGAAAACGGAGAAAAAAGAGAACAGATCCTGGTAGAAAAGGCACTCGGCTCAGTATATATCACAGAATTAGTTAGCAAAATTTATTAATGTATATAAAGTTTAAAATTATGCAATCTTGCACAAAAAACACACAAAAAGACATCATAAACCCGGCCGGGTGTTAAATGACATGGTTAATCGGATTTAACGAAAAATCCCATTTAAGGTGGTCACATAACAAATAGTATAGAATAAATATATTGCTTCAAAGTTAAGCCACACAAAAAATGATCAATAAGGTAAAGTACCATAAACTGGAGGTAGAATACTGACTGAAATAGTATCAAATTGAGTACTGTACATGGACATAGGCGATCATACAGGTTAAATAGCAGTGAATAATAATAAACTGTTTGCTGTAGTGTGCCTGTAATAAGCCCACAAGACACATAAATATGTAGATATTTTATCTTATTATCTAGGCAACCTTCACCTCTATACGTATATCGACCATTTACTCCAGGTGGTCAGATACCGAGACAGAGAGTTATTATCCCAGGCTAAGCGTTCCTCAAATTCATTGATTTCTTCAGTTTTCTCTATTTATTCACAGATCGAGGGGAGTGGGGGTCTACAGAGAGCAAAAGCGTTGGGATAACCTGTTTTGATCCTGTAAGCAACCAGGTTGCAAAGTCATATTTGGTGGGCCTAAAATGGGGCGTTAGAGCCCACAGTAGTATCAGTTTTGAAGACAGAGGGATGCCTACAGAGCAGGTTAGCTTAATTGTTTGCTTCACTTGGAGCCAAGCATTCTCCAAACCTTTTCAGATATACCATACTAGTATATAAAACCAGTTACAAGGGTTTGCCAGCAAAAGGAATGATGATAAGTATTGGTAAATAATAATAGTCCTATGTAACACCACAGATAACCCAGTGATAACTCTCTGAGTATAGATAATGTAGTAGATGTTACCAGCATTCCTATGTAACACCACAGATAACACAGTAATAACTCTCTGAGTATAGATAATGTAGTAGATGTTACCAGCATTCCTATGTAACACCACAGATAACACAGTGATAACTCTCTGAGTATATATAATGTAGTAGATGTCACCTGCAGTCCTATGTAACACCACCGATAACACAGTGATAACTCTCTGAGTATAGATAATGTAGTAGATGTCACCTGCAGTCCTATGTAACACTACAGATAACACAGTGATAACTCTCTGAGTACAGATAATGTAGTAGATGTCACCTGCATTCCTATGTAACACCACAGCTAAAACATAGTGATAACTCTGAGTACAGATAATGTAGTAGATGCACAGAAATATATATACATACAAATACATATATAGGCACTTCCTCACAGGCTTCTTGCAGGTCGAGCTGTGGGCGGAGATAACTGTGCCTCAGACACCATGTTTCTGTCAGATATATATGATATTAGACATATATATATATAAATAAATATATATATATATATATATATATATATATATATATATATATATACACACGTGGGCCAATTGACATCTCCAGCACATGTCGGAAGAGGTTAAATTGGCACTTTTTAAGAATACAGGGGTTTTTAAGACTTCTAAGTAAACCGGCATCTCAGGGGAGGAAGAGTCCAACAATCTCTTAAATTATTTAACATAGGTTTATGATTTATATAATACCATAGGTTTTACTATGTCATTGTCTCAGATAGGCATATACAGAATGGTACAACCCAGAATTAGGTACTATTACATTCTCTGACCACGCCCCCATCTCGCTCACTATATCCTTCAATTCCCATCCAGTCAGAACCAGGACATGGGAACTTAACGAGACATTGTTAGCTGGAGAGGCCCAAGCTGACCGGGTAGCCAAAATATTAAAGGAGTTTTTCAACATTAAATTTACCCCAGATGTATCCAAGCACATTTTGTGTGAAGTTCTTTAGTCGGTAGTTAGGGGAGTACTTATCGCCATGGCCAGCAGACTTAAAAAGCAGAGATAGAACAAGTTTAATATACTCCTTTCCCAAATCTTCTCCCTCAAAAATGGGATAAAAAAAGGCTGATTTTAGTTCAGCACAAGAAGAAATCAAAGTTCTCAAGAATCAATTGAAAAATCTTCTTAATGTTAAAGCCGCAAAGGCCCCTAACTTATTTGTAGAACAGGAAATCATGCAGTTTTCTAATATACATGTATATGAAATACTGCGCGCATACATTTCTTATAGTGTATGAGGCCCCTGTCACAGAAGAATGGTATAGCCCACAGATTAGTCCTGTGTAATGCATCCACAGGCTAACTGTATATGTCTAAGCATGGCATCAGTCTTATGACCAACACACACACACACACACACACACACACACACACACACACACACACACTTGTTGTTTGTGAGGCCCTTTGTAACCTTGACAACCAATAAATAACTGTCAGCCCAATGACTCAATTGAATAAAATAAATGCAATCTTAGAGTCTTCCTAAATTGCCCAGGAATCCCAGGATAACCTCTCCTTCCCCTTTACAACGTCGAAGATTCTGGAAGTTCTCTCTTCTATAACCTCAGAGAAAAGCCCTAACTCTGATGCCGATTTAGAGAAATATTGGCTACAAATTTTGTTACAATGTGTAATTCTATACTAGCAGGAGACTGCTTCCCGCACCAATCATTAGAAGCATGCATCACAGTAATCCCGAAAGAGTGAAAAGATAGGGAACAGTGCGCCAGTTATAGGCCTATCTCACTCCTGAATGTCGATTTAAAATGGTGGGCTAAACTCCCTGTTTATTGTGTCAATAACTTATTAAGTGAGTTAATTGGCCCAGAACAGATTGGGTTAGTTCCTGTACGTAAGGGCAAGTTCAATGCATCCAGAATCATCCACTTCATTTATTATGCAAGATGTCATAAAATTCTGCTGGTTTTATTGAGTGCTGACACTGAAAACGCATTTGATAGGGTGGATTGGGCCTTGCTGGAATCTTTTCACTTCCCCTTGTCTCAGCTATCTTATCACTTCACCATAACCCCCATCTTATGATCAGAGTGATTGGAACGTTGCCAGATTCCTTGCCAATCAGTAATGGCATCCGCCAAGGCTGCCCCTTCTCACCGTAATTGTTTATAGTAGTCATGGAGACTCTCATCCAGAAGACAAGGCAGTCCCCTGAGATTGTGGGACTTAAAGTTGTCTCATTAACTCATACCACCACAGCGTTTGTGGATTATCTGCTTATCTTAATGATAAATCCCACCCAAGCCATCCCTTTTACCCTGTGTCTTTTTCACTCTTTTGAAAAGGTATCTAATTTAAAAATCAACCTGGGCAAATCAGAAGCCTTAAGTGTTTCGGCCCCACGTTAGACTTTCAGGTCACTTTAAACACCTTCCACTTTTAGAAGGCCAGCTGTGGCCATAAAATGTTGCATTCTATTGTAAAAATATATGCCTTTTGTAACGAGTATCAGAAAATAATAAGAAAACATGCGTTTGCCCTTTACCTCCTGGATGGGCAGGAAGAATATTCTCAAAACATACATCCTCCGCAGTATACTGGTTGTGTGGCAGGCGGTCCCAATCCCCCTTCTTCTATCCTTTTTTAAAACCATGGGTTACCGGTTTACAAATTTTTTATTGACAGGTAATAGGCCTAGATTTGCCCACTCCCAGCTTATTCAAACAAGAGAAGGGTGGATTTGCGCTACAGGGTGTCCAAACGTTCTACAGGATGTCTCATTTGTCACGCTAGTTGCAACTGGTCTCCTCATATCAATATAAAGATATCTCTCTTAGAAAATTACAATCTCCTACATCTGTGGTCACCGCCATCTACCGGTACAGTCCAACAGATCATTAGCAATATCACCAGAGACACCGTATAGATGTGGCAATCTGTCCAATCTCATCAAGTGATGTGGTCTTTCTCGTCTCCATTCACGCCACTCCACTTGGTCCCCTCATTTCTACAACAGCATCCAGTTGACCCATTTCAATCATGGTCGAGACTGGAAGGCCTTCCCCTAAAATCAGCCTTCAGGGGGCTGAGATGTTAGACGTTGTGGAACTACTGGATGATACAATATCACGGCTATGGAGTATGTGGACCAACTAGGCCGCTCCACTATAGCGGAGTAGCAGCTGGCCAAACAACAGTCAATGAAAGTCTTTTAGGACAAGAGTACCGGGGTAGAAGATAGGCAGACACTTGGTGTAATGACACTTGGCGTGAAGACACTAGATGTGGTGACACTTGGCATGGTGACACTTGGCACAGGTAACAAACTAGACTCCGACACTATACTTCGTACTGGAACAAACACAATTACTGGATACAGGAAACAGGATATGGGAACACTGGGTACAGGATACAACTAAGGGGACCATTTGCTAAACGAACATGGGCAGCCACAACAATTCTCAGGCGCAGGAAGGAGGTCAGGACAGATTTAAATAGGACAGGGTACATCGGGATAGGCTAGGGAAGGATAGAGTGGTGCGCGCACTGGCCCTTTAAGAAGTTACCAGGGCGCGCACAAAACTTACGGGAGCGAGCAGCGGGCAGGAGCAGTACATAGCTGCATCCCCGGGGATGAGGAGGCGAAGGCTGGCACAGAGGTAAGAGATGCTGGCCGCTGCTAAGAAAAGCCCAAACTCCTCCTCTTCTTAGGACCAGATCATAGAAGGAACCTCTAGATGAGAGCAGGGGCATTAATGTTCCCTTCAGGTTCCCACAATCTCTCCTCAGGACCAAACCCCTTCCGTTCAACCAAGTATAAGACTTTTCCTCCCACACTCTTGTAGTCCAGAATATCCTTAACTTCAAAGACGTCAGAAGCACTCCTGGGAGAAATTGTAGGGCCAGGGGATTTGCTGTACCGATTTAGGACCACAGGCTTTAGGAGGGACACATGGAAAGAGCTGGGAGTCAGAGGTAGCCGTAGCTTATATGACACAGGATTAATCTGTTGGAGAACTTCAAAAGGACCAAGAAATCTGGGGGCAAATTTGTAAGAGGGGATTCTCAAACAAATATATTCTTAGATGATAACCAGACTTTGGCTCTAGGAAGAACCTGAGGAGGGGTTTTTATTTTTCTAGCAGCATTTTTTTTAATGCAGTCTACCACCTGTAGGATAGACGACTTGGTTTGCTTCCAGAGATGAAGAAAGTCTCCAAATGAAGGGTTAGCTGCTGGCACTTGAGATGTAGCCGGTACAGGAAGAGGAACACGTGGATGTTGGTTGTGTACAATAAATAACGGAGAAGAAGTAGATTAACTTGTATGGTTGTTGTAGGGAATTCGGCTGAAGGAAGGAGCTGCACCCAATTGTCGTGTTGAACAGAAACAAAGTGACGAAGATAGTTTTCAGTACTTGATTAATCCTTTCAACTTGGCCGTTAGATTGTAGGTAATTGTTGGAGGAAAAGTCCAATCTCACATCTAGAAGTTTACACAGGGCTCTCCGGAATTTAGAAGTGAATTGCACACCCTGATCAGACACGATATGGAGGGGCAGTCCGTGCAGACGAAAGATATGCTGTATAAAAAATATTGCCAGACGAGGAGCAGAGGGCCCGTCAGTGGGATGAAATGTGCCATCTTAGAGAAGCGACCCACCACGACCAAGACAGTAGTACAACCTGCAAAAGGAGGAAGGTCGGTAATAAAATCCATGGCAATATGTTGCCAAGGACAATCAGGAACGGGAAGAGGTTGGATCAGAACAGCAGGCTTGGAATAAGTAGACTTGTCTTGGGCGTAATTGGTACAAGAATCAACATAGTCCACAACATCTCTAGGCAGTGTTGGCCACCAGTAGTGACAAGAGATAAAGTCCCATGTCTTACAGACAGCAGAGTTCCCAGCCAGTTTGGAATTGTGTCCCCAGAAGAGAATCTTTTTCCTGTCTGCAAGACGAACAAAAGTCTTTCTAGGGGGAATGTCTCTAATTGGCAGAGGGTTAACAGCAATAATCCTGGAAGGATCTATGATATATTGAGGAACATCCTCAGAGTCATCAGTTTCAAATGAACGAGACAGGGCATTGGCCTTCACCTTTTTTTCTGCAGTACAAAAGTGGAGCAGGAACTGGAATCTGGCAAAAAACAGCGTCCATCTGGCTTGGTGAGGAGTTAATCGTTGTGCAGACTGAAGGTACGTGCGATTCTTGTGATCCATATAGATGATGATATGATGAATAGTGCCCTCCAGCAGGTGTCTCCTCTACTCCAAGGCTAACTTCAGGGTCAGTAACTCCCGGTCCCCAATGGAGTAGTTGCAGGAGAGAATAATTTGGAGAAGAAGCCACAAGCCACTGCCTTACCATTGGTGTTTCTTTGAAACAGAAGTGCTCCAACCCCAACGGAAGAAGCATCAAACTCCAGTGAAAATTGCAGAGTCACGTCAGGATGGTGAAGAACCGAGGCTGAAGTGAAGGCGCTCATGAGGTTGGTAAATTCTGACACTGCCTCCGGGGTCCAAACCTTGGCGTTCACCTCCTTCTTGGTGAGAGCAGAGATTGGAGCAATAAGAGGCAAGAAGTTTGGGACAAATTGCCAAAAGAAAAGTGCAAATCCCAGAAATCTATGTATAGCACAGAGACCCTGTGGATGTGGTCACTCTAAGACACACTTCACCTTCTCTGGATACAACTTGAGTCCACGATCTGAGGCAATGTAGCCCAGGAGGAGCAAAGAGTTCGAACATGCACCATGGGCACTGAAATATCATATATGTGGAAAATGTCAATTTTCAATCTGCAACATCTATTGTGCACTAATTTCTGCAAAACCTTTGGGGGTCAAAATGCTCACTACACTTCTAGATGAATTCCTTGAGGGGTGTAGTTTCCTAAATGGGGTCACTTCTTGGGAGTTTTCACTGTACTGGTACCTCAGCGCAATGCAACATGGCGTCAAAAACAAATTTTGTAAAATCTCCACTCCAAAAACGAAATTGCACTTTTTCCGTTTAGACCCTTGCCGTATGTCCAAATAGCCGTTTACAACCACATATGGGGTATTTCCGTAATCAGGAGAAATTGTGTAACACATTTTGGGGTGTCTTTTCTCCTGTATTCCTTGTGGAAATGAAAAATTCTGAGCTAAAGCTACAGGTTATTGGAAAAAAAAAATGTTTTCATTTTCACGGACCTATTCTAATAAAATCTATAAAACACCTGAGGGCTCAAAATGCTCACTACACCTCTAATTTAATTCTTTCAGGGGTATAGTCTCCAAATTGGGATCACATCTGGGGAATTTCTACTGTACTGGTACTTCAGGGACTCTGCAAATGCGACATGGCCCCCAGAAACCAATTCAGCAAAATCTGAGCTGCAAAATCCAAATGGTGCTCCGTCCCTTCTGAGCCCTGCCATGGGTCCAAACAGCAGTTTATTATCACATAATGGGGTATTTCCGTAATCAGGAGAAATTGCTTTACAAATGTTGAGGTGCTTTTTCTCCTTTATTCCTTATAAAAATTAGAAAATTCTGTGTTTTTTCCAAAAAAAAAGTCTCTTTTCATCTTCACAGACTAATTCCAATAAATTCAGCAAAAAACCTGTGGGGTCAAAATGCTAACTATACCACTAGAAAAAATCCTTGAGGGGTATAGTTTCCAAAATGGGGTCACTTTTGGGGGTATTCCACTGTTTAGGTCCCTCCAGGGCGTTGCAAACGTGACACGGCACTGAAAACCATTCCAGTAAAATCAGAGCTTCAAAATCCAAATGGGGGTCCTTCCCTTCTGTGCCCTGCTGTGGGTCCAAACAGCAGTTTATTACCACATATGGGGTATTTCCGTAATCGCGAGAAATTGCTTTACAAATGTTGGGGGTGCTTTCTCTCTTTTATTTCTTGCAAAAATTAGAAATTTTTATGTTTTTCCAGAAAAAAAGTAGATTTTCATTTTCACAGACTAACTCCAGAAAATATAGCAAAATACCTGTGGGGTCAAAATGCTAACTATACCCCTAGATAAATTCCCTGAGGGGTGTAGTTTAAAAAATGGGGGTCACTTTTGGGGGTTTCCACTGTTTTGGCACCACAAGACCTCTTCAAACCTGACATGGTGTCTAAAATATATTCTGAAAAAAGGAGGCCCCAAAATCCAAGAGGTGCTCCTTTGCTTCTGAGGCCGGTGTTTCAGTCCATTATTACACTAGGGCCACATGTGGGATATTTCTAAAAACTGCAGAATCTGGGCAATAAATATTGAGTTGCATTTCTCGGGTAAAACCTTCTGTGTTACAGAAAAAAATGTATTACAAATGAATTTCAGCAAAAAAAATAAAATTTGTAAATTTCACCTCTACTTTGCTTTAGTTCCTGTGAAGCGCTTAATGGGTTAAGAAACTTTCTGAATGCTATTTTGAATACTTTGAGGGGTGCAGTTTTTAATATGCAGTGATTTATGGGGTCTATCTAGTACATAAGGCCCTCAAAGCCACTTCAGAGCTGAACTGGTCCTTGTAAAAATAGCCTTTTGAAATTTTCTTGAAAATGTGAGAAATTGCTGCTAAAGTTCTAAACGTTGTAACGTCCTAGAAAAATAAAATAATGTTCAAAAAACTGCAGAATCTGGGCAATAAATATTGAGTTGCGTTTCTCAGGTAAAACCTTCTGTGGTACAGAAGAAAATGTATTACATCTGAATTTTGTAAAAAAAAATGAAATTTGAAAATGTCAGCTCTACTTTCCTTCAATTCCTGTAAAACGCCTAAAGGGTTGAAACACTTTCTGAATGCTGTTTTGGATACTTTGAGGGGTGCAGTTTTCAAAATGGGGTGTATTATGGGGGTTTCTAATATATAGGGCACTCAAAACCACTTCAGAACTGAACTCGTCCCTGAAAAAATCGCTTTTTAAAATTTTCTTAAAAATATGAGAAATTGCTGCTAAAGTTCTAAGCCTTGTGAGGTCATAGAAAAATAAAAGGATGTTCAAAAAACGATGCAAACATAAAGTAGACATATGGGGGATGTTAATTGGTAACTATTTTGTGTGGTATTACCATCTGTTTTACAAGCAGATACATTTAAAATTGGAAAAATCATAATTTCTTCATATTTTCGCTAAATGTTGGTGTTTTTCACAAATAAGCAATGAATTTATCGACCAAATTTTTGCACTAACCTAAAGTACAATATGTCACGAGAAAACAATCTCAGAATCAATTGGATAGGTAAAAGCATTCCGGAGTTATTACCACATAAAGTGATACATGTCAGATTTGAAAAAATGGGTCTGGTCCTCAAGGCCAAAATGAGCTGGGTACTCAAGGGGTTAATGTAAGGCACGTGTTGTTATGAATTTGATACCACCATGTGACTCTCATTAATAGTAATTTGACCCCACCAGCTACCTCACACATTAACCCAATGTTGTCCATTATGACTGACAAACACGATGGGGTTATATGCTATTAATGTGAAGCACATGGAGGTTCAAAATTCATCACACTAGGTGCCTCACATCAGAAAATGGAAGAACTTTTTTTATTATTGTTGGCAAAGTATCGTTTTGGTGTCGAGGATCACAATACTACACAAAGTATCGCTATCAATGTCCAAATACTGGTATCGTGACAACTCTAATGTAATATACTGTCTTAAATTTTTTCCGCGTCCTTAGAAAGCGGATACAATTGAAAGTGCAGGTGAAACAAGGGAACCATTGGCTCCTTTCCTCATCATTTGACGCTTTCTTGTGGCGCAGGTGGTGCGATGACGTCATCGTGCCACCTGCCATCGTTCCGCTGGAGCAGACCTAATCAGAAAAGACCAGGCCTGCATCAATGGAAACTTTATTGCTGGGCCCCACCGACGCTAATAACTCCTAGGTTTATAGTGGCACACGCACCCAAGATGCGCCAGAATTCTGGCACATCTCGGGTGATCCTGTGTCACTTACAAGGCTTAGTAAACTAAGCAGTGACAGCTCTAAGCTGTCATTGTTTAGTTTACATCACGTGGTGGTCAGTTATCTCAGTTCATTGGCTTACTTTCAAACGTGATGTTAATGAACCAATGACAGCTAAGAGCTGTCACTTCATAGTTAACTGTCACAGACCCAGGAAGGCAAGAATGGTTTTGCTTTTTTACTTATTAATGTTACTTTTTTTGTGTGTTTTTTTTACAGATTCGGTCGTTGGACTGCGTCGGATTCGAGGACTACTTTGATTACTACTTTTATTTTCAATAAATTGGTTAACAAAGGTTGTGTAGGGGGTTTTATTTCAATAAAATATTTTTCTGTGACTTTTTTTTTAAACTATATTACTACTGCATTAGTAATGGTGGCTGTCTGATAGACAACATCCATTACTAAGGCAGGGCTCAGTGTTAGCTGGTGCAGAGGCTTACTCTAAACCCCCTCATTTTTACCCCAGTACCCACCGCCACCAGGGATGCCGGGGAGATCCAAGTATGATCAAGTACCGGACCAGCTGCAGTGATGGTCGGGAACTGGGGCAGGCACAGGCTGGTATTATTAGGCTGGGAAAGCCCAAAAACAATGGGCCTTCCCACCCTGGTAATGTTAGACTGCTGCTGCTATGTTGTATGGATTTAGCCATCTTTAAAGGGAATGTGTTGCTAGCAAAAAATGTATTTTTTTTTTACGTTAAACAATTAGTGTGTAGGTGATTAAACATTGTTCTAATTTTTTTTATTTTTTTCACGAGTCAGGAAATATTATAAATTAGATTCTAATTTATAATATTTCCCAGCACTGGTCACTAGATGGAGCAATTCCCAAAATTGCAGCATTGCATGTGGTAAAGCAAGCACATTGCTTTATGCTGAAAAATTGGAAAAAAATCCCTCGCTCTAGTGAGCTCTCAGAATCCCCCCCTCCTTTATCCTGGCTAGTGCCGGGAGAAACGAGGGGATTGAACGGTCAAACCTCCTACACTGTGTGTCGCCATTTTTTGAGCTAACACACAGTGTAGAAGGTTTACATACAGTAGTAAACACACACTGAAACACGAACATACATAGAAATCACTTACCTGCTCCTGCCGCCGCCGCTCCCTCCAGTCCGTCCGCTCCGTCTGCTGCCGCTGCTCCAAGTGCACAAGTCCGGAAGCCGCGACCGGAAGTAGTAATCTTACTGTCCGGCCGCGACTTCCGGTCTACAGGAAAATGGCGCCGGACGGCGCTCAGTTCAACTTGGACTGTGTGGGAGCGGCGCATGCGCCGTTCCCACACAGACGGCGTACACCATAGTGGATGGAACGGGCCCCGTTCGCATTCACTATGGGACTGTAGCTGCTGTATTCCATGTCTGTATGTGTCGTTAATCGACACATACAGAAATGGAAAAAAATTGGCTGCCCCCATAGGGAAGAAAAAGTTAACAAATAAAAAAAAGTAACACACAAACACACAAGTAAATACAAAAGTTTTTTATAAAACACTAACATCAAACTGATATAAAAAAAAAATTTTGGGCGACAATATTCCTTTAACTAGATTCTGATAACTTGCTGCAGCGTGACATCACACTACAAAAGTCAATGAGAAGTCATTGAAAAAGTCAAGATAAGAGATATAGCCATTGTTTATTTAATGCGTTAAAAGTCAAGGTAAAGACGGCTACCTCTGTATCTGGCTGGTTATTTATAATGGGTTTAAAATAAATATTTGAAAAAACAACTTGAGTTTCCCTTATTTTTCATAACCAGCTAGATACAATAAAGCAGCTGCAGCCTAGCATTACCAGGATGGGAAGGGCCATTGTTTTTGGGCTTTCCCAGGCTAATAATACCAGCCTGCATCCGCCCTAGTACCCAACCTTTACTTCAGATGGTCGGGTACTGGATTGTACCCGGCTCTTCCTAGCACTCCTGGTGGAGGTGAGTACCGGGGTAATATTGGTGGGGGGGGGGGTTAGTGTTAGCCTCTTCACCGGCTAACACTAAGGCAGTAGTAATGACGTTAAAAAAAACCACCTACACAGTAAAAATATTTTATAGAAATAAAAGCCTCCGCACAAACCTCGTTAACCATTTTATTGAAAAGTAATCCTCAAATCCGATGTAGTCCAACAACCGAAACTGTAAAAATACACACAAACAAAAACACATTAGTAACACTAATAACTAAAAAAAGCAAAATGATTATTATACTTACCTTCCTGGGTCTGTGACAGTAAATTATGCAGTCACAACTCTAAACTGTCATTGGTTAGTTTACATCACATGGTCCCAGGTTACCTCCATTCATTGGCCTACTTTTAAAAGTAGGACGATGTACTGAGGTAACAGGCAGGGCATTTTTTGCTCCAGTCAGGAAGGGAGTGTTTTTCTGCAGGAGTGTTTTTCTTTTCTAAAAAATAATTAACTGTGACCTGATCAATAATAGGGGAAATGGGCCCCAGTGTTTATGTGGGGGGCAGGGGAGGGAATGTTGATGGGGTAGCAGTGAGCATTTCTTTCAGTGTATGTCCACACGTAGCGTAAACATTGCGGATTTTAAGCAACGGATTTCATTGCGAAAATTCCGCAGCATAATACAGTAGCAGTAGAGTGGATGATATTAGAACAAATCTCCTCCACACGCTGCGTAAATAACCCACCGAAAAACCATTTATAAATTCACCTGCGGTGCATTTTTTTAATCTGCAGAATGTCAATTTATGTTGTGGAATCGCTGGTTTTCTGTTGCAGGTTTTCCCTATTGAAATCAATGGGGAAGTAAAACCCGCAACAATTAGTACATGTTGCGATTTTTGCGGTGGAAAAGCTGTGTTATCAGAGGCGTCAGCCCTAAAAGGGCCGAGGGCAGAACAAACTCTAAATGACAAACTCCATAGAGAGTGAGCAAGAAATACTCATACTACGCCATATGGGCCTGTCAGAATTGTAAACCCAACTCAAAATCTGCAAGATAATGCAATTATCTAAATCACTGGTGACAATTTTCGAACATGCTCTCACATGGACTGTACTACACATCCTCTCTACTTAGGTGGGGGCACAAACTTCTAGACGGATTCCTGTCAAACTATAATGAGAAAGATCTCAGCTAAACCTCCGTGAGGCATACTTAAAATCTCTTAGCTTATTTAGGAAAATATTTAGGAAAGGATTAGCACACTGCCCTTCCAGTGGCATAACTACCGTTGTAGCAAACATTTTCAGCGCCTTACAATGACGCTGATTGGGGCGTGCACCGGAATCTGTTGCTAAATTAGCCCATGATCCTGGACTATAAGTAGGGCTCTGCCCCATCCTGCCTTGCCTGAGCTTTTTTGTTGCTACCTATGTTCGTCTCTTCAAATGGTTCCTAAAGTGTCTTCCAGTTCCCAGTGTTCCCGTTCCTGCTACCTGTAACCTGTAGCCCGTGTTATCCTGGTCCAAGTGCCGCATAGTGTTGGAGTCGTGCTGCACTGAATACTACGCCTACACTGTTACACCACGCCTGGTGCCTGCCTGCTGTCAAAGTCCCGACAGAGCCTGTCTTGTTACTGTAAAGGATCTGCCAGACACAGCTTCTGTGTCGACGCCCGTGGTTAATCAGTCTGCACCTGCTCCTAAGTCTGATAGAGTGACTCGATCATCTACCACTCAGCCTGGGAGGCTGAGAAGTGGGAGAGCCTATCACAGCCTGGCCAGACGGAGCTAGCTCCCGCCCTCTGTCTATTTATACCTTCATTTCCTGTTCCTCCTTTGCCTGTGATTCTGCCTGTTTCCTGGCTCTGCTGCTGCTGCTGCTTGTACTGTTGTTCTCTGATTCATATTGAACCTGGCTTTACTGACTACTCTCCTGCTCTGCGTTTGGTACCTCAGACACTCCTGGTTTGACTCGGCTTGTTCACTACTCTTGTTGCTCACGGTGTTGCCGTGGGCAACTGCCCCATTTCCCTTAGCTTCTGTGTACCCTTGTCTGTTTGTCTGTCGTGCACATATTGAGCGTAGGGACTGTCGCCCAGTTGTATGCCGTCACCTAGGACGGGCCGTGCAAGTAGGCAGGGACTGAGTGGCGGGTAGATTAGGGCTCACCTGTCTGTCTCCCTACCCTGTCATTACATAATCACAGGCCCATATACCTTTTCTACCCTGGTCCCTGACACAACTATGGACCCCCTTAAGACCCTTGCTCTGCAAATGCAGGGCCTCTCCCTACAGGTCCAAGCCGTGGCTCAGAGTGACAACCAGCATGTTGCTACTCTGGTAGTGCCCCCCACCTCACCTCTTGAACCCCACCTCAAGTTACCTGACCGGTTCTCAGGGGACCGGAAACTTTTTGCTCCTTTCGGGAGAGTTGTAGGCTCTATTTCCGTCTATGGCCCCACTCCTCAGGTTATGAGAGACAGCGAGTGGGTATAATTATGTCCCGGCTCCAGGACGGGCCCCAAGAATGGGCCTTCTCCTTGGCTCCTGACACCCCTGAACTTTTCTCTGTTGACCTTTTTTTTCTGCTCTCAGCCTCATCTATGATGAGACTGACAAGACTGCCTTTGCCGAGATTCAGCTGGTGACCTTACGTCAGGGTAAGAGACCCATTTAGGAGTACTGTTCTGACTTTAGGAAGTGGTGTGTAGCTTTTCGCTGGAATGACCCTGCCTTGAGTTGCCAGTTTAGATTGGGTCTGTCGAGCGCCCTGAAAGACCTATTAGTCAGCTATCCCTCTTCTGACTCTCTAGATCAGGTTATGGCTTTATGACGACTTGAACGTTTTTGTGCCTTCTCCTATGGCTCCCCTGTGATGGTTCCCGAGGTTCTGTTGCTTCGTTCTTACACGGAAAACTCGGATGAACCAATGCAACTCGGGGCCTCCGTGTCTCAGCAACAATGTAGAGAGCTCCGCAGGAAGAACGGTCTCTGCTTCTACTGTGGGGATGACAAGCATCAAGTGAACAGCTGTCCTAGGCGTAATAATAAACAGTCGGAAAACTTCCGCGCCTTAAGTGACCATCGGGGAGGTCGCTTGGGCGCACAGTTATTTCCCGTAAATAGAGATAAGCGAACCGGGACAACACAACCCGGTTTCGGTCCGAACATCGCGAAAAGTTCGGTTCGCAGCGAATCCGAACTTCACCGGGTTCGGCCGAACACGTTTTAACCGAACCCGGGCAGGCAGAAAAAACATTACAAAAATATTATACTAATCGGCAGCCACTTGTCTCTATCAATCACTGATAGAGAAAAGAGGCTGCTGATTAAAAATAAAATAAAAAGAATTTCATACGTACCCGGTCGTTGTCTTGGTGACGAGTGCCTCTTCTTCCTCCAGTCCGACCTTCTTTCCTTACGCGGCAGCCTGTGATTGGCTACCGCGGCAGCCTGTGATAGGCTGCAGCGGCCGCGGCAGCCTGTGATTGGCTGCAGCGGCCGCGGCAGCCTGTGATTGGCTGCAGAGGCCGCGGCAGCCTGTGATTGGCTGAAGAGGCCACGGCAGCCTGTGATTGGCTGCAGAGGCGGTCACGTAACATGGATGAAACGTCATCGCTGGAGGCCGGACAGGAGGAATGTAAGTATGAACGTATTTTTTTTATTTTTTTATTACATTAAAATTGTATTTTCCGCGCGCCGAGCATGGTACTGTCAAGGTTGCTGAAAGAGTTAGTGCAGCCCATTAACTCTTTCAGCACCCTGGACAGTACCATGCTCGGCGCACGGAAATTACAGGTTCGGTCAGAACTAGTTCGGTCCGAATCGAACTTTTTCGTGAAATTCGGCGAACCAGCCGAACCGAACTTTTCATAAGTTCGCTCATCTCTACCCGTAAATATGAAACCTAATAAGATCTTGCTTCCCTTTCAGGTCTCTTTTGAGGGTAGGTCTGCCACCGGCAGTGCCTTCGTGGATTTAGGGTCTTCTGCTAATATTATGTCTGTGGAATTTGCTGTCTCTAGCTTTGCCATTGATTGATTTGCCTAAACCTGTTCAGGTAGTGGGTATCGACTCCACTCCACTTGCTAATGGTTATTTTACACAGCATACCCCTGTTTTTGAACTCATTGTTGGCTCCATTAATTTGGAGCAGTGCTCTGTACTGGTGATGCAGGGATTATCGTCCGATTTGGTTTTAGGCTTTCCCTTGTTGCAGATGCATAATCCCACGTTTAACTGGAATATTGGGGATTTTACTAAATGGGGTAATGAATGCATGAAGTCCTGTTTTTCTGTTAATTTTATTTCTCTCCCTGAGGAGGTGAACACCCTACCTGAGTTTATTCAGGACTTCGCTGATGTTTTTTCTAAAAAGGCCTCCAAAGTGTTACCTCCTCATAGAGAGTACGATTGCACAATCAATTTGGTAACAGGAGCTAAGCTCCCTAAGGGTAGGATATTTAATCTCTCTTGTCCTGAACGTGAGGCCATGAGAGAATATATCCAGGATAGATTGGCCAAGGGTTACATTCGCCCCTCTACTTCGCCCCTCTCTTGAAAACCCCACACAAGTGACCCCATTTTGAAAACTACACCCATTGAGGAAATTATCTAGGGGTATAGTGAGCGTTTTGACCCCACAGGTTTTTTGCAGAAATTATTGTAAGTAGGCCCTGAAAATAAAAAAAATTTCTCATTTCCACAAGGACTGAAGGAGAAAAAGCATGGCAAAATTTGTAAAGCAATTTCTCCCGAGTAAAACAATACCCCACATGTGGTCATAAACGGCTGTTTAGACACACGGCGGGGCTTAGAAGGGAAAGAGCGCTATTTGGATTTTGGAGATCACATTTAGCAGGAATGGTTTGCGGAGGCCATGTCACATTTGCAAAGCCCCTGAGGGGACAAAACAATGAAAATGCCCAAAAAGTGATTCCATTTAGGAAACTACACCTCTTGAGGAATTCATCTAGGGGTGTAGTAAGCATTTAGACCCCATAGATATTTCATAGAATTTATTAGAATTGGGCATGAAAATAAAAACAGTCCTTTTTCTTCAATAAGATGTAGCTTTACTGCAAAATTTTTAATTTTGTCAACAAATAAAGGAAAAAAAGAACCCAACATTTGTAAAGAAATTTATCCCGAGTACGGCAATACCCCATATGTGGTCATAAACTGCTGTTTGGGCACACGGCAGGGCTCAGAAGGGAAGTAGCGCCATTTGGAGTGCAAATTTTGCTGGATTGGTTTCTGGGCGCCTGTGGGACCAAAACAGTGGAAACCCCCCAGAAGTGACCCCATTTTGGAAACTACACCCCTCAATGCATTATTTACCTAGTGGTGTAGTGAGCATGTTAACCCCGCATGTGTTTTGTAGAAATTAGTGTGGCATTTTTTACATAGATATGCCAATATGTGGTGCCCAGCTTGTGCCACCATAACAAAACAGCCCTCTAAATCTTATGCGGTGTTTCCCGGTTTTAGAAACACCCTGCATGTGACCCTAATCTTTTGCCTGGACATTCGAGCAGGCTCAGGAGTGAAAGAGTACCATGCGAAATTGAGGCCTAATTTGGCGATTTACAAAGTATTGGTTCAGAATTGCAGAGGCTCTGATGTGAAATAATAAAAAGAAACCCCTGAGAAGTGACCCCATTTGGAAACTACACCTCTCAAGGCATTTATTAAGGGGTGTAGTGAGCATTTCACCCCACATGTCTTTTTCATAAATGAATGAGCTGCGGATGGTGCAAATTAAAAATGTATATTTTTCCCTGGATATGCCATTTCAGTGGCAAATATGTCATGCCCAGCTTATGACGCTGGAGACACACACCCCAAAAATGTGTGTGCCATATATGTGGAAGGAACCGCTGTAGGGTTCAGATGGGAGGGAACGCCATTTGGCTTTTGGAGAGCGGATTTTGCTTGGTAGTAGTTTTGTTTGAGTATTGCTGCTGTTTCCGTTTTTAATGTGGGGGTACATATAAGCTGGGCAGAGTACATCAGGGGCATAGTCAGGTGGTATAATAATGGGGTAAAAAAAACAATAAAATGATCCATAGATGTGTGTTACGCTGTGACACAATCCTTTCTGGACAGGCCGGTGTTGCACTAATATATGGCGTCCTTTCTTATGCCCCTTTTGGTCCACACCTTTGAAGTTTGGGGAATTTTGCTGGGAAAGTGTTGTCCTGGTATAATACGGGCACCGTCGCTTGCAGCGGACATGTTTTGGCCCTCCCTTTCCTGGTTCCCTAATTTTAGGTCCTTGATAAATCGCCTCTTCAAACAGAAGAAATGTTCCCCTCGGGCACATCTGCATATTTTTTATTTCCTGACTTATTGGAGCCATAATTCATTTTATTTTTTCATAGACGTAGTGGTATGAGGGCTTTTTTTTTGCGGGACAAGCTGTAGTTATTATTGGTACCATTTTGGGGTACATGCGACTTTTTGATCACCTTTTGTCCTATTTTTTGGGAGGCCAGGTAAACCATAAACCGCAATTCTGGCATAGTTTTATTTAGGTTTTTTTATACAGCGTTCACCATGTGCTATAAATTACATGTTAACTTTATTCTGTGGGTCAGTACGATTCCGGTGATACCTATTTTATAGGACTTTTTTATGTTTTACAACTTTTTGCACAATAAAACTACTTTTGTAAAAATAATGTATTTTTTCTATCGCCAAGTTGTGAGAACCATAACTTTTAAAAAAATTTTGTCGACAGTTTGTTGTTTGCGAGACGAGCTATAGTTTTTATAGGTACCATTTTTGGAATACGTGCGACTTTTTGATCACTTTTTATTCCTATATTTATAGGGCAAAGTGAGGAAAAAACCGAAACTCTGGTATAGTTTTTTACGTTTTTTTTACGCTGTTCACCGCGTGCAAAAAATAATATAATATTTTGATACCTCAGGTCGTTACGGTCGCGGCAATACAAAATACGTATGGTTTATTATTATTTTTAAATAATAAAGGACTTGAAAAGAGTAAAAGGGGGATTGTGTTTTATTTTATTACTTAAACTTTTATTGTTTTCAAACTTTTATTTTTTTTCACTTTTTTTTACACTTTTTTATACTATTTTTACACTTTTTCTCAAGTCCCACAAGGGGACTTGAAGGTCCAGCTGTCAGATTTATTTTTTTCTAATACGTTGCACTACCTACGTAGTGCAATGTATTATATCTGTCAGTTATTCACTGACAGCAAGCCGATTAGGCTTCGCCTCCCAGCGGGGCCTAATCGGCTTCCGTAGTGGCAGAGAAGGAGGCCATTTTGTCTCTACTGTTGCCATAGCAGCAGTCGCCAGTCCTGATTGCCTGTCAGGGCTGGCGATCTGCTAGTAACCTCTACGATGCAGCAATCGCTTTCGATTGCTGCATCGAAGGGGTTAATGGCAGGGATCGGAGCTAGCTCCGGTTCCTGCCGTTACAGGTGGATGTCAGCTGTAACATACAGCTGACTTCCACCGCTGATGACGCCGGATCAGCTCCTGAGCCGGCGCCATCTTGCCGGCGGCTACGGAAGCCCATCAGGCTCCGCCGCTGGGCCGATCTTGACCGGTTTCCATACTAGGCAGACCGGGAGGCCAGTATTAGGCCTCCGGTTGCCATTGCAGCCACCGGAACCCCGTCAATTTCATTGCTGGGGTTCGGAAAAGATGCAAACACCTTAAGTGCAGCACTCGCGTTTGAGCGCTGCACTTAAGGGGTTAATGGTAGGGATCGAAGCTGATTTCGGTCCCCGCCGTTACAGTCGGATGTCAGCTGTAAGATACAGCTGAGATCCGGCGCTGATGGCACCGGCTCAGCTTCTGAGCTGGTGCCAAACATTTGGCGTATGGGTACGGCAATTTGCGGGAAGTCATGGCTTTCCATGGCGTACCCATATGGCAAATGTCGGGAAGGGGTTAAATCAAGAATATTTGTAAAGTTTTATATATTTTTTTTTTCATTTCAGATGCAGAAAAACCAAATGGACGGAACACCGGTGTCAATGGACACCTATAGCACCCCACAGGCCACTTTGACTTATAATGGGGTCCAGCGGGTTCTGTTGTGGTGTCCGTCGCTTCTACGGGTAGAATAGCACTGCATGAGCTCTGACACAGATGTGAAGTCTAGTTCCAAGTCATCAGTCAGTCAGTATGTTTCTTGTAGCTTTATTAGATTATGATCTCTTTAATTATTTATTAAATAAATAAATGTGCCTTGTGACTAATTCAAGAAATTGCAAATCCATTTAATGTATACCTAATTGGATTTGATTTCTTCCTTTCCCCCAATGAATAATATGGAAGAATTTAAATAGAAGCCTAGATTGTATTATTGTATGTTACTACATATTAAAACACTGCATAATATAGCTGAAGCTGACTTTGTTAATACATACATTCTACATATGAAAAACTCTCAAGATGTGTTTTACAATTTTTTGCACATACAAAAAAAAGAGTCCAGAGAGTAGATTTAAAATCCCAAGAATGAAAACAGACTTTTTGCTTTAAAATTATTCTGAATATTAGGTAAGTAATTGTCACTGTGCATTAGCTGTATTTATTATAATAGCAATGATGGTGATAATAATTGTAATAACAACCTATTTGCCTATGGTATTCAAAAAAACAGTAACCAATATCCCTCTTATATTTATGAATATATGTATATTATATTATAATAAAAGAGTATAAGGGCCTGTTAACATCAGCTTTGTGTTCCGTTGAGGTGTTCTGTCGGAGCTTTCTGTCGGAGGAACCCCTCAACGAGAAGGCAAACGGAAACCATAGCTTCCGTTTGCATCAACATTGATCTCAATGGTGACAGAGACTTACCATTTGTTACGGTTGTGAAAGGGTTCATATTTTTTGACGGAATCAATAGCGCCGAAAACTTGGACGGAACCCCTCAACGGAACAGAACACTGATGTGAACACAGCCTTACAGTTTAAACATATAAATGTTAATCTTTGTATAATGATAAATGTCTAATATATTTTCTGCATCCATTCCTCACAAAATTCAAGACTTCTGCTTGCTGTCATTTAATAGGAACATTCATTGTTTACTTCCCGTGAACACAATTCTGCACTGGTCATGTGGTGAACACACAGGTGCATGGCTCGTTACAAGACCCAGCTCTGATAACTGAACTGTGATCAGCCCTGCATCTGTGTGGCCAGGACAGATTTTATCGTCTATAAGGCTTCGTTCACATCTGCGTCAGGGCTCCGTTCCGACGTTCCGTCTGAGCTTTCTGTCAGAATGGAGCCCTGACTGACACAAACGGAAACCATAGGTTTCCGTTTCCATCACCATTGATTTCAATGGTGACGGATCCGGTGCCAATGGTTTCAATTTGTCTCCGTTGTGCAAGGGTTCAGTCGTTTTGACAGAATCAATAGCATAGTCGACTACGCTATTGATTTAGTTAAAACGACGGAACCCCGGCACAACGGAGACAAACGGAAACCATTGGCACCTACGGTTTCCGTTTGTGTCGGTCAGGGCTCCATTCTAACCGAAAGCTCAGAACGGGACTCTGATGCATTGTTAGGCTTCTGATGAACGAAGCCTAACAATGGTTTCCATAATATAATGCATATTACGCCCCCTTAATCTACAGCCTATTTTTGGCTTTCAGGAATGTGTTATTTTTTTTCATTTTTCATTGTCGCATTTCAAGAGCCTTAACTTTTTTTATTTTTCTATTGAAGAACTGTATGATGGCTTGTTTTTTACGGGACAGGTTGTAGTTTATAATGACACTATTTTAGGGTACATATAAATGATAATTACAATTTCATACATTTTTGAAGCGAAGAATGGAAAAAAAAGCAATGTCGTTATGATTTTTTGCCATTTTTTTATTCCACTGCTTATCATGTGATAAAAATAGCATGTTAAGCTCCTTAGATTCTGCGGTCTCTATTGACCATGGCATTGAAGAAGTTAACAGCCGGGATCAGGTTTCTCTGATTCCGGCCCACACAGCAGGAGAACGACTGTCAATTGCAGCTTGCCTCCTACTGTTGATTGCACGGGCGCAGCTCCTGTGCCGGTGCAATGTGTACATCCTGGTGCCTTAAGGGGTTAAGGATTATTAATGTACTAGATTTTAATGACATAATAGAGATTCAGAATTGATAGGGGCAGATTCATCAATATGTGTCAGCTTTAGAATTCATAACTGTTGCATTGTAATATAATTTAAGGTGGCATAGAAAACTGATCTGGATAAAGTAAAATCCTGCATAAATGTTATTATGATGAAATTTGTAGGGGAAAATTTGAAAACTAGTGTAAAGAAAATGGGAAGCAGTTGCCCATAGCAGAAAGCTGATTGCTGCTTTTATTTTCCAGAGCCTCTGAAAAATTGAAGCTGGAATCTGACTGGTTAGTCTGGCAAATTGCTCCACTTTTCCTTTGCATCAGTTCTCATCAATCTCCCTCAATGGACAGTTATCTAATGCAATGCTCAATAAATGTTCATCTGGAACAGTTCTTGTTCTCAGCCTTTAAGTTCATTGGCATTGTATCCTAGCATCACTGGGGCCCTGGGTTTTAATCCGACTAAGAACAAAATTTGCATGGAGTTTGTATATTATGTGGATTTTGTCCGGGTACTCCTATTTCCTCTAACACTCCAAAATACCATAATGACCATAATTTGCCTCCTATGAAATTACCCTAGTGTGTGGTGGAGATAGGAGAAATTAGAATGTGAGCCCAATAGGGTCAGGGACTGATATGGGTGATGACAATCTCTGTACAGTGCTATGGAATATGTTGGTACAATTTTGTGGGCACTGAGGAACTTTATTTGGCAAGAATGCTTTAGTTTAGCCTCAAAAGATGTTGAAAGTGTATATCTTCCAAATCCTCAAGAAGTTGGTATTCATTCCATAAGTCAGGTCCTGCTGAATGCTGGTAAAAGCAAAGAATACACAAGCTGTATAAAGTATAGGATGGATTCAACTTTATTTATCCCATAATGCATTGAAATTTGGAAACAAATGGTTTTCTCAGAAAAATGGGACAGCAAGGCAGCTGCCCATCGTATGCATTTACGCCAATATTTTTCCCGTACTTTTCTATAGATAGTTATATATTTACGCAGAGTAACCGTTATGTGCAATACGTCAAATTATTTTTGCGATTTGTTGATAATATCTTTATAATTTGGTCTGGTTGAATCACAGTTTATGTAAATTGGCAAGTATCTTAAAGTTTTAAATTCCTCAAACATGAGAATCACCTCCAAAATTCAGTAGGTTGCAAATGTGGCCATTTTTCTATAGGCAAAACCATATGTTGTCTATATATGGGTCTATCTCCACACACGACCCATTAAACATACAAGAGATGTTAGGAGATTGGAAAACCCAATAGGGAAGTTTTTTTTTTAAGACCGGCGTTTTATACACCAGTCTTAATAAACAGTTAGCTAGAGTAAGATGAAATACATTTATTAAGAGATGAACACCTCTTAATAAATACATTGCATCTTTTGCCTGACGGTGTGCCCCAATTGCAGCAAATGAAGCAGAGTGGTGAGTACTTATTTTCATTACCGATCGGGTGGATAGGTGTTTGATAGGGGAGGGTATAGGGCCCGACACGAGTCTCTACTTGGTTACACTCCACAGAGTGAAATATAGATCTTTAGGAGCTGGCATAGATTTCCACTATAATTTATTCCAGTTTCTTGGGTAAATTACAGTAAATTTGTCAGACAGCAGATAAATTTGTCGGGCTGACCAGTTCTGAAAAGCCTCGCCTCTTTTTTAAAAAGCGCCGTGAATAGCATAAACGGCCTAAAAGTCGCGAATTGGGACTTTTGGGCCTTTAGCAACTCTTTCACACTAGAAAATGTAGAAAGTTTAATACATTTCCCCAATGTGCTGAGAGTTGCAGGGATCAAGCTCGTTCCTGTCCTGTAGACCGGAGGCGACAGGCATAAAAATCAATTAAGAAAAGAAGCAACGTGAATTATATGTTCCAGTGCTTTAGGTTTTAATAATAAAAATAAACTTAGTGTTTTTCCGTGACTAAATTTCTTTTAGTTTTGCCAACTGTTATGCTTATTTATGTGATTCACAGGATTGTTTTGTGGCTACTGTACTATCATGCATAGAGCACTCATATGGAGTGCAGTGACACAATCACACATAAGGCCTAAGGAGCGTGCTTTAGCGTTAAACGATCATCCCCTAGCCGCATGCTGCATTGTACCACTGCTAGTTTAATACTATTGGACACCAGTCAGTGCCACATCTATATAAACAACAGGAAACAAAAAAATTAATTACTTCCCCCAAAGGATGCGACTATGTTTGTGCACTATGGCCAGCAACAGGGCTACTCTTGTCCATGGGCTGTATCTGGTACTGCAGCCCAGTCCCATTCACGTGTATAGCACATACAGCCCTTTTCCTCAAATAAATAAATAAAATAAATAACAATAATAATTAAAAAAAAATCATATACATGTATATATTTTTTCTAGTTTACTATTACCTCTATTACAAAATCCAATATTACATTTTTAGATCCCGGTAACGCTAATACCATTTGAATTAATTTTTTTAATATGCAAATAATTAAGTCTGTTCATTTTTATTAAATATACGGAAGAAATGCATCTAGAAAATGTAAATGTGACTGAATTCCTGCTTCTTGGATTTGAAAATCTTCACAGCTTTCGATTTTTTATTTTTACTTTATTTCTCATCATCTACATTTTCACATTGTCTGGAAATCTTCTTATCATCTTGCTGGTGGCAACCAATGCTCATCTGCGTTCTCCAATGTACTTCTTCCTTAGCAACCTATCTATAGCCGAGGTTGTTTTCACTACAAATATTGTTCCCAACATGTTAGACAACTTACTTTCAGAAGATGGATCTATATCACTCCCTGGGTGCCTGACTCAATATTATTTCTTCAGCTCTACTGCCACAACTGAATGCTTACTTCTTGCAATTATGTCCTATGACCGATATTTGGCTATATGCAAACCACTACATTACTCTTCTGTTATGAACTTTCCATTGTGCTGCCAGACTGCCGTGTGGGCTTGGTTAGCAGGTTTAATGATATCAATGGTAACCCTTATTTTACTAAGCAAGTCAAATTTTTGTGGTCCAAATGTGATAGATAATTTTTTCTGTGATCTTTCCCCTCTAATAGAACTGTCCTGTTCAGACACATTTATGCTAGAAATTGAATCATTTGTATTTGCATCCCTATTAACATTATTGCCCTTTGTATTTATTATTACAACTTATATTATTATTCTCTACAATATTTTCAAGATCCCTTCATCAACTGGTAGAGATAAGGCGTTTTCCATATGTAGTTCTCATCTTGCTGTCGTATCCACTTATTATGGGACTCTCATCACTATGTATGTAGCACCTTCTCGAAAGCACATATTTAGCATCAGCAAAGCACTGTCACTGCTTTATACGGTTTTTACTCCGCTGTTAAATCCAATTTTGTATAGCCTTAGAAATAAAGAAATTCACATTGCACTGAACACCGTTTTAAAACATTTTATTCAACAATTCAATAAACATAAAAATTAATCAATGTAAAACCCAAACTAACATATCATTCCAAAACATAAAACTAAGGTCTGTAAATGCAATGATTTTTTTAAAATCAAAAACATACTGTAATTGAACACACTGTGTAAAATGTCTTAACGTCAATATACATTTTAAGTACAAATGTAGCTGCATGGACCCTATTAAATCAATGGATTCAGGGTTTGTGGGTATTGAAAACGGTTGTGATATAGCTGTCATGGCTTCATTAGAAAGGGAAGATATAACGCATAACATAACAAGTTATAATAATAAGAGCCTTAGGCTATGTTCACATCTGCACGGTGAATTTCATCTATTACATCATAGGAGCAAAAAAATAAAATTCAATGCTGTGATAGATTTTTCACCTAACAGACACCAACAATGCCTGACAGACCGCATTGACTTTAATAATATGTATTGGGGGCCCATCATGGTGTTCATGATTTTACTGGAAAAAAATTGTGTATTATGCTGCATTATTTTATTCCGGAATTTGCGATGGAGGCTCCTAACAGAGCCTCTAACATATATGGAAGACAGCCGTACTTGGAAAAAAAAGATTTACTTTTCCTTGTCAAATGTAAACTGCTTTACTACTCCCCACAGTCCATCTGTTTCTACCTAAGATGGCCACAATTCTCAATGTTAGCTCCTGTAACTAATAGTAAAAAGACAAGGTTTTTTAAGAGGACAAAATAAATATGTTTATAATATTTTATTTAGTCTTTCCCTTTTGTTCTTCCTTTTCCTGTTACATTGATAACTAAGAAGACAAGTATACAAAATAGGCAGAATTCCCAGATACGTGAAAAAAATAGAGCTTTTATTAGCCCGTGTGCGACGTTTCGGCTCCACACACTAGAGCCTTTTTGAAGCAATGTTCACATGTACATGTGGTGGTATACTAGTATGCCGGGCCGGCCGTAGGGGTGTGCGACCCGTGCCTTCGCACAGGGCGCATCACTCCAGCAGGTGGAAGGGTGCAATGCGCTGGCTCCCTTCCCCTGCTTGTTTCAGAAGCGCCCGGGCCCGCCGACTCAGCAGTTGCCTTTCTGCCCGGGGGCTTCTTCACTCAGTGCCATCGCTACCGCTGTAGCAGTCATATGATAGCACCTGCTAGCGGCGACAACGGGCATGAGTGTTGCAGACGCTGTGACTGGGGATTCCACTCCAGGAGAAGAGAAGCCAATGACGTCACTGTCCATTAATGGACACAGATGACAGGAGCTTCTACTGGAGTGGAATCCCCGGTCACAACGTCGACAATGCTGTGGATGGGGATTCCGCTTCAGGAGTTTCCCCTGATGTCACTGTCCATATATGCCACACAGGGATTCTGCTCCTTCAGGGAGCTACAGTGGCGCTATCTATAAGGAGGCTGTGGGCTGTGTGGCACTACCTACAAGAGGGCTGTAGGCTGTGTGGCACTACCTACAAGGGGGCTGTGGGCTGTGTGGCACTACCAACAACGGTGCTTTGTGGCACTCCCTACAAGGGGGCTGTGTGGCACTCCATACCAGGGGGCTGTGTGGCATTCCCTACCAGGTGGCTGTAAGGCTGTCACATTCGGTTTGTGGACCAACTGGGCCGTACCACCTTGATGGTATGATAGCTGGCCAGCAGGGCGCAGGTCAGAGTCTACAGGGTGGGCCATTTATATGGATACACCTAAATAAAATGGGAATGGTTGGTGATATTAACTTCCTGTTTGTGGCACATTAGTATATGGGAGGGGGGAAACTTTTCAAGCTGGGTGTTGACCATGGCGGCCATTTTGAAGTCGGCCATTTTGTATCTAACTTACGTTTTTTCAAAGGGAAGAGGGTCATGTGACACATCAAACTTATCGAGAATTTCACAAGAAAAACAATGGTGTGCTTGGTTTTAACGTTACTTTATTCTTTCATGAGTTATTTACAAGCTTCTCTTTGTTTACAGCCATTGACATGTCGCAGAGGTTAACACGTGAGGAGCGGATAGAAATTGTGTTGATGTCTGGTGAACGCAGTACCCGGGTCATTGCAGCAGATTTCAATGCAAGACGCCCTACGAGACCACCCATCTCCCATGCTACAGTTTGCAAACTGCTTGCCAAGTTTCGTGAAACTGGTTCAGTGTTGGATTTGCCCAAATGTGGACGCATGAAAACTGTCACTAATGAAGAAACATCAGTGGCTGTCCTAGCTTCATTCAGCAAGAGCCCACAGCGTAGCACTCGCCGCATGTCACTGGAGAGTGGCATCAGTGGAACATCCCTTCGGCGGATATTAGCTACTCACAAATGGCACCCTTACAAACTCCAGCTGCTGCAGCATCTCAACGAGGATGACCCAGATCGGCGCACTGAATTTGCAGAATGGGCAAAACTAAAATTGGAACAGGACCCTCAGTTTACACAGAACATTTTGTTCAGTGATGAGGCAAACTTTTATGTGAATGGTGAAGTTAACAAACAAAACCACCGCTATTGGTCTGACACTAACCCACATTGGATAGATCCCTCAAGACTGTTGGAACACAAAAATTTATGGTTTGGTGTGGTATATGGGGTACAAAGATAGTGGGGCCATTCTTCATCAATGGAAACCTCAAGGCCACCGGATATCTGAAATTGCTACATGATGATGTGTTTCCCTCTTTATGCACTGAAGCTGGCACGTTCCCTGAGTTTTTCCAGAGGGATGGTGCACCACCACATTATGGGTGTCATGTCCGAGCATTCCTAGATGAACAGTTTCCTGGAAAGTGGATTGGTCGTCGTGGGCCAGTTGAATGGCCCCCTAGGTCTCCCGATCTGACCCCCTTAGACTTTTATCTTTGTTGTCATCTGAAGGCAATTGTCTATGCTGTGAAGATACGAGATGTGCAGCAACTGAAACTACGGATACTGGAAGCCTGTGCTAGCATTTCTTCTGCGGTGTTGGTTGCTATCAGTGTGTGAAGAGTGGGAGAAGAGGGTTGCATTGACAATCCAACACAATGGGCAGCACTTTGAACACATTTTATAAGTGGTCAGAAACTTGTAAATAACTCATGAAAAAATAAAGTAACGTTAAAACCAAGCACACCATTGTTTTTCTTGTGAAATTCTCGATAAGTTTGATGTGTCACATGACTCTCATCCCATTGAAAAAACTAAAGTTGGATACAAAATGGCCGACTTCAAAATGGCCACCATGGTCAACACCCAGCTTGAAAAGTTTCCCCCCTCCCATATACTAATGTGCCACAAACAGGAAGTTAATATCACCAACCATTCCCATTTTATTTAGGTTTATCCATATAAATGTCCCACCCTGTATAGTTCGTATAGTGTACCAGTGGCAGCTTGGACAGTACAAGGCAGGCTCGGCTGGGACTAGGCAGCATGTAGACGTCAGGCATGGGAGTAGCAGGACAGGCGTGGAATACAGCACAGCACGACTACAGCTCAGCACGGCACTTGACCGGGATAGCACGGGATACAGGATACAGGTACGGGGAACAATGGGAACTGGAAAACACTAGGAGACAATTTGCATAGACAAACTTTGGGTACGACAACAACGCTCAGGCATGGGAGGGAGGAGCACAGCCCTTCTTATAGCCCAGGGTGAACTGGGAAAAATCAGCTCAATCTCCCACCTGCGTGCGCTTTGGCTTCTTAAGTCTGAAATTGAGCTCGCGAGAGCACCCTGGTGGTCACTGTGGAACAGGACGGCCATATGTGCAGACATCTCTGGAGAGTAGGGCGTCGACTGGATGGAAGGAGTTTGTGGTCAGCGACCACGGACATTACAGTATTCCCCCTCTTAAGCCCCCTCCTCTTGGGACCAAAACGAGAGAGAAACCTCTTAATGAGGGTAGGAACATTGAGATTCTCTTCTGGCTCCCAGGACCTCTCTTCTGGACCAAACCCCATCTAATCTACTAAATAAAAGGTTCTTCCTCTTACTTTTTTAGTGTCCAGGATCTCCTTAACCTCAAAGATGTCTGAAGGACCACTACAGGCAACCACAGGGCTAGGAGTCTTGGTATAGCAGTTCAGAACCACCGGCTTCAGGAGGGAGCCTTCGAAGAGTTGGGGATCTTGAGGTTAGCAGGCAGCCGTAGCTTGTAGGTGACAGGGTTGATCTGCTGTAGGATCTCGAAAGGTCCGAGGAACCAGGGAGCAAATTTGTATGATGGCACCCTTAGTCGGATATTACTAGAGGACAGCCAGACCTTCGTGCCAGGGAGAAATTGAGGAGGTTCTCTTCTCTTTGTGTCAGCCTTCCGTTTCATGCGGTCGACTGCCAGTAGGATGGAGGATCGAGTCTGCTGCCAGATCTACAGTAAGTCTCTAAAAGCAGAGTCAGCCGCTGGTACCTCAGACGTATAGGGCATCGGAAGAGGAATTTGTGGGTGTTGGCCGTAGACAATGAAGAACGGTGTATTCCTTGTGGACTGGTGTGATTATTATATGAGAACTCAGCCCACAGAAGCAGCTGCACCCAGTCATCATGCTGCTTGGAGATGAAGTGCCGTAAGTAGTTCTCCAAGATCTGATTGATCCTCTCGACCTGACCATTGGACTGAGGATGGTAGGCTGAGGAAAAGCCCAACTTCACACCGAGGAGTCCGCAGAGGGCTCTCCAGAACTTCGAGGTGAACTGAACCCCCCGATCAGACACAATATGCCGCGGCAAGCCGTGCAGGCGGAAGACGTGTTGGATGAAAAGGTTGGCCAGTTGAGGAGCAGACGGAAGACTGGTCAACGGAACGAAGTGGGCCATCTTCGAAAATTGGTCCACCACCTCCCAGACAGTACTGCATCCCGGAGGGAGGCAGGTCTGTAACAAAGTCCATAGCTACATGCTGCCAGGGAGCATCGGGCACAGGCAACGGCTGGAGCAGACCAGCCGGTCTGGAGTGAGCGACCTTGTTAGCTGCACACACTGGGCAGGTTGAAACAAAGTCCATAATGTCTTTGGACAGCGTGGGCCACCAGAAATGATGGGCAAGCAGATCTCGAGTTTTACGGGTCCCCGCGTGACCTGCTAGTCTAGAGCAGTGTCCGCAGCGGAGGATTCTCCTTCTGCCAGCCAGGCGCACAAAAGTCCTCCCTGGAGGAATGTCCCCAACTTGCAGGGTGTTGACAGAGATAATGCAAGACGGGTCAATAATATTCTATGAATTTTCCATTTTGTCCTGTCTCGAAAGACCTGGACAAGGCATCGGCCCTCACATTCTTGTCAGCTGGACGATAATGGAGCTAAAACTGGAACCTGGTAAAGAACAGTGACCACCTGGCCTGATGAGGATTCAGCCATTGGGCCGTATGGAGATAGGTGAAATTCTTGTGGTCCGTAAAAATTAGGATGGGATGAGCTGTGCCCTCTAGCAGATGTCTCCACTCCTCCAGAGCCAATTTGATGGCCAGTAACTCCCAATCCCCAATCGAGTAGTTGCGTTCTGCGGAAGAGAAGAGCTTAGAGAAATATCCACATACCATTGACTTGCCCTTTGAACCTCTCTGGTAGAGGAGTGCACCAGCACCGACAGAGGAGGCGTCCACCTCCAACGAGAGCTGTAGAGAAACATCTGGATGATGGAGGATAGAGGCTGACGTGAAGGCACTCATCAGACTATTGAATGCGGACTCTGCCTCAGGAGTCCACACCTTGGCGTTCATGCCCTTCTTGGTGAGGTTAGAGATAGGAGAAGTCATTGAGGAGAAGTTTGGAATGAACTGACTGTAAAAATTGGCGAATCCCAGAAAGCGCTGTATGGCCCTCAAGCCTTGAGGGCGTGGCCATTCCAGGACAGACTTTACCTTTTCAGGATCCATCTTGAGACCTCGATTCGAGACGATATTGCCAAGGAAGGGTAGAGCATCCTTCTCAAACACGCACTTCTCCAACTTGGCGTACAGACGATTCTTTCTTAACCCCTTCCCGCCGCAGCCCTTTTTCAGATTTTCATTTTCGTTTTTTCCTCCCCACCATCCAAAAGCCATAACGTCTTTATTTTTCAATCGATATAGTATTATGAGGGCTTGATTTTTGCGGGACAAGTTCTAGTTTTTCGTAGCAGCATTTATTTTGCCATATAATGTACTAGGAAACGGGAAAAAAAATATTTGTGGGGTAGAAAATGAAAAAAACAGTGATTCTTTCATGGTTCTTTGCGCGCCGTTTTTACGGAATTCACTGTGCAATTAAAACAACATGTTAACTTTATTCTGTGGGTCAATAAAAATATGGCGATACTAAATATATATACACTAAATTTAGCAAAAAACTGTGGGGTCAAAATACTCACTATACCCCTAGATAAATACCTTAAGGGGTCTAGTTTTCTAAATGGGGTCGTTTATGGGGAGTTTCTATCGTTCTGGCAGCTCAAAACCTCTCCAAATGCACATTGGGGCCTAAAACATTTTCAAGCAAAATAGGAGTCCTGAAAGCCTCCGGGTGTTCCCTTCCTTTGGGGTCCTGCTGTGTGTCCAGGCAATGCATTAAGGTCACAATGGGGGAATTTTTGAAAACAGGAGAAACAGGGTGATAGATTTTGGCATGTGTTTCTTCATTCTTATGGTCGCTTTACACAGAAATCGGTCTTCAAAGTGATACTTTTATAAAAAAAGTGATGTTTTATTTTTTTTCACCTGCTATGCATTCAATTTAGCAAAAAACTGTGGGGTCAAAATACTCACTACACCCCTAGATAAATACCTTAAGGGGTCTAGTTTTCTAAATGGGGTCGTTTATGGGGAGTTTCTATCGTTCTGGTAGTTCAAAACCTCTCCAAATATACAGTGGGGCCTAAAACATTTTCAAGCAAAATATGAGTTCTGAAAGCCTCCGGGTGCTCCTTTCCTTTCAAGCCCTGCTGTGTGTCCAGGCAATGCATTAGAGTCACAATGGGGGCATTTTTGAAAACAGGAGAAACAGGGTGATAGATTTTTGGGTGTGTTTCTTCATTCTTATGGTCGCTTTACACAGAAATCGGTCTTCAAAATGATATTTTTATGGAAAAAGTGATTTTTGATTTTTTTTCACCTGCTATGCATTAAATTTAGCAAAAAACTGTGGGGTCAAAATACTCAGTACACCCCTAGATAAATACCTTAAGGGGTCTAGTTTTCTAAATGGGGTCATTTATGGGGAGTTTCTTTCGTTCTGGTAGCTCAAAACCTCTCCAAATATACAGTGGGGCCTAAAACATTTTCAAGCAAAATATGAAACCTGAAAGTCTCCGGGTGTTCCCTTCCTTTCGGGCCCTGCCGTGTGTCCAGGCAATGCATTAGAGTCACAATGGGGGCATTTTTGAAAACAGGAGAAACAGGGTGATAGATTTTGGGGTGTGTTTCTTCATTCTCATGGTCGCTTTACAAAGAAATCGGTCTTCAAAGTTATACTTTTATGAAAAAAGTGAGATTATATTTTTTTACGCCTGCTTTGCATGAATTCTTACAAAATAACTGTGGGGTCAAAATACTTACAACACCCCTTAATAAATACCTTAAGGGGTGTAGTTTGCAAAATGGGGTCACTTGTGGGGGTTTCCACCATTCTGACACCTATGAGCCTCTGAAAACCTGGCTTGGTGCAGGAAAACCAAATGTACTTCAAAATGTATAAAATTATTACTAAACTTGTAAGTCTTCTAAATTGCTCAAAAAAAAATTTTTTTTTTTTCAAAAGTGCTGCCAAAATAGAGTAAATAGATGGAAATATATATTTAATAAAAAAAATTGTACTGTATGTATGTACATATGTGACATATTGCTGCTAAAAATAGGGAAAAATGATAATTTTTACAAAATTTCTTCATTTTTTCTATTTTTTTATTAATTTCCGTAAATCGTATCAGTCTACTTTTACCACTAAAATAAAGTACAACATGTGACGAAAAAACCATGTCAGAATTACTTGGATATTCAAAACTTTCGCTGAGTTATTCTCTGATAAAGTCACACATACCAGATTTAACAAATCTGGCTTGGTCATTAAGGCCCAAACAGGACCGGTCATTAAGGGGTTAAAGACTATCCCGAAACATTTTAAGTTACACCATGGATGTGACCCCAAAACCTTCATGGCCTGGGGGATAGACATGGTGCATTGTGGAGTCAGAGGTGGTAATGCGAAGAGGATTCTTGAACAAAAAGAGTGCAGATGGATTAACACGTTAGGCACTTTGACCCCTTTTGGGCTCAATGAGAAATTGAGCTTTTCTGCCTTTTTATAACATTCCATTAGCCCATTGCAATTTTTTAAGTAATTTTAAAAATGGAAGCTGTTGTATGTCCTATTCTTTATACGATAATAATTGTATTTTTTGCTGTTTGAGTTTAGTTTTCGGATGATGATATCCATAAGATTTAATCCTCTTGATTTCTGGGAAAATACCTGAACAATGAGATCTCGATGAATACCTGTCTGACTATCTAAGTATGATGTCGAAGAAAAGGGATTTCTTTCAAGTCAATTAATTACTGTGTTTTTAAATAACATCTACGCTTTTTGTTCATTCGGTATAGGTCCTTAAAAGCAATTTTCTCATGTGTCCAAATGTATTTTGATTGATTATCCATTCAATTATTATTATCTTTTCATTATTATTTTCATTTTATTTTTTCATCATTTTCTCTCTTACATGATTTATATGTACCTAACACACTGTGTTAAAAATAATTATTGATCGCTTATTTCTGATCTTATATACATTTTTGTGTTTTTTATTTCTTTCACGTTTTTTATTTAGTATTCACCTTATTCATTTATATATATATACTTCTTTACCTGCAATGTTTTTATGCATGGTGTATTCATCACCTATTCAACTTCGGTTGATCATAAATCACTAATAAACTAACAAACCTGGGGTTTTACACAATTTATGGTCTTGGACATAAAGCATGGGAAAATGTTCTGAAAGTGACGGACACAGATAGACACTGACATACTCACCAGTATAGCACCTTTTTCCCTGGGGTTGCGCGTGTTGCGGAGATGCCGAGTGCCCGCCCTGTCTCCTTTCGTCTATGTGCGGACACTGCGCCTGCGCTGTTTCCTTGGAGACGCGTCTTTGGAGGCGCGTAGGCACGGTGGCCGTATGACCACGGGTGATAGTGGTCTCGTGACCTCGAGCAATCCCGCGCATGCGCCGTAGACCTGGGAAATGCAAACCGAATAATACCCCAAAATATACTAGTGCTCCTAGAGACTAGATAACAAGCCCAGAAAAAGAAACGACCAAATAATTGAAAAAATATATAAACAGTCTTTATTGAAGTTAATTTAGACACAGAGACAACATACAAACAATTAAATATATTAAAATACCAGGAACCCTCGAACAGGGATGGAATCAGAACAAAAAAGCAGAGCGACCCCCAGATAGTGAAATATGGTCACAATCAACTCCCAAGTGTAGCTAAAGTGCACATATATAAACTATTTAAGCAAGTGCTAGGCATAATACATTTGCACAGATGGACACGTATGCATAGTGTGAATAGTCAGCAATCTAGAATGCAGTCCTAAGTACATATAGCACACTGAGCAAAGTACCTACACCTACATGATATGAGATGAGTGGGAGATCCGGACCAGGACGGGGACCTCTGCTTGACCCAACGCGCGTTTCGTCAGGGAAATGGACATACCGGAACACACTTGTAAATAATTGAGGACACTATTTAAATGGACAGGACATACAGCACCTTACACCCCCTGAGGAAGCGATACATGCGAAAAGCGCGTCGGGGTGCCTCAATACCGGATGGATCACTTCATTTTCAACCTCCATGGGTAAGTTCTGCCTTACTTATTCCCCTGGTGTAGCCAGGTGGACTTAGGTTTTCTTCTACGTCAGGCTATTTGAGGTTACCTTTACCCCTTGAGTGACAGAAGATCATCATTGATCTCCTTGAAGTTATACTAACTGATAATTACTTTCTTTTCAGAGATTATTTCTATGTACAAACACAAGGCACAGCGATGGGGTCCAATGTGGCACCCACTTACGCTAGTGTCTTCATGTGTACCTTGGAGTAGACATTTGTCTATGTGTTCCACCAATTCAACGACGCGTTGAGGTGGTGATGATACATAGATGATGTGTTCCTCATATGGACTGGTGATGAGCAAGAGATCAGAAAGTTTTATGACTCTCTTAATGATATTGACCCCATGGTCAAATTCACTGTGGTAAGCTCTAATGGCTCTATACAATTTCTCGATGTGTTTGTTAAACTTGATGATTAATTTGATTTTAGAAATACTCTGTTACGCTTTAATAGCAACCACCCATGGAAGATTGTGAGGTCCCTACCCATCAGCCAATTGATGAGAGTGAAAAGAGTCATTAGTGACAAAGAGAAGATTGGTAAGACTCTGGATGAGATGGAGACTAGACAGGGGATACCCTCCCCATCTGTTAAAACAACATAGACAGATGATTGACCAATTGAATAGAGATGATTTGTTTAGACCTAAGGATGGGAACGCTGTCAAGAACTGTGTCCCGTTTATACCGAATTAAGTAAAGAAGTTGCCACTGTTATATGTAAACACTGGCCCATGTTAACTAGATGCCTCACACATATTCCTGAAACACAGACTCCCCATCTCTTCTAATACTGTAGGTCATCCAACCTCAGAGACAGATTAGTCTAATCCGATACAGGAACTAAGAAAGGTGACAGACAGACCTACTTGGCTAAGTATAAAATGGGGTGCTTCCCTTGCCTTAATTGCGTCAATTGCCCACTTATGCAAAAAGGTTCCAAACTAACCAATCCAATAACTGGCATCCCATATGACATTAGGTACTACCTTACCTGTAGTTTGGACCACGTTGTATAGAGATGTAGCCGTCTTTACCTTGACTTTTAAATGCATTAAATAAACAATGGCTTGATCCCTTATCTTTACTTTTTCAATGACTTTTCAATGGCTTTTGTTGTGTGATATCACGCTGCAGCAAGTTATGAGAATCAAGTTAAAGATGGCTACAACCGTACGTGCTCCAATGCCCCTGTAAGCTCCTCCATGTAGGAGAAACCTCTTTAGAACTCAAGGTCAGGCTCAACCAACACAGGTACACGATCTGAAAAAAACTGCGAGGATCTGCTGGTCTCCAAACATTACACTGATTTTTGACATACTGAAAGGGACTTAAAAGTCTGGATAATTGATCACATCCCCATACCATGCAGGGGAGGCAACAGAACCAAAATTTTGAAACATAGGGAACTCCAATGAATCCAGAGATTAAAAACTTTGAAACCCCAGGGCCTTAATGTGGATTTCTTAATAAGTGGTGCGTTTTGAATCAGACTCGCCATCCCTGTAATGCGTTGTATATCATAATTTGTATAATCAGAGTACATTTCTAGGAATTACTCTGTTTTTATCTCTCTTCACAGGTTTTTGACACTATCACTTTTATTGAAACAAGATGATTACCGAACAGGATCCAGACTGATTTTTTATATATACAACTTCCCCTCTGTCCTTCTGATAGATCACGCTCCTCTTTATTGTTTACCAATTACGCCTGTGGTCTGTATAACCTTCCCAGACTGAGTGCTGCTGTTACCGTGGTATTACCTTTCTTCTTTTATCTAGACATGATTGAGAAATATTACTGAATGTCCTCCTTCACTATGGATCAATTTTGGCTTTCACTCAACCTTAAATACAGCTGGCTTCTCCCTTCACCCTGGGGGGGGACAGAGGTGCCTCTGGATGCCGAATATAGTCACCCAGTATGCCTTCCAGACCTCTGCCTTTGCATACACCCCCTCCACTACACAGTGGGGTAGCTGTATAAAAACCCCTGTCTCATACTCTATGGGTTGTGTGGACACTATCTAGCACCTCTATCCCTTACCAGGTGCTTTGTACCAACGCAAGTGAGCATGCTACCTCTCATACATTCTATGGGAGTCTGCGTGTTTACTACCCCACTAATACTTTTGTCTACTTATGTGCGCATTAATATGCCTTCATGATCCTCTTAATCTCTATAACAATTCAGCTGTATGTAAGTTTGTAAGACGGTGTGTTACACACAATGATTATGCTTATTTTGTAACATTGATGAAAATCACTGCTTATTGTCACTGCCTTATATATACCACCAGATGTACATGTGAACATTGCTTGAGAAAGGTTCTAGTGTGTGGAGCCGAAACATCACACAGGAGCTAAAAAAAAGCTCTATTTTTTTCACGTATCTGGAGGTGCTGCCTATTTCGTATACTTTTGTCAATTTGGGGACGATAGTCAAGTCCCTGGGACCTGCACCCACCCGCTATTGCCAATGCTGCTAGGTGGTGGACTGTTAAGAAGTCAAGTAGAGATTTATGTTTGAAAGGCATTATGTAAAACAAATATGGTGAAAAGCAACAGAGACGATAACATTAAGGAGCCTGCACAAGGAGTTGTTTCCTTTTTAAGTTCCTGAGTGGCTTAGGACAACCATTGCCTGAAAATGAATGTACAGCCATGTTGAAAGAGCTGTATTTATTAAAATCTTGATAGATTGGTTGAATGGCAGGGTAAGGTAAGTATAACATTGGGGTTTTATGCCTTCCCTCTAGGCAAATTTACCTCTTTCAACTTTTTCTCAGTGGATCACTTTAAGTAACTACTGTCATTTCGTAAAACTTTTGTCATGTCATAGTGACATTTTAGAAGTTTAGATCGGTGGGGGTCCAGGTGCTGAGACCCCATCGATCACTGAAATGGGATAAGTTTGGCTCACCTCGGTTCTTCTAAAAGACTACTATGAGCTCATCTTCAGCTTACCTTGCGTTTCGGAAAAGAGCGAGATGAGCCATTCTTATCTCATTACAGCCAAAGGGGCAGAGCGCTCTGCTGAGCGCTTCTGCCCTTTTATTTCAGCAAATAGTGCGGGTCTCAGCACCTGGACCTGCTCTGATATAAACTTCTGACATGTCTCTATTACATGTCAAAAGATTTATAAAAGGACTGTTACTCTTTAAAAAGAACCTTTCACCTCCCCATACATGTGCAGCTGAGGGCTGCACAAACTCTGGGGCACTTTAAAAAAAAAAATTCTACCTCCCTCCTTTATTTAGATATCGGTGCTGTTATATTTGGCGCCCGATATTTAAATAAACCCCTGAACAGTCCAAGGGGCGTGTACTGTCATGGGGGCATGTTACTATGGCTGTGACACTGTCCAATCAGATATGGATAGTGTTACATCAAAAGCGAGGAGAGAGAGAGAGTGTGTGCGCCCGCTCGCACGCTCTCTCACTCTTCAGCTTTGAAGATCAGTCTTCTGCCGAACTGGCAAGGGGGTGTGTCTCTGCTACGGACAGTGTAAGCGCTCCCCAGCTCTTTTAACACTTTCCGTAGCAGACAAAGTACAAGACTGATCTCTCACAAGAGCTTAAGAGATGAGAGCGCACATGTGCACTCTCCTCTCCACAGCTCTTTACACTGTCTGTAGCAGTGACACGCCCCCTTGCCCATTCAGCAGAAGACTGATCTTCAAAGCTGAAGAGTGAGTGAGCGTGCGCGCACGCACACTCTCTCTCCTCGCCTTTGCTGTAACACTGTCCACAGTGGCGTAACTACCGCTGTAGCAGCCGTAGCGACTGCTACGGGGCCGACAGCATGAGGGGGCCAGCTTCGCTCGCCGGCATGGCCCCCCCTCCCATGGCCGGAGGCTTCGCTAGCAGCCGCTATGGCTGCTACAGTGCGACGCCACTGAAGGGGTTGTTCCTACAAAATACATGCATCCCCTATCCACAGGATAGGGGATACATGTGGGATCGCTGGCAGCAATAAGGAGAACGGACCGAATTGAAAGTCCCCCGAAGTTCTCCATGACAAACCTCGGACTTCCGGGGTCTGTCTGCAGCTCCATAGAAATGACTTGCGCACCGGTCGCGCTTGTGCACATGCGTGACCAGCGCGCCTTTCATTTTTATTGAACTGCGCAGATGCCGGAAGTCCGAGGTTTGTCATGGAGAACTTCGGGGGACTTTCGGTCAACCGTTCTCCTTATCGCTGCCAGCGATCACACATGTATCCCCTGTCCTGTGGATAGGGGATGCATGTATTTTGTAGGACAAACTATAGGTCGTTTTTTGTTGCTGGCTGCATGGCGTTACCTACAGGGGGGTTAGGGCTGTCTGGTGTTATCTACAGGGAGGGCTGTATGGCGTTATCTATGGGGGGTTCTGTATGGTGTTATCTACAGGGGTGGTTCTGTATGGTATTATCTACAGGGGGGCTGTATGGCGTTATCTACAGGGGGGCTGTCTGGCGTTATCTACAGGGGGCTGTATGGCGTTATCTACAGGGGGGGCTGTATGGCGTTATCTACAGGGGGGTGTGTGGCGTTATCTACAGGGGGAGCTGTATGGCGTTATCTACAGGGGGAGGGCTGTATAGCGTTATCTACAGGGGGGCTGTATGGCGTTATCTACCGGGGGTGCATGGTGTTATCTACAGGGGACTGTATGGCGTTATCTACAGGGAGAGGGTTGTCTGGCGTTATCTACAGGGGGGTGTATGGCATTATCTACAGGGGGACTGTCCGGCGTTATCTACAGGGGGGGCTATCTGGCGTTATCTGCAGGGGGGGCTGTATGGCGTTATCTACAGGGGGGATGTCTGGTGTTATCTACAGGGGGGTGTATGGCATTATCTACAGGGGGGTGTTTGGCATTATCTACAGGAGAGACTGTATGGCATTATCTACAGTGGGAAGGTCTGTATGGCATTATCTACAGGGGGAGGGCTGTATGACGTTATCTACAGGGGGCTGTATGATGTTATCTACATGGGGATGTATGGTGCTATCTATAGGGGGCACTGTGTGGCGGAATGTATAGGGAGGCACTAACTACAAGGGGGGGTTGAGTGATACCCAGGGGAGGGGGGCCCAAATCAAAAGTTTGCTATGGGGCCCAGTCTTTCCTAGTTACGCCCCTGACTGTCCATATCTGATTGGACAGTGTCACAGCCATAGTAATACGCCCCCTTAACAGTACACGCCCCATTGACTGTTCAGGGGGTTATTTAATTATCGGGCGCCAAATATAGCGGCACCGATATCTAAATAACGGAGGGAGGTAGAAAAAAATGTAAAGTACCCCAGAGTTTCTGCAGCTCTCCCCATTACATGCTACACTCAGCTGCACATGTATGGGGAGGTGAAAGGTTCTCTTTAAGTATTACATGTAAAATGTGGCTTATATATTGCATCCAGAAATGTTGTCCCTCATTTATCAGAATTGTCTAACTGAAAAACAGGTCTTGTTCCCTGTAGCAACCAATCATAATGAAGCTTTAATTTTCAATATAAGAAATGAAATCTGAGCTCAGTTGGTTTTGTCATTTGCATTGCGGAACATCCTAAATGATAGGATAATGATCTTAATGATCTGGAAGAACAAGACAAACTTCAGGATGTAGAGTACTATTAATATATTTAATATGTTTAACAACCATTTTAACTTAATATTAAATTTTCAATCACTGATTGAACAGTTCAGATTTGCATAGGCAGCACTTTTATTACTTAAAGTCAGCATTTTTTCAATATTTGACATTGACCTCAATAATGTATATAATAGTGATAATTTACATAATTTGACAGTCAATTTGCATGGATTTAAAGTCTTACCTTTCTACGTGCAGAGAAAGCAAACATAATGGCATTGATTAGTCCTCTATCCTTACATAAAAACTGGCTTAGAGACAATACAAGCAAAACTACAGTCATTTTAGTCAAATACTTTTTTATTGTTTATTGTTTCTTGATCGCATTATTTTTTTACATTTTATTTCAACAAACTCTCTACCATAGTTTACAAAGGCCAAGCATTATATGAATGCTATATTTACTAAATAATAAGAAACAAATGCCCAAACACGTTATATTTTATTGATACACTACTTCAAATTTGATAACTGCATCTTTAATGTTTTAATGATACATTTCTTCGAATTTGATAACTGGAGTTTTTTATCATACCAGGCTTAATGCAATGGTCCAGTTGTAAACTCAAAAATGTTATTTTTAGATCAATTATAAAGAACATGAAATTTTTTTTTTTAAATCTAATGTCATTGTGCTTTTAAGGGCCTGTTCACATCAGCGTTCGCTTTCCGTTGAGGGGTTCCGTCGGAGGTTTCCATCAATCAACTGCGCTATTGATTCCATTGGAAAAACGGAGACCTGCCGAAACGGTGACAAACCGAAACCATTAGACGGAAACCTTCGACGGAACCCCTCAACGGAAAGCGAACACTGATGTGAACAGGCCCTTATTGTTGGTCTGACTCCTATGTTTTCAAAATAACTCATCAGGAAAAATGTATATTAGAGCCCAGTGATATGTGCAGCAAAGGGAGAGCCACAACTCATCTGTGCAGAATTTGAGACACAGATATGTTAGTTTCTTGCTTTTCCAGCATCCTTCCCACCTATTCCCCATCCTCTAAACAAACTCGTAATCCACAGTGCCGCATATGGTAATAATGATCCCTCAGTGTGCCACCAAAATAAAAGTGCCCCTCATTATCCATGTCCCCTTTGTGCCCCCGCACATTAATAATGCCTCTTTTGTGCCCCTTGTATATAGCGCCACAGCCCCCCTTGTAGACAGCGTCACACACAGCCCCCCTTGTAGATAGCACCACACACAGCCCCATTGTAGATAGCACCACACACAGCCCCCATTGTAGATAGTGTCACACAAAGCCTCCCCTTGCAGATAGTGCCACACAGCCCCCATTGTAGATAGTATCACACCCCCCAGTAGACTGTGCCACACAGCCCTACTCAATAGATACTGCCACCCCCCCTTGTAAATAGTGCCACACAGCCCCCCTAGTAGAAAGTACCCACACACCCCTTGTAGATAGTGCCCACAGCCCCCCTCCAGTATAGTGCCACATAGCCCCCCTAGTAGATAGTTGTAACGTCTATGGCCGTGGACCGTCGTTCTGACTTACCCTCTGATGGCCGCGGCCATGGACGTGTGAGTTCTCGGCGGCATCTACCTCCCGAGAGACGGCGGCACTCACTTCCTGGTTCAGTGACTGTCTCCCGCAGGGCGCGCGTGCATGGCCTTAAAGGGCCAGTACGCGTCCAGTTGCAGTGAATCTGCAATCAACCCAGAATGCTGCTGAACTATAAAAAGGGATCTGCCCCTTAACCATTGCCTGAGCATTGTTGCGTTACCTTAGTTTGTCTTGCAAATGGTCTCCTAGTGTTTTCAAGTTCCCAGTGTTACCCGTTCCTGCTGCCTGTACCCTGTATCCTGTGCTACCGTGCCTCTGTGCCGTCTAGAGCTGAAATCGAGCTGTGTCTTCCGCTGCATCTACTGTGTTACACCCACCGGGTGTCTGCCTGCTGCTGGAGCCTCATCTTAAGCCTGAATCCCCGCTACTGTCCACATTGCCACATGTACACTTTCTGGACTATAGACATTGTATTGTACCTGACTGGCAAGCTGCCTTTCTACTATGCGGTACGGCCCAGTGGGTCCACACCCTGCATCGTGACAGTACGCTCAGGTCATGGACCCTGCTGGTCAATTCAAAGGTCTGTCACCCTCCCAAGTCATTCAGGCGGACCTGCAGGATCTGAGAGCACGACAGGATCAACTTCTTGTAGCAGTAGATTCCATGGCACAGCAGCTTGGGGCGCTAGCTGCTTCCTTCTCTGCTCCTGTTCAAGCTCCTGCGATTGACCCTCCTGCTACACCTCCTGGCAGCTCTGGTTCGGATCCTCGGTTCTCGCTGTCACTGCCACCTCATTTCCATGGGGATTTCTTAACCAGTGTCATATCCACCTCACCCTGCACGCCAGTGCATTTCCTTCAGATGGAGCCAGTATTGCCTTCATTATCTTCTTACTTGCTGGAAAGGCCCAGGCGTGGGCGAACCCAATCTGGGAACGACAGGGACCCAAGACCCAAGACTTCCAGGGGTTTGTGCGGTTATTGAGGAGCCTGGACGAGTCTCGTTGGCAGCCACTGCTATGCTAAACCTTCATCAGAGGGACGCCTCCGTGGGCGAGTACACCATCCGGTTCCGGACCCTGGCAGGAGAACTGTCCTGGAACAATGAGGCGTTGGTAGCTTCCTTCTGGCATGGCCTATCACCCGAGATCAAGGACGAATTTGCTGCTCGGGATCTACCATATACCTTGGACAACCTGATTCTACTTGCTACTCGAGTGGACATAAGGCTCAATGAAATATCTCAAGAAGTTCGATGAGAGACGGCTTCCTAGACTGGCGCCCAACTTCCAACAACCCCTCTTGCTTTCTTCAACTGCTCCACCCGAGGTCCCTATGCAGCTGTACCGGCTTAAACTGTCAGTCCAGGAGAAATAGCGCAGGCGCAGCTCTGGACTCTGCCTATATTGCGGCCTCACTAGCTATGTTGTGCGCCTAGGATTGGTTGGGAGACAATCCTGGGTTTACAGCATTTAATAGATAACTCTCCTCAAAACTGTTAATTCCTGTGACAATCGTCGCAGGTGAGGGGCCCCATCTGGTCTCTGCCTACCTGGACTCTGGCTCTGCAGCCAATTTCATTTGCCAATTTGCCAAGACCTTGTGGACCTGCTTCATTTGCCCACTGATCTGCTGGAAAGGCCGTTGACCGTTGCCCCGGTAGAAGGACTGCCGCTGCCTGATCCAATTTTGTCCGTGACCAAGCCACTGAGGCTTCAAGTGGGAGCCCTTCACTCCAAGCTCATCTCCCTGTTTGTCCAGCCCAAGGCCGTCAACCCCGTGCTGCTGGGTTTGCCTTGGCTCTGTCTACACGCCCCAGTCCTGGATTGGAATCCCGGAGAGGTTCTCGAGTGGGGTCCCAAGGGCCTCAACTGCTGTCTGAGGCATATCCATACGCTTCAGCCTCCTCCGCATCAGTCATTGGCAGGGTTGCCTCCTTGTTACTCTCAGTTCGCAGATGTCTTCGACAAGAAGGAAGAAGAGGCATTGCCTCCACATCGTGCGTATGATTGTCCTATCGACTTGATTCCCGATTCGTCCCCTCCTTGCGGTAGAGTAAACCCTCTCTCCTTACCGGAGACCCAGTCTATGTTGAACTACATTAAGGAGAATCTTGAGAGGGGCTTCATAGGTAAATCCTCATCCCCGGCAGGAGCCGGTTTTTCTTTGTCAAGAAAAAAGTTGGATCTCTCCGACCCTGCATTGACTACCAGGGTCTCAACCAGATCACGGTAAAGAACAGATACCCATTGCCTTTGATCTCTGAACTGTTTGATCGCATACGGGGGGCAATTTTTTTTTCTAAACTGGACCTGCGGGGGGCCTACAATCTAATCCGGATTCATCAGGGTGACGAGTGGAAGACTGCATTTAATACACGTGATGGGCACTACGAATACCTGGTTATGCCGTTTGGTCTATGTAACGCCCCCCGCGAAGTTTCAGAAATTGTCAATTACTTTTTTCGTGATCTCCTATATGTCTGTGTTGTGCTGTATCTCGATGACATTTATATTTTTTCCCCAGATCCAGTAACTCATCAGAGACATGTCCGCCAGCTTTTGCTTCGTTTAAGGGAGAATCATCTTTATGCCAATCTGGAGAAGTGTGTGTTTGAAAGAAAGTCTCTACCCTTCCTGGGATATATCATCTCCGATCAGGGCCTCAAGATGGACCCTGAGAAGGTAACGGCTGTCCTGGAATGGCCACGCCCTCAAGGCTTAAGGGCCATACAACGCTTCCTGGGATTCGCCAACTTCTACTGGTTGTTCATTCCCAAATTCTCTTCTTTGACAGCTCCCATCTCTACTTTCACCAAAAAGGGAAAGAATGCCAAGGAGTGCACTCCAGAAGCAGAAGCAGCGTTCAAAACCTTAAAAAAGGCCTTCACCTCAGCCTCTATCCTTCATCATCCTGATGTATCCCTACAGTTTTTGTTAGAGGTGGACGCCTCCTCTTTTGGTGCTGGCGCACTTTTGTTCCAGAGAGGTTCGAAAGGCAAGACTGTGATATGTGGCTACTACTCCAAGCTCTTTTCTCCCGCAGAGTGCAACTACTTGATTAGGGATCGGGAGTTACTGGCCATCAAACTGAATCTGCAAGAATGGAGACACCTACTATTTAGGCGCAGCTCATCCAATCCTGGTCTTCACGGACCACAAGAACCTGAACTATCTCCAGACCTGCTCAACGGCTGAATCCTCGTCAAGCCAGGTGGTCGCTGTTCCAGTTTGAGCTCCACTACCGACCTGCCGACAAGAATGTGTAGGCCGATGCCTTGTCTAGGTCATTTGAGACAGAGGACACTGTGGACTCCCCACAGAATATTATTGACCCTTCTTGCATCTTCTCTGTCAACCATCTGCTAGTTAGAGATATTCCTTCGGGAAGGACTTTTGTACGTCTGGCAGACAGAGGAAGAATCCTTCGCTGGGGTCACAGTTCCAAGCTGGCAGGTCATGCGGGTGCCTGTAAGACCTGAGACCTAATTGCCCATCAGTTCTGGTGCCCCACGCTGCCCAAAGACGTCACAGAGTTGGTCTCCTCCTGTACGGTATGCGCAGCAAATAAAGTTGCCCACTCCAGGCCAGCTGGTCTGCTCCAATCACTGGCTGTGCCTGATGCCCCCTGGCAACATGTTGCAATGGACTTTGTCACAGATCTGCCTCTCTCTGCGGGATGCAGTGTGGTGTGGGTGGTGGTGGATCGATTTTCTAAAATAGCTCATTTTGTTCCTCTGGCTGATCTCTTGGTTCAACACATCTTCCGTCTACACGGCTTGCCTTTGGATCGGATCGAGGGGTCCAGTTCACCTCGAAGTTCTGGAGAGCACTCTGTGGTCTCCTCGGTGTAAAGTTTGATTTCTCTTAGGCCTATCATCCTCAGTCCAATGGTCAAGTCAAAAGGGTTAACCTACAGTTCTCCTATAATAACCATACTAGTGAGTCCACCACCTCCAGTCCATTCTTCATTGTCTACAGCTAGAGATGAGCGAACCGGGACAACCGAACCCGGTTTCGGTCCGAACTTCCGGTAAAGTTCGGTTCGCAGCGAATCCGAACTTCACCGGGTTCGGCCGAACCCGTTTTGACCGAACCCGGTCAAAAACATTATACAAATCGGCAGCCACTTATCTCTATCAATCACTGATAGAGAAAAGAGGCTGCTGATTAAAAATAAAATAAAAAGCATTTCATACGTACCCGGTCGTTGTCTTGTTGACGAGTCCCTCTTCTTCCTCCAGTCCGACCTTTTCTGACGCGGCAGCCTGTGATTGGCTGCAGAGGCCTCTGCAGCCTGTGATTGGCTGCAGAGGCCGCGGCAGCCTGTGATTGGCTGCAGCGCTCACAAGGCTGCATCGTCATCAAGGAATGTCGGGCCGGATGTCGAGAGGGACGCGTCACCAAGGCAACGGCCAGGAGACCGGACTGGAGGAAGCAGAAAGTTCTCGGTAAGTATGAACGTCTTTTTTTTTACAGGTACTGTGATCGGTAGTCACTGTCCATGGTACTGAAACAGTTACTGCCGATCAGTTAACTCTTTCAGCACCCTGAACAGTGACTATTTAGTGTATGTGCACACACACTAATTACGTCCGTAAATGACGGACGTATTTCGGCCGCAAGTACCGGACCGAACACAGTGCAGGGAGCCGGGCTCCTAGCATCATACTTATGTACGATGCTAGGAGTCCCTGCCTCTCTGCAGGACAACTGTCCCGTACTGTAATCATGTTTTCAGTACAGGACAGTAGTTCCACGGAGAGGCAGGGACTCCTAGCATCGTACATAAGTATGATGCTAGGAGCCCGGCTCCCTGCAGGGTGTTCGGTCCGGTACTTGCGGCCGAAATACGTCCGTCAATTACGGACGTAATTAGTGTGTGTGCACATACCCTTACTGACGTCGCCTAGCAACGCTGCCGTAATGACGGGTGCACACATGTAGCCACCCGTCATTACGGGGCCTCATGCACACGACCATAAAAACACCCGTTATCACGGGTCGTAATTACGACCCGAAATAGCGGGCCCATAGACTTCTGTTAGCCACGGGTACCTTCCCGTTTTCTCACGGGAAGGTGCCCGTGCCGTTAAAAAGATAGAACATGTTCTATTTTTTTATTTTACGGGCCGTGCTCGTAATTACGACTCGTAAGTACGAGCACGGCCGGCCGGCCACGGGCAGCCGGCCGCTTTTGCGAACCGTGCTGTCATTATAATTATAGCAGCACGGCCCGTAAAATAGAAAAATAGAACATGTTCTATTTTTTTAACGGCACGGGCACCTTCCCGTGAGAATACGGAAAGGTACCCGTGGGTAACAGAAGTCTATGAGCCCGTTATTGCGGGTCGTAATTACGACCCGCAATAACGGGTGTTTTTACGGTCGTGTGCATGATGGGAGCACGGCTCGGAAAAACGAACGGCTGCCCGTGCTCATCTCCTGAAATAATCTGTGCTGCCTTAAACTCTGTGGACAGGTCAGGATCCTGTTTCTTTTAAATGCTGCTAGGGAACCCGCTCGATCCACTATATAAGGCTACGCTACAGTGCAGCATTTAAAAGAAACAGGATCCTGACCTGTCCACAGAGTTTAAGGCAGCACAGAGTATTTCAGGAGATGAGCGTGCAGATTCAGTGCTGTTGTGAACTCTGCTCTTACCATTACGTAGCTCTCAGTCTGTTATCTCTCCTCCACTCCTGTCCTCAAGAACACCTTCACATGATTGGCAAGTCACCACGTAATGGTAAGAGCAGAGTTCACAGCAGCACAGAGTATTTCAGGAGATGAGCGTGCGGATCTTGTGCGTGGTGGTGACTTGCCAATCATGTGAACGTGTTATAGAGGACAGGAGTGGAGGAGATGTAACAGACTGAGCTACGTAATGGTAAGAACAGAGTTCACAGCAGCACAGAGTATTTCAGGAGAGGAGCGTGCAGATTCAGTGCTGCTGTGAACTCTGCTCTTACCATTACGTAGCTCAGTCTGTTACCTCTCCTCCACTCCTGTCCTCAATAACACCTTCACGTGATTGGCAAGTCACCACCCCGCACAAGATCCGCACGCTCATCTCCTGAAATACTCTGTGCTGCTGTGAACTCTGCTCTTACCATTACGTGGTGACTTGCCAATCATGTGAAGGTGTTCTGGAGGACAGGAGTGGAGGAGAGGTAACAGACTGAGAGCTACGTAATGGTAAGAGCAGAGTTCGCAGCAGCACTGAATCTGCACGCTCATCTCCTGAAATACTCTGTGCTGCCTTAAACTCTATGGACAGGTCAGGATCCTGTTTCTTTTAAATGCTGCACTGTAGCGCAGCCGTATATAGTGGATCGAGCGGGTTCCCCAGCAGCATTTAAAAGAAACCGTGTTTGTGTATGTGTGTGTTTGTGTATATATGTGTGTTTGGGTATGTGACTTTGTCTGTTTTTGTTTTTATATGTGTGTGTGTGTATATATGGGTGTGTTTGTGTATATGTGTTTTGTGTATATGTTTGTGTATATATGGGTGTATTTGTGTATATGTTTGTGTGTAGATGTTTGTGTGTGTTTTTGTATGTGTATATGGGTGTGTGTTTGTGTGTATATATGGGTGTGTTTGTGTATATGTGTTTGTGTATATGTGTTCGTGTATGTGTGTATAACTGTGTGTGTGTGTGTTTGGATATGTGTGTTTTTGTTTGTATATGTGTGAGTTTGTGTATATGTGCGTGTTTGTCTGTTTATGTGTGTGTGTATATCTTGTTGTGTTTGTGTATATATGTGTGTGTCTGTGTATGGTTGTTTGTTTGTGTGTGCGTGTATATATGTGTGTAGGTGAGTAGAAGTATTGGTATTGTTCACATTGATAACTGTTTTTTTATGTTGTTGCAGATTTTGATGTACCGATTGGACTACATCTACGATTCGTTGGACTACTGCGTAGATCTGCGTTTTTTCAAATTTTAATAAAATGGTTAACGAGGGTTTTGTTGGGGATTTCTTATTTCAATAAAAAAGAATTGTCTTTGTGTTTTTTTTTTCAAACTTTATTAGTGCCTAGATAATGGCAGTTGGCTGATTGACAGCGTCCATTATTAAGGCGGTACTTAGTGTTAGCCGGTGCAGAGGCTAGCACTAACCACCCATTATTACCCCGGTACCCACCACCACCAGGGGTGCCGGGAAGAGCTTGGTACGATCCAGTACCCGACCATCTGTTGTGATGGTCGGGTACTGGGGCGGCCGTAGGCTGGTATTATGAGGCTGGGAAGGGCCAAAATCAGTGGACCTTCCCACCCTTGTAATGCTAGGCTGCTGCTGCTGTGTTGTATCGGGCTGGTTATAAAAATGGGGGGGACCCCCACGTCGTTTTTTTTTTGGAATTTAACAAATTTAGCAATAGACGGGTCCCCCACATTTTTAATAACCAGCCATATACAAGGCTGCAGCAGTCTGGCATTACATGGGTGGGAAGGGCCACTGGTTTTGTCCATTCCCAGGCTAATAACACTGTGTTGTATGTGGCTGGTTATGATAAATTGGGTGGAACCCCATGTCTTTTTTAAAAAAAAAATGTAAATAAATAAATAATTTAAAAAAATGACGTGGGGTCCCCCCCACTTTTATAACCAGCCAGATACAACACAGCAGCAGCAGCCTAGCATTACAAGGGTGGGAAGGTCCACTGTTTTTGGCCCTTCCCAGCCTCATAATACCAGCCTGCGGCCGCCCCAGGGCCCGACCATCACAACAGATGGTCGGGTACTGGATCGTACCTGGCTCTTCCCGGCACCCCTGGTGGTTTTGGGTACCGGGGTAATAATGGTGGTTAGTGTTAGCCTCTGCACCGGCTAACACTAAGCCTCGCATTAGTAATGGATGTTGTCACTCAGACAGCGGCCATTACTAAAGTGGTAATAATAAAATTTGAAAAGAAAAAGACAAAGATATAGATAAAATATTTTATTGAAATAAAGCACCCCCAACACAACCCTCATTAACCATTTTATTGTAGAAAAAAAACCGTCATCGAAGTAGTCCTCGAAACCGACGTAGTCCAAACACCAAACCTGTAAAAAAATAAAATAATGAAATAAAACATGTCGTAGGCTTAGATTCAGTTTAATGTGTGATACTGACTGTTATACCATGTATAGAAGCCTGCCGCAAAGTTGACTTAGATACAGGGCGCCAGCAGACAGTATCATACATGGCCATACATACATATATACAAATATACATACATATATACAAACATACATACATACAAGCATGCACATATATACATGCAAATATACATACATGCAAACATACACACATATATACATGCAAACTATCATACATACATGCATACATACACACATGAAAACATACATACATACAAACAAACATGCAAAGATACATACATACATATATACAAGCATGCACAAATATACATGCAAACATAAATACATGCAAACATAATTACATACATGCACATATATATAAACATACATGCAAACATACATGCAAAAATAAAAACATGCAAACATACATACATGCACATATATACATACATACATGACAACATACATACAAACATACATGACAACATACATACATGCAAACATACATACATGCAAACATACATACACACATGCAAACATATATACATGCAAATATACATACAAACATGCACATGTATACATACATGCCAACATACATGCAAACATACATGCACATATATACATACATACATGACAACATACATACATGCAAATATACATACATACACACATGCACATATATACATACATGCCAACATACATGCACATATATACATACATGACAACATACATGCACATATATACATACATGACAACATACATACATATATATATATACACACATGCAAATATACATACATTCATGCAAACATACATGCAAACATACATACATACATACAAATATACATACACACATGCACATATATACATACATGACAACATACATACATACATACATACATGACAACATACATGCAAAAATACATACATGCAAACATACATACATGCAAATATATACATGCAAATATACATACAAACATGCACATATATACATACATGCCAACATACATGCAAACATACATGCACAGATATACATACATACATACATGCCAACATACATACATGCCAAAAAATAATAATAATACGTTCATACTTACTTTCCTCCTGTCCGGCCTCCAGCGATGACGTTTCATTCATGTCGCCGCTGCAGCCTGTGATTGGCTGCAGAGGCGGTCACGTGGGATGAAGCGTCATCCTGACGTGCGTGACCGCCACTACAGCCTGTGATTGGCTGCATCGGCGAAAGGGATGAAACGTCATCGCTGGAGGCCGGACAGGAGGAAAGTAAGTACGAACGTATAATTTTTATTTTTTTATTACATTTAAATGGTATTTTCCGCGCGCCGAGCATGTACTGTGAAGGTTGCTGAAAGAGTTAGTGCAGCCCATTAACTCTATCAGCACCCTGGACAGTAGCATGCTCGGCGCACGTAAGTGACAGGTTCGGTCAGAACTAGTTCGGTCCGAACCGAACTTTTTTGTGAAATTCGGCGAACTAGCCGAACCGAACTTTTGATAAGTTCGCTCATCTCTATCTACAGCCAACATCCTCGAATAACTCTTCCTGTCTCTACTATGTCCCAGGTGCCTGCAGCTGACTCTACCTTCAGGGACTTTCTGCAGATATGGCAACAGACCTGATCTTCTATTCTGCTGGCAGTGGACCGCCTGAAGAGAAAGGCAGACACTAGAAGACGAGAACCTCCCCAGTTTCTTCCAGGTACAAAGGTATGGCTGTCTTCCAGGAATATCCTGCTGAGGGTTCCGTCTTGCAAATTTGCTCCCAGGGACCCTTCAAGATTCTGCTGCAATTAATCCTGTATCATATAAGTTTCGGCTGCCTCCTACCCTCAAGATCCTTAACTCCTTCCATGTCTCCCTGCTGAAGCCCGTGGTCCTGAACCGCTACTCCAGGACTCCTAGTTCTGCAGTGGCTCCTGGCGGTTCGTCAGGGAATTTCGAAGTGAGGGAGATCCTGGCCACCAAGAAAGTGAGAAGAAGGACGTTTAATTTGGTGGATTCGAGAGGATTTGGTCCAGAAGAGAGGTTTTGGGAGCCAGAGGAGAACATTGATGCCCCTGTTCTCTTGAAGAAGTTTCTCTCCCGCTCTGGCCCCAAGAGGAGGGGGCATAAGAGGAGGGGATACTGTAAGATCTTTGGTCACTGACCACGAACTCCTTTCATCCAGTCGACACCCTCGTTCTGACTTACCCTCTGACGGCCGCGTCAATGAACATGTGAGTTCTCGGCGACATCTCCCTCCTGAGAGACGGCAGCACTCACTTCCTGGTTAAGTGACTGTCTCCCGAAGGGCGCGCGCCCGTGCGTGCATGGCCTTAAAGGGCCAGTACGCATCCAGTTGCAGTGAATCTGCAATCAGCCCAGAATGCTGCTGGACTATAAAAAGGGCTCTGCCCTCTTGAACATTGCCTGAGCGTTGTTGTGTTACCTTAGTTTGTCTTGCAAATGGTCTCCTAGTGTTTTCAAGTTCCCAGTGTTACCTGTTCCTGCTGCCTGTACCCTGTATCCTGTGCTACCGTGCTTCTTTGACGTCTAGAGTTGACGTTGAGCTGTGTCTTCCGCTGCATCTACTGTGCTACACCCACCGGGTGTCTGCCTGCTGCCGGAGCCTCATATTACGCCTGAATCACCACTACTGTCTACATTGCCACATGTACCCTTTCTGGACTATAGACATTGTATTGTACCTGGTTGGCCAGCTGCCTTTCCACTACGTGGTATGGCCCAGTGGGTCCACACCCCGCATCGTGACAATAGTGCCACTCCCCTCCTTGTAGATAGTGGCACACAGCTCTCCCCCCTGAATAGTGCCACACAGCCCTCCCCCTGTATAGTGCCGCACAGCCCCCCAAGTAGATAGTGCCACACAACCCCCCACTTGTAGATAAAACCACACAGCCCCCTAGTGGAAAACACCACATAACCCCGCCCCCCTGTTTTAGATACTCAGCCCCCTAAAAAAAATGGTAATTACCTTGCCCTGTTCCTGCAATGGATTGAGCGCTCCACAACCTCTAGATGGGACCCTTGCGTATGACAGCGTGATGCAGTGACGTCATCACGCCGGCCTGTGCAGGGACTCCGTCCCAGCATCTTATAGGCTGCAGGCCTAAAATGGCCTGTAGCCTATAGTATTCAAATGTATCTGCGTCCTGAGGATGCAGATACAATTTAATGTGTCTGTCGCTAGCCCCCGGTTTATTTTTTATCTCGTTCACGTTTCATGCTAAATAACCTTTTAATCTTTCAGAACCAAGGTCATTTTGGCCCTTGAGGACCAGCCCCATTTTTTCAAATCTGACATGTGGCAATTTATGTGGTAATAACTCTGGAATGCTTATGCCTATCCAACCAATTCTGAAATTGTTTTCTCGTGACATATTGTACTTTATGTTAGTGGAAAAATGTCATCACTAAATTCATAGCTTATTTGTGAAAAACACCAAAATGTAAAGAAAATGTCCACAAATTTAAATGTTTCTAATTTTTAATGTATCTACTTGTAAAACAGATAGTAATACCACACAAAATTGTTGCTAATTAACATCCCCCATATGTCTACTTTATATTTGCATTGTTTTTTTAACATTATTTTATTTTTCTAGGACGTTACAAGGCTTAGAACTTTAGCAGCAATTTCTCACATATTCAAGAAAATTTCAAAAGGCTATTTTTCAAGGACCAGTTCAGTTCTGAAGTGGCTTTGAGGGCCTTATGTATCAGACAGACCCCATAAATCAACCCATTTTAAAACTGCACCCCTCAAAGTATTCAAAACAGCATTCAGAAAGTTTCTTAACCCCTTAGGCGTTTCACAGGAATTAAAGAGGCTCTGTCACCAGATTGTCAAATCCCTATCTCCTATTGCGTGTGATCGGCGCTGCAATGTAGATAACAGTAAAGTTGTTTTTTTTTTTTAAAACGTTCATTTTTGGCCAAGTTATGAGCTATTTTATATATATGCAAATGAGCTTTGAAATGGACAACTGGGCGTTTTTTTTCGTTATGTCCAACTGGGCGTGTATTGTGTTTTTAACTGGGCGTGTTTATGTGTATGACACTTACCAATCCGTGACCAGTCAGCGTCATACACTCATCTCCATTCATTTACAAGCAGCACAGCGTTCTTACTAGAACGATGTGCAGCCAGATACACAAGTGTCCTGATAATGAATACACATGAAATCCAGCCTGGACGTCATGTGTACTCAGAATCCTGACACTTCTGAATCTTTTCTGTGAGATTGCAGCAAGCCACTCGTAATCTCGTGAGATTACGAGGTAAACGAGATTTCATTTCTCTTGCTCGAAATCTCAGAGAAAAGAGTCAGAAGTGTCAGAATTCTCAATACACATGAAGTCCAGGCTGGATGGTCATGTGTATTCATTATCAGGACACTTGATTAACGTTAAACTAGTATCCTGATAATGAATACACATGACCATCCAGCCTGGACGTCATATGTATTGAGAATCCTGACACTTCTGACTCGCAATAGAAACAAAATATTGTTTACCTCGTAATCTCGCAAGATTACGAGTGGCTTGCTGCAATCTCAAAGAAAAGAGTCAGAAGTGTCAGGATTCTGAGTACACATGACGTCCAGGCTGGATTTCATGTGTATTCATTATCAGGACACTTGTGTATCTGGCTGCACATCGTTCTAGTAAGAACGCTGTGCTGCTTGTAAATGAATGTAGAGGAGTGTATGACGCTGACTGGTCACTGATTCGTCAGCGTTATACACGTAAACACGCCCAGTTAAAAACACAATACACGCCCAGTTGGACATAACGAAAAAAAAAACGCCCAGTTGTCCATTTCAAAGCTCATTTGCATATATATAAAATAGCTCATAACTTGGCCAAAAATGAACGTTTTAAAAAAACTAAAACTTTACTGTTATCTACATTGCAGCGCCGATCACATGCAATAGGAGATAGGGATTTGAGAATCTGGTGACAGAGCCTCTTTAAAGCAAAGTAGAGGTGTTATTTACAAATTTCATTTTTTTGGCCGAAATTCATTTGTAATAAAAAAAAATTCTGTAACGCAGAAGGTTTTTACCAGAGAAATGCAACTCAATATTTATTGCCTAGATTCTGCAGTTTTTAGAAATATCCCACATGTAGCTTTAGTGTGGTAATAGACTAAAGCACAGTCCTCAGAAGCAAAGGAGCACCTAGAGGATTTTGGGGTCTCCTTTTTTTAGAATATATTTTAGGCACCATGTCAGGTTTGAAGAGGTCTGGTGGTACCAAAACAGTGGAAACTCCCCAATAGTGGTTTTGGAAACTACACACCTCAAGGAATTTATCTAGGGGTATAGTTAGCATCTTGACCCGACAGTTCTTTTGCTATATTTATTGGAGTTAGTCTGTGAAAATGAGAATCTAATTTTTTTCTGTAAAAATATAAAACAATTTAATTTTTACAAGAAATAAAGAATGAAAAGCACCCCAAAACTTGTAAAGGTATTTCTCCCGATTACGGCAATACTCCATTATGTGGTATTAATTAGACGGGATGTCTCACAGGACAAATACGTATAAAGGTGGGAAAAACACTCAACCACCCATATGGAAAATTAGAGATAAGGACTCTAACAATATATGATAAACCAGAGAAAAAGAGTCCATATATATCAATGTATGAAAAAACTAAACATCTTTATTGAAAAAATAGAATAAAATACATTAAATGACAAAGACAGAGAATCTAAAAATAAATCCTTGTACGGATCACAAATGTATACATTGAGTCTATATATGTTTTTTAATACACTGATAGTATACACAGTTACTATAACTCAATGTAGCTCCAACATGGGGTGCATCAATAATAGGAGTAACTTCAAAGTATGAGTTGTGTGAAAAAAGACAATATGCCTAACACTAAAAAGGCCTATAGTGACTAAAAAGTAAGTAATTAGTGCCTGGAAAAATGGCAAAAAGCCAGATTTAAATCCAATGTATGCACTTACCCATGTATGGGAGGTTGAGTGTGACCCAGCGGTATAGGATAGCGCCCCGACGCGCGTTTCGCCCGTAGCTTTCTCAAGTAACTGTGTATACTATCAGTGTATTAAAAAACATATATAGACTCAATGTATACATTTGTGATCCGTACAAGGATTTATTTTTAGATTCTCTGTCTTTGTCATTTAATGTATTTTATTCTATTTTTTCAATAAAGATGTTTAGTTTTTTCATACATTGATATATATGGACTCTTTTTCTCTGGTTTATCCATTATGTGGTAATACACTGCTGTTTGGACCCACGACAGAGCTCAGAACAGAAGGAGCGCCATTTGGATTTTGGAGCGCAGATTTTGCTTGGTAATAGTTCTGTTTGGGGTTTTGCTGGTATTTCAGTTTATAATGTGGGGGCATATGTAAGCTGGGCAGAGTACATCAGGGCATAATAAGAGGGTATATTAATGGGGTAAATAAATAATAATTCATAGATATGTGGCCGGTGTCACTCTGATAAATAGTGCCCAATCTTATCCACTTTTGGAATGCTCTGAAGAATTTCTGGCGCAATATTCTGAGCGTCAGAACTTTTTTATTTTTTTCTCCACCGGAGCAATGCGAGGGCTTATTTGTTACGTTACAATCTGTAGTTTTCATTGGTACAATTTTAGGGTACATGTGATTTTTTGATCACTTTTTATTCGATTTTGTTTGGCAAGCAAAGTGACAAAAAAAACATGTATTTTGACAATGTCTTTTGTCCATTTTTTTTTTACAGTGTTCACCGTGCGCTATAAATGACAGTTTTACTTTATTCTGCGGGTCGGTACGATTATAGCGATACCATATGTATATAGTTTTTTTATGTTTTGTGGCGTTTGCGCAATAAAATCACTTTTCTATAAAATTATTTATTTTTTGTGTCACCATATTCCGAGAGCCATAATTGTTTTTTTTTTCCGTCAAAAAATCTGTGTAAGGGCTTGTTTTTTGCGGGACGGGTTGTAGTTTTTATTGGTATTATTTTGGGGTACATGCGACTTTTTGATCACTTTTTATTCTATATTTTTGAGGGGTGATGACCAAAAAATAGTGATTCTAGCGTTGTTTTTTAAAAATTTTTTGCAGTGTTCACCGTGCGGGAAAAAATAATATTATAGTTTTATAGTTTGGATCGTTACGAACGCGGTGGTACCAAATATGTGTACTTTTTTAACGGTTTCATTTTTTTCCTATAATACAAGATTTATGATAGGAAGTAAGCATTTTTTGTTTTTGTAACTTATAACTTATTTTTACACTTTTATAAAACATTTTATTACTTTTTTTTTTTACTTTTTTACTTAAAGCACCTGCAATCGGTCCCCAGGAAAGTTTGTTGTAGCAACAAACTTTCCAGTTTGTTGCTACAACAAACTTTCCCGACAATCACATGATCGGGACCTGAACCAATCAGGTCACGATCATGTCTCCGGGACCAGCGGCAGTGGTTGACAGCGCGATCCGGGTGTCACCGCTACTCTGAAACACCCGGATCATGCTTTTAACACCCACTGTGAATTCACGTCGGCGCTGCATGGAGCCAAGCTTGCGCCGACGTGAATTTACTGTGGGCGGTCAGGAAGCAGTTAGTAACGGTGACCATATTCTCTGTAGCTGAACCAATCGGTTCGGCTATCAGAGAACAGGTTGTTGGGGAGCCGGGGACACTGACACCGCCGGCGTCAGAGCGCTCTCCCCAGCGCTATGCCGGCAAAAGCAGAGGTCTGCAGATTCACGTGCTCGCTGCACGGGGTATATGCATATAGGACGTGAATCTACAGATTGTCGGCGTGAAGGGGTTAAATTAATTTTTCAGGTTATTACGGTTGTGTATATACCTAATATTTGTAGGTTTTTTGTTTTTATGTAATGTACTGGCAATAAAATATATTTCATGCAAAAAGATTACTTTTTTGGGACCTATTGCATTTTTTTTTTTGTTACATTTTGTTTTTAATCCCATTAACCCCTATCCGCACCAGGACGTAACTGTCCGTCCTCGCGGGAGGTTACTTCCCGCACGAGGACGTACAGTTACTGAGTTAATCCCGGTGCACACTGTCGGCGACAGTGTGCACCGGGAACCGGGAGGTCAGCTGTCGCCGACAGCTGACACTCCCCTCTTGCCGGCCAGCGGTCCTTTGCCGCTGATTTCGGCGCATTAACCCCTTAAATTCGGCGATCGGGTGCAATCGCCGAATTTTAGGGGTTTCTAACATATCGGCAGACCCCCATCCGAAATCGCGGGGTCTGCCGATAGTTAGTACGGCAAACGGAAGCCAAACAATGGCTTTCGGGTCTGCCATGGACGGAAGCCCATCAGAACCAACCTTCGGCTGGTCCTGATAGGCTTCCTGTCAGAGTGACAGGAAGTCACTTTGTCGTTCCCGATGCACACTGTCGGCGACAGTGTCCATCGGGAACTTGGAGATCAGCTGTCCCCGACAGCTGACACTCTCCAGTGTTGCCGATCAGCGGCTCATCGCCGCTGATTTCGGCAATTAACCCGTTACATGCGGGGCTCGATTGCGATCTCCGCATGTAGCGGGTTTGTAGCGCATCAGCAGCCCCCATGCAATCGTGGGGGCTTCTGATGCTTGTGATGGCACCCGGGGGCCAGACAACGGCCCCCAGGTCTGCCATGTATGTCAGCCTATGAGGGTCAGCCTCTGCTGATCCTCGTAGACCAACTGTCAGAGTGACTGTGACGTCACACTGACAGTTGGAATACATTACACTACCTAAGTAGTGTAATGTATTCTAGCAGCGATCAGAGCTGGAGGTCCAAAAAAGAAAGTGTAAAAAGTAAAAGAAAAGTTAATAAACAAAAATATAAAGTGTAAAAAGTAAAAAAAAGTTAATAAAAATGTTTTATAAAAGTGTAAAAATAAAAGGTTTTGTTTTCCTGTAATAAGTCATTTATTATAGGGAAAAAATGAAAACTTTAAAAAAAAGTACACATATTTGGTATTTCCGCATTCGTAACGACCCAATCTATGAAACTATAATGTTAATTTTTCCGCACGGTGAACGCAGCAAACAAAATAAACGGAAAACTGTCAGCATCGCTATTTTTTGGTCACCACCCCTCCCAAGATATAGAATAAAAAGTGATCAAAAAGTCGCATTTACCCCAAAATGGTACCAATAAAAACTACAACCCGTCCCGCAAAAAAACAAGACCTCCCACAGCTTTTTTGACGAAAAAATAAAAAAGTTACGGCTCAGAATAGCGTGTCCCAGAAAATAAATTATTTTATAGAAACTTAATTTTATTGTGCAAACGCTGCAAAACTTAAAAAAAACTATACAAATATGGTATCGGCATAATCGTACCGACCGGCAGAATAAATTAAAACGTAATTTATTGCGCACGGTGAACGCTGTAATAAATAAAGAATTTAAAGCGCCAAAATCGCTGTTTTTTGGTCACCTTAGCTCTAAAAAAGATCCTGAGGGGCCAAAATGCTCACTTTACCCCTAGAAAAATTCCTTGAGGGGTGTAGATTCCAAAATGGGGTCACTTTTGGGGGGTTTCCACTGTTTTGGTCCCTCCGGGGCGTTGCAAACCCGACATGGCACTGAAAACCAATCCAGTAAAATCTGCGCTCCAAAATCCAAAAGGCGCTCCCTCCCTTCTGAGCCTTGCTGTGGGTCCAAACATCAGTTTACGACCACATATGGGGTATTGCCGTAATCGGGAGAAATTGCTTTACACATTTTGGGGTGCTTTTTCTCCTTTATTCCTTGTAAAAATGAAAAAAATCTATGTTTCCACAGAAAAATAGGTGATTTTCATCTTCACAGACTAATTCCACTAAATTCTGCAAAAAAACTGTGCGGTCAAAATGCTAACTATACCACTAGAAAAATGCCTTGAGGGGTGTAGTTTCCAAAATGGGGTCACTTTGGGGGGGTTTCGACTGTTTAGGTACCACAAGACCTCCTCAAACCTGACATGGTGCCTAAAATATATTCCTAAAAAAAGGAGGCCCCAAAATCCACTAGCTGCTCCTTTGCTTCTGAGGCCTGTGTTTCAGTCCATTAGGACACTAGGGCCACATGTTGGATATTTCTAAAATCTGCAGAATCTGGGCAATAAATATTGAGTTGCGTTTCCCTGGTAAAACCTTCTGTGTTACAGATTTTTTTTTATTACAAATGAATTTCGGCAAAAAAAATGAAATTTGTCAATTTCACCTCTACTTTGCCTTAATTCCTGTGAAACGCCTAAAGGGTTAAAATATTTTCTGAATGTGGTTTTGAATACCTTGAGGGGTACAGTTTTCAAAATGGGGTGATTTATGGGGACTTTCTAATATATAAGGCCCTCAAAGCAACTTCAGAACTGAACTGGTCCCTGAAAAAATAGCCTTTTGAAATTTTATTGAAAATATGAGAAATTGCTGCTAAAGTTCTAAGCCTCGTAACGTCCTAGAAAAATAAAAGTATGTGAAAAAAAATGATGCAAACATAAAGTAGACATATGGGGGATGTTAACGAGTAACTATTTTGTGTGGTATTACTATCTGTTTCACAAGCAAATACATTTAAATTTAGAAAAATGCTCATTTTTGCAAATTTTTGCTAAAATTTGAAGTTTTTCACAAATAAATATTGAATTTATCGACCAAATTTTTTCACTAACCTAAAGTACAATATGTCACGAGAAAACAATCTCAGAATCGCTTGTATAGGTAAAAGCGTTCCGGAGTTATTACCACATAAATTGACACATGTCAGATTTGAAAAAATCATCTTTGTCCATAAGGCCAAAACAGGCTGTGTCCTAAAGGGGTTAAGGGCTGACTTTATTTACAACTTTATTTTTTACTTATAATGTATTAGCATACTCCTGTATGCTAATACATTACACTATGTCACTATGACACATGCTTCTGTTAGGTCAGCACATACTGTGCCCTAACAGCAGGCAAACTGCACAGACAGCACTGGGGTCCTTTCTAGGTCCCCAGAGCTAACTGCAGAGAGATTCCCCGGTTTTCGATGGCATCACCGGGTTTCCAGTGATGCGATCAAAGAGGGAAGTACCCTTTGATCATGCTGCAGTCACGCACTGCGGCGATCAAAGGATTAATCAACTGGGGTCAGAAGGTTTTCCGATGCCAGCTGTGTTCAAGAGGCTGCTCTAAGTTCAGGAGCTGTAAGTTACAGTTCCTGCTTAGAGGACAAACGCTCACAAGAGCGCTCATCAGCCTCTTCTACAGCAACGCCAAAAGACGTCACTGTAGATGAAGCACCTGCACCGCCTGCCGTCAAAAGATGGTGGGTGGTCGTTAAGGAGATTAAAGACAGGCTAAGCTGCCTAAAACAACAACTTTTAAAAATACCCATATCCTATACTTCATTGAACATCTGCATGGAGTTTGTATGTTCTCTATGTATTTGTGTGGGTTTCTTCTGGGTACACCGGTTTCCCCCAAAAAACACACAGATAGGAAATTTAGATTGTGAACCCCAATGAAGACAACCTCTGTATAGCACTGTAGTATATGTTGTTGTAATATAAATAACCAAAATAAAAAAGTTGTAATGTTAAAGTGAAAATTAAAATTCAGCCTGATATCTCCCCCACCTCCAAAGATTGACAGTACCTTGATGTTTTCAACTTCAGGACTTGAAAAGCCAAGCAGTGTTGTCATAAGTGATCTTAGAAATAACTCTCTCTGCTCATTAGCTTTGGCACATAGCAGGGAATTTATGAAGCCCTCTAGGCCAGTTTTCTGGCAAAGAAAATTTGCAATTTGCTCAAAAACATGCTTCTTGCGAAAAAAATAATAATAAATAACGACTATTCTATTTATATGCCGAATCTGCCACTTAAAAAATGGATGGGGTTTAGCTAAAGGGGCAGAATACCGCAGCCCGAAAAATTAACTGTAATTCATGCCAGAAAACTGGCGTATATTATAGCGCAAGTCTACACTAGCTCATAACTGCCATAGATTTGAATTTCTGGTGCACAGATGGCTAGAAAAGAGCCTAAGTTATTAAGAGGCATGTGTTCAAAAAATAGACGTATCTTTTTCTAACTTTAAAACGCCAGTCTTAATAAATTCCCCTTCGTAGTGTCATGCTACATAATGTAGAATAAAATGTTTGCCACATTATAAAAATATGCCTAAGCAAGTTCCATTTCATAGTATACATCTTCTTTGTATCTGAATAGGTAGAAAATATGTCAAAATGTATACAATCATGAAACAAATTGACATAATTTTGTTTTGTCTTTCCCATTTGGATCAATAGGTCAACTAGCTGTGCTACTATTGAATGCAAAATCAAACATAAATAATTAAAAATGACCTCCATCCCTACTTATATCCCTGTGGTATTTTTATTTATTTTTTTTATATAGGGGACCTTGACAGGATATATTGGGGTTAAATTCTAATTGTTCAGTGTTTTGAAAAATGGCCACTTGATGGCAGCAGAACACAAGACGATGCATTGCAGGGAAAGAACCATATGATTTACAGATCTCTACACATAGAACAGAATATAACATAAAATGATTTTTGTTCTGTTTCTATATCTTTCAGCATGAATGAACATGGGATAGTAGCAAAATCAGTTTCCTCTTCCCAAAGGGCTATTTAGAAGGAATTACTCGATGACAACCTGATGCTTAAAAGCCTTGTACTGTAGAGATAACAGTCACCTGTACATCCCCGTGAGATTTAAAAACTATTGTGTCCTGTTGACAGACTTGACTTTACTTCCCTGTGGATAATGTATCTGAGCTTTCATGTTAGCAGCTAATGACTGAGAGCTGCTCTACTTACAAAGCAAAAGTGAGATGTTCTCAATCAACTTTCTTTGTTTCCTTTTAATATAATGTCAAAGATGGTGTAATATATACATAGTCATTTGTAGTATTATTTATAGAATATATCTCAAAAAAGCAAATCCTAGCTCTGTTCACGTGTAAGGTAAGCGCTGCCTTCTGCAAATTCACTTTACTCTTTACTACACTATATTATTTCCGAGACATTTTTTTTATTCCATTGTCGCTGTCACTTTTAAAAAGTTCTCTAAGTAGGTCAACCTGGCGCTGCCACTGGACATCTTATCCAATATGCACATAGGTACAAATCAAAGAGTGTTTTTCAGCCCATTAAAGTCAGAATTGCAGATAAGGTTATGTTTACATTGCCTTTGCTGGCTTTTTCTGCATTCCCTTCAGATTTAACTGCAAGATTTATGCAGCCTGCAGTCATATCCCTGCTGTCAAAATGATGGTCACCATGACGGTACTCTGACAGACCCTAATTATAAGCTAAAGAGCTCCGTCGGGCACTGTTAGGATCTGCTGTACAATGAAATCGGCACATCATTGTGGCTTACGTTTTCAATGGAAGCCACGACACATATGTGAACAGAGACTAAACGTTAAACCACTATATGTTTCTTCATTATATAAATTCCATAGTAGCAAAATTTAGCAAGTTAGAGAACTAAAACTAGCCTACTATCATTTTGCATTTGTTGTCGTTTTGTCAAGACCTGGACTTTCCTATCCTTGATAAAGCATCATGGGACGCAAAATTGCTGTAGGCCGAGTAAAGTTCTCTTGCTTGCTGTGTTCTGCTCGTATGGAATTTAAATAATAACGTTTTTTATATCTTCCTTTGTTTTGATCAAGAAGTGACAACTGGACCCGTTGCCAGTTGACACTCACCTTTTCAGTAACAGACAGTCACTATATTATTAGCTACATATGCTAAACATGTGCCTTCAGTTGCTGTGAAGCTACTGAAAAAGTGATGACCAGTATTCTAGCAGATACTTTTGCAAACAAATAGAAACCACAAGGAGGTTATTTATTTGAAAGTTATGTAATATTCACAAAGAATTATGAGAATAAAAAATATATATTTTTTGTAGTTAAAAAACAAAATTTTGTGACCTACAAAAATAAATTGTATGTTCTTATAATTAATGTGAAATTTTTTAATTTACAAAATTTAGCTAATGACTCTGTTAACAGATATAGTTAGGATTCATAAGGTAAACAAAATAGATACCGTAGTAAACTTTAGAAAATATTATGGGGTAGATTTACTATTGTTGTGGTGTCAGTTAATGGCCTAAGGGTCTTCTGACACGGCCCGATGTGGGACATGAAAATATGCGCCGATCAATGAGACAGCTCCTTTCGCATGTTCGTTACGCTGATCGCTCGTCCCCATACATTTCTATCATGTCGGCAGCACATCTCCCTGTTTACCAGGGAGATGTGCTGTCAACAGCAATAATATTTTCTGCTGCATAAACAATACAATCAGCCAATGAACGAGCGTTCTGTGAACGTTTGTTTGCCCGATAAATAGCCCATGTAAAAGAGCCCTAAATAGTGCCTTTTTTTGGCACTAATCAATTTAGGAAATTTGTTATTGATTTTCACAAAAAAACAACAACTAATGTTTGCCTCTTACTAGACATTATTCAAAAGTTTCTAGAAAAGGCTCTAGAAAAGGGGGCATAGCTTAGAAGAAATGAGGTGTGGCTTAAAACGTACCGATTTGCGCCAAAATTTTGGAACAAAAAACTGGTGTAAAGTTAGCCAACCAAAAATGTTTAACATGTCTAGCAAGATGTGCCAAATTTATTACACAGTGTGCACTACTTTGATAACTTTGGCTCATCTTTTGATAGCCTGGTCTAAGTTTACACTGACTATGATTTAGACAGAATTAGAAAATCTGCTGTAAATCTGCCCCTATGTTTCGAAAAAATAAAGTATTAATTTATGTATAATAAAATAAATAGATTATATGTATTAACCTCTAATTAACAAAATAGTATTCAGTGGCACAAATATTTTTTTATTTCGCAAAATGTAATGAACAACTCAACCAATCAAATAAACTCTAGACTCAAAATTCAGTAAGCAGGCATTGGGAGTTGGTAGCCATACCCCTTTGATTTTATCTGTGTGTTCAGCTTTTGGAGAAGGCATGGATATAAATAATATGCAACTTCTGGCTAATAGTGTGTTAAATCTGTCAAATATTATAGAAAGCTTGTGAGAGTACTCAGCACAGAAATTGAATATTCCATCTTCAGGAAGGATAAGAAATATTTTTGTTAGAGTCACGCCACATGCTTGCATTATGTTCAAGGGTGCTGTTCAAGATTAGAAAAAAAAGCTACCTTAAAACAGGAAGTAACAAGATGCATATCCTATGGTAAGAAATTAGCTAAGCAGCAACACTCAATGTCAAGCAGCAGCTGCAAAAACAAATACTGTTTTAGGGTGTATAAAAAGAGAGATAAAAACCCATGACTCAAATGTAGTATGCCCTCTGCTGGTAGCTTCAGACCTGATGATTCCAGTACCATCCACGTCGGGATGCCATGACCACTTCTGGAGGACTATTTAAAAGGACACTAACTTTTCAAACAACTCATGCTAATCTAATAGTATTCCTCATATAGATAAACGTTCTAATTTACTTACTGCTAAAATTTAGTTGTTTTATCCATGAAAATTCTGTGTGAAGTTACTGCCACTAGGTGTCTCCCTTCCTGTAATCTGCTATCCTCCCCCTGTTGTCAAGCTACATCCCTCACTAGTTACAGAGCAGAGGAGATGGATTGCCAGAAGTGGGAGGGTGTCTCCTCACAGCCTGCTCATAGAAAAGGGAGGGGGGGCAGGAGGAGGGAGAGAAGACTCAGACACGCTGCCTATAGAAGTCTATGGAGAGTAGAGGGGGAGAAGGCAGCAGAGAGAGAGAAAGACACAGACACACTGCCAACTCCAATCGTTAAAGTGTTACTGGTTGAACAGTGCCAACCTTTTCCTTCTTCCTACTTATACTATAAATAGTTGTACAAAACAATGTCTCCACCAATGGTAGTAAAATCCCTCCCTTTATTAATCAGTTACAAGGTGCATATTTAACCATTCGTTATACCACAAGTACCTTCTTAAACAAGTAAAATAAAATATAGCGCCAATGTGCATTGAAATAGAAACATGCTGGACTCAGATGTTTAAGCCTGTATTGCACCGCAGGTCAAATTATGCACATTTTCTCTGATGTAAACTACAGCGGAGATCTATGCCAACTCCTGACTGGCGTAGATTTCATTCAGTGGCTCACAGACAGTTGAAGATGAGACAAATTTATTAAGAGGCCTGTGCTTCTTAATAAATTTGTCGCATTTTACTCCAGACTGGTACAGTCTTAATAAATCTGACCCTTAGTATGTACTAAAACAGACATAGCAGGAGAGCTGACAGGTCCTCTTGAACACCGTCTTAACATTATTGTACACTAAAGAACTTTCATAAATTTCTTCTGGTAGATCTTCTTTAAGCGTCAATTCTACCTTTATAGTATTTTATGCATGGATTAAATCTGTACCCATGTATAAATACACCAATAAATCACACTATAGAGAATACTCACTTAAAAGAACTAATTTAATTTTGCAGGCACTACACACATTTTTTTAATATAAACTGAGCAATTTTCCCATGGCAGATTGTTCCAATCATAGAAAAAACAACATTTAAAATTATGGGTTGATTGCTATTAAACAATACATCAGTAATGACTAGAGCTAGAGAATAAACAATTATTTTAGGTTCGTACAATACACTGGTTTTTATTACACTAGATACAATATGTCGCAATTAATAAAATAGCGTAAGTGTAGTGGATGAATTGTTGCTCATCATGTTCCTTTATTATGATTTTTCTGGGACACCTACATAGAACATTGTACTATTTTTTATCAATAGAAAGAAGAGTGATTAAAACAACATATTCATTTAAGTCATATGCCGCTCCTTTATGCAGGAAAAGCAGCATACATTCCTTGACTAAAACTATAATAGGTGTCTCATATATCTATTCTGTAAGACATATTATTTAATTCTAAGAGTAAAAAAAAAAAAACATGGCGCTCCATAGTGTAGACCTTCCAATTACAAATAAATAAAGTAATAGTATGGGCAAATGGTAATAATATGCTCACCTTAAGGCATTGTGGTTGTAGCGTCCATAGCCACGGGCCGTCGGGTTTACTCACCCCCCGACGTCTGCAGCCATGGATCCGTGAGCGCTGGTCCCCATCTCCTTCCTAGGAGACGCCAGCGCTCACTTCCGCTCCGGTCTGCTGTGTCCGGTAGGGTGCGCGCGCACGCTCGTGCCCGGCCTTAAAGGGCCAGCACGTGCACAAGAGGAAATCATCATCATCAACTGCCCATGATTTCCTGGTCTATAAGAAGGCCCCAGCCCTTCTGATCCTTGCCTGAGCGTTGTTAGTGTATCCCAAGTGTGTCTTGCAAATGGTCCCTTAGTGTTTCCCGCTCCAGTTGTTACCCGTTCCCTATTACCTGTTCCTGTATCCGATGCTGTGTTCTTGCTCCTGTGCCTACTAGTTGGAGTCGTGTCTACTGCACCTGCTGTTATCTTGCCACGTCATGTGTCATCTGCCACATTCTGTGTCATCTGCCATGTCCTGAGGGATTCGCCACGTCTGGCGCAACCTGCGGCACCTACTGTCATCCGCCACGTTTAGCGTTACTTGCTGCACCCACCTTCATCCGCGCCAGAGCTGCGGCCATTGTCTGGACTATCTAGGTACCCTTGTGCGGGACTTTGTATTCTGGGGTTCCTGTTGTTTGGCCAGCGGCCTCCCTGCTACTTCGGGGCGGCCTAGTGGGTCCACATACCCACAAACCGTGACAGTGGTATAACAGAAAATAAGATTAAATCTTCTCAAATTCACAGAAAAAGGCCATACTTACTGATACAAGGGCAGGTTAAAAATAAATGCCCAGCAGGATGCAGACAAGCCACAATGTTTTGTGGGGGAGGTAGCACGGGTGCAAAATACTGAAGAACAGCCACTCTAAGATCTCCCATTTAGTTAGGTGGCTGCTTAGTATTATAATTGCACACAGATTAGACTTCTATTAGGTGCCATTCACACGGTTACAAGTAGTGTACTATGCTGGCATACACCCTATTGTTATGGCCATACTATTAGCTCAGACAGGCTATCCAAGACCTTCTCAGTACAGTCCACAAAGTACTGATGCCCCATTCTCCACCAACATCACATGTCAAAAATGAGGTTTTAGTTGATGATTTAGGCCAAAATACGCAAGCTCGCAACCTGCGCCAAACAACCTGAGGGGGTGGCTGCTTAGCCTTACTTTTCTGTAATTTTTAGTAGATTTCATCCAATTTTCTGTGATTTGTTTGTAATTTTATTGAAAGGACTTGCAAGATTTTGCAGATCGTGAGCCTGCGTATTTTGGCCAAAATGTAAACAAATGCCTCATGTTTATTATTTTGAAGGATGCATTTTGGCCTTGTGGGATAGGGGGTGTCATTCATGTGTGTGGTGATCTTAGAAGGTGCTGGGCAGACCACCTAATCTAAAAGTATAGGCATAATTAATAGGCTGTAAGCCAGACTGGTGCACTACATGTACCTATTCATATCCTTATATAGGTGCAATTGTACTAGTAAGCAGCCACCCCCCTCATTAATGATAGACGTGAAAGTGGCTGTTCATCAGTATTTTACACCTGTACTACCTCCTCTATATAGCATTGTAGCTTGTCTGCATGCTGCTAAGAATTGGTTTTTAATCTGCCCCTGTACCAGTAAGTATTTCTGTGATATGGTGCTATCACTGGCACAACTCTGGTAATGGTATATAAGATTTAAAATGATGGTCAGCTGCTCAAACCAGATCGCGGATAATGCACAGCAGCACTTAATATGAGTCAGAAGGTTAAAAAGACAAGGAATTACAGGAGCTGCTGACAACAGGAAATTAAAAGTCAAGTATTATAATCATGAAATTAGTTTATTGTAGGCTAGATATGAATTTCATGATTATAATGCTTGAATTTGATTTGTGGTGTCAGCCGCGCCCGTAATTCCTTGTCTTTTAAGCTTCTAACTTACATTCTTCAATACAGCACACAAGCCGTCAATGAAAGCTACAGATGGAAACTGTGCTCCAAAGCCTACGAGTCACACTGAGAATACATCCAACAGATTAAAGGTGCAAATACTGTTAACTGATCATTTTAGGTGGATTGACAGTGTATATATGCCTAGTGTGCACTGTTTTTGCCAAGTACGTATACTCCTTCCCATTACTATTGTCAATATGAAAACCTGCTTAACTAGGATCAGGCAGCATAATGGATTGTTTGTTCTGCCGTTAAAACTCCACCAATTGGAGCTGCGGATCTAGACGGACGTACTTAGCATGAGATCATAGTTATATAGTTACATAGTTACATAGTTAGTACGGCTGAAAAAAGACACATGTCCATCAAGTTCAACCAAGGGACGGGAAAAGGGAAGGGAAACATTTCTACACATAGGAGCTAATATTTTTTTGTTCTAGGAAATTATCTAACCCTTTTTTAAAGCCATCTACTGTCCCTGCTGTGACCAGCTCCTGCAGTAGACTATTCCATAGATTCACAGCTCTCACAGTAAAGAAGGCTTGTCGCCTCTGCAGGTTGAACCTTTTTTTCTCCAGACAGAGGGAGTGCCCCCTTGTTTTTTGAGGGGGCTTTACATGGAACAGGATTTCACCATATTTTTTGTATGTGCCATTAATATATTTATATAAATTAATCATGTCCCCCCTTAGTCGTCTTTTTTCAAGGCTAAATAGGTTTAATTATTTTCATCTATCCTCATAACTTAGATTCTGCATGCCCCTTATTAGCTTCGTTGCTCTTCTTTATATTTTTCCAACTCCATGAGATCCTTTCTATGAACTGGAGCCCAGAACTGAACTGCATATTCTAGATGAGGCCTCACTAATGCTTTGGAAAGTGGTAATATTACATTCCTGTCCCGCGAGTCCATGCCTCTATTAATACACGACAATATCTTGCTGGCCCTTGAAGCAGCTGATTGACACTGCATGCTGTTATTTAGTTTATGATTTACAAGTACACATAGATCCTTCTCAACAAGTGACTCCCCCAGTATAGCTCCCCCTATGACATATGATGCATGCAGGTTATGGGTACCTAGATGCATAACTTTACATTTATCTACATTAAACTTAATTAGCCAACTGGATGCCCAAACACTGAGTTTGTTTAAATCCGCTTGCAATTCATGAACATCTTCCATAGACTGAACTATATTACATAGTTTGGTGTCATCTGCAAAAATAGAAATAGTGCTATTAATCCCATCCTCTATATCATTAATAAATAAGTTGAATAATAGTGGTCCCAGCACTGAACCCTGGGGTACACCACTTATAACTGGGGACCATTCAGAGCAGAAATCATTTACCACAACTCTCTGGATACGATCCTTGAGCCAATTCTCAATTCAATTACAAAGTATACTTTCTAAGGCCCCATGCACACGACCGTGCCCGCAATCACGGCCCGCGATTGCGGGCACGGCCGGCCGCTGACTGACAGCCGCATTTTCGGGCCGTGCTCCCATACAAAGTATGAGAGCACGGCCCGCAAAATGCGAAAGAACGGACATGTTCCATAATTCCTGGAACATTTCCACGGCACTGACACCCTTCGTAGTGCTACGGAAAGGTGTCAGTGTTCAATGAAAGTGAATGGCTCCGTTTTTGTGGACCGCAATTGCGGTCCGCAAAAACGGAGGTTTTTTGCTGTCGTGTGCATGGGGCCTAAACCTATTGTCCTTAATTTACCCATTAGATGTCTATGAGGGACAGTGTCAAATGCCTTTGCAAAGTCCAAAAACACTATATCCACAGCGGCCCCTCTGTCTAGGCTTCTGCTCACCTGTTCATAAAAACAGATCAGGTTTGTTTGACAACTTCTGTAAAACCATGCTGGCTGTCACTTATAATACAATTTTTTTTCACATAATCCTGTATATAGTCCATCAATAGCCCCCCTAATATTTACCCCACGATAGGTGTTAAGCTTACTGGTCTATAATTACCCGGGGAAGACCTAGAGCCCTTTTTGAAAATAGGCACCACATTTGCCCTGCGCCAGTCCCTTGGCACTATACCAGTCACTAGAGAATCTCTGAATATTATGAAAAGGGGGACATAAATAACTGAACAAAGCTCTTTAAGAATTCTAGGGTGTTTCCCATCTGGTCCCGGGGCCTTGTGCACATTTATTTTATTTAACCCCTACCCGCACTAGGACATAAATGTCCGTCGTTGCGGGAGGTTATTTCCCGCACGAGGACGTATAGTTACTGAGTTTTTCCCGGTGCACACTGTCGGCGACAGTGTGCACCGGGAACCGGGAGGTCAGCTGTCGCTGACAGCTGACACTCCCCTCTTGCCGGCCAGCAGTCCTTTGCCGCTGATTTTGGCGAATTAACCCCTTAAATTCGGCGATCGGGTGCAATCGCCGAATTTTAGGGGTTTCTAGCATATCGGCAGACCCCCGTCCGAAATCGCGGGGTCTGCCGATAGTTAGTATGGCAAACGGAAGCCAAACAATGGCTTCCGGGTTTGCCATGGACGGAAGCCCATCAGGACCAACCTTCGGCTGGTCCTGATAGGCTTCCTGTCAGAGTGACAGAAAGTCACTGTGCCGTTCCCGATGCACACTGTCGGCGACAGTGTGCATCGGGAACTTGGAGATCAGCTGTCCCCGACAGCTGACACTCTCCAGTGTTGCCGATCAGCGGCTCATCGCCGCTGATTTCGGTAATTAACCCGTTACATGCGGGGCTCGATTGCGATCTCCGCATGTAGCGGGTTTGTAGCGCATCAGCAGCCCCCATGCAATCGTGGGGGCTTCTGATGCTTGTGATGGGACCCGGGGGCCAGACAACGGCCCCCAGGTCTGCCATGTATGTCAGCCTATGAGGATCAGCCTCTGCTGATCCTCGTAGACCAACTGTCAGAGAGACTGTGACGTCACACTGACAGTTGGAATACATTACACTACCAAGGTAGTGTAATGTATTCTAGCAGCGATCAGAGCTGCAGGTCAAAAAAAAGAAGTGTAAAAAGTAAAAAAAAAGTTAATAAACAAAAATATAAAGTGTAAAAAGTAAAAAAAAGTTAATAAAAATGTTTTATAAAAGTGTAAAAATAAAAGGTTTTGTTTTCCTATAATAAGTCATTTATTATAGAGAAAAAATTAAAACGTTAAAAAAAAGTACACATATTTGGTATCGCCGCGTTCGTAACGGCCCAAACTATGAAACTATAATGTTAATTTTTCCGCACGGTGAACGCAGCAAACAACGGAAAACTGTCAGCATCGCTATTTTTTGGTCACCACCCCTCCCAAATATAGAATAAAAAGTGATCAAAAAGTCGCATTTACCCCAAAATGGTACCAATAAAAACTACAACCCATCCCACAAAAAACAAGACCTCCCACAGCTTTTTGACAAAAAAATAAAAAAGTTACGGCTCAGAATAGCGTGTCCCAGAAAATAAATTATTTTATAGAAACGTAATTTTATTGTGCAAACGCTGCAAAACGTAAAAAAAACTATACACATATGGTATCGGCGTAATCGTACCGACCAGCAGAATAAATTAAAACGTAATTTATTGCGCACGGTGAACGCTGTAATAAATAAAGAATTTAAAGCGCCAAAATTGCTGTTTTTTGGTCACCTTAGCTCTAAAAAAAAGAACCTGGGGGGCCAAAATGCTCACTATACCCCTAGAAAAATTCCTTGAGGGGTGTAGATTCCAAAATAGGGTAACTTTTGGGGGGTTTCCACTGTTTTGGTCCCTCCGGGGCATTGCAAACCCGACATGGCACTGAAAACCAATCCAGCAAAATCTGCGCTCCAAAATCCAAAAGGCGCTCCCTCCCTCCTGAGCCCTGCTGTGGGTTCAAACATCAGTTTAAGACCACATATGGGGTACTGACGTAATCGGGAGAAATTGCTTTACAAAGGTTGGGCGGCTTTTTCTCCTTTATTCCTTGTAAAAATGAAAAAATTCTGTTTCCACAGAAAAATAGGTGATTTTCTTCTTCACAGACTAATTCCACTAAATTCTGCAAAAAAACTGTGGGGTCAAAATGCTAACTATACCCCTAGAAAAATGCCTTGAGGGGTGTAGTTTCCAAAATGGGGTCACTTTTTGGGGGTTTCGACTGTTTAGGTACCACAAGACCTCCTCAAACCTGACATGGTGCCAAAAATATATTCCTAAAAAAAGGAGGCCCCAAAATCCACTAGGTGCTCCTTTGCTTCTGAGGCCTGTGTTTCAGTCCATTAGGATACTAGGGCCACATGTTGGATATTTCTAAAATCTGCAGAATCTGGGCAATAAATATTGAGTTGCGTCTCCCTGGTAAAACCTTCTGTGTTACAGATTTTTTTTATTACAAATGAATTTCGGCAAAAAAAATTAAATTTGTAAATTTCACCTCTACTTTGCCTTAATTCCTGTGAAACGCCTAAACGGGTAAAATACTTTCTGAATGTGGTTTTGAATACCTTGAGGGGTGCAGTTTTCAAAATGGGGGTGATTTATGGGGACTTTCTAATATATAAGGCCCTCAAAGCCACTTCAGAACTGAACTGGTCCCTGAAAAAACAGCCTTTTGAAATTTGATTGAAAATATGAGAAATTGCTGCTAAAGTTCTAAGCCTCGTAACGTCCTAGAAAAATAAAATTACGTGAAAAAAAATGATGCAAACATAAAGTAGACATATGGGGGATGTTAACTAGTAACTATTTTGTGTGGTATTACTATATGTTTCACAAGCAAATACATATACATTTAGAAAAATGCTAATTTTTGAAAATTTTTGCTAAAATTTGAAGTTTTTCACAAAGAAATATTGAATTTATCGACCAAATTTTTTCACTAACATAAAGTACAATATGTCACGAGAAAAGAATCTCAGAATCGCTTGGATAGGTAAAAGCATTCCGGAGTTATTACCACATAAAGTGACACATGTCAGATTTGAAAAATACGGCTGTGTCCTGAAGGCCAAAACAGGCTGTGTCCTAAAGGGGTTAATTTAGCTTGGACCAGATCTACATTCATCCAATTCAGTATATCAACTGATATATTAAGAGCACTGGCACCAGCTACATCAGCTGCTCTTTCTTCTGTTGTATATACAGAGCTAAAGAACCCATTTAGTAACTCTGCCTTCACTTGATCCCCTGTGACCAACTCCCCATTACCACTATCTAGGGGTCCTACATGTTCAGTACTTGGCTTTTTTGCATTTATATACTTGAAGAATTTTTGGGGATTTGTTTTACTATCCTTTGCCACCTGCCTTTCATTTTGTATTTTTCCTAATTTTATTACATTTTTACAGATTTTATTAAGATCTTTATATTTTACAAAGGCTACAGATGTACCCTCAGATTTGTATTTTTTAAATGCCCTTTTTTTGTCATGTATTTACCCTTTCACAGAAGGTGTAAGCCATGTGGTATTTAATTTTAGTCGTTTATACTTGTTACCTATAGGAATAAACTTTGCATTATAATTACCCAAAGTAGATTTGAAAATCTCCCATTTATCATTTGTCCCATTATTTAACATTAGTTCTGCCCAGTCTATATCCTGAATTGCAGCCCTCATCCTGGGGAAATTGGCCTTCTTAAAAATAATTGTTTTTGCCCTCCCAGCCTGTGTTTGTTCTTTACAGTATAGGTAAAATGTAACTATATTGTGATCACTGTTACCAAGGTTTTCACGAACATTGACATTCCCAACAAGATCTGCATTATTAGAAATGTCCAGATCCAACAGAGCTTCACCTCTAGTCGGGTCTTCCACAAACTGGCCCATAAAATTTTCCTGCAACAGGTTGAGGAAATGTCTCCCCTTTGCAGTTGAAGCCGAACCATGACACCAATTAATATCCCGGAAATTAAAATCTCCCATTATCACTACAGTACCCGCCTGTGCAGCCCGCTCCATCTATTTATATACCTTCCATCTCCTCAGTTATATTGGGGGGTGTATAGATTACACCGCTCGACTGAATCCATCACCATTCTACCCTAAATATTAATAACTGGTAACTTTGGTGGACAGTTTTTTATCCAGCAACCCCCGCCGCACCTTTTTTCCATTCGTTTTGGATTTTGGCCTAATTTCCAACTGGAAGCTGCGGCCTCGACTAGCAACCGTCGCTGCAGCGGTGGCCTGCCTAGCATACTCTCCGGAGCTCCGGAGACTACAGTCTTTTTTGTCGGCACCCTAAGCCTGAAGCTGCTCCAGCCCGACAGCCGGTCATCCTGAGTGGGAGCCCATTTCTATACTATGGCCGAGGCGTTCAGAGTTGCGGACTTAAGGTATTCCACCTTTTCTGGTTGCGGCCTGCAGGCCAACCTGAAGCCGCAGCCTAAATTTGCGACCACCCCACACATATCGCTCCCGGAAGCACCGAGATTGTGGCCTGAACTGTCACAGCCCCAGACTGCCCTGTCAGTGCCTCTAGCTACCCACCTTCCTAAAGACGGCTCCTCAAATAAGGCGCAAAACACACACCATCAGTAACGGCCGCTCTTTTTTATACCAACACCAGTGTGCAGCTCCTTGATACCGACCTAACCACCCACCTGGAGTCAGGTACGATAAGGGAACGAGCTAGAACACTCCTACATAGTGAAGGAGTAAACAGGCAGTGAGGCCTAGTGAGAGGGCTATTTTCTCTCTCCACCCCCCCTCCTTCAACAAGGGACCATGTTGTAATTACATTACTGCTGTTGGCCCTAATTGACCCACCATTTCTGATATGAGAGGGTTTACCTTGTCACACTGGCGAACACTAATAACAAGAGCGGTCAAGCATAACACCAGAAAATATACCTAATGCTGAGTGTCACACCGCTGGTAGCTCAGCCTGTATTTGCACCTATATATAACTTGATGTAAAAGAAACTTTGGTTCCTGTGACTCCTATGCCTTAGCGATATATGTGGATAATTCATAATGGTTAACTATGGTGGAAGCGCCCCTAGGGTACACAGCTCGAACCCTAAAGATCAAACTCTTAAAGGCGACATTGACAAATCTCAGTCCTCTAAACTAATTCCACCTAGGCCACGAGACTAATCTGATGGAGAACACAGTGATACCATGGAGACACAGGATAGCAATATCCTACCCATTTCTCGCTCATTTTTACAGCAGGCTCTCCATAAAGCCCTAGACCCTATAGCGAGAGATCTTCAAGACATAAAGCAAGAAACATTGGCTCTAGAGTGGAGGCACTGGAAACGTCTTAGGCTTCTTTAAGTAAATACACTGCAACGAATGAAGAAAACTTCAAAAGTTTGTCACAGAGTTCCCTTGCTCGCACACTTTTTTTACAATTTATTAGTAAAATTTATATTTTAATTAAACTCTAGTCCGACTCCAGTGATTCATACAGAAAATGTGTGAATCAGTTCAAGTACAAGGTGTTACGTGTAGCTGCCATACTCACAAGATAGCAGCATTTGCTGACGACATTCTATTCTATAACTCATCCGCCCAAGGCCCTCCCCTATTTAAAAATGTTATTCGATTATTTCGGACGCATATCAAACTTCAAAATTAACTAAACAAAATCACAAGTTTTAAATATATCCCTTCCCACAGCAGAGTGAAATTCTCTAGCGGCCAATTCTCCATTTGATTGGACTCAGGACAAATTGCGTTACCTAGGCATTAATATCTTGGCGGATATCTTTTCTCTATATAAACTCAATTATCCCCCTTTATTAAAGGAGATCCCAGCACTATTGAAGGTTGGAGTGTTCCTTTCACGTCATTTATAGGACGCAAAAACTTACTTAACTCCTTAACGCCGAAGGACGGATATATCCGTCCTCAGCAGCTGCTAGTTCGCGCAGGAGGACGGATATATCCGTCCTGTGATGGCGCGGGTACTGCCAGTGTACCCACGCGATCAGCGGCAGGAGCACGGCTGTTATACACAGCCTGGCTCCTGCTGCAACTGCCGGAATCGAAGCGCGCGCCGATTCCGGCAGTTTAACCCCTTAAATGCCGCTGTCAATAGTGACAGCGGCATTTAATGTGTTTGACAGAGGGGGTAGCTCCCTCTGTCACCCGATCGGCGCCCCAGCAAACAAATCGCGGGTCGCCGTCGGGTTTCCATGACAGCCGGGGGTCTAACAAAGACCCCCAGGTCTGTCTTCAGCATCTGCCTGTTAGGCGATGCCGGAGGCATGACCTAACAGGTTGCCTGTCAGTTTTACACTGACAGGCAATAATGCTTTGGTATACGAAGTATACCAAAGCATTATATATGCGATCGGCATATCGCATAGTGAAGTCCCCTGGTGGGACTAAAAAAAAAAATGTAAAACAGTTAAATAAAGTTTGTGAAAAAAAATAAAAAATAATTACAGTCAAAGTCAAATAAAACTACTTTTTTGGCCCAAAAAGTGGTTTTATTTAGTAAAACGGTCAAAACAAATCACACATACACATATATGGTATCCCCGCGATCATAACATCTTGACCAATAAAATGAACATATTAATGAAACCGCCGGATGAACGGCGTCCAAAGAAAACGCAAAAAACAACGTCAAAATTCTCTCTCTTCTCCCATTCCCCCCATAAAAAATAAAATAAAAGTTAATCTATAAGTCCTATGTACCCCAAAATAGTACTAATTAAAACTACACATTGTCCCGCAAAAATCAAGCCCACGTACGGCCACATCGACGGAAAAATAAAAACGTTACGGCTCTTGGAAAGCGGCGATGCAAAAACAAGTAATTTTTTTCTAAAAGGCTTTTTATTGTGCAAACGTAGGAAAAACATATAAAACCTTTACATATTTGGTATCCCCGTAATCGTGCCGACCCATAGAATAAAGTTAACATGTTATTTACGCTGCATAGTAAACGGTGTAAATTTATAACGTGAAAATTAATGCTGGAATAGCTGCTTATTTTCAATACTCTCCTAAAATAAAGTTAATAAAAGTTAATCAATATATTGTAAGCATCTAAAAATGGTACAATTACAAAATACAACTCGTCCCGCAAAAAACAAGCCCTTATACGGCTATGTCGACGGAATAAAAAAAAAGTTACGACTCTTGGAATGCGACAGTGAAAAAACAAAAAATAATCCTTGGTCATTAACGTGCAAAATGGCCTGGTCATTAAGGGGTTAAATCAATTATTATGCCAAAATTAATGTACATGTTCCAGGCATTCCCTATTGGCATCCCTTAGTCCTTCTTCGCAATAGCGAGGAAGACTTTTGCCTCCTTTATGTGGAGATCTAAAAGATCTGGAATTGCCTATAATACTCTGACTAGATTGGATCGTATGGGTGGCATAGGACTCCCAGATCCTCTCATACTACAGGGCTGTGCAGGTGGGGAGAGTTTTGGACTGGCTAAGATGCCCTAACCAAAAGCTTTGGATTCAGATGGAGGAGGAAAATTCTCTTATACCACTTAGGTACTTAGTGTTAAATTGTGATACTACACCGTCCTCAGGAGTGTCGACTATGGTAATATGGAATGCCACATTTCGGACATGGAAGTTCATTAACGCTTTACAATCTCTCATCCCTTTCCCCTCCCCATTATTTCAATTTAGGGACATATCCATGACCCCTCAGTGATGTGTAATGAAACAGTGTCGACTTCGATATTGACAAACACAAGATCATACACAACATTAATAGACTCAGGTATGGTACCCTCTCTCCAAAGACTTTGTGAGTCACTCAATCTACCTAGACTTAGCTTTCTGTTCTATAATAGAATCCATACACAGATATGTAATATCATCAAGCACCCTGACATGAATAGAACTCCAACATGGTTTGAAACTCAGGCCCTGGTATGCAACCCCCCAAAAAAAGTTATATCTAACGCTTATAAATACTTTATGTCCGGTACATCCGGAGATGCTCATCTTCTACCTTATATTAAGACCTGGGAAAAAGATCTTGAACACACTCTTACAAATGCGCAGATAAAGTCGAAATTAGATTTGTGATGTATTCGTATACAAGAGAATGCCTATAAGGTTCTAACAAGATGGTATATGACTCTGGAAAAAATACATTGAATAGACTCGGATTATCCAGATGTATGTTGGAAATGTGGTGATGAAACTGGATCTTATATACACATGTGGGTGTCCTGCAGGGTCATCACCCAATACTGGAAAGACGTCTTAAAAACCACTAATGACATCTGAATAACTGACTTACCGTTTAGTAAAGTTGTTTTACTTTTACATTTGTTCACTAGTACAGCTAATACCAACAACCTTAAATTAGCTAGACATCTTCTGTCAGCAGCCCGCTTACTATTATCCAAATATTGGAAAGCCATCTATGAGTGGAAAGTGAAGGTAGACAACATATATCGTCTAGAGGAGTTAGCATTCTGGGAGATCAGAAATAATTTAAAGTTCAAAAATATCTGGAGAGCCTGGGAAAGCTTTAGAGGCTTCTCAACATTATAACAATCCATATCTTGATCAAAGTATAAGAATGTTCTCGTATGCTCTTGGGTGCACATCCCCCCTCTTAACTACCTCCCCTCCAGTCTCCCCCTTCCCTTTTTCCATAAGGGGTTTTGTTATTTACACTTAGACTAATTCTATTACTCTAACAACTGTATGTCGATCTTTTATGCGGAGCTCTTGCAGATAGTAACTTAATTGTGTATAGCATGCATAATGATATATTATGCACCGAAGTGTCATGTCTTATGTTCTTACTACATATTGAAAAGTGATTGTAGCAATTTATTTGTCACAATTCATAGACAAACCTCAAGTTTTAAATCTTATGTTTAAATCTTATGCTTACGTATTTTGTGATCACCAAGTACATTTCTGGTTTTGTATTGTTCTTTTTGTGGAAAACTTTCAATAAAAAGAGATTTGAAAGAAAACTCCACCAATTGGAGATGCTGAGGGGTAATGGTCACTTTCACTGTAGGCTGTAAAACTACTGAGATTGCTGTTTGTCCCATTCTAAAGTGTAGTCTGTCAGACGTGATAAAATAACCAAAAAAACAAAAACTGGTGAAGAAAAGGTTATCAAAGATTTTCACCAAAAAAACTCTACAAAAACCTACAAAACCTACAAACCTACAAAACCTACCAAAAAAGTAAAGTTATTATCAATTATTCTGAGATACATAATAAAGCATTTGTTAATGAATACCTGCATATATTTTACAACTAGACAAAAATAGCTACCTTCCTGCTGACATACAAAAAAGTTAAAATAAAGGATAAGCAGAGGTGTAGTTATAGGGGCTAAAGGGATAGCAGTTGAACCCAGACCCTGGTGGCTGAGGGGGCCCAAAGATTCCTTTGCCACATAAGAATACACCAGTATTATAAAAGGGACGTGGTTGTAAAGGATTTACCAGACACAGCTTCTGTGTCAACGCCCATGATTAATTAGTCTGCATCTGCTCCTAGGTCTCATAGAGTGACTCGATCTGCTACCACTCAGGCTGCCAGGCTGAGGAGTGGGAGAACCTATCACAGCCTGGCCAGATGAAGCTAGCTCCCGCCCTCGGTCTATTTATGCCTTTGTTTCCTGCTTTTCCTTTGCCTGTGATTCTGTCTGGTTTCCTGGCTCTGCTGTTCCTGCTTGTACTATTGACCTCTGCTTCATTTGACCCTGGCTTTACTGACTACTCTCCTGCTCTGCATTTGGTACCTCGTACACTCCTGGTTTGACTCGGCTCATTCACTACTCTTGTTGCTCACGGTGTTGCCGTGGGCAACTGCCCCATTTCCCTTTGCTTCTGTGTACCCTCGTCTGTTTGTCTGTCATGCACTTATTAAGCGTAGGGACCGTCGCCCAGTTGTACGCCGTCGCCTAGGACGGGCCGTGCAAGTAGGCAGGGACTGTGTGGCGGGTAGATTTGGGCTCACCTGTCTGTCTCCCTACCCAGTCATTACAGTGGTAGATGGAGTCTCCTGAAACATTACTAACCGCTTAAAGCATGTAGAGGTAACGGACTATAAATATATTCCTGTACGTTTACAATTTATTCTGGGACTTTGTAGATATGTAGACATTTGTGTGTAGGTAATAGGCTTATGTGGAATACTTCCAAGCATTTCCATTTTTCATAACAGACATAAGCTTGATAATTCTACAATAAATTTGAATCCATAAAATAATAACTGTTCGTAAATGGATATAGTGAATAAAATCAAGATATCATTTTATAGAGATGCCGGTGTCATTAGAAAAAAAAAATAGCCATCAACTAAAGGCAATTGAAAACCAATCTAAACTCATGCCTTAGGTAATTCTATGTTTGCTTGCATATTTATTAAATCCAATTAGCATCTAATTTTAAACATTGCCTTTGTGCAAGGCCTCTAATCTTAGAATATGATCATACATAGACTATAAACAATATAGCAAATTGTTTAACAATTTTCAAGGCTGTATGCTTATATTAAATTTATGGAGAAAAATAACACTGCTATGTATTCGTTTGAGGATCATTTACTTGATTTAATTCTTTCATAATTATTGCACATGTTGAAAATACAATATTGGTATCCTTGTTTTTAATGTACACACAAAAAATATCAAGAAAGTGATGCTCAGTTTTGCCACTCAGGCTGCCAGGACAGAATGGCCTGTAATTTCCCAAAATAAACTTTTCCATGACCCTTGGTGAAATTCTCCAACTCCTTGTTTGCTATCAATGCAGTTCTTCAGGAGTGGGGTGTCTTGCACAGGTCCCTACAAGCCACTAGCAAATGGGATGAAACAACCAAAGCTGGGCTCCTTCTCTCTAAGGGCCAACAGGCAATATACACTCTTGGTCTGTCATTTACTGGAGTATACAAATCAGTAATAATGCAAAATGCTCATGTAGAATAATTCTATGTGAACTTACACTTTTTTTTTTTACGGTAAATTTTATTGAGATCCTAGTAACATTGGCATAGGTACTAAAAATGCAGCATAAATATACAAAAGCAAGAATATACATGCCTATATACACACAGCATTTTAGGTATATAGACTTAAAAGAAAAATGAACATGTAACAAACAGTTTTCCATTGATCAACAGAAAAAAAAAAGTGGTTGGCGAAATGCAATGTACAAGAGGCGGCCAGTGGGGGAGTAGGCAAACCAGCAAGAGACATTCCCTAAGTTTTCCCATCGGGAATACAGATGTAGCCAAGTTTATCTTGACTCTGATAACTTGATATCACACAACAAAAGCCATTTAAAAAAATTGTCCAATATTTAACTCAATAAATTTCATCACTTTAGACCAATAATAGATAACTGGGCATTCCCAAAACATGTGGAGAAAGGAACCATCCTCCCTTTGGCAACGCGGGCACATAGGGGAAGAGAGCTTCCCCATTCTAAACAATTTAGAGGGGGTCTAGTAAATCTGATGGAAGAATTTTAATTGAAAGAGCCTATCTCTAGCTGATATTATGGGACCAATCAAGGCACTCATCATTTCTGCATGATCATCAGCAGATTTAGAGGGAATAGTCTGAGACCATCTATCTAGGGCTCTATCAAGTTTATTAGAAGGAACCCGTAATAATTGTTTGTAAAGTATGGACATAGGTTTGACTAATTTCTCCTGTGTTACCCAGTCCTCCACTGGGGACATGCACAATCTAAGATCATAGCTTGCAAACTGCGACCAGAGGGCATGTCTAAGTTGAAGTAGAATTTCAGATGAGGTGGGACCTGGTGCTTAGTCCTGAGCTGTGTAAAAGTGACAATATTCTCTATCTCCACATACTCCAGTCAATATGCCTAGTACCATGTATATGATTGGAGAGTCTCCTCCGTATGTGTGTGTCTGAAGCGGGTTATGCCAGAGTGGTGTGCTGGGTGACCAGGACACCTCCTCAGATCGATGAAGAAGGAGTGACCTTTGCCAAACCCTCAAGGTTGTCTGCATCGAGATTGTAAGCAGGTGACCCGGAGAGGGGGGCCTACCTGTATAGATAGTTGACTAGGGCCTTATAGAATCCTAATAAGGTCGCTTCAAGATCTGTAGATGGGTTTAGATGTCTATGTGTAAACCATTACCAGACATTTACTAATTGATTAGCCAGAAAAAATACAAATATAAGTTCGGTAGAGCTAGACCTCCCTGCTCTGTAAGGAGCTGGAGTATATCAAGGGCAATTTGAGAGTCTCCACCCGCCCAAATAAAGGATCTATGATCCTTGTCCACCTTAGAGTAAAACGTAAGAGGTAACCAAGCAGGATAATTATGGAAGAGATATAGGAATCTAGGGAGGGACTTCATTTTAAACAGATTAATACAACCTGTTACCAAGAGGGGAAGCTGTCTCCATCTGTCAAAGTCCACCTTAAGTTGTTGTACGAGTGGGGTAATGTTATCGGGTATAAAGGTGTGTGGGTGTCAGGACTAATTACTATACCAAGGTATGTCATTTTATAATTCCATTGTAGGGGGAGGGAAGATTGGCTACCCTGGCTCCCGCATCCACCACTATTATCACTGACTTGCACCAGTTAATCCGTAGACCAGAGAACAATGCAAATGTGTCAAATAATGTTAGCAATGCTTGCAGAGATGGACCAGGGTCATTAAGGAAAACAAGAATATCTTCTGCATATAGAGAAACCCTTTCCTCCCTTCCCCCAAAGCATAACTAGCTATATCTGGGTAGTTTCTTATGGCCAGTGGAAGGGGTTCAATCGCTAATGCAAATAGAGAAGGAGACAAAGGACACCCCTGCCTATTCCCCTGGGCCAGGGCACATGAGGGGGAGATATGGCAGTTAGATTTGACACTTGCTATAGGTTGTGAATATAGAAGACGTATCCATTGGATAAATCGCTCTCCAAACCCAAATTGACTCAATACTGACCACAAATAGGATCATTAAACTGAGTTAAATGCTTTCTCCAAGTCCAGGGAGACAACAATCTGGGAGCCAAGGGGGTTAGTGGTAGATGAGAGGTTAGTGAACAACCTCCGCAAGTTTATGTCAGTAGCTTTACCTTGCGTAAACCAGATGGGTCTGAATGAACAACGTGAGCTATCACTTTCTGTAAGTGTATTGCCAGAATTTTAGCTCGGATTTTGACATTGCTATTGAGGAGGGATATGGGTCTATAGGATCCACATTCCCTTGGAACTTTACAGGGTTTGGGGCTCAGCACTATAAGAGCTTCACTCATAGCAGGACTGGAAAAGGATAAGGAGTTGCTGAGCAATCAAATCCACATGTAACTTATACCATTCAATGTGTAGCCCATCTAGACCTGGAGTTTTCCTATTTGGAAAGGAATTAATGGCTGCTGAGACTTCTTCTATAGTTAGATTGGCCTCTAAAAAATTCCCCATCAAGAACAGGAATATTCAAGTATTCCTCTAGACTAGACAAAGAATACGTTGTTTGGCTGAGACGGCAGAGAAGTCTGAGGGGTTCCTGGTTCTAAGATACTCTTCCTCCGCTCTCATCGGACCAGTCTCAAGGTCAACTCGGTGAGCTGCCATGCCCCGTCTATGGGAGGAGACAGCTCGTATAACAACTCCTCTTGTATATGCTTTAATAAGCATCCAATACTAAACCGCATTCTGCCTTGTCAGCATTCACATCTCAAAAGCTTGGCAATTCTATTTCCAGTGGTCAAAACCTCTTTACACGAAAGCCATAGGAGACTTAATCTCCAGATCTTACGTTTTACCACTTCAGGGAATTCCAAAGTGATCAATAGGGGGGAGTGATCTGTAATATCCCTTGGAATATATTCAGCAACTACTACAAATAGAGAGGCCATATTCCCAAATGCGAGACGAATCCTTGAGCCTATAGGCCGGAGAGTGACCGGAGTAGGCCCAAGACAATGAATGACGAATGCGCCATATATCTGTTAGTTAATACATATCAGCCCATGTAGTCAGGGGAGAAACATTGCCCGACATCCCTCACAATCTATCCAACTCTGGACAAAGCAGGAGTTTAAAATCACTAAGGAGTAGGAGGAGCGCAGGGCCGAGGCCTGTCATTAACACCATCACTTCATGCAGCAGGGGAGGATTATAGATATTCACAATAATGAATGATATAAAGTATACCTGGCAAAGTAAAATAATGAATCTACCCCTAGGATCAGTTTTCACAGAGGCAATTACACATTGCAGATATTTGTGGACCAGTAAAGAGACCCCACATGGGTAGCTGTAAAAAAGGAGGCATAATCTACATGTTTAATCCAGAGTTTATGCATAGCCTTCAGTTTAGAGCCCATCAAATGGGTCTTCTGGGGGAGTATCATATGTGGAGGTGTAGGTGGAGATAAAATTAAAGACCCGAGATCTATTGAACTTATCATTGAGGCCTCCAACATTCCAGGAGATGACTTTAAGGTGTTGTAATGTCTCCATTATTGCTATAAAGAAAATAACCCATATCTAGATTGCATATATAATCAGAGGGAGCAAGAAGATTTATCTCACACAAGGAACTATAAATTCCAGCCAAGTGAAAGGTCTGATCACTGATCCACACAAAGTTATACATTACATTTAGATTGTTGAAAATACATGGAAAGCTATAACAAACAAACAAACCCCAACCCAACCCACCATACCCATCTTTCCAAACATGAGACAGGCTTCATTCCCAATTGCAGTAACAATTCTGCTTAAAGAGGCTCTGTCACCACATTATAAGTGGCCTATATTGTACATGATGTGATCTGCGCTGTAATGTAGATTACAGCAGTGTTTTTTATTTAGAAAAACAATATTTTTTGACGGAGTTATGACCTATATTAGCTTTATGCTAATGAGTTTCTCAATGGAAAACTGGGCGTGTTTTACTATATGACCAAGTGGGCGTTGTGGAGAGAAGTGTATGACGCTGACCAATCAGTGACCAATCAGCGTCATGCACTTCTCTCCATTCATTTACACAGCACATAGCAATATAGCTATATCGCTATGTGCAGCCACATACACAAACACTAACATTACTGCAGTGTCCTAACAATGAATATACATTACCTCCAGCCAGGACGGGATGTGTATTCAGAATCCTGACCACTTCTGTAGCGTCTGTGTGAGACTACAGCACAGCACAGCGAGATCTCGCTGTAAATGACAGTTTACAACGTAATCTCGCGAGACTACGCCTGCTATGCTGTAAATCACAGAGAATTGCAGAGAAGTTGTCAGGATTCTGAATACACATCACGTCCTGGCTGGAGGTAATGTATATTCATTGTCAGGACACTGCAGTAAGGTTATAGTGTATTTATGTGGCTGCACACAGTGATATAGCTATATCGCTATGTGCTGTATAAATGAATGGAGAGAAGTGTATGACGCTGATTGGTCAGCGTCATACACTCCTCTGTACAACGCCCACTTGGCCATAAAGTAAAACACGCCCAGTTGTCCATTGAGAAACTCATAAGCATAAAGCTATTATAGGTCATAACTCCGTCAAAAATGATCGTTTTTCTAAATAAAAAACACTGATGTAATCTACATGACAGCGCAGATCACATCATGTACAATATAGGCCACTTATAATGTGGTGACAGAGCCTCTTTAAGGTAAAAGCAAAACTGGGATCAGAAATATGGTAAATGGTTAGATGAATGAGGGGGCAATCCCCTTCCCTGAGATGAAACACAAATCTAATGTGTAGAAATTAGGCATAGTAGATCACAGAATAGAAGATATCGCTGGAGGAAAGAAGATAATAGGAGACGGTTCAGCTCCTCTGTGCTTCATAAGATTGGAGAGAAAAGTTAATCCTCGCTCCACTCAGCAAATAGAGGTATAGGCGTAACAGTCTTCCTGAAAGAGTCTCTGTTGTGTGGAGCGAAGTCTGTATCCATATTGGGCCTTTGCACAGGGAGAGTCAGTTAGTCTGGAAATTATTTATATGTGTTAGCATAGGGATTTTATTACTACATTTGTACAATAGAATTAGCAAATGTCTAAAAAATATATAGCTTATTGCCAAACTGATGATTGAGATTCAAATTGGACTGAAATACAATTGCAGAATAATGTAAGGCGTACCAAAATAACAAAGTGAAAAAGTGAAAAAAGTTTTACCAAAAGTTTTGCTCACCTCATAACCTTCATACTGGATTGCGTTATTCCAATGCGTTTTGATGAAGTTTGGTAAAAACCAATGTAGGCATAAGAAATCCAAAAGGCTGTAGGTGCTCGCAGATCCTCCTGAACTTAATCCTGTGTCGACAGCAGGCATTCTTGCCAAATGTAATGTCATTGACACTAGACTTACAACACGGGGCTATTCAAAACAAACATTACAAGAAGCGAAAAACAAAGTAATAGCCAAATCTAGATCTGAACTGTTGTACCCTACAATGAAAAATATCAAACATAGTCAGCATCAAAGTAAATCTTTAACTTTTTCCACTCCTTACAGCAATGAGTATAATCAAATAATATCCATCATGAAACGATATTTACCCATTCTAGACAAAGATCAGGATCTTAGAAAAATATTAAAAACAGGTTGTAATTTTGTGGCCAGAAATTCAACCACGATAGGCAATAGAATTTCACCTAGTATTTTCCCTAAAACTTCAGACAAAATAAGCACATGGCTAAAATATACAGGTTCCTGTAAATGTGGGGGTAACAAATGTAATATTTGTCAATTTATGATAATCTCAAACAATTTAACATCTTTTTCAACTAATATTTATTTTCCCATAAAGTCTTTTATTAATTGCAGTACTACTCATGTGGTATATGTTATATCTTGCAATATTTGCAATACACAATATGTAGGATGTACTATAAGACCTTTAAAAAGGAGAATAGCTGAACATTTAGCAGATATAAAAATTTTTAATAAAATTAACATCTCAGGAGCAGCAAAACATTTTAGAGAAAGACATCAAGGTAATATTAGTACATTAAAAGTTTGTGGCTTGGAAAGAGTATTTTGTCCAAAAAGAGGGGGCAATTGGAGAAAACTCCTGCTAAACAGAAAAGCTTTATGAATTTTAAAACTAGATACTCGTTTTCCAACTGGCATGAATTACAGGAATGATTTAATGTATATTTACTAATTAAATCTGGAATACATTTTCATTGGCCGAAATATTATGAAAATTACAGTTTAAATAACTATTTTTGTTATTCTTACAATCTTTATGCCATTTACCATTAACTATTGCCGTTTTTTCATTCATGGGCAATGCCTTTACAATAAGTTCTAGAGTGGAGCTGTTCCTTCAGCACCACGGAGACAGCGGATAGTGCTTTTACAGATATATCACAAACAGAGTAATCAGAGCTGTCCATTCAGCACCACGGAGATAGCATAAATATAACCTATTCACACATGCCGAATTTCTTGGTTAACTCTGTTGCTTTAGATGCTTTCTCTAGGTTAATCTTAACTAATTTTTTAATCTTTATTACATTCATCAATCCAGCAGATAGCACATCTGTCTTTATAATGATCATTGAGATATAACTGAGGTGCGTTATATACACATTTTTTCACTTTTTGAAAAGTAATAAAATTTACATATACAGAGAAATCTTTATATAAAACATATCCTATAATAATATAGATTGCAAATTGTTTTTGATGCCTGGTACTTTTTATCATCATTAGAAAATAGTATGAAAAAGTGTGTTACACATAATTATATATCTATATTCTAGTAACCATTTACGCATGAAACACCTGTTCTGTTTAATTAAGCTTGACGTCATTATACACCTGGTGTCTAACTAACTACCTTACCAATCTACTAGGCTCCAACCATGGAAATACAATTAAGAGATATATAGACACTCCTTCAACATATACTTTTGAAAAGAAGTTTCTGTTCTGTAACATCTATTTATTCCTGTGCTCTCTGTGATAACATATATTGTTACAGCAAGATAATTTTGTGATTTCTGATATTAAGAGATAACTACGACATAAGTTCTGTTTATAAGTTCTGTTCATTACCGGATAGGGTTAAAATTTTCTAACCCAGCCCTAAATAATCATGTGATTGAGTTTCTTGACTATATATATATGTGAATTTTATTTTTATTCAGTATGCTATGATTAAGGACCCTAGTGGTCTGAAACGCGTGAGCGTGGTCCCGGGATTGTTGTTTTATCCCTATTTTTAAATGACCTAATAAAAATCGAATTTTTTATACATCAGAGTGCTGGATCTGCCTTTTCTACACACCATTTTTGTACCAAAATAACAGTCTAATCATACTTTATACATCATCAAAAACATGTTTTTTGTTTACTAATGCATAAGGAGTTTTATAAGATTAAAAAAAAAGAAATCTCCTGTGAAAAACAGTGCCACTCTCATCTATGCATAATGTCTGGTATTGCAACTCATTCCAGGTCATCTAAATGGGGCTAAGGCTTCGTTGACATTTGCGCTAGGGCTATGTTCCGACATTCCGTCTGAGCTTTCCAGCGGAACGGAGCGCTGACAAACACATAGGTTTCCATTTCCATCACCATTTCAATTCCGACAGATCCGGTGCCAATGGTTTCTCTTTGTCTCCGTTGTTCAAGGGTTCCGTCATTTTGACGGAATCAATAGAGTAGTCGGCTACGGTATTGATTCAGTCAAAACGACAAAACCCTTGCTCAACGAAGACAAACGGAAACCATTGGCACCGGATCCGTCACCATTGAAATCAATGGTGATGCAAATGGAAACCTATGGTTTCCGTTCGTGTCTGCTAGGTCTCTGTCCCGACGGAAAGCTAAGACGTAACGTCAGAACGGAGTCCTAGCGCAGATGTGAACGAAGCCTAAACTGCAATACTTGAACTAAAATTCATACATATAATTTATTAATTAATGTTTATTCATTTTTTTATTGAAAATAAAAACAGCTATTGCATCATTGTTTTTTGCAATTGTTTTTTTACACTGTTTCCTGTGTGGTATAAATAACATGTTTGTTTTATTCTATGGATTGGTACAAATACAATACTATTTTGGGGTACATAAAGTTTATTGAATAACTTTGCTACATTTTGTTGGGGGGAGGAATGGGGGGAAAAAAAAGGAAATCCGCCGTATTTTCAAGTTTTTTTTTTTTTACTCCATGCACTGTGCGGTATAAAAATTATGTTTACTTCACTTTATGGGTTGTTTTCATTGCCTTGGGTTTCCTTTATGGATTTTTTTTTGTTTACTATTTTTAACCCTTTCACGATTTGTCGTATGGATATGTCATGGAAAGCTAGTGCTTCCCGCATTTTGCCGTATCCATACGATAAATGGATGACACGGGCTCAGAAGCTGAGTCCGTGTCATCATCCCCAGGTGTCAGCTGTATGTTACAGCTGACACCCTGGGGTAATGGCAAGGACCCGCCATTAACCCCTTAAATGCAGCGGTCAAAGCGATCGCTGCATTTAATGCATTTGCAGCAATGAAATTGCCAGGGGGACAGTGGCTGCAAAGACAACCGGAGGCTTAACACTAGCCTCCCGGTATGCCTAGTACAGAAGCCTAGTATGGAGGCGGGGCCTAAAAGGCTTCCGTAGCCGCCAACAAGATGGCGCTGTTTCAGAGGCTGAGCAGGCGTAATCAGCGGTGGATGTCAGCTGTATATTACAGCTGACATCCTCATTTAACAGCAGGAACTAGAGCTATCTCCGATTCCTGCCATTAACCCCTTAGATGAAGCGATCGCAGAAATGAAATTGCCGGGGTGCCGGTGGCTGCAAAGGCGACGGAGGCCTAATACTAGCCTCCCAGTATGCCTAGTACAGAAGCCTTTCAGGCCCTGCCCAGAGGCGGGGTCTCAAAGTCTTCCGTAGCCGCCAGCAAGATGGTGCCGCTCAGAAGCTGAGGGGCCGTCATCAGCGGTGGATGTCAGCTGTATGTTACAGCTGACATCCACTTGTAATGTCAGTATCGGAGCTAGCTCTGATTCCTGCCATTAGCCCCTTAGATGCAGCGATCAAAAGCGATCGTTGCATCTTAGAGGTTGGTAGCAGATCGGCAGCCCTGTCATGCAATCGCAGGGCTACTGACTGCTGCTATGGCAACAGGAGGCCTAACAATGCTCTACCATTGCTGAAGCCGATTAAGCCCCGTCCGGAGGTAAAGCCTAATTGGCTTGCTGTCAGTGATTGACTGACAGATCTAATACATTGCACTACATAAGTAGTGCAATGTGTTAGAAAAAAAATCTGTCAGTTGGACCTCCAAGTCCCCTTGTGGGACTAAAGGAAAGTCTAAAAAAAGTGAAAAAAAAGTTGTAAAAGGAAGTTTCAAGTAATAAAATAAAACACAATCGCCCTTTTTCCCTACTACCAAGCAAATCCTTGCTTCCTCCCTTCTGAACCCTACAGCGTGCCCAAACAGCTGTTTACTTCCATATATATGGCATCGCCATACCCGGAAGAACCACTTTAACAATTTTTGGGGTGTGTGTCTCCAGTGACATATTTGCCACTGAAATTGCATATCTAGGGAAAAATGTTGATGTTTACTTTGCACCATCTACAGTGTGAGTCAAGTCATGTCTTCCGCTGCATCTACTGTGCCATCTACAGTGAGAGTCAAGTCGTGTCTTCCGCTGCATCTACTGTGCCATCTACAGTGAAAGTCAAGTTGTGTCTCTGCTACTGTCTACCTTGCCTCAGGTACCGTTCTGGACTTTAGACATTGTATTGTACCTAGTTGGCCAGCTGCTAACCCGCTACACTACCAGTGGGTCCACACCCTGCGCCGTGACAATAGATAAATATATATATATATAATATATCACTCGCGTTTCTTGTTAGCGCTAGCATAGATACAGTATATAGTCTGTACAATTATATATATATATATATATATAAATAAATAAATAAATACATATACTATATATATATATATATATATATATATATACACATGTCTATATATATATGAATATATTCTGTTTTGATATATAAAATTACAATTAAAAAAAGTATGTATTTGGTTAGTTAGTGTTAGTGACATTATGGAGAGAAGGTTATATAGCGCTGAGGAGGCATACACCATGCTGTGATCAGAATCTGAGACCGCATCAGAGATGGCGTCAGAGATGGAACCTGTTTTAGGCAGTGACAAGGTTGGTGTCACTTCAGGTTCATCTTCAACGGACGTTATCCCTGATGCAGTTGACACTGCAGAGCATGGAAGCACAGGGCCTAGTAGCGCTGTAGCACAGGCAGGGCCGCATCTGCCATGAGGCGAGGTGAGGCAGCGGCCTCAGGCGGCGCCACCGAGCTAAAAACGGGAGGCGGCATATTGTGGCACGGCCAGGGGGGATGCGTGGGGAAGGCAGGGGAGAATACTTTACCTAGCAGACGTGCAGCACGATAGGCGCACGTCTGCTAGTACACTCCCCCTCTGTGACGCTGCACGCGCCGCGAGAGAGGAGCATAGGGAACCTGGAGGACTGCGGGAGGAGCGGCCGGTAATATAATTTAAAAAAAAACAGACATAAGTATACATTTTTTATTGAAATAAAAACTCCCCCGCACAACCCTCTTTCACCATTTTATTAAAAAAAAAAAAAAAACAACGTACATTATCGAAGTAGTCCAACTAATCTATGACTAAGGCTGGGTTCACACGACCTATTTTCAGGCGTAAACGAGGCGTATTATGCCTCGTTTTACGTCTGAAAATAGGGCTACAATACGTCGGCAAACATCTGCCCATTCATTTGAATGGGTTTGCCGACGTACTGTGCCGACGACCTGTCATTTACGCGTCGTCATTTGACAGCTGTCAAACGACTACGCGTAAAATGACTGCCTCGTCAAAAGAAGTGCAGGACACTTCTTTGGACGTTTTTGGAGCCGTTTTCTCATAGACTCCAATGAAAACAGCTCCAAAAACGGACGTAAAGAACGCTGCGAAAACGCTGCGAAAAACGCGAGTTGCTCAAAAAACGTCTGAAAATCAGGGGCTGTTTTCCCTTGAAAACAGCTCCGTATTTTCAGACGTTTTTGGTCACTACGTGTGCACATACCCTTAGTCTAAATGGTCCAGCCGAACATAGCAAAAAAATAAAAGTTAGCAGTATTACAAATATAAAACCTATACTTTTTTCTCCCCTGCGCCACAATAGAAACTAGAGGTCAAGGAAAAATAATTTCCCTTCATGTAACTCTGCTTCCTGTCAACTGAAAAGTTAGCCGCCAGAGGGAAAAAATGTTTCCCCATTGTGGAGTACAAGAAAGTCTAATTCCCAGGTGGGGCTTTCTTGTACTCATCGGGGAAACATTTTTCCTTCTGACAGATGATTTTTCCGTTGACAGGTGGCAGAGTTCAATAGGGGTGGTGTTAGGGGGAGGAGGGGGGAAAATATGGTCTGTTCACAGTTTGTGTTTTTTCCACCCCTGCCCTAGATTTCAATCCTATATCCGCCCCTGTGTGCAGAATATCACAAGTTCACAACAGAGCTTGCAGCGGAGAAGCGCACGCCCCTGTGGACCACGATACAGAGAGCGCGTCTAACGAGTGAGTATGGCAACTCTGCACCTCTCCTCAGCCTCCACATGTTATTATATGAGAGGAGGAGGGGGAGAAGGGCGGACTGTGGCTGATAAAATTCACTACTGGTATATACTTATATCTGCGGTATATTCACTGCTGCTATATATGGATCAGAGCGGTATATACACTGCTGGTACATATTTATTTATAGGTTGTGCACAGTTTATTTTTTGCTTTGCAACTGTTCCATATGCCTCTTTTTCTAAATATACATTTTTGCCCCTTGCAGTTAAAGAGGTTGTTCCAAGATTAAATGTTATCCCCTGTCTACAGGACAGGACATAACATGCTGATCGGTGGGGGTCTGACCACTGGGAGCCCCCACTGATAACTGGAACGGTGGTCCCTTGTACCCCTGAGTAACTGGAGCGGCAGGGTGTATGCTTGACCTGCAGCGTCATTAACTCAGGGGTACGAGGGACCCCCACTGATCAGCATGTTATCTCCTATCCTGTAGAGAGGGGATAACATTTAATCTTGGGACAACCCCTTTAAAGAGGCTCTGTCACCAGATTTTGCAACCCCTATCTCCTATTGCAGCAGATCAGTGCTGCAATATAGATTACAGTAACGTATTTTTTTTTTTTAAAACGAGCATTTTTGGCCAAGTTATGACCATTTTTATATTTATGCAAATGAGGCTTTCTAAAGTACAACTGGGCGTGTTTAAAGTAAAAGTACAACTGGGCGTGTTTAAAGTAAAAGTACAACTGGGCGTGTATTATGTGTGTTACATCTGGGCGTTTTTACTTCTTTTACTAGCTAGGCGTTGTGAATAGAAGTGTATGATGCTGACGAATCAGCATCATCCACTTCTCTTCGTTAACACCCAGCTTCTGCCAGTGCACAGACACACAGCGTGTTCTCGAGAGATCACGCTGTGACGTCACTCACTTCCTGCCCCAGGTCCTGCATCGTGTCGGACGAGCGAGGACACATCGGCACCAGAGGCTACAGTTGATTCTGCAGCAGCATCAGTGTTTGCAGGTAAGTAGCTACCGACTTACCTGCAAACGCTGATGCTGTTGTAGAATCAACTGTAGCCTCTGGTGCCGATGTGTCCTCACTCGTCCGACACGATGCAGGACCTGGGGCAGGAAGTGAGTGACGTCACAGCGTGATCTCGCGTGGACACGCTGTGTGTCTGTGAACTTCCATAAGCTGGGCGTTGTGAAGAGAAGTGGATGATGCGGATTCGTCGGCATCATACACTCCCATTCACAACGCCCAGCTAGTAAAAGAAGTAAAAACGCCCAGATGTAAGCACATAATACACGCCCAGTTGTACATAACTTTAAACACGCCCAGTTGTACTTTAGAAAGCCTCATTTGCTTAAATATAAAAATGGTCATAACTTGGCCAAAAATGCTCGTTTAAAAAAAACAAAAAACGTTACTCTTATCTACATTGCAGCGCCGATCTGCTGCAATAGGAGATAGGGGTTGCAAAATCTGGTGACAGAGCCTCTTTAAGACCTGAACATGCAGTGAATAGTTTTCAGATTATATTACTGGCTCGATGATCACATTCATTCCTAGTCTGGTCTGTGCAGTTTCGGTTTACAAATATTACGGATTGGTAGTACAGATCCAACAGACATGGGCAGAAAGAAAGTTCAACATGCGTTACTATACTGACTGTAAAGTGCAGCGTGCGTTACTATACTGACTGTAAAGTGCCGCATGTGTTACTATACTGACTGTAAAGTGCCGCATGTGTTACTATACTGACTGTAAAGTGCCGCATGTGTTACTATACTGACTGTAAAGTGCCGCATGTGTTACTATACTGACTGTAAAGTGCAGCGTGCGTTACTATACTGACTGTAAAGTGCAGCGTGCGTTACTTTACTGACTGTAAAGTGCCGCATGCGTTACTATACTGACTGTAATGTGCCACATGTGTTACTATACTGGCTGTAAAGTGCCACATGCATTACTATACTGACTGTAAAGTGCCGCATGCGTTACTATACTGACTGTAAAGTGCCGCATGCGTTACTATACTGACTGTAAAGTGCCGCATGCGTTACTATACTGACTGTAAAGTGCCGCATGTGTTACTATACTGACTGTAAAGTGCCGCATATGTTACTATACTGACTGTAAAGTGCCGCATGTGTTACTATACTGACTGTAAAGTGCAGCGTGCGTTACTATACTGACTGTAAAGTGCCGCATGTGTTACTATACTGACTGTAAAGTGCCGCATGTGTTACTATACTGACTGTAAAGTGCAGCGTGCGTTACTATACTGACTGTAAAGTGCAGCGTGCGTTACTATACTGACTGTAAAGTGCCGCGTGCGTTACTATACTGACTGTAAAGTGCAGCGTGCGTTACTATACTAACTGTAAAGTGCTGCATGTGTTACTATACTGACTGTAAAGTGCAGCGTGCGTTACTATACTGACTGTAAAGTGCAGCGTGCGTTACTATACTGACTGTAAAGAGCCATTAAAGGAGCCCTGACACAAGTTTGAACACTGACATTGTTCTTTCATTTTTGTGTTTGAATTTTGGATACACGTTGCCCTTGTCATTTTACTAGTATTTATAGCTGGGGCAATATAGGGATATTTACTACACAATTGGCTGTAGCATTATGAGACCTTGCAGTTTATAACAATGATGTTCAATAAGGGCCTGTTCACATCACCGTTCGATTCCGTTCCGTAGTCGACTCCGCTATTGATTCCGTCGGAAAACCGGAAACCAGCCGGAATGGTGACGAACGGAAGCCATTAGCGATGTTTCCATCAACATTGAGATCAATGGTGACTGAAACGGAAGCTGTGCTGTCACTTTCCGTTGCGGGGTTCACCCGACAGAACCTCGGAACGGAAGCGAACGGTGATGTGAACAGGCCCTAATGTATTTTTTTGTTCACACAGCTTTAATTTTTTTGTTTCGTTTTACAAGTTGTTTCTTACTTACAATTTTTTATTTTTTTTTGTGTGGAGGGGGGGGGGGCGCCATTTCCATTTTTGCCTCAGGCAGCAGAAAAGCTAGAATCGGCCCTGAGCACAGGACAGCCTGGTCCCTCCAGCACAGGCTCCCGTATGGGCACCTGCTCCATTTTTGAGCCTAGAATCTACGCATTTTCTGCCCCTCCTGGCCTAACAGTGGACAATTAAAATTTTACCCAAATGGACTACTTTAATTTATTTATTACAGACGACGTCCTAAATATAATTGTCAACCAAACTAATTTGTGTGCCATGTGGTATATAAGACAGAAAACTTTATCCAAACAAAACACATCGGCGGGCACCGCACATATATTGGCACATACCCTGAAAAACTTCAATGGTCAAGACAAAAAACATACACAGAGGTATGTATATGGCAAAAAATGGTCTATAGACACTGTATATATTACAAAAAATATATGAATTTATTGATAATAAATACACCACATGGACATAGTAAAATCATTTAAAAAACCAAATACATGCTAAAGCTGGTCTTCTGGGTAATGCTACCCTGATAAGTGACCCAACACAAACAACCCCAGCAATAGACCTACCTAAAGACTCCTCAAATAACAAATATAATAGTATGGACATGAATAGAAAGAATATTTGCATCAAACCATTAAGTATACATATCCTGTGAAGTCATAGAGTGTCCAATAAGAGGAGAAAAAGGTCTGGATGCTCCACGCGTGTCGCCACAACGTGACTTCCTCAGGGGTAATGCTATGATGAGGTGCAAAGTTTTGTATAGAGGCAATATTTTTATTTTTAATTACAAAAAGATGTGTGCATTGTCACGCACACTTACCCCTCTCTCTCTCCCAATACAAGCGCCGGTCAGATGAAAAAACCGGCGTCCGACAGAGCGCAAAGCGCATGCGCCAGAAGCCGAAGATGCAACACGCTGACACCAAAAAGAAAATGTGCATAGAAGTATAGACAATAGCCACCAGGTGTGCCCCATATAAAGCCTGCTAAATGTAAAACCAAAAACATGTGTAAAAAATATATTAATAAGAATGATTAGTCCATTAAGGATGTGTGATGATATATGAGATTACATATATTTTAGAATTTCCTATATTGGAAATAGATAACTACAACCATAAATTATACATATAAATATAAGGCCCCATGCACACGACCATATTTTTTGCCTCCCGTAAATACTGGGCGTAAATACGGGTCCTTTGTCACACGTTATTAAACCATAATTACGGACCCGTGACTGTAAATACGGGTCCGTTGTCATCCATATTCCGCCCGTATTTACGAACCCGTAAAAAAAAGGGGGGCTGGAAATGATGTCACAATCATGTCCAATCCCCTTAAAAGGGTCACATGATCACTCCAACTGCATTTTCTCTGCTTCTCTTTATTAAAAAATTGAAATCCCCTGACATCGCCTAGCAACGCTCCCGCAATTACGGGTGCACACACATAGCCACCCGTAATTACGGGAGCCCCATAGACTTCTATGGGCCTGCCCGTGCCGTAATTACGGCCTGAAATAGGACATGTTCTATATTTTAACGGGAAGTTACCCGTGACCAATAGAAATCTATGGGACCGTAATTACGGGCCGTAATTACGGGCGTTTTTACGGTCGTGTGCATGGGGCATAAGACATGTGAGAAATCCCCAAAAATGCCTTTCAATTGATGGTGCATAAAAAACGTAAAGAACCAAACCATACATTCCCTTGCATACTCAGATATACCATGTGAACATATACCCATGCGATAAAACAACTATCATGGAACTATCATAGAACTTAAAATGGCTTTAAATGCTAAATTGTGATTGAAATATGCAAATATTATTTCATTAAAAAAAAAAGTATTTGCGTAGGTGCATGTCTCCCACCACCACTGCACCAGACCGAAACAACTCGCTTGAGAGAGAGAGAGAGAGAGAGAGAGAGGATGGGCTAAAGACATTATTTGGGGTCAAGAGGTGTACTACAAAGTAGAGACAGTTATATAATATGCATGTATGCATGCACAGAATATGAAAAATAAGGCAACATATAGTTTTTCATATGGAAGGTATCCTCTTGCGTCTTCAAGTTGTGCATATCACATATTCAGAGAAAAACCAATTTTTAATATTGGTGCATTCCATGGCCTAGAATTGGAATGGAGAGTAAGTTTGACTTATTAACAGCTATATACAGTTAAGTAATGGTGCATCCCCTAGATTTTAGATGCAAAAAAGGTGCGGGACAAAGTTTTATAGAGATAGATTATTAAGGAAACCAAATAAAGAAACATTGTGAAAAAATAGTGAGTGAAAGTAATGGGTAAGTGTCTAGTGAAGATGATAAAGAGGAGAATTTAAACAGTTGAATAATAATACGTGATACATAATGTAGTGTTAATATAATAAATGGTAAACCAATGTTCAATAAAACAATAATACTAGTGTGAAGTGAAAAGAAAAAGTGCATGAAAAAGTGAATTTAGCTAAAAAGAAAAAACGGTGAAAACCATCAATATTTTAAATTTTATAGAATCCTGTATATAATAATTCTTCATTAATGCCCCTGGGAGTTGTGCACTTTAGATTATAGATCCACCTGGATTTGTGTTGCCACCTCGAATATTTGACTGTATCTGTTCTAAGCCAAAAACTTTTAAAATTGTAATCTTACCTTTATGACTTTGTAAAACGTGTGAATCTACTGAAGTCAGGATTTTATTCTGTTTGAGGTTTCGATCTGCCAGGGTGATGTTTGACATATGTTGCTGCACTATTTTACGTAATTTATGGCTTGTTTCACCTACATAGACTTTGGGACAAGAGCAGGTAAGTGTGTAGTTTACATACTTACTTCGACAATTGATGTATGATTTTAATTTATATTTTTGTTGGTCTATAGGATCTATGAATACATCTGTGGGGTCTACAAACTGACACATGTTGCAATCACCACAGGCGTATAAGCCTTTGAGTTTAATCTCCCTTCCTATATGTATCCTAGGTCTGGTGAAGTGACTTCTCGTTATTCGGTCCCCTATGTTTCGAGCCCTTTTGGCCGTCAAAAAGGGTCTCTCAGTAATATGTGGAGATAATTTTGGTTCGCAAAATAGAATGTTCAAATTTTTATACAAAATTTTGGCAACATCTTTCCAGTGGTTATTGTATGTGGTAGTAACTCTGATCTTACTGTCCTGGATACAATGTTAGGTTTGAGGATCTCAGTTCTATTACTATTGAGAGGTTTCTGGTACGCTTTAGTAATGGTCTTGTGGGGGGTATCCTCTTACCTTGAATCTACTGCTTAGGTCCTTCGCATGGTCGCCAAAATCTTGTTCTTCACTGCAATTTCTTCTGATTCTAAGGAATTGTCCCACTGGTATTCCATTTTTGAGATGTGGCAGATGAAAGCTCTGATAATGTAAGTGGCTGTTAGTCTAAGTTTCTTTCCGATATAAAGTAGTTTTGGCTCTTGTTCCCTACATAAATTTTTAGGAATTCAACCACTTCTCATGATATTTGTGCAGTTAGATGTATATTCCAAGGATTTTTGTTCAGTTCTGCTATATACAGCTTGCATTCCTCTTCTGTACCTGTCCAAAAGATAAGTATGTCGTCTATGTATCTGTGACATTTAACCACATGTTGCTGATATTGTACCGATGGGTACACATGTGTCTCCTCCCACCAACCCAGAAAAAGATTGGCATAAGAGGGGGCACAACGTGCACCCATTGCTGTGCCAGAGATTTGTCTATAAAAAGTCCAGTCGTACACAAAATAATTGTGCCCCAGGAAAAATTCTAGAACATCATAAAGGAAAGAGTCATGTTGTCTATTGGATGCAGGTTTTTGTTTTAGATAATATGTCACTGTTTGTAATCTCAGGTGATGTTTGCTATTGGTATAAAGTGATATATCTAGAGATATAAGTATAGTCCCCTCAGGAATTTACAAATTCTGCAGCTGTTCGATCAGGTGCATGGAATCTCTTATGTAAGGCGTTAGTTGAATTACTAAAGGTTGCAAAAAGTAATCTATATAAATGCAGGCTTATTCACAGAGACTGCCTATAGCTGCCACAATGGGCCTGCCTGGAGGGTTTACCATAGATTTATGCACCTTGGGCACCAAGTAAAATGTAGGAATAATTGGGTCTACAATTTTAAGATACTTACTTTCGTTTATGTTTACAATCGCATATCGATAAGCTGCATCGATAAGTCAATTTTTTCTTAAATGTGTCCGTGGGATCTGATGGCAAAACCTGATAGAAAGAAGTGTTGGTTAGTTTTTGTTTTGCATCTTCTGTTTGTTGTCCAACACCCCATAATACGATATTGCCCCCTTTATCCGCCTCCTTGATGATGATGGTGTTATTTTGACTCAAAGAAAAGAGGGCCTGTCTCTCTGCTTTGGTCATGTTGTCCTGTTAGTATTTAAAATTCTTCATTTTTTGGATATCTCTAGTTACTGATTCAAAAAAATTTGAATTGATGGACATATTTTAAATGAAGGTGTCTTTTGTGAGGGAATTTGATGACATTTTTTTCCTACCATAAAGGTCCTCATTTTCATTTTCCTTGAGTAAATCCAAAAGATCTCAAAATGTTTTTCGTTCCTCGTTAGTTATGTCGTCAATCATGGAGGGTTGATGGTATAGGATCTTAAACATAAGTTGTCTACAGAAGAGATACAAGTTCAAACTTATCTAGACCTTGTGTAGGTGAAAAGGTTAGCCCCTTCTCCAGAACCGACCTTTGCAAAGGTGTCAATTCGTAAGAAGTGAGATTAATGATCTGTAATTGTTGTGTCGTAGTATCCACTAGTTGTGCACTTAGTTCTGGGGATTGTGCTTGGTACGTTTGGGCGAAACCTTCATCCACCCATGCCAGAGATTGGACAACCACCAATTTGCCTGAATTAAAAAAGAAGTGGGGGTTAAACCTAAATATGGGTATTGTAAAAAAAAAGTCCACCATAAGACCCGCACAAGCCACCCCTGTGTATTCTACAGTAATGTCCAGGTCTTACGAAACTTTAATGAGGTTCCTTCACTTCAGTGACAACTCAAAGCCCCCATGCAGTAGGATTGTAAACCGTGATCAGTTGTTCAAGATAAGACCACTTATAAATTGCCTCAATAATTTATTTCTGCAATTTTACACCCCAGAGCAGAATGTAAGCATGGACGAATCCCTCCTACACTTCCATGGAAGACTTAGCATTCGCCAATATCTATCTTACAAAAGGGTAAAATATGGCATTAAGCTTTACAAATTATGCGAAAGTGGGTCTGGTTATACTGCCGCCTTTAGCAATTAGTGGGGAAGCGCATGGTAAAGGGGGACTCTTGTGCTTATGCATCTGAGGAATTGCTGGCGGTCAAGTACAGTGATCGCAAAGATCTTTATGTGCCAAGCACAATTCATACCGCAGCAACAATGACAGTGAGGGAAAGAGGGGCATCATCAGACAAGCACAAACCAGTGAGCGTGTCCGAATATAACAAGTTCATGGGGGGGGGGGTGGATTTAAGCTACCAGGTTTTACAGCCATAATTAGTAAAACGCAAAACAAAAACCTGGTACAAAAAAGTGGCCATTTATCTGTTACAGGTGGCAATCCACAATTCATTTGTGCTCTAAAAAACAACAGAAACAGAGACACATATCTGGATTTCCAGAAGAAAATTATTGAATGCTTCATATTTGAAGTTAAGGACACCAGAGAATGGCCCCAGTCTGAGGATGTCAAACGATTGTCTGAAAGGCATTTCAACATCAACTAGAAGCAACCCCAGAAAAAGTGCCGCATCTGTAGAAAAGATAGGTGTAGCAAAGCTTCCTGAAATTTTTATCCCTCATTTCCCTCACAACCAGGCCTGTGCATTCACCCATGTTTTAAAAAATTCCATACTTTTCTGAATTATTCGATTTTGGATTATTAGTCGAAAATATATTTGCCCAACATTAGATTTTTATTTTTCCCTTTAGGGCATGGCCCCACGTGGCGTATTTCTTCCGCAACTGTCCGCATCAATGCCGCACAGAATCTGCGTTGCAGATTCTGTTGCGGATCTGCCCAAAATGTGCAGTAAATTGATGCGGACTGGCTGTTGCGTATTGAGGTGAAAGTACTTCCCTTCTCTCTATCAGTGCAGGATAGAGAGAAGGGACAGCACTTTCCCTAGTGAAAGTAAAAGAAATTCATACTTACCGGCCGTTGTCTTGGTGACGCGTCCCTCTTTCGGCATCCAGCCCGACCACCCTGGATGACGCGGCAGTCCATGTGACCGCTGCAGCCTGTGATTGGCTGCAGCCGTCACTTAGACTGAAACATCATCCTGGGAAGCCGGACTGGAGGAAGAAGCAGGGAGTTCTCGGTAAGTATGAACTTCTATTTTTTTTACAGGTTGCTTTATATTGTGATCGGTAGTCACTGTCCAGGGTGCTGAAACAGTTACTGACGATCGCTTAACTCTTGCAGCACCATGGACAGTGACTATTTACTGACATCGCCTAGCAACGCTCCCGTAATTACGGGTGCACACACGTAGTCACCCGTAATTATGGGTGCACACACGTAGTCACCCGTAATTATGGGTGCACACACGTAGTCACCCGTAATTATGGGAGCCCCATTGACTTCCTCTGGCTGTAGACCTAGAAATACACATAGGTCCAGCCAGAATGAAGAAATGTCATGTTAAAAAACCAATACGCTCCGCAGCACACATAACCATGTACATTACATCTGCGGACTTCATTGCGGAATTTTGAATCTCCATTGAAGTCAATGGAGAACTTCCGCAATGAGTCCGCAACCAGTCCGCCACAGGTCCGCAACATCCATTGTATGCTGCGGACACTAAATTCCGCACCGCAGCCTATGCTCCGCAGTGGAATTTTCTGCATCGTCTAAACGAACCCTACTAAAAAGAAGTGGAAGGCAATGGAGAAACGGGTCCGCTGCGGATTAACGCTGCGGAGTGCCCGCAGCGGAATTCCAGAGCAATTCCGCCACGTGGGGCCTTGCCCTTATTTTACTCCAAGGCTGTGGAAGGTAATGGGAGGATGTCATTTTTGCATATTTTCTAATGTTCAACTGCTGGAAAGCCCCATTTGCATAAACCTGCAATTTCTTATTTAAGGAAACCAAAAAAAATAAATTCCCATTATACCCCTTACACCCCTAGATTAATACTCTTGGGATCCATGCTACAAGAGCAGTTATTTTGAAAGTGTGAGGGGCACTTAACACAGAATATTTTGACACGTTTTTTGACGTGGAAACTGCGTCGGAAAACGTGCCAAAAAACGGCAAAAAATGCCTCCCATTGATTTCAATGGGAGTCGGAGGCATTTTGTTCTCGCGAGCGGAAAAACCGTCCTGTGGGAAAAAGAAGCGACATGCCCTATCTTCGGGCGTTTACGTCTCTGATCTCCCATTGACATCAATCGTAGGCAGAGAAAGCGTATTTTGGGGTGTTTTTTGCCCACGGCGCTCAATGGCCGCGGACAAAAAACCCACAAAAAAATGTGCCAAACGGCGTGCAGGCATATGAAAATCTGCCTCAAAATTCCAGACGAAATTTTGAGGCAGAATTTTGGCCTGCAAAAAACTCTTTGTGAACATAGCCTTATAGAAACTCAGTGTTATAAAATCATATTTGAAAAAAGGTGATTTATGAAATAAGCTTCTTCTATCGTGAGCCCTCCTACATCTCTATGTGAAGAATAAGGCACACATATTTGGTATTGTCATACACCGGAGAAGTGGCAGAACGTGAAATGAGACAAATTTTGTCCGTGGTCCATACTGTGTGTGAAAAATGCTCATGTACACTGACGCATTTGACAAAAAAAAAAATCTAATTTAATTTTGTCCATTATTCAAGAAACTTTCAGAAGAAAACTGGACTTTCTAAAAAGATGATAAACCCCTTGAAGAAAACCTTGTGGGATCTACTTTTGTGAATGAATTAATTTATGGGGTGTTTCTAATGTATCAGCAGCATTAGGCCCCCCCAGAAAACAGTATGCGGCTGTAAAATCAATTGCAGAATTGCTGGACCCAAAAGTCCAAAAAAGCCTCCTTTTATGCCAAGCCGGGGCACATGCCCGCACAGTGAATAAAGCACACATATTGGGTATCCCCATGCACAGGAGAAGTGGCAGAACATGAAATGAGATACATTTTATCCGTGGTTCATACTATGTGTGATCACTGTTTGCATAAAATGACACATTTGCTAAATGTTTGCATTTTTTTTCCAATTTTGCCCACTTTAGAGGGAAAAAAATGATATATACTGACAAATACTATTAAAACAAAGCCCTATCTGTCCTTCAAAAAGAGTGTAAAATTCAAAAATAAAATTAATTCACATGCAGAGTTATATTCATCTAAAGAAGCGCATAGCAAAATTGTGACATTCTCTCTGGTCATTTAGCTGTAAAACAGCCCAATCCTTAACCGGTTAATAACATCCCATACTAAAACCATAGGCATTAACCCCTTAACGCTCAGTGACGTACTATTCCGTCATGGAAACCGACCCATTCGCGCTCCATAACAGAATAGTACGTCACGGGAGTAACGGCCATTTCAGCCGTCCTCCCGACACATACAGGAGCTGTGACAGCTGCTGTCTTGTACAGCAGCTGTCACAGCTCCTACAGCGGGGACCGATCGCTGTGTCCCCGCTGATTAACCCCTTAAAAGCCACGTTCAATAGAGATCACGGCTTTTTAGGGGTTAAGCTGCCATCGCCGGCCTGCTAAACGATAGCGGCCGGCGATGGTGACTATGGCAACCGGACACCAAACAATGGCGTCCGGCTATGCCATCGACGGAAGCCTAGTGGGTCCTGACGAAGTCAGGACCCACTATGCTTGCTGTCAGTGAGTAGCTGACAGTTCTAATACACTGCACTACGCATGTAGTGCAGTGTATTAGAATAGCAATCAGGACCTCCTGCCCTCAAGTCCCCTAGTGGGACAAAGTAATAAAGTTAAAAAAAGTTTAAAAAAGTTGTGTAAAAATAAGAAAATAAAAGTTTTAAAAGTGATCAAAGTAAAAATCCCCCTTTTTTCTCTTATCAGTCCTTTATTATTATTAAAAATATATAAACAAACAAATAAACTATACATAATATGAATCGCCATGTCCGTAACGGCCTGAACTACAAAATTATTTTGTTATTTATCCCGCTCGGTGAACGCCGTAAAAGAGAATAATAAACCGTACCTGAATCACAATTGTTTGGTCACTTCACCTCCCAAAAAATGGAATAAAAAGAGATAAAAAATTTGCATGTAACTAAAAATGGTAATGATTGAAACTACAGTTCGTTACGCAAAACATAAGTCCTCGCACGGCTTTATTGATGGAAAAATAAAAAAGTTCTGCCTCTTAGAACATGGTAACACAAAAAGTAAATGATTTTTTTACAAAATGTATTTTATTGTGCAAACGCCATAAGACAAAAAAACTATAAACATCCGGTATCGCCGTAATCGTATCGCCCCGCAGAATAAAGTGAATGTGTCATTTATAACGCACGGTGAACGCTGTAAAAAAATAGAATAAAAAAACAATAGTAGAATTGCTGTTTTTTAGTCACCACGCCACTTAAAAATAGAATAAAAGCTGATCAAGAAGTTGCATGCACCCCATGAAAAGTACAATGAATTCCTCAAGGGGTCTAGTTTCCAAAATAGGGTCACTGTTGGGGGGTTTCCACTGTTTTGGCACCACAAGACCTCTTCAAACCGGACATGGTGCCTAATAAAAAGGACGTCTCATAATCCGCTAGGTGTTCCTTGGCATGTATGTATACATGTCCGGTTTGAAGAGGTCTTGTGGTGCCAAAACAGTGGAAACCCCCCAACAGAGGGGGGCCGGTGCTTCAGTGCATTACCGCACTAGGGCCACATGTGGGATATTTCTCAAAACGACAGAATCTGGGCAATAAGTATTGAGTTGTGTAGAGATGAGCGAACTTATCAAAAGTTTGGTTCGGCTAGTTCGCCGAATTTCACAAAAAAGTTCGGTTCGGACCGAACTAGTTCGGACCGAACCTGTCACTTACGTGCGCCGAGCATGCTACTGTCCAGGGTGCTGATAGAGTTAATGGGCTGCACTAACTCTTTCAGCAACCTTCACAGTACATGCTCGGCGCGCGGAAAATACAATTTAAATGTAATAAAAAAATAAAAATTATACGTTCGCACTTACTTTCCTCCTGTCCGGCCTCCAGCGATGACGTTTCATCCCTTTCGCCGCTGCAGCCAATCACAGGCTGACGCTTCATCCCACGTGACCGCCTCTGCAGCCAATCACAGGCTGCAGCGCGACATGGATGAAACGTCATCGCTGGAGGCCGGACAGGAGGAAAGTAAGTATGAACGTATTATTTTTTTTTTTGGCATGTATGTATGTATGTATGTATGTATGTATATATGTGCATGTATGTTTGCATGTATGTTGGCATATATGTATATATGTGCATGTTTGTATGTATATTTGCATGTATATATTTGCATGTATGTATGTATGTATGTTTGCATGTGTGTATGTTTGCATGTATGTATTTTTGCATGTATGTTGTGATGTATATATGTGCATGTGTGTATGTGTGTATGTATGTATGTTTGCATGTATGTATGTTTGCATGTATGTATGTATGTATGTATGTATGCATGTTTGTATGTATATTTGCATGTATGTATGTTTACATTTATGTATGTATGTATGTTGGCATGTATGTATGTTGTCATGTATGTATGTATGTATGTATGTATGTATGTATGCATGTATGTTGTCATGTATGTATATATGTGCATGTATGTTGGCATGTATGTATATATGTGCATGTGTGTATGTATATTTGCATGTATATATTTGCATGTATGTATGTTGTCATGTATGTATGTATGTATATATGTGCATGTATGTTTGCATGTATGTATACATGTGCATGTTTGTATGTATATTTGCATGTATATATGTTTGCATGTGTGTATGTTTGCATGTGTGTATGTATGTTTGCATGTATGTATGTTTGCATGTATGTATGTATATATGTGCATGTATGTATGTTTGCATGTTTTTATTTTTGCATGTATGTTTATATATATGTGCATGCTTGTATATATGTATGTATGTATCTTTGCATGTTTGTTTGTATGTATGTTTTCATGTGTGTGTGTATGCATGTATGTATGTATGATAGTTTGCATGTATATATGTGTGTATGTTTGCATGTATGTATATTTGCATGTATATATGTGCATGCTTGTATGTATGTTTGTTTGTATATATGTATGTATGTATGTTTGCATGTATGTTTGTTTGTATATATGTCTGTATGGCCATGTATGATACTGTCTGCTGGCGCCCTGTATCTAAGTCAACTTCACGGCAGGCTTCTATACATGGTATAACAGTCAGTATCACACATTAAACTGAATCTAAGCCTACGACATGTTTTATTTCATTTTTTTTTTTTTTTACAGGTTTGGTGTTTGGACTACGTCGGTTTCGAGGACTACTTAGATGACGGTTTTTTTTCTACAATAAAATGGTTAATGAGGGTTGTGTTGGGGGTGCTTTATTTCAATAAAATATTTTATCTATATCTTTGTCTTTTTCTTTTCAAATTTTATTACTACCACTTTAGTAATGGCTGCTGTCTGAGTGACAACATCCATTACTAAGGCGAGGCTTAGTGTTAGCCGGTGCTGAGGCTAACACTAACCACCATTATTACCCCGGTATCCACCACTACCAGGGGTGCCGGGAAGAGCCAGGTACGATCCAGTACCCGACCATCTGTTGTGATGGTCGGGCTCTGGGGCGGCCGCAGGCTGGTATTATGAGGCTGGGAAGGGCCTAAAACAGTGGACCTTCCCACCCTTGTAATGCTAGGCTGCTGCTGCTGTGTTGTATCTGGCTGGTTATAAAAGTGGGGGGGACCCCACGTCATTTTTTTAAATTATTTATTTTTTTTAATATTTTTTTTAAAAAGACATGGGGTTCCACCCAATTTATCATAACCAGCCACATACAACACAGTGTTATTAGCCTGGGAATGGACAAAACCCTGGTGGTGGTGGGTACCGGGGTAATAATGGGTGGTTAGTGCTAGCCTCTGCACCGGCTAACACTAAGTACCGCCTTAATAATGGATGCTGTCAATCAGCCAACTGCCATTATCTAGGCACTAATAAAGTTTAAAAAAAAACACAAAGACAATTATTTTTTATTGAAATAAGAAATCCCCAACAAAACCTTCGTTAACCATTTTATAAAAATTTGAAAAAACGTAGATCTACGCAGTAGTCCAACGAATCGAAGATGTAGTCCAATCTGTGCATCATAATCTGCAACAACATAAAAAAACAGTTATCAATGTGAACAATAACAATACTTCTACTCACCTACACACATATATATACACGCACACACAAACAAACAACCATACACAAACACACACACATATATACACAAACACAACAAGATATACACACACACACACATAAACAGACAAACACAGACACATATACACAAACTCACACATATACAAACAAAAACACACATATCCAAACACACGCACACACAGTTATACACACACACACGAACACATATACACAAACACATATACAAACAAAAACACACATACCCAAACACACATATACACAAACACATATACACAAACACACCCATATATACACACAAACACACACACATAAACACCCCCCCATATACACATATACACAAACACACACATATACAAAAACACACACAAACATCTACACACAAACATATACACAAATACACCCATATATACACAAACACATATACACAAACACACCCATATATACACAAACACACACACATATACACAAACACACATAGATACATACCCAAACACACATATATACACAAACACGGTTTCTTTTAAATGCTGCTGGGGAACCCGCTCGATCCACTATATAAGGCTGCGCTACAGTGCAGCATTTAAAAGAAACAGGATCCTGACCTGTCCATAGAGTTTAAGGCAGCACAGAGTATTTCAGGAGATGAGCTACGTAATGGTAAGAGCAGAGTTTACAGCAGCACAGAATCTGCACGCTCCTCTCCTGAAATATTCTGTGCTGCTGTGAACTCTGCTCTTACTATTACGTAGCTCTCAGTCTGTTACCTCTCCTCCACTCCTGTCCTGTCCTCAAGAACACCTTCACATGATTGGCAAGTCACCACCCCGCACAAGATCCGCACGCTCATCTCCTGAAATACTCTGTGCTGCTGTGAACTCTGCTCTTACCATTACGTGGTGACTTGCCAATCATGTGAAGGTGTTATTGAGGACAGGAGTGGAGGAGAGGTAACAGACTGAGAGCTACGTAATGGTAAGAGCAGAGTTCACAGCAGCACTGAATCTGCACGCTCATCTCCTGAAATACTCTGTGCTGCCTTAAGCTCTGTGGACAGGTCAGGATCCTGTTTCTTTTAAATGCTGCACTGTAGCGTAGCCTTATATAGTGGATCGAGCGGGTTCCCTAGCAGCATTTAAAAGAAACAGGATCCTGACCTGTCCACAGAGTTTAAGGCAGCACAGAGTATTTCAGGAGATGAGCACGGGTAGCCGTTCGTTTTTCCGAGTCGTGCTCCCATTATGCACACGACCGTAAAAACACCCGTTATTGCGGGTCGTAATTACGACCCGCAATAACGGGCTCATAGACTTCTGTTACCCACGGGTACCTTTCCGTTTTCTCACGGGAAGGTGCCCGTGCCGTTAAAAAAATAGAACGTTCTATTTTTCTATTTTACGCGCCGTGCTGCTATAATTATAATGACAGCACGGTTCGCAAAAGCGGCCGGCTGCCCGTGGCCGGCCGTGCTCGTAATTACGAGTCGTAATTACGAGCACGGCCCGTAAAATAAAAAAATAGAACATGTTCTATCTTTTTAACGGCACGGGCACCTTCCCGTGAGAAAACGGGAAGGTACCCGTGGCTAACAGAAGTCTATGGGCCCGCTATTTCGGGTCGTAATTACGACCCGTGATAACGGGTGTTTTTATGGTCGACTCGTGTGCATGAGGCCCCGTAATGACGGGTGGCTACATGTGTGCACCCGTCATTACGGCAGCGTTGCTAGGCGACGTCAGTAAGGGTATGTGCACACACACTAATTACGTCCGTAATTGACGGACGTATTTCGGCCGCAAGTACCGGACCGAACACAGTGCAGGGAGCCGGGCTCCTAGCATCATATTTATGTACGATGCTAGGAGTCCCTGCCTCTCCGTGGAACTACTGTCCCGTACTGAAAACATGATTACAGTACGGGACAGTTGTCCTGCAGAGAGGCAGGGACTCCTAGCATCGTACATAACTATGATGCTAGGAGCCCGGCTCCCTGCACTGTGTTCGGTCCGATACTTGCGGCCGAAATACGTCCGTCAATTACGGACGTAATTAGTGTGTGTGCACATACCCTAAATAGTCACTGTCCAGGGTGCTGAAAGAGTTAACTGATCGGCAGTAACTGTTTCAGTACCCTGGACAGTGACTACCGATCACAGTACCTGTAAAAAAAAAGACGTTCATACTTACCGGGAACTCCCTGCTTCCTCCAGTCCGGTCTCCTGGCCGTTGCCTTGGTGACGCGTCCCTCTCGACATCCGGCCCGACATTCCTTGATGACGATGCAGCCCATGTGAGCGCTGCAGCCAATCACAGGCTGCCGCGGCCTCTGCAGCCAATCACAGGCTGCAGAGGCCTCTGCAGCCAATCACAGGCTGCCGCGTCAGAAAAGGTCGGACTGGAGGAAGAAGAGGGACTCGTCACCAAGACAACGACCGGGTAAGTATGAAATGCTTTTTATTTTATTTTTAATCAGCAGCCTCTTTTCTCTATCAGTGATTGATAGAGATAAGTGGCTGCCGATTTGTATAATGTTTTTGACCGGGTTCGGTCAAAACGGGTTCGGCCGAACCCGGTGAAGTTCGGATTCGCTGCGAACCGAACTTTTCCGGAAGTTCGGACCGAAACCGGGTTCGGTTGTCCCGGTTCGCTCATCTCTAGTGTTGTGTTTCTCTGGTAAAACCTTTTGTGTTATAGAAAAAAATGGTATAAAAAGGATTTTCCGACCAAAAAAAATATGTAAATTTCACCTCTACTTTGCTCTAAGTTCCTGTGAAACACCTAAAGGGTTCATAAACTTTCTAAATGCTGTTGCAAAAACTTTGAGGGGTTTAGTTTCTAAAATGGGGTGTTTCATAGCGGTGTCTAATATATAGGCCTCTCAAAGCAACTTCAGAACTGAACTGGAACCTAAAAAAAATAAATAAATGAGGCAATACTTCGCTTCTTACATTATACTGATAATGAGCAGTGCCCACCCCCGAGATGGCCCCAGTTTTGACCATTTGTATAAATGGAGACCCCTATCAGACCGTTTCAGTGACCCCGATTTTCCCAAGCATACACCCCAAGAAGCGTATTTCTATTGATGAGTCCTTGGTAGATTTTAAAGGGAGGCTTCAATTCCACCAGTACCTGCCGAGTAAGAGGGCAAGGTAAGGCGTGAAGTTGTATAAGCTGAGTGAGAGTGCATCAGGGTATACCTACAAATTTAGGATATATAAAGGGAAGGATAGCAGTATTCAGCCCCCAGAATGCCCCCCCCCCCTTACTGGGAGTTAATGCAAAAATTGTGTGGGATTTGGTGCACCCACTGCTGGACCAGGGTTACCACCTCTACCTGGATAATTTCTATACCAACGTCCCACTCTTCAACTGCCTCGCTTCCAGTCCTGCGGCATGCGGCACGGCTAGAAGAAATCTGAGAGGCCTCCCTAAGACACTGCTTGGGCAAACAAGAAGGGGTGAGAGCAGGGCACAATCTAGCAGCAACATATTGTGTGTCAAGTACAAGACAAGAGAGATGTCCTTGTATTGACAATACATGCCCACACCAGTACCCATGTACCTGTATGAGGTACCAGTACAGAGACCCCCAAACCAGACTGCATCCTGGACTACAATAGGTACATGGGAGTGGTGGACGTGTCAGATCAAGTCCTGAAGCCCTACAGCGCCATGCGGTGTGGTATAAGAAGCTGGCCGTGCACATCATAATCAAGAACCTAATCTTTAGGGACCAAGAAGGGGGCACCCAGTACTTCTGGAAGCGAGGCCACACGCATCGTACCAGGGCAACACTTTCCAGAAGAAGTTCTCCAATCTGGCAAGAAGGGAAAAAGTCAAAAGAGGTGCAAAGTCTGCTATAAGAGGGGGATAAGGGAGGACACAATATATCAATGTGACACATGTCCCGAAAAACCAGGGCTCTGTATGAAAGAGTGTTTTAAAATTTATCATAGATCCCTTCGATTTTTCATCCACCCTGATGCACTCCGCACAGCTTATCCCCCTCATCTTTCCCTGCTGAGCCCTGCTGTGTGCCCAGGCAGCTAATAACAGCCACACGTAGGGTATTGCTGTACCGGGAGAACCCACATTACAGCTTATGGGGTGTATGTCTCCGGTGGCACATGCTGGGCACACTATATCGGACACTGAAATGGCATAGATATAAAGAAAATTGCAAATCTCACACTGCCCCATCTGCTGCGCATTATCTTTTACACAATACCTGTGGGTCAAAATGCTCACTACACCTCTAGATGAATGTCTTAAGGGGTGTCGTTTTTAAAATGGGGTCACTTCTCAGGGGTTTCAACTGTACTGGTACCTCAGGGGCTTCTGCATACATGACTTAGCAGCAGAAAAGCTCCAGTAGGCCAAATGGTGGTGTTTTCCTTCTGAGCCCTTCCATGGGCCCAAACTGCAGTTTATCACCACAAATGGGGTATTGCTGCACTCAGTAGAAATTGGGAAATAAATTGGGGTATTTTGTTCCCTGTGAAAATAAGAAATTTTGATCAAAAATGACATCTTACTGGAAAAAATGTCTTTTTTTTAATTTCACAGCCCAATTCAAATACGTGGTGTGAAAAAACTGTGCGGTCAAAATGGTCACAGCAACCATAAATCAATTCCTTGAGGGGTGTAGTTTCCAAAATGGGGTCACTTCTGGTGGGTTTCCATTGCTTTGATACCTCTGGGGCACTGCAAATGCGACATGGCACCCGAAAACCAATCCAGCAAAATCTGGACTCCAACAAACACATAGCGCTCCTTTCCTTCTGAGCCCTCCCATGGGCCCAAACGGCAGTTTATCACCATAAAAGGGGTATTGCCACACTCAGGACAAATTGGGCAACAAAATGGGGTATTTTGTTCCCTGTGAAAATAAGACATTTTGATCAAAAATTACATCTTATTGGAAAAAAATTTCTTTTTTTTATTTCACAGCCCAATCCAAATACGTGCTGTGAAAAAACTGTGTGGTCAAAATGGTAACCACAACCATAAATTAATTCCTTGAGGGGTGTAGTTTCCAAAATGGGGTCACTTCTGGTGGGTTTCTATTGCTTTGATACCTTTGGGGCTCTGCAAATGCGACATGGCACTCAAAAACCAATCCAGCAAAATCTGGACTCCAACAAACACATAGCGCTACTTTGCTGTTTGGGCCCATGGGAGGGCTCAGAAGGAGTTTATCACCACAAATGGGGTACTGCCGCACTCAGTAGAAATTGGGCAACAAAATGGGGTCTTTTGTTCCCTGTGAAAATAAGAAATTTTGATAAAAAATTACATCTTATTGGAAAAATTTTTCTTTTTTTTATTTCACAGCCCAATCCAAATACGTGCTGTGAAAAAACTGTGTGGTTAAAATGGTAACCCTAACCATAAATTAATTCCTTGAGGGGTGTAGTTTCCAAAATGGGGTCACTTCTGGTGGGTTTCCATTGCTTTGATACCTCTGGGGCTCTGCAAATGCGACATGGCACTCGAAAACCAATCCAGCAAAATCTGGACTCCAACAAACACATAGCGCTACTTTGCCGTTTGGGCCCATGGGAGGGCTCAGAAGGAGTTTTTTTCACCACAAATGGGGTATTGCCGCACTCAGGACAAATTGGGGAACAAAATGGGGTATTTTATTTCTTGTGAAAATAAGAAATTTTATCAAAAATGACATCTTATTGGAAAACATTTCATTTTTTAAATTTCACAGCCCAATTCAAATACGTGCTGTGAAAAAACTGTCTGGTCAAAATGGTAACAACAACCATACATGAATTCCTTGAGGGGTGTAGTTTCCAAAATGGGGTAACTTTTGGGGGATTCCTACTGTTTTGGCACCTCAACACCTCTTCAAACCTGGCATGCTGCCTAAAATATATTCTAATGTAAAAGAGGCCCCAAAATGTACTAGGTGCTTCTTTGCTTCTAGGGCTTGTGTTTTAGTCCACGAGCGCAGTAGAGGCACATGTTGGACATTTCTAAAAACTGCAGTATCTGGACAATACATATTTAGTAGTGTTTCTCTGGTAAAACCTTCTGTGTTACAGAAAAAAAATGGAATAAAATTGAAATTCAGCAAGAAAAATGAAATTTGCAAATTTCACCTCCACTTTGCTTTAATTTCTGTGAAATTCCTAAAGGGTTAAAATCTTTATAAATGCTGTTTTGATTACTTTGAGGGGTCTAGTTTTTAAAATGGGATGTTTTATGGGGATTTCTAATACATAGGCCCCCCAAAGCCACTTCAGAACTGAACAGGTACCTTAAAAAAAAGGCTTTTGAAATTTTCTTAAAAATATTAGAAATTGCTGTTTATGTTCTAAGTCTTGTAACGTCCAAGACAAATAAAATAATGTTCAAAAAAACGATGCCAATCTCATCTGTTTTACAAGCAGATGCATTTAAATTCAGAAAAATGATATTTTTTCAAAATTTTCTCTAAATTTTGCAATTTTTCACAAATATACACTGAATATATCGACCAAATTTTACCAGTAACATGAAGCCCAATGTCTCACGAGAAAACAATCTCAGAATCGCTTGGATAGGTTTAAGCATTCCAACGTTATTACCACATAAAGTGAAATATGTCAGTTTTGAAAAATGGGCTCTGAGCCTTAAGGCCCAAACAGGGCTGCGTCCTTAGGCTATGTTCACACGTAGTATTTTGCAGGAGGAATATCTGCCTCAAAATTCCGTTTGGAAGTTTGAGGCAGATTTTCCTCTCCCTGCACGCCGATTTTCGCTGAGTTTTTTGCTGCGTTTTTTCGCCCGCGGCCATTGAGCGCCGCAGGCATAAAACACCGCGAAATACGCTTTCTCTGCCTCCCATTGAAGTCAATGGGAGGTCAGAGGCGGAAGCGCCCGAAAATAGGGCATGTTGCTTCTTTTTCCCGCGAGGCAGTTTTCCTGCTCGCGGGAAAAAGATGCCGTCGCCTCCCATTGAAATCAATGGGAGGCATTTTCGGGCCGATTTTGACGAGTTTTGCGACGCGGTTCCCGCATCAAAAAACTCGGCAAAATACTCCGTGTGAACATAGCCTTAAGGAGTTAATATGGGCCTGGTCCCCCTTTTGCAGTTAAAACAGCTTCCACTCTTCTGGGAAGGCTTTCTACAAAATTTTGGAGTGTGTCTGTGGGAATTTTGTCCATTTATCCAGAAGAGTATTTTGTGAGCTCACAATCTCCGCTCTAGTTCATCCCAAAGGTGTTCAATGGAGTTTTGGTCAGGGCTATGTGTGGGTCAGCCAAGTGCTTCCACACCAAACTCACCCAACCATGCCTTATGGACCTTGCTTTGTCCCAGTGCACAGTCATGCCGGAACAGAAAATGGCCTTCCACAAACAGTTCCCACAAAGTTAGAAACATGCAATTCTCCAAAATATATTGATATGCTGAAGCATTAAAATTTCCCTTCACTGGAACTAAGGCCGGATTCACACGAGCATGTGCGTTTGGTGCGCACAAAAAATGCTGCGTTTTGCGCGCGTTGCAGTTCCGTGTGTCATCAGTGAATGGTGTGTGGCTGCGTGATTTTCGCGCATATGCCATCCTTATGACACGCGGTTTTGCTGTTTAGAAAAAGAAATGAAGGAAGTGCTTTTATTTTGTCCTTTATTACTTTATCTATTGTTGCGCAAATCACGTGCGACACACGGAAGTGCTTCCGTGTGCTGTGCGTGATTTTCACACACCCATTGACTTCAATGGGTGTGTGATGCGTGAAAAACAGCCAAGTATAGGACATGTCGTGAGTTTTACGCAGCGGACATACGCTGCGTGAAAATCATGGACTGTCTGAACAGCCCCATTGACTAACATAGGTCCGTGCGACGCGCGTGATTTTCACGCGCGTATCACGGATGTTAAATACGCTCGTGTAAATAAGGCCTTAGAGGCATAGGCAAACCACTAAAAAACAGCCCCATAGCATTATCTCTCCTCCACTAAACATTACAGTTGACACAATGCAGTCAGGCAGGTAACGTTCTCCTGGTATTCGCCAAACCCAGACTGGTCCATCAGACTGGAAGATAGAGAAGGGTGATTCGTCTCTCTACAGAACATGGTTCCACTGCTTCAGAGTCCGGTGGCGGCGTGCTTTACACCACGTCATCCAATGCTTGGCATTGTGCATGCTAATGTAAGGCTTGCATGCAGCTGCTCAGCCACGAAAACCCATGTCATGAAGCTACAGGCATACAGTTTTGTGCAACTGTTGCCAGAGGAGGTTTGGGACATTGCAGTTATTGAGTCAGCAGAGCGCGTTTGCTACTTTTATGCACTAGGTGCCTCAGCACTTGGTAACTCCCCTCTGTAACTTTACTTGGTCTGTCACTTTGTGGCTGAGTTGCTGTGGTTCCTAAAAGCTTCCACTTTGCAATAATGCTACTCACATTTGAACCTGAAATATCTAGGAAGGAAGAACTTTCATGTACTGACTTATTTCAACAGTACAGAACCACGTTTGAATTCAGTGAGCTCTTTTGTGATGATTTACATGTTTTACTTTCAGGCTGCTCCGGGGAAGGGTGATCCAATCCTTGGCAGCTGCTCCAGGAAATGCTAGTCCTGGGTTACTGACCAGTTTTCCACCCCTAAAATAGACCCTTATTACCTCTATTTAAGTGGCTAAATGTAAGAAATAGTTGTGGAAGTACATATTTAAATGGATTTTGAAGTGCTTTTTCTTTTACATGTGCTCATGGGAAATTTGTTTTAAAGGAGTTGTCCAGTCCCTAAAAATTCAGAATAGGCCATCAATAGCTGATGGGCCGGGGTCTGAATCCCGGAACCCCCGCCGATCAGCTGTTCTGAAGGGGATGCAGCACTTTCTCCTTATTTATACTTGCTCATTGTGAATCGCCGACCGGGATGTAGCGGCGATTCACAGTATTGCAGTCTTCTCACATTGAAGTGAGCGGGAGAAGGCTGCAATACTGTGAATCGTTGCTACATTCGTGTCGATGATTCACAGTAAGCAAGTAGAAATGAAGGGGAAGCGCTACACCCCCTTCAGAACAGCTGATCAACGGGGGTCCAGGGAGTCGGACCCTGACCCATCAGCTATTGATGGCCTATCCTGAGGATAGCCCATCAATTTTTAGGGACTGGACAACCCCTTTAACCCCTTGAGGTCCAAGCTCATTTTGGCCTTCAGGACCAGACCCATTTTTTCAAATCTGACATGTGTCACTTTATGTGGTAATAACTTGGGAATGCATTTACCTAGCAAAGCGATTCTGATATTGTTTTCTCGTGACATGTTGTACTTTATGATAGTGAGAAAAATTTGGTCGATAAATTAAATATTTATTAGTGAAAAGCACCAAAATTGTGTGAAAAATTGTGAAAAATACCACACAAAATTGTTGCTGATTAACATCCCCCATATGTCTAATTTAGATTGCCATCGTTTTTTGAACATCCTTTTATTTTTCTAGGACGTTACAAGCCTTAGAACTTTAGCAGCAATTTCTCACATTTTCAAGAAAATTTAAAAAGGCTATTTTTACAGGGGCCAGTTCAGTTGTGAAGTGGCTTTTAGGGCCGTATATATTAGTAACCACCAATAAGTCACCCCATTTTAAAATCTTCACCCCTCAAAGTATTCAAAACAGCATTTAGAAAGTTTCTTAACCCTTTAGTCGTTTCATAGGAATTAAAGAAACGTAGAGGTGAAATGTTCAAATTTCATTTTTTTTTTGCAGAAATTCATTTTTAATCTATTTTTTTTTTGTAACACAGAAGGTTTTACCAAAGAAATGCACCTCAATATTTATTGCCAGCTTCTGCAGTTTTTAGAAATATCCCACATGTGGCCCTAGTGTGCTAATGGACTGAAGCACAGACCTCAGTAGCAAAGGAGCACCTAGAGGATTTTGGGCCTCCTTTTTATTAGAAAATATTTTAGGCACCATGTCAGGTTTGAAGGGTTCTTGCGGCGCCAAAACAGTGGAAATACCCCAAAAGTGACCCCATTTGGGAAACTACAACCCTTGAGGAAATTATCTAGGGGTATAGTGAGCATTTTGACCCCGCAGGTTTTTTGCAGAAATTATTGAAAGTGGGCCGTGAAAATGAAAATCGACATTCTTTCAAAGAAAATAGAACCGATAAAAACACAGGGACATATACAAAAATACCGAAAAAGGCCATACTTACAAATGGACACAGCCAGGCCAGAAATGCTGATGAAAGGGCGAGCAGGTGCTTTAAATAATAATAGCCACTCCCACTAGTCTTGAGGGGAGTGGTGTGTGGTGCATGGGATGTGTAGTAAGAAATAATAAATGAATAGTGTGTGTGCAAGTGTAATACTATAAGTGAAATATAGGGGGCAGTAATAAATGAAGTGCCTCAATAGAAATAAATGGATAATGGGGTGCAAGTGAGTGAAACATGGAGGGATAGTGTGTACGTCATGAGGCACAACGTGTATAGCCAGGTAGAAGCCTATTTGTGACGCCTTGATAATTCATAGAGCGGGCTACCCTGCTTGCTATGCCAAACAACAACACACCATGCTCTCCCAGCATCAAAGACCCGGCTGTGTCCAAGAGAAGCGAATATACATAATAATGAAAAATACCTGGGGTATTGGTAATCATTTTGGCCAAAAGGACGCAAGCTCGCAATCCACGACAAGGATCCCCAGACTTGCGAGTCCCTAACTCCTAAACTGGAACAGAACGTTCCTGATGCACAAACAGAACCGATAAAAACACAGGGACATATACAAAAACACCGAAAAAGGCCATACTTACAAATGGACACAGCCAGGCCTGTTTGTGCATCAGGAACGTTCTGTTCCAGTTTAGGAGTTAGGGACTCGCAAGTCTGGGGATCCTTGTCGTGTATTGCGAGCTTGCGTCCTTTTGGCCAAAATGATTACCAATACCCCAGGTATTTTTCATTATTATGTATATTCGCTTCTCTTGGACACAGCCGGGTCTTTGATGCTGGGAGAGCATGGTGTGTTGTTGTTTGGCATAGCAAGCAGGGTAGCCCGCTCTATGAATTATCAAGGCGTCACAAATAGGCTTCTACCTGGCTATACACGTTGTGCCTCATGACGTACACACTATCCCTCCATGTTTCACTCACTTGCACCCCATTATCCATTTATTTCTATTGAGGCACTTCATTTATTACTGCCCCCTATATTTCACTTATAGTATTACACTTGCACACACACTATTCATTTATTATTTCTTACTACACATCCCATGCACCACACACCACTCCCCTCAAGACTAGTGGGAGTGGCTATTATTATTTAAAGCACCTGCTCGCCCTTTCATCAGCATTTCTGGCCTGGCTGTGTCCATTTGTAAGTATGGCCTTTTTCGGTGTTTTTTTTTTTTTTTTTTTTTTTTTTTTCAAAGAAAATGTAGGTTTAGCTAATTTTTCAAATTTCCACAAAAACTAAACGAGAAAAAGCACTACAAGATTTGTAAAGCAATTTCTCCCGAGTAAAACAATACCCCATATGTGGTAATAAACAGCTGTTTGGACACACGGCGGAGCTTAGCATGGAAAGAGCACCATTTGGCTTTTGGAGCTCAAATTTAGCAGGAATGGTTTGCGGAGGCCATGTCACATTTGCAAAGTCCCTAAGGGACCAAAACAGTGAAAACGCCAAAAAAGTGACTCCATTGAGAAAACTACACCCCTTGAGGAATCTATCTAGGGGTGTAATGAGCATTTTGACCCCACAGGTATTTCATAGATTTTATTAGAATTGGGCAGCGAAAATAAATAAATCCTTTTTCTTCAATAAGACGTAGTTTTAGCTTAACATTTTTCATTTTCTAAACAAATAAAAGAAAAAAAAAGAACCCCAAACACTTGTAAAGCAATTTCTCCCGAGTACGGCAATACCCCACACGTGGTCATAAACTGCATTTTGGGCACACGGCAGTTCTCAGAAGGGAAGGAGCGCCATTTGCTTTTGGGAGTAGAGATTTTGCTGCATTTGGTTTCTGGGCGCTATGTCGCATTTGCAAAGTCCCTGTGGGACCAAAACAGTAGATCAGCCCCAGAAGTGACCCCATTTTAGAAACAACACCCCTCAAGGTATTCACCCAGGGGTGTAGTGAGCATGTTAACCCTGCAGGTGTTTGCAACATCGATTGCACACTTATTTCTGCCAGAGTGAAAATGGGATTTTTTTCCATAGATATGCCAATATGTGGTGCCCAGCTTGTGCCACCATAACAAGACAGCTCTCTAATTATTATGCTGTGTTTCCCGGTTTTAGAAACACCCTACATGTGGCCCTAATCTTTTTCTTAGACATTCGACCAGGCTCAGGAGTGAAAGAGTACCATGTAAAATTGAGGCCCAATTTGGCGACTTACACAGTATTGGTTCACAATTGCAGAGGCTCTGATGTGAAATAATAAAAGAAACCCCTGAGAAGTGAGCCCATTTTGGAAACTGCACCCCTCAACGCATTTATTAAGGGGTGTAGTGAGCATTTTCACCCCACAGGTCTTTTCCATGAATGATTGCACTGCGGAAGGTGCAAATGAAAATGTTTACCCAGATATGCCAATTCAGTGGCAAATATGTTGTGCCCAGCTTGTGCTGTGAACACGCACACCAAAAATTTTAAAAGGGTTCTCCCGGGTATGGCAATACCATATATGTGGAACTAAACAGCTGTTTGGGCACACTATAGGGCTCAGAAGGGGGGTAGCGCCATTTGGCTTATGGAGCGTTGATCTTGCTTGGTAATAGATTTGTTTGGAGTCTTACTGGTATTTCAGATTACAATGTGGGGGTACGTGTGAGCTAGGCAGAGTACATCAGGGGCATAGTCAGATGGTATAATAATAGGGTAAAAAAAATATAATAATAATCCATAGATGTGTGTTAATCTGTGAAGCAATCCTTTCTGCACAGGCCGGTGTCGCACTGATAAATGTTCTTCCTTATCCCCCTTTTGGTCCACACTCCGCACCTTTGAAGTTTGGGGAATTTTGCTGGGAAGTGTAGTCCTGGTGTAATACGGGCACCCTTACTTCCAGCAGATATGTTTGGGCCCTTGATAATTCGCCTCTTGAAAAAGAAGAAATGTTCCCCTTGGGCTGCACAACTGGATATTTTTCTTTACTGACTTATTGGAGCCTTAACTTATTTTATATTTTCATAGACGTAGTGCTATGAGTGCTGTTTTTTTGCGGGATAAGCTTTAGTTAAAATTAGTACCATTTTGGGGTACATGCGGGTTTTTGATCACTTTTTATCCTTTTTTTGGGAGGCAAGGTGACAAAAAAACAGCAATTCTGCCATAGTTTTCTAGTTTTTTTTATACAGCGTTCACCACGCGTTATAAATTACATGTTACCTTTACTTTGCGGGTCAGTACGATTCCCTACATGTCCAAGCCCTGGCTCAGAGGTGCAACCAGCGTGATGCTAACCGGGTAGTGCTCTCCACCTCACCTCTTGAACCCCACCTCAAGTTGCCTGACCGGTTCTCAGGGGACCGGAAGACTTTTTTCTCCTTTCGGGAGAGTTGTAGGCTCTATTTCCGATTAAGACCCCACTCCTCAGGTTCTGAGAGCCAGCGAGTGGGTATAATTATGTTCCGGCTCCAGGGCGGCTCCCAAGAATGGGCCTTTTCCTTGGTTCCTGACGCCCCTGAACTTTCCTCTGTTGACCTTTTTTTTTCAGCTCTCGGGCTCATCTATGACGAGACTGACAAGACTGCCTTTGCCGAGAGTCAGCTGGTGACCTTACGTCAGGGTAAGGGACCCGTTGAGGAGTACTGTTCTGACTTTAGGAATTGGTGCGTAGCTTCTCGGTGGAATGACCCTGCCTTGAGGTGCCAGTATAGATTGGGTCTGTTGAACCCCCTGAAAGACCTATTAGTTAGCTATCCCTCTTCTGACTCTCTAGATCAGGTTATGGCTTTAGCGGTACGTCTTGACCGACGTCTCAGGGAACGACGACTTGAACGTTCTTGTGCCTTCTCCTCTGGGTCCCCCATGATGGCTCCTGAGGGTCCGTTGCTTCGTTCTTCCACGGGAATCTCGGATGAACCAATGCAACTCGGGACCTCCGTGTCTCCCCAACAACGTAGAGAGCTCCGCAGGAAGAATGGTCTTTGCTTCTACTGTGGGGATGACAAGTATCAAGTGAACAACTGTCCAAGGCGTAAGAATAAGCAGCCGGAAAACTTCCGCGCCTAAGTGACCATCGGGGAGGTCGCTTCAGCGCACAGGTATTTCCCATAAATATGAAACGTAATAAGATCTTGCTTCCCTTTCAGGTCTCTTTTGAGGGTAGGTCTGCCACCGGCAGTGGCTTCGTGGATTCAGGGTCCTCTGCTAATATTATGTCTGTGGAATTTGCTATGTCTCTAGCTATGCCATTGATTGATTTGCCTAAACCTGTCCCGGTAGTGGGTATCGACTCCACTCCACTTGCTAATGGTTATTTTACGCAGCATACCCCTGTTTTTGAACTCATTGTTGGCTCCATTCATTTGAAGCAGTGCTCTGTACTGGTGATGCAGGGATTATCGTCCGATTTGGTTCTAGGCCTTCCCTGGTTGCAGATGCATAATCCCACGTTTATCTGGAATACTGGGGATGTTACCAAATGGGGTAATGAATGCATGACGTCCTGTTTTTCTGTTAATTTTATTTCTCTCCCTGAGGAGGTAAACACTCTACCTGAGTTTATTCAGGACTTCGCTGATGTTTTTTCTAAAAAGGCCTCCGAAGTGTTACCTCCTCATAGAGAATACGATTGCGCAATCGATTTGGTACCAGGAGCTAAGCTCCCTAAGGGTAGGATTTTTAATCTCTCTTGTCCCGAACGTGAGGCCATGAGAGAATATATCCAGGAAAGCCTGGCCAAGGGTTACATTCGCCCCTCTACTTCTCCGGTAGGTGCTGGCTTCTTCTTCGTAGGGAAGAAGGATGGTGGTCTAAGGCCGTGCATCGATTACCGAAACTTGAATAAGGTCTCTGTAAGGAACCAGTATCCCCTTCCTTTGATTCCTGATCTCTTCAATCAGGTTCAGGGGGCCCAATGGTTCTCAAAGTTTGATCTTCAGGGGACTTATAACCTTATCCGAATCAGAGAAGGGGATGAGTGGAAGACTGTGTTTAACACGCCCGAAGGTCATTTCGAATACCTCGTCATGCCCTTTGGGTTGTGTAATGCTCCCGCAGTCTTCCAGTATTTCATAAATTAGATTTTAAGAAACTACCTGGGAGTATTTCTTGTAGTGTACCTTGATGACATACTTGTGTTTTCCAAGTACTGGTCCTCCCACATTGAGCATGTCAGGAAGGTGCTCCAGGCCCTTCGGGAAAACAAACTCTTTGCTAAATACGAAAAATGTGTGTTTGGGGTGCAGGAGATACCATTTTTGGGTCAAATCCTCACTCCTAATGAATTCTGCATGGACCCTGCCAAGGTTCAGGCTGTGGCTGAATGGGTCCAACCTGCCTCCCTGACGGAGTTACAGTGCTTCCTGGGGTTTGCTAATTATTACAGGAGATTTATTGCTAACTTCTCGGTCATCGCTAAGCCTCTTACGGATCTTACTCGCAAAGGTGCTGATCTCCTCCACTGGCCTCCAGAGGCGGTCCAGGCTTTTGAGAACCTTAAGAAGTGCTTTATCTCTGCCCCAGTGCTGATTCAGCCTAACCAAATGGAGCCATTCATCGTGGAGGTTGACGCTTTCAAAGTGGGAGTGGGTGCTGTCTTGTCCCAGGGTACCAGGTCCCTCACCCATCTCTGTCCTTATGCCTACTTCTCCAGGAAGTTCTCGCCCACAGAGAGTAACTATGACGTGGGCAACCGCAAACTCTTAGCCATTACATGGGCATTTGAAGAGTGGTGCCACTTCTTGGAGGGGGAAATGCACCAGGTAACTGTCCTTACCGACCACAGGAATCTGGTTTTCCTAGAATCTGCGCGGAGGCTAACCCGAGACAAGCTTGATGGGCGTTGTTTTTTACTAGATTCAACTTTTTGGTCACCTATAGGGCTGGGTCTAAAAATATTAAAGCTGATTCACTGTCGCGTAGCTTCATGGCCAGCCCTCCTTCGGAGGAAGGTCCTGCTTGTGTTTTGCCCCAAGGTATAATCATATCCTCTGTTGATTCTGACTTAGTCTCCGAAATTGCGGCTGATCAAGGTTCAGCTCCCGGGAACCTTCTTGAGAACAAGCTGTTTGTTCCCCTGCAATTCCGGCTAAGGGTACTCAGGGAAAATCATGACTCTGCACTTTCTGGCCACCCAGGCATCCTGGGTGCCAAGCACCTCATTGCTAGAAACTATTGGTGGCCTGGGTTGCCTAAAGACGTTAAGGCCTACGTCGCCGCTTGTGAAATTTGTGCTAGTTCCAAGACTCCCAGGTCCCGACCAGCGGGCTTACTATGTTCTTTGCCCATTCCCCAGAGACCTTGGAGCCATATCTCCATGGATTTTATCACCGATCTGCCTCCATCTCAAGGCAAGTTGGTGGTGTGGGTTGTAGTAGACTGCTTCAGTAAGATGTGCCACTTTGTGCCCCTCAAGAAACTACCCAATGCCAAGACGTTAGCTACCTTGTTTGTCAAACACACCCTGTGTCTCCATGGGGTTCCTGTTAATATTGTTTCTGACAGAGGGGTACAATTTGTTTCATTGTTTTGGAGAGCTTTCTGTAAAAAGTTGGAGAGTGATCTGTCCTTCTCCTCGGCCTTCCATCCTGAAACTAATGGCCTAACTGAGAGGACTAATCAGTCTCTAGAACAATATTTAAGGTGTTTTATCTCCGACTGTCAATATGATTGGGTCTCCTTCATTCCCCTCGCCAAATTTTCCCTTAATAACCGGGTCAGTAACTTGTCAGGGGTCTCCCCCTTTTTCTGTAATTTTGGGCTTAATCCACGGTTCTCCTCCGTTTCACCTGGTGGTTCCAACAATCCCGAGGTAGATGTAGTTCATCGGGAACTGTGCACAGTCTGGGCCCAGGTTCAGAAGAACCTAGAGGCGTCCCAGAGCATACAAAAGACTCAGTCAGATAGAAGACGTTCTGCTAACCCCTTGTTTGTGGTCGGGGATCTGGTGTGGCTATTTTCAAAAAGTTTGCATCTTAAAGTCCCGTCCAAAAAATTTGCTCCCCGGTATATAGGGCCATACAAGGTCATTGAGGTCCTTAACCCTGTCTCCTTCTGGCTGCAGTTACCCCAGTCTTTTCAAATGATGTGTTTCATGCCTCCCTCCTGAAACGCTGCTCCCTGTCCTTGGCTACCTCGAGGAAACCTCCGGTCCCTGTTCTCACCCCTGAAGGGGTAGAATTCGAGGTGGCCAAGATTGTGGATAGCAGGATGGTCCAAGGCTCCCTCCAGTACCTGGTCCATTGGAGAGGATATGGGCCTGAGGAGAGGACTTGAGTACCCACCCGGGATGTTCACGCTGGGGTTATTCTCAGGAGGTTCCATCTTCGGTTCCCCAATAAGCCAGGTCCACCTAGGAAGGGTCCAGTGGCCCCTCATAAAAGGGGGGGTACTGTAAAGGATCTGCCAGACACAGCTTCTGTGTTGACGCCCGTGGTTAATCAGTCTGCATCTTCTCCTAGGTCTGATAGTGACTCGATCTGCTACCACTCAGGCTGGTAGGCTGAGGAGTGGGAGAACCTATAACGGCCTGGCCAGATGGAGCTAGCTCCCGCCTTCGGTCTATTTATACCTTCATTTCCTGCTCTTCCTTTGCCTGTGATTCTGTCTGGTTTCCTGGCTCTGCTGTTCCTGCTAGTACTATTGACCTCTGCTTTAAATTGACCCTGGCTTACTGACTACTCTCCTGCTCTGCGTTTGGTACCTCGTACACTCCTGGTTTGACTCGGCTCATTCACTACTCTTGTTGCTCACGGTGTTGCCGTGGGCAACTGCCCCATTTCCCTTAGCTTCTGTGTACCCTTGTCTGTTTGTCTGTCGTGCACTTATTGAGAGTAGGGACCTTCGCCCAAATGTATGCCGTCGCCTAGGACGGGCCGTGCAAGTAGGCAGGGACTGTATGGCGGGTAGATTAGGGTTCACCTGTCTGTCTCCCTACCCCGACATTACAGATTGTGTTTTATTTTATTACTTGAAACTTTTATTGTATTTATTACAACTTTTATTTTAACTTTTTTATACTTTTTTTTACACTTTTCTTTAGTGCCACTAGGGGACTTGAAGATCCAACTGTTTGTTTGATGTTATAATACATTGCACTACCTATGTAGTGCAATGTATTGGAACTGTCAATTGTTCACTGACAGCAAGCCGATCAGGCTCCGCCTCCAGGTGGGACCTAATCGGCTTTCGTAATGGCAGATAGGAGGCCATTGTTAGGCCTCCTGTTGCCATAGTAGCAGTCGCCAGCCTTGCCATTGCATGGCTTGCTGCCGATTTGCTACAAACCACTAAGATGCAGCGATCGCAATGGATCGCTGCATCGAAGGGATTAAAAGAGACCATGCTCTTTATAAGAATAACCTATAGAGAAAAAATTATAATTGCTGATATATTCTAAACTATCTAACTGTTATACTTCAATAGTTATGAACAACAGTAATAACTTCATTTTTATTGGCATTGTCTGTTTAACTCTGTTTTTCAACTCAATATTATAAAAAGGACTGCCAGCTGCAACGTTTATTATAGAGACTTCCAGAAAACAAACCACTTTCACCTAGAATGAAGATTATTATTATTATTTTAGATTGAGATTAAAACCACATTTCCTATGGGTTACTCTCTTCTGTATGATGATGGGAAAAAGGAAACTAGAAATGAGAAGTGTTCTAATGGTAACATTACCAATTATACATATTACCAGTGCAATTCATAGAAAATAAAATATAAGAAAACATATCATTGTATATTTAAATATGAACTAAAATGTAATTTCCTGAATTGAAGACCAATGGAGTTTCTCTTGTGTAGTTTAAAATATAGAGAAACCGTATAAAAAAGAAATTCCACAATTCATTTCAGATGTATAATTTTTTTTAGGAAAATATACATATAGTTTCCAAAACATCTGTAAAATGTTAGGTCTCCTTGTTGATATGTAAAGTGATGTAAACCCAAGAAAATCGACTTATTTTTTCATGTAAAGTGAAAGTGAGCCAAGAATAAATAAAACAGTAAAAAAATATATATATAGGATATTGGAAGGCAAAGGTTTTCAATTTGTTATGGGAACTGAAAGTGACAGATAGTGAGCTAATCCCGCTAATATTAAATTGTATAAAAGTGAGCATTCTAAACTAATTCGGTTTTGATCAGTTGGCAGTCATGGAAGGTGAATAGTAATAATTTAATGACCCTTAAAAAATCATAGAAAATAAACTGAATCAGCATATTCCTTTCTGCCAAATACGGGAAATACTGGACATACTAGCTTAATTCTATAAACTGCCAGAAAACCCCTACAGAAAATATGCAGTAATAGGAGCCAGACGGGTGCTTTAATATTCTGGCATCATCACAGCTTTTCATCTTGGATGATTCCCAGCATTTTTTGAAGATGAGTTACAGATAAAGTTTTCAAATGTAGAGTATAAGACATATAGCACAATTAAATATGTGTATTGCCCAATCAATAGAAATTTTGATATTATTCATATGTGATCTATCAAATTTACTTTTGCTCTAATAAAGTAGTTTATTTGACCCAGTGATTGACTGCACCGTTTACGTGGGGTATATGGGCACATCATCTCTACAGCTAGGTAAACAAAGAGCACAAGGAAGCAGTAGTGCAAGAGCATCTGTGGGTTTCTCAGATAAGTATAGTTTTTTTGTTGTTATTTAGGCCATTTCCTGCAGTCAGTGAATTTTATTGGGATTACGGAAAAACTATTTAACCCCTTCAGGACTGAGCCTGTTTTGGCCTTCAGGACGAAGCCGATTTTTAAAATCTGACATGGGTCACTTTATGTGGTAATAACTCCGGAATGCTTTTACCTATCCAAGCGATTCTGAGATTATTTTCTCGTGACATGTACTTTAAGTTAGTGAAAAAATTTGGTCAATAAATTCAATATTTATTTGTGAAAAAACACCAAGATTTAGAGAAAATTTGCAAAAATGTGCATTTTTCTAAATTTAAATGTATCTACTTGTAAAACAGATAGTAATACCACACAAAATACTTACTAGTTTATATTTCCCATATGTCTACTTTATGTTTGCATCATTTTTATGAACATCCTTTTATTTTTCTAGGATGTTACAAGGCTTAGAACTTTAGCATCAATTTCTCATATTCTCGAGAAAATTTCAAAAGGCTATTTTTTCAGGGACCAGTTCAGTTCTGAAGTGGCTTTGAGGGCCTTACATATTAGAAAGTCCCCATAAATCACCCCATTTTTAAAACTGCACCCCTCAAAGTATTCAAAACAGCATTCAGAAAGTTTCTTAACCCTTTAGGCGTTTCACAGGAATTAAAGCAATGTAGAGGTGAAATTTACAAATTTCATTTTTTTTTGCCAAAATTCATTTGTAATACATTTTTTTCTGTACCACAGACGGTTTTACCCAAGAAACGCAACTCACTTATTGCCCAGATTCTGCAGTTTTTAGAAATATCCCACATGTGGCCCTAGTGATATAATGGACTGAAACACAAGCCTCAGAAGCTAAAGAGCACCTAGTGGATTTTGGGGCTTAATTTTTTAGAATATATTTTAGGCACCATGTCAGGTTTGAATAGGTCTTGTCGTGCCAAAACAGAAAAGTGACCCAATTTTGGAAACTACACCCCACAAGGAATTTATCTAAGGGTATCGTTAGCATTTTAAACCCACAGTTTTTTTGCTAAATTTATTTGAATTAGTATGTGAAGATGAAAATCTACTTTTTTTCTGAAAAAACATTAGACATTTTTAATTTTTACAAGGAATAAATTAGAAAAAACACCCCAACATATGTAAAACAATTTCTTCCAATTATAGCAATACCCCATATGTGGTAATAAACTGCTGTTTGGACCCACAGCAGGGCTCAGAAGGGAGGGAGCGCCATTTGGATTTTGGATTTCTGATTTTGCTGGAATAGTTTTCAGTGCCGGCGTTTACAATGCACTGGAGGAACCAAAATAGTGGAAACCCCCCAAAAGTTACCCCATTTTGGAAACGACACCCCTCAAGGAATTTTTTTAGGGGTAAAGTTAGCATTTAGACCCCACACGTCTTTTGCAGAATTTATTAGAATTAGGCCGTGAAAATTAATATCAACATTATTTCCACTAAAATGTAGAATTTTTTTAATTTCACAAAGGATAAAGGAGAAAAACCCGCCCAACATTTGTAAAGCAATTTCTGTCCTTCAGTACGGCTATACCCCACATGTGGTCATAAATGCTTGTTCATTAGAAGTAATTAACCCTTTCCGGACTGATCCATGTTTTGCTTTTTCTTCTTAATTTTTCCCTCCCCGCATTCCGAGAGCCATAACTTTTTTATTTCTCCGTCAATAGAGCAGTGTGAGGGCTTATTTTTTGCGGGACGAGCTGTAGTTTTTATTGGTACCATTTGTTAGCACATACAACATACAGCACTTTTTATTACATTTTTTGGTAGAGCCAAGGTGACCAAAAAAATGAGCATTTTAAATTGTATTTTTTTCACGGCGTTCACCGTGTGAGTTAAATAATGGTATATTGTAATAGTTTGGACTTTTATGGACGCAGCGACATAATTGGAGCCGTTTTCCATTGACTCCATAGAAAAACAGCTCCAATTACGTCCGTAATGAACGCTGCGAAAAACACCTGCACTTGCCATTACGTCTGAAATTCAGGAACTGTTTTCTCCTGAAAACAGCTCCGTAATTTCAGCCGTAACGGAAGTGCACGTGTGAACATACCCTGACAATGTTTTTTATTTATTTTTTACAGCTTTCACCCTGGGCTATAAATGACCATTATACTTTATTCTGCGGGTCGATACGATTACGGCGATACCATATGTATATCGTTTTTTTTACATTTTGCAGCGTTTGCGCAATAAAAGAACTTATTTATAAAATAAACTATTTTTTGTGTCACCATATTCTGAGAGCCATAACTTTTTTATTTTTCAGTCAAAAAAGCTGTGCAAGGGCTTGTTTTTTGCGGGTCAGGATGTAGTTTGTATTGGTACCATTTTGGCGTACATGTGACTTTTTGATCACTTTTTATTGTATATTTTGGGAGGGGTGGTGACCAAAAAATAGTGATTCTGGCATTGTTTTTAGTTTATTTTATTTGCGGGGTTTACCGTGCGGGAAAAATAATATTATAGTTTTATAGTTGGGGTTGTTACGAACACGGTGATACCAAATATGTGTACTTTTTTTTTACGTGTTCATTTTTTTCTATAATAAAAGACTTATTCTAGGAAAAAAGCAGTTCTTGTTTATGTCACGTATAACTTTTATTTTTACTTATTTTTAAACATTTTCATTCTTTTTTTTACTTTATTTACTTGTCCCACTAGGGGACTCTTAGACTTGCAGCTCTGATCACTGCTGGACTACATTACACTACCTACGTAGTGTAATGCATTCCAACTGTCATTGTGACGTGACAGTCACACTGACAGGAAAACTACGACGACCACCGTCCGGCTGGTCCTCATAAGCTTCGGTACATGGCAGCATACGGTTGCCATGGGTACCATCTCCAGCCCCCATGATTTCACGTGGGGGCTGCCGATCTCCGCTAAACTCCTTAGATGTGGCGATCGGAATAGACCGCCGCATCGAAGGGGTTAACTGCCAAAATCAGCGACAATGGGCCGCTGATCGGCAACAGGGAATGCAGGGCAGACACCCTGCACAGTTAATCGCCGCTGCGATGTAGCGCCGCGTGGCGGTTAACTGTCAAAGCACTGACGTAACTTCACGTCGAGGTGCGCGAATTTACTGCTCACCTCGACGTGCATTAATGGCAAGGTGCGGGAGGGGGTTAAAGGCAGGTTCAGATGTGGCGGAATTGCTGCGGAATTACGCTGCGGACAGTCCACAGTGGAATTCTACAGCGGCCGTTTTTTACATTTGTTTCAATAAATTTTTAGGCAAGTTAGTTCAGACGTGGCGGAAAACTCCGCTGCGGACCATAGGCAGCAGTGCAGAATTTTCCTCCGCAGCATGCACTGTCTGTTGCGGAGAAGAAGCGGAATTTCAATGCGGATTTCAGCCTTTGCAATGCAAAAAATGAAATCTGTGGCAAGACCGCTGTGTTTTCTGCAACGTCTGAATTACCTGTCAAATATGCAAATGTTGGTGCAGATTCGTTGCGTAATTGCCCCAAATCTGCACCAACATTTGCAGCGGAAAAATTCCGCCACGTCTGAACGTGCCCTTAGGGTATGTTCACACATAGCGTAAATACTGTGTATTTTTCGCAAAGTATTTTATTGCGGAAAGTCTGCAGCGTAATACAATAGCAGCAGAGTGGATGAGATATGTACAAATCTCATCCACATGCTGCGTACAAAATCAGCCAAAAAAACGTTTATAAATTTACCTGCGTTTTTTAATCGCTGGTTTTCTGTTGCGTGTTTTCCCTATTGAATTCAATGGGGAGTTAAAACCCGCAACAAATCTCAAATGTTGCGATTTTTGTGGCGGAAAAGCCTACTGTTAAGTGGGCTCTCAAGAAAGTGTTTCATATATATTACTAAATCCAATGATCTTGAGAAAAGTCTCAGGAGAAATAACATCAGACTTATTGGGGTCCTTGCAAATGCTAAAGGCTGCAATCCAGTGGAATTCTTTAAGACATGGCTGCAGAACAAATTTTGTCAAGGACACATTATTTTTTTTGCCATTGAACGTGCTCCTCGGGTGCCGCTTTGCCCTCCTCCACTAGGGGCTTCCTCTAGGCGTGTGCTATTTCACATCTTTCACTTTATTTTTAATAAACAGAATTTTATTGATCCAGTATACATCTAATCATTACATACAGCAATGAAACATTGCAAACAAAGCATTGGGATAAGGATCACATTTTTTACAGAAAAAAAAAAAAAGGAAACATACAAACAAACAATCAAAACTCCGGATCCAGACACGACAAATTGACCACATATTCGACTAAGGTAATCATAAGAGTATGTTGGAGTAGGTAGAGTCAGTCCATTGATCCCATAAGGAATTATCTTTCACTTTAAGGACAAATTTGTTATTATGCAAAAAAGCACAGAATTTTGCAGGTTCCGCTGGACTGTTTGGACTACGCTGTAGATTCGTTGGACTACTGCGATGATCTACAGTTTTTGTTTAAAGTGTAGCTAAACTTTTGCAAAAAAAAAATATTTAAACTTCTATTATGTCCCTCTATGTGAATACATTACTCCTAGCAATTTTTTTCACTTCAAAGTACCTTTTTTGCAGCTTTATTTCTTGTGAAACAGTGCACATTTTCTCACACTTCCTGATTCTGGCCAGTTGCTAGGGGCGTGTCTTACTGTATGTGATGTTTGCCAGTACTGTATGCAATATTCAATATGCCCATAATTCCCATCATGCACCTAAACAGCCAGCCAATTAGGAAAACCAAAGGTCCTTTTGCAGCACAGTTGTCTTTAGCATCTTTTGCATCTGCACTTCAGCTACAGAAGTGCCACTCACACATACCATAGACCGGACAGTAGCAGAACTGTCATTCTCTTCCCTGCGCTCTGCTGCTGCCGGTTACACTAAAGAGAACTGTGTAGTTTATAGAGGCAGCGAGACCTTCCTGACATCACGATGGGGGTGTGCACATCTGACGTCAGGATGGGGCCACCACCCACCCATACCCACAGGCAGCCAAGTCCGTACACCGATACATTCAAATGGTGTACGGATTTCTGCTAGCAACAGGAGAAATACAAGAAATAAAATGTAGTAAAAAAGTGTCATAGTGGCCATTTAAAACACATATAACACAAAAAGGTGTCCAAATTCATTAATAAAGTATATTACAAAAGATATTTATATTACACATGCTGCTAGAAAATAAAAAGTTGATCGAACGTTTAGTTACGCTTTAAATAAAATGGTTAGCGAGGCTTGTGTGGGGGAGTTTTTATTTTAATAAAAAATATTTTCTTAAGTCTGTGTTTTTTTTTAATACTTTAATAGCTTCTTGGTAATGGCACTATTCTGATTGCCAGCGTCCATTACTAAGGTGGGGCTTAGTGTGCGCCGGTAAGAAGGCTGCAACTAACCCCCATTATTACCCCGGTACCCACCGGCACCAGGGGTGCTGTGAAAAGCCTTCGTTTTTTTACGACGTGGGGTCCCCCCATTTTTTTCACCACCGTGAAAAAGCCCCACCGTGTGTATTAAAAACGTATTAAACAATAAATACTGAGTTCTGATTCAGTTTGTGAACCCTCTATAGCTCAGTATTTTATAAAGATATCAATCCGGAATCAGCATTTGAACATGGGCATAACAGTAGTTTTGACCCTAAACCACACTAGAGTCCGTGATAACCGCACCGGAAACTCCTAATGCTAAGGAATACAATAATGCTACTGTTCCCTATGCTAAAATTCCTCCTAACAACCGACCCTACGCGTTTCAATACTTATCATCAGGGGTTTTGTAGCTTGGTCACTCTGGCCAGGATGCCAGCGATATTATTTCAACAGCAGATATTCTGCTGTACACCACGGAAGCATGCTCGCATAGATGTCAGCGGCATTATCACGGACTCTAGTGTGGTTTAGGGTCAAAACTACTGTTATGCCCATGTTCAAATGCTGATTCCGGATTGATATCTTTATAAAATACTGAGCTATAGAGGGTTCATAAACTGAATCAGAACTCAGTATTTATTGTTTAATACGTTTTTAATACACACGGTGGGGCTTTTTCACGGTGGTGATTGTACCCCTGTTTTTAGAGAGTTATAAAATAAAGTTGTATTTTACTTGTTAATCAGAGATTGCCATCTATTTAAGTGATTTGCCTTATAATAAGTAAATACATCCGGTACTCCCAAGCCTCCAAAATGCAGTTTCCGAATGAGTAACCAATATTTCAGGCGTGGCCTAGCATTATTCCACAAAAATGAAGAGAATAGTTTCCTAACCTTATCAAAAAAATTTCTAGGTAGCCATATCTAGAGTGTCTGTATCAAATATAGAAGCTTGGGCACTATGAAAGTTTTTAAAAGATTTTTGCGTCCCATCCACGACAAATATGGTACTTTAAGTTCTCTTAATTGAGTTTGTATAGATGAGAATAAGGGCATATAATTAAAATTATATAATTTTGCTGGGTCTTTATTAATCTGGATACCCAAGTATGTCAAATTGCTATCAGGCCACTTAAACAATGAGTTTACCTTGAGAGGATTAATAACAGAGTCAGGAGTGGAAATATTTAATATCTCCCACTTCCCAAAAGTATCTTTAAAATTGGAATCCTCCCCAAAAGCATGGAACAGGCTTGTAAGGTGAGGGATCGAAATCTCAGGATTAGTAGTCAATATCAATAAGTCTTCAGCAAAAGCTGCAATGGTGTGCGTGTAAGAACCAACCCTAATGCCCTGCACCTGAGCATCCTGTCTTATTTTTTGAATCAAAGTCTCCATAACCATAATGAGCAAAGAGAGAGATAAAGGACAACCCTGCCGTGTGTCATTGTTAATGTTAAAAGGTTTGGAGAGAGTACCATTAACCCTAATTCTCGCACCCTGGTCTTTATATAAGGAAAATATCGCTTGAGTAAACATTTGAGGGATACCAAATTTCTGTAGGGTGGCTTCTAAATAAGCCCAGCTGACCCTATCAAAAGTCTTCTCGGCGTCCGTACCTATAAGGACCAGGGCAATCTTATGAAGTTTAGCATATTCAATCAATCTAAGGACTCTACAGGTGTTGTCTTTACCCTGCCTATTCCTGTTCCTGTCTTATAATCTTGGGAAGCAGGGGTCCTAGTCTAGCTGCTAAAGCCCTAGCCCACCACTTTATGTCTGCATTCAGAAGGGAAATGGCCCTGTAACTACTACAACACGTAGGGTCTTTCCCTTCTTTAGGTAATATTGTAGTATGAGCCTCTAAGGCCTGTTTTGGAAGATAATCGCCTCTGAGCAGGGAGTTACAGAGTGCAGTGAAGTGAGGGCGTAATGTGGCTTTAAACTTTTTATAATATCCCACTGTAAAGCCATCTGGTCCCGGGCTTTTCCCCGAAGGAATCGTCATCAAATAATGTTCTAATTCAATTTCAGGTCAATGGCCGCCAGGAAACTAGAGCTCAAGGAGGCCTCATTTGTAACCGATGGTGAAGTCCCAGAAGAGTTCTGTAAATGATACAAATTATGGTAAAACGCTTGAAAAGCCTCTGCAATATGAGCAGTGTCTGAAACCACCCCCCCCCTGTCTCCTGTTTGGTCTCTGGGATAAAAGTCTTCACTTGCTGTTTGCGAATTAAGGCCGTCATCATTTTAACCCCCTTGTCACCATGAGCATATTGCTTATATTTTGAAATTTGAATGAGGTGGGCGGATTTAACATTAAGAATGTCTTTCACCTTATCTCTAAGACTGGTCAATTCCGCTAATGAGGAGATGGCTACTGTCTTCTTGTGTACTACCTCCAAAAGGGCAATCTGGGAAAATAGAGAATTTAATACAGCATTGGTCTTTTTCTGCGTTCCCAGGAAAATAAGTTCACCTCTAATCACCGATTTATGAGCCTCCCACAAAATCGGATTTGAAATAGAGTCCGAGGCGTTATGAGTGAAATATTGAGATAAATGGTTCTCAACAATCTGAGCATTAGTCTTATCCGCTATAAGAGTGTCATTAAGTCTCCAACACCAATCTCCCTTAGGAATAACTATCAAACGTATAGACACTGAAATCGGGGCATGACCTGATAGTAAATTATGGCCTATATCCGCAGAGCGGACTAATGAAGTATATTTCTGCGAAAGAAAAATATAATCCAATCTGTGATATGTATTGTGAGTGGATGAAAAATAAGAATAATCTTTATCTAGCGGATGCAGCAGTCACCAGACATCTGACAAGTGCAGGGAATGCAAGACCTTATTCAATTGTGCTAGTGTCTTATACGAGGTGTGCTGAGATCCTGTGGTGTCTAAAAGTGGGTTAAGAGGTAAATTCAAGTCTCCTCCCACCACCAAAATCCCTTCAGAAAAATCCCTTAAGATGTTCAGGGTTCGAATAAGCCAAGAAGACTGACCAACATTAGGAGCATACAGATTAGCGAAGGTATATACAGTATTACTAATCTTCCCTTTTATAAACAAGTATCTACCCTCTGAGTCTTCCATTTGCGTTAACAACGAAAATGGAATACATTTATGAATCGCTATGCTAACCCCTCGAGCTGCAGACTGATAAAGGCAGTGGAACCATAAATTAACATTTCTGGTAGGAATAGTAGGGAGTTTTGTACGTTTGAAATGCGTTTCTTGTAAAAGGATCACGTGTGCAGCCTGCTTTTTCCACATTCTAATAACTTGACTACGCTTCTGGGGCACATTAAGACCCCTCAAATTATGCGACACAATCTTAAATTCCGCCATATCCCCCAAAAATCCACTTCAATATCTTTTCTAGACCACATGACATTACAAAGGTAACATAAAAATAATAGAATAGTAAATAACCGTATTTCATAAAGGAATAAAACAAGAACTATGTGAGAGGGTGCAATTCCAGCAGCTAGGGAAACAAGCAGCATCACCCTACAGAAAGGAGAAATATTCTTACAAGAAAAAAGTTGGGGGGTCACTATAGAATACATGAGGTTGACCTCAAGGCACGACAACCCAAACCCCACCCAAGCAGCTTTTTATATATCTAGTGTAATACCAATAAGACACTTCAATTGCACTCATAGTACATTATACCAACAAATGTGAGGATGTTGAAGCCATCAGTAGTCAACTTATAACAAAGCAAAGATGACTATAAATCCCCTAAATCCCATTCATGAACAAGGAAATTGAAAGGGAAGCCATCAATTAGTGCAAGGAATTATGCAGATACATATTTACTATGGAGCAACTAAGAGTCCTCAAGTCGAATCCCTTCTTTGGGTCATTGGAGTGCTTTTCTTTCCTCTCGGCGAGCGATGTCCAGACACCTTTGTCCAGGGATCGGCCTCATGTAGAGCAGTTATCCTCGGAGGTTGAGCCAAAGGAAGCCACGAGGGAATGTCAATAGGTTGTAATCCGAGTAAATCCCAAGCAGCACGAAGATCCTCCGGTTTCCTAATCACAATTTGCTTGTCCTGTTTAATTATCGCCACTCCAAAAGGGTACAGCCAACGAAACGGGATGTTGTTAGCCCGCAGCATATCCAACAGCGGCTTGAATATGCGACATTTGGCAAGAGTTGAGGACGCCAAATCTTGGAAAAGAAGAATAGAGGTTCCCTCATAACGAACTCCGTCTGAAGCCATTGCTTGTTTCAGAAGTGCAGCTGTATCCACATAGCTGAGTAGACCACAAATTACATCTCGAGGTGGATCTTGTGAACGTGGTTTAGCTCTCAAGGGCCTATGTATACGTTCAATGTGAATTGGCGCAGCTCTCTCCTCTCCCAATATAGAAACAAAAATCTCCCGAGCAACTTTAGGCAAAGCCTCATGTGAGATGGATGAGATGGAAGGCTGTGAATCCTAATATTTGTGCGGCGACTTCTGTTTTCCTGATCTTCAGCATGCCATAAAGCCATGTTAATATGGTAATGTTGTATATGTAAAGACTCTTGTACAGCTTCTCCAAATTTGGCCACCTCAGTATGTGTGGAATCAAGCATGTCCACCCTGTCCCCTATATTTCGCAAGTCTGCTTTTATTTCTGCCAGATCTTTGGCTAAGGGGCCCAGGGCTTTAACAAGTACTCTCTTTACAGACCCGCTCACAGAGCAAGTACAGACCCAGATACCGGAGCCGTCTAGCTCGATAATTGCCGACCAGAGATATTACCAGGGGAAGGAGGACAGCCACGTGGAGGACAGTCCGCCATCTTTTGATGCCTCAGTGCAGCATGCAGAGACTCTGCCTATTTTTTCGAAGGGAGTCTTCCCAAAACACAAAAACCTGCAGGTTAGTGACTTACCTATTACCTTGGAAGATTTCCCGCTTTTGCCCAGGGCTCCGAGACCTCCGAGGGATGAGATCCCCTCCCCCTCCTCCTCCTCCTCGAAACGCCTTAGGGACAGGGGAAGGGAGACATGTGATACGGAGCGGGAAGCTCCCTCCATCTTAGTGCGTCCATCCTCATGTGACCGAACCCTAGATCTTCAGGCGGATCTCTCATCCTCAGATTCTGAGTACCCTGCACCTAAAAGGGCAGACTGGCATGCCATCCTAAGTCAGCTTCCTACCAGAGAAGATTTTAAAGTGCTTATAGCGGAGGTAAAAGATACCTGTAACACCGCCATTGCAGCTGTAAGACAAGACATAAGATATGTAGCAAATAGAGTGGAAACGCTGGAAGACGACCACGACTCCACCCGCCAATATATTTCCCAGCTACAATCCACGGTAGTGGCCCAAAATACGGCTCTCAGTGATTACCATAACCATCTGGAAGACCTAGATAATCGGGGTCGACGCCACAACATTAGAGTCAGGGGTGTGCCTGAACCGAAACAAGACGAATATGTGAAACAGATCTTGACGACCATTTTTAACAAAGTCATAGGTGCAGCCACGGATCAACCTATTAAACTAGACAGAGCTCACAGAGCCCTACGACCTAAAGGAGCCAACACCCTGCCACGAGATATCATTTGCTGTGTCACGGACTTTGAGTTGAAGGAAACCATAATGGCCCAGGCTAGAACCCAGCGAACCATTGAATATGGAAATGCTACAATCCAATTTTTGCCGGATCTCTCTTGGATAACCCTACATAAGCGGCGCCAACTGCGCCCGCTGCTCTCCATCCTGAAAGATGCTAATATCCTGTATCGTTGGGGCTTCCCTTTCAGTCTTACAGCTAGAAAAGATGGACGCTCTGCAGTTTTACGGTCGCCTATAGATGTTCAGGACTTCTGCGCCACATTGGATATTTCTACACCGAAGTTGCCCAGTTGGGATCTAGTCTTACCCCCTCCACCTCCTCCACCCACCTGGCATAAAGTCCTACAAAAGAAGAAACCCGCTACACGGGGGGACCCTAGTGTCGACAGAGGTCGCAGATCTCCAATCCGGAGATAAAGGAATCTGTTGCGGGAGGCTATTACTCGAATATGCAATTCCTAGTGCACAAGCCGCATTGAATGTTTTCTTGATGCAATTGTTATGTGTTAATTCTCTATCTTTTTTCTTTCTGTTCAAAAATTGTATTATACTCGAATGGGTGGGGGTGGAGGACTCTCAGGCCAAGTCACCAGATTTGGCTGACTTTCGAGGAAAAGATTCTAGGACGGGTCCTGGCTGTATCGACTTCTGGGGAAATGTGTTCCCTAGGGAGACGAGTCACTTTCCTAGGGCATTATATGCACCTAGTGTTTTCATTGATTTTTATGCATAATACTCGGTTGAATTATTATGTCTCCATATGGAAAGCATTTTCCATTCATAGTCAATTGTATGACTTGATAACGTACCGGTGCTGTATATGTTTATGGCTAATATTTTACGTGCTTTTATGTCTATGTCTCCCCTATCCACCCCCTCCTTTCTCTGGTAGTGAAACACATATTAGGAGTAATCCTCGAGAACATGGCTCAAAGGAAAAAAGGAGGAACTGCGGTCTCTTGCCACCATACCATGGATACAGGTTGGGCCCCTTACAGGGGTTAATATTTATGTTTGATCAACGGACTTTAGATCTGTCATGGTGCGTATAGTTTCATTAAATGTAAAGGGCCTAAACTCTAATGTCAAACGGAGATTAGCGCTCAAAGAATTAAAGGATTTGAAAGCAGATATTGCTTTTCTCCAGGAAACACACCATGACAGATCGGGCTCCTTTAAACTTGCACAGTCCCACTTTCCTATGGTATACACGGCGACACAAAATAAGAAAAAAGCGGGAGTCGCGATTCTGGTATCTAGAGATTGCCCCCTGCAAGTTAGTAAGTCCATTATGGACCCAATGGGGCGATATGTTATCCTGGTAGGGACAATGAGAGTAGTCCCACTCACGTTATGTAATATTTATGCACCAAATACCCTGCAGATCCCTTTCCTATAGAAAGTGTTTGCCAAACTTGCACGTCTTCCGCCTAACACTCTTATCATAGGGGGAGACTTTAACCTTCCGGTATCGGACATAAGGGATAGACAGTCCCTCACTGTGCCCACACCACCAGCAAACTTACGCAGACATACCCTAGCCTTTCGTCGACTGATCCGTAAACATAATCTCTATGACCTGTGGAGGGTTACTAATCCTTCGGCTAAACAATACACTTTTTACTCCCATCCACACAACACTCATACAAGGATAGATCTCTTTTTGGGTAATGTACCGGGCTTACGCTCTACGTCCTCGACAGATATTGGCCCTATCACATGGTCGGACCACGCACCGATCATGCTTGACCTCAGTTCAGACTTACGGACTACAAGACAATGCCACTGGAGACTAAACGAAAGGCTGATTAAAAATCCGATACACCGAGAGGCTCTTAAGAATCACATTGACACATATTTTACCCTTAACAAAAACTCAGTCCCTACGCTATCTACAATATGGGAAGCTCATAAAGCAGTTATTCGGGGGCACTGTATCTCTATTTCTTCACGTTTTAAGCGAGACACAAAACAACAGCAGAAAGATCTGACAGTGACCCTTGCTTCCCTGGAGCGTAAAATGGTTATATCGCCCTCTACAGTTACTCTCCGTCGCATTATTGAGACGCGAGGAAAACTGAAAGATCTCTCCATAGCTAAGGTGGAACGGTTATTATTATATACTAAACAGAAGTATTACGAACGGGGAAACAAGGCACACTCACTATTAGCAGCACAATTACGTACTAAACAATTAAATTCGACCCCAGCGGTGCTTAAAAACTCACAAGGACAGTTACTCTTTGACCCTAAACAACAGGCTGACCTATTCCACCAATATTATACAAAGCTATATTCACTACCGTCCCAACTCCCTACGGATCCCACAACCCGAACCCAATGTCTCTTGGAATATTTAAAACCCTGCTCTCTACCTACTCTCACAACATCGGACATTAACATGCTTAATGCACCCATTTCGTTAGAAGAAATGCAAGACACGATCAAGGAGCTCCCTAGCGGCAAATCACCAGGGCCTGATGGTTTTTCTTATCTTTATTACAACATTTTTCAGGACTCACTAACTCCACACATGATAGATCTCTTTAATTCTTTCCTGATGGGGGAACAGATACCTCCCTCAATGCTCCACTCTTTTATTACGGTTATTCCCAAACCAGAAAAAGATCATACTGATTGCTCTAACTATAGACCGATATCGCTGCTGAACGCGGATTTAAAAATATTTACTACGATTTTAGCCAATAGACTGAGTTCCCTTCTACCCGGGCTGGTCCACAAAGACCAGGTGGGATTTGTCATGCATAGACAGGCAGGGGATGATACTAGAAGAACTATAGATCTGATAGATGTGGTTAATCAAACAGAAACATTGGGCTTACTCCTGAGCTTAGATGCTGAGAAAGCTTTTGACCGATTAGATTGGTCCTTCCTCTTCGACACCCTAGAGACAATAGGCATTTCTGGCCCTTTCCTCCAAGCGATACGAGCACTATACTCTTCTCCAAACGCGGCGGTAAAATTGCCACATGCTACATCCCAAACCTTTTCTATCTTCAATGGTACCCGCCAGGGCTGCCCGCTCTCTCCCCTCCTTTTTGTACTTTGCGTAGAGCCACTGGCTTCATATATCAGGAAAAATCCAGACATACAGGGTATCATGGTAAGAGACAGGGAATTTAAGATATCCCTCTTCGCGGATGATGTTCTCCTGACTCTACGCAATCCGCAAATATCCCTGCCTAATCTGCACTTGGTTCTGAAGGAATATAGTCAGGTTATAAAATTAACAACTCTAAAACAGAAGCCTCGCCAATCAATCTAGCCCCAGCGCTCATAACAACCCTGCAGTCTTCCTTTAAATATACCTGGAAGACAGATACAATAAAATACTTGGGCACTCAGATCTCTAGCTCATATACCTCCCTGTACAAACATAATTATGACCCTTCTTTCAGGACATAAGCAAACTCATAGCTAGATGGTCTGTCCTACCCCTGTCGTTTTTCGGCAGGATATCGGCGGTTAAAATGAATATCCTACCAAAATACTTATACCTTCTGGAAACCCTCCCGGTCCCTATACCACGAAAAGACATCTGCAGATTTCAAACAACTCTGTTGAAATACATTTGGGCGGGTAAAAGACATAGAATCCCAGTCTCAGTCATGCTTACATCGGGGGCGGCAGGTGGATTGGCGGTCCCAGACGTTTACCGGTACTATTTAGCGGTACATTTGAGAAGGATACCATGTTGGACCTCTCTAAGGGCATATAATAAATGGACTGAGATTGAGAAACTGTGGATAGCACCTGCACACCCAAATGCATTATTATGGTCGGGGACGACGGACACTTTAGCGACCCCCCTCCTACACACAATGACATTCACTAGGAATATCTGGAGGTTATCGAAGGCGAAATATGCATTATCTTCCTTAAAGTCTCTAATGACACCTTTCCTATATAATCCCTCCTTACCAGAGAGCCTCACTATAAAGATGTCACAGCCATGGTCGAGAGCAGGATTATTTTACTTTGCTGATATAGTAGACCCTTGTCACCGCACAATTCTACCGTTTTCAACGTTGCAAACTAAATACAACTTGCCCAACAACTCATACTACAGTTACATTCAAATCACACACTTTGCTAGCTCTATGCGAGCAGAACAGGGTTTCTCTAAGCCCACAGCCTTTGAAAGGCTCTGCAAAACAACTGTCTCAACTAGAGGGTTAATATCGGAGATGTATGCTATTCTGGCCGACTCCCCCCTTCAAGAGGCAACCAGACATAGATATATGGCCAGGTGGGAGGCATATTTGGGTAGGGAGATACCCATGTCGCTGTGGCAAATCATCTGGTCCCAGGCAGCGAAGTCATCTCTATGTGCGGCTTATAAGGAGAACCAGTATAAAATTCTAATGCATTGGTATCACACACCGGAATTCCTCCATCGCATTTTCCCGTTGGTATCGGATAGGTGCTGGAGATGCCACAGCGACGTGGGGACACTTCCTCATATTTTTTGGGACTGCAAACTAGTGCGACCCTTTTGGGGGGAAGTAGAAAATCTCATTCAAGAGACCTGCGAAGCAAGCATTGACTTATCTTTTAAATGTGCCACCGAAGGGTTGGGGGAAAGTTCAGTCCCGGTTACTTCTACATATACTGACAGCAGCGAAATGTCTTATTGCGGCCAATTGGAAACGTAAAACGCCTCCTACGCTAGATGCCCTCTACAACAGAATAAAGGAGGTCAAGAGATTGGAATCATTGACAGCCTCACTGAATAATTGCGTAGACCGCTTTACAAGTGTGTGGAGGCTTTGGGACATGTACGACTCCTCTAGACCTCCATGAGAGAGAGAGACCATTGTTCTTAAAGTACATCCAGGTTTAATATAGAGATTAAGATATCTCCTAAAGCTACAATTCTTACCTTATCCCTTCCCTACCCTAGTGTGTCTGTCGATTGTTAGGTTAGTATTGTTGGAATTAATCTTTATTTTGTGTAGGCGAGAGATACAGTTGTGAATTGAGGTAGGAGTTAAACTTCATATCCTTTATTGCATACTCAGAACAGACAATAACCTCTTTAACCCTTTCAAGACCGAGCTCATTTTGACCTTCATGACCAGCCCCATTTTCTCAAATCTGACATGTGTCTCTTTATGTGGTAATAACTCCGGAATGCTTTTGCCTATCCAAGCGATTCTGAGATTGTTTTCTCGTGACATATTGTACTTTATGTTAGTGGAAAAATTTGGTCAATAAATTCATTGCTTATTGATTTTTCTCATTTTAAATGTATCTGCTTGTAAAACAGATAGTAATACCACACAAAATAGTTACTATTTTATATATTCCATATGTCTACTTTATATTTGCATAGTTTTTTGAACATTATTTTATTTTTCTAGGACGTTACAACGTTTAGAACTTTAGCAGCAATTTCTCACATTTTCAAGAAAAATTCAAAAGGCCATATTTACAGGGACCAGTTCAGTTCTGAAGTGGCTTTGAGGGCCTTATGTACTAGATAGACCCCATAAATCACCCCATATTAAAAACTGCACCCCTCAAAGTATTCAAAATAGCATTCAGAAAGTTTCTTAACCCATTAGGCGCTTCACAGGAATTAAAGCAAAGTAGAGGTGAAATTTACAAATTTTATTTTTTTTGCTGAAATTAATTTGTAATACAATTTTTTTTATAACACAGAAGGTTTTACCCGAGAAATGCTACTCAATATTTATTGCCCAGATTCTGCAGTTTTTAGAAATATCCCACATGTGGCTCTAGTGTGATAATGGACTGAAACACAGGCCTCAGAAGCAAAGGAGCACCTAGTGGATTTTGGGGCCTCCTTTTTTTAGAATATATTTTAGGCACCATGTCAGGTTTGAAGAGGTCTTGTGGTGCCAAAACAGTGGAAATCCCCAAAAGTGAGACGGTTTTGGAAACTGCACCCCTCAAGGAATTTATCTAGGGGTATAGTTAGCATCTTGACCCCACAGGTATTTTGCTATATTTATTGGAGTTTGTCTGTGAAAGTGAAAATCTACTTTTTTTCTGAAAAAATATAAAAAAAAATTATATTTGCAAGGAATAAAGATTAAAAAGCACCCCAGAACTTGTAAAGCTACTTCTCCCGATTACGCCAATACCCCATATGTGGTACTAAACTGCTGTTTGGACCCACGGCAGAGCTCAGAAGTGAAGGAGCGCCATTTGGATTTTGAAGCGCAGATTTTGATGGATTGGTTTTCAGTTCCATGTCGCGTTTGCAACGCCCTGGAGTAAGCAAAACCGTGGAATCCCCCCAAAACTGACCCCATTTTGAAGACTACACCCCTCAAGGAATTGTTCTAGGGGTATAGTTAGCATTTTGACGCCACAGTTTTTTTGCTGAATTTAGTGGAATTAGGCCGTGAAAATGAAAATCTACTTTTTTCTGAAAAAACATAGAAATGTTTAATTTTTACAATGAATAAAGGAGACAAATTTCCACAAAATTTGTAAAGCAATTTGTCCTGATTACAGCAATACGCCATATGTGGTAATAAACTGCTGTTTGGACTCAGGAGGCAAGGAACAATATTTGGCTTTTGGAGCTCAAATTTAGCTGGAATGGTTTTCGGTTGTCATGTCGCATATGCAAAGCCCCTGAGGTACCAAAACAGTGGAAACCTCCCAAAAGTCCCTTTAGGGGACTGGAACGAGCGATCATTAGGTTGCTGGTACAATACACTGCAATACTAATGTATTGCAGTATAATGTCATTTTACAGGCTCCTGTAGCAGCGCGATCACTGTTCCTGTCCGTTAGTCCCGGGTGTCAGCTGTAATACACAGCGGACACCTGCAGAATATGGAGCGTGCACAGCGCATGAGCCCGCTCCATATATATAACCCCTCGCACCATGACATGCTATTAAGTCGTGGTGCGCCAAGGCATTAATGCGCAGCGGATGGTGCAAAGTGAAAATTAAAATTTGACACTGATGTGCCATTTTAATGCACAATATATTGTGCCCAGTTTGTGCCACTGAAGACAAATACCTCATACAATGTTGAGCGGGTTCTCCCGGATATAAAATGTCATATATGTGGACGTAAGCTGGTGTTTGGGCACGCTGTGGGGCTCAGAAGGGAGGGAACGCCATTTGGCTTTTGGAGCGCAGATTTTGCTTGGTAACTGTTCTGTTTGGGGTTTTGCTGGTATTTCAGTTTATGATGTGGGGTATATGTAATCTGTGCGGAGTACATCAGGGCATAATAAGAGGGTATAATAATGGTGTAAATTAATAATAATCCGCAGATATGTGGCCGGTGTCGCACTGATAAATGGCGCCCGATCTTATCCGCTTTTGGAACACTCTGCACATTTTGCATCGCCATATTCTGAGAGCCAGAACTTTTTTATTTTTTCTCCAACGGAGCTGTGTGAGGGCTTATTTGTTGCGGGACAATCTGTACTTTTCATTGGTACCATTTTAGGGTACATGTGATTTTTTTTAATCACTTTTTATTAGATTTTTTTGTAAGCAAAGTGACAAAGAAACATAAATTCTGACAATGTTTTTTGTATTTTTTTTTTATAGTATTCACCGTGCGGTATAAATGAAATTTTACTTTATTCTGCAGGTCGGTACGATTACGGCGATACCATATGTATATAGGTTTTTTATGTTTTGTGGCGATTGCGCAATAAAATCACTTTGATAAAATAATTTATTTTCTGTGTCCCCATATTCTGAGAGCCATAACGTTTTTATTTTTTCCGTCAAAAAAGTGGTGTAAGGGCTTGTTTTTTGCGGGACGGGTTGTAGTTTTTATTGGTACTATTTTGGGGTACATGCGACTTTTTGATCACTTTTTATTCTATTTTTTGGGAGGGTTGATGACCAAAAAAAAGTGATTCTGACTGTTTTTTAATTATTTTTTTTGCGGTGTTCACCGTGCGGGAAAAATAATATTATAGTTTTATAGTTTGGGTCGTTACGAACGCGGTGATACCAAATATGTGTACTTTTTTTAACATTTTCATTTTTTTCCTATAATAAAAGACTTATTATAGGAAAAAAAGCATTCTTTTTTTTGTAACTTTTATAACTTGTTTTGACACTTTTATAAAACTTTTTTATTACTTTATTTTTACTTTTTACATGTTTTACTTGAAGACTGGCAGCACTGATCGCTGCTATAATACATTACACTACCTAGGTAGTGTAACGTATTATAAACTGTCAGTGTGACGCTGAGAGTCACACTGACAGGAAGCTTATGAGAACCAGCATCCGGCTGGTTCTCATAGGCTGCTGTGCATGGCAGACCCGGGGGCCGTTATATGGCCCCCGGTTCTGCCTTGTAACCGACTGCAGCATCAGCAATCGGTCCCCGGGAAAGTTTGTTGTAGCAACAAACTTTCCAGTTTGTTATAGCAACAAACTTTCCAGTTCGTTGCTATAACACACTTTCCCTGTGATCACATGACCGGGACCTGAACTAATCAGGTCTCGATCATATCTCCGGGACCAGAGGCAGATGATAACAGCGCGATCCGGGTGTCAGCGCTACTCTGAGACACCCGGATCGCGCTTTTAACACCCACCGTGAATTCACGTCGGCACTGCACAGAGCCCAGCAAATGCCGACGTGAATATACAGTGGGCGGTCGGGAAGCGGTTAATGTTTCTCGGATATATAAACAGAGGGCAATCCGCATATGGAATCCATATGCTACACTGGGGTAATAAGGTGTTGACGTCTGTAAAAATGACCAATATACTATGCAAAATGTTGTCGCCTTTATTCGAACAAGATGTATCTACTTGTCTGAATTTACTACGGTTTTGTATATTTATGTTATGATAAATGAAAATTAAAAAAAACATACAATTAAAAAAAAAAAAAAAAAAAAAAAAAGTACTCTCTTGATGAATCCCCTTGACACAGGGTCATACTCTTGACTCGTCCCCAGCCTCGTATTGATCTTCTGTGCTGCCGACATCAGAGTTTTCTGCAGCCTCATGGCCGCACGCTGCTTCCGGCGCCATCTTGGATTTACGCTCCGGAGAGCGCTCTAAAGTTTTCTTTAAAAATTAGTCCAAATTGGCTTGGTTTTTCCCCGGTTTTGGGGTGCCTGAGGGATGTTTGCCCTTATCTTTTATGGTCCTCACCATTCTGCTGTGTCTTATCGCGCTATGAGCTCGTGTAAGTCAGGTTGCAGCGGGAGCTCCGGATCAAGCCACCTTCTCTGCTCGCTGTTTGTGACACTCACCCACCTATAGATCCTTTTCCCGTATTGACTTGGCATTTGGAAATGCTGCCTCCTTAGTATTTGTAGTGGATGCACAGTACCTCCCTAGGGGAATCTCGGACCACTCTCCCCTCATGGTTACTCTGGGGTTCCCTGAAATTCCAAAACGTAAGATCTGGAGATTGAGTTCCCTATGGCTCTCCTGCACTGAGATTTCAACTTCATTAGAAACAGAAATTACAGGGTTCTGGAGTGCTAATTTAGGTTCCATAGATAGCAATCTGGTATGTGATGCCTTCAAAGCGTATAATAGGGGGGTGGTTATACGGGCAATATCCGCACATAGGGGCTAGCTCAGCAATGCACACATTTAGAGGCTGAGCTGGTTGTGGCAGAGGAGGAATAATTTAGGACTAAGGATTCCTCAACCTTTACTACCTTCTCAATAAAACAACGAGAATATAATCTTTTATTAACTGAGCTCACCAGGAAAAAAACGTTGTATTCTCGGCAGAGGGTTTTTGAGCATGACGATAAGAATGATCTTTTGCTGGCTTAATTGGCTAGAGGCCACCACCCCGAACTCTATTTTGGAAACAACCTCCTGTACTTGGATGCCTGTTAGTGACCCCTTGGCCATCAATGACGTCTTTGCTAAATATTACTCTGATTTATACTCCTGTAAGGTTTCAACTACCCCTTCTAACCTAGAGGCATAGTTAAATAATATTGTGTTCCCCAGCCTGGATAGAGGGGATGTTAGATTTCTCGAGTCTGATCTGACTATCTAATCTGACTAAATTAGAGAGGCTATTGGGTTCTCTCCAAAAAGGGAAACCCCAGACACACTACAATTACGCACTGAGCAGGGGGGCTGGCCCTCCAAAATCTATTTCTCTATTTCCTTTCCAGCCATCTGGTACGTTTGGTGGTGGTTTACTCATAGACATTTTAATCCCTGTACTGAGCTGGAAGCTTCACTTCTCGGTTCCTATAAAGCCCTAGTAAATTCTATTTATAGACAGCCACCCCCCCCCCCCCCCCGGGTCACACACTTGCATTTCCAATGCAGACTACTCTGAAAGTTTGTCAGAGGTCAATACTGGTATTTAGGAGGGCATCACCTAGGACACCACTCTGGTATAACCTGCTTCTACCACAGCTAAGTAGATTCCCTAACCCTAGTGAGTAGCAGCCCTGGGTATATTTACCTTGGAAGATGTGGTGAAGGATAGGGTAGCTACCTTCGCACAACTTAGGTCCAAACACCGGATTCCTACTCATCTCAGGTTACGTTTTTTCGAGCTTAGACATGCTCATTGGTCGCAGTTTCCAGGATACAATGTTAGACTATGTACGTCCCCAGTGGAGGATTGGGTGAGGCAATGGCTAAACAGTTATCCATACTTTATAGGCAGTTATTAAATGTATCTTCCAATAAACTTGATAGGGGCTTGGACTGATGGTCTCAGACTCTTCCCTCTGTATCTACGGATGATCATAAAGAAACACTCTCTGCTTTAACAGGTCCTTTAATTTGTACAAGAGACCGACTTACTCAATAAAATGTTTCCACCAAATCTTTTGAAGTCTCTTCCAAATTATTTAGAATGGGACGTATACCTACTCCTGTCTGCCCATGTTGCCACGGAGCTGAGGGCTCCTTCCGGCATATGTTCTGGGGGTGTCCAATTATTAATAATTTCAGAGCTGAAGTACTTCAATTTATTGAGCTTCACCCCTTCCCGCTTTGGCCACTTTTGACCTTCCTGACAGACCCTCATTTTTCAAATCTGACATGTTTCAATTTATGTGGTAATAACTTCGGAATGCTTTTACATATCCAAGCGATTCTGAGATTGTTTTCTCGTGACACATTGGACTTTATGTTACTGGTAAAATTTGTTCAATACATTCAGATTTTAATTGCGAAAAGCACAAAAATGTAGCAAAAAATTTGCATTTTTCTAAATGTATCTGCTTATAAGACAGGCAGTCATACCACACACAATTATTGCCTATTAACATCCCCCATATGTCTACTTTAGATTGGCATAGTTTTTGAACATTCTTTTATTTTCTAGGATGTTACAAGGCTTAGAACTTTAGCAGCAATTTTTCACAATTTCAAGAAAATATCAAAAGGCTATTTTTCAGGGACCAGTTCAGTTGTGAAGTGGCTTTGAGGGCCTTATATATTAGAAACCCCCAATAATTCAACCCATTTTAAACTGCCCCCATCAAAGTATTCAAAACAGCTGTTAGAAAGTTTATTAATCCTTTACACGTTTCACACGAATTAAAGCAACATAGAGTGACATTTACAAATTTCATTTTTTTTTTTTCAGAAATTCATTTTTAATTCCTTTTTTTTGTAACACAGAAAGTTTTACCAGACAATCACAACTCATTATTTATTGACCAGATTCTGAAGTTTTTAGAAATATCTCAGATTGGGTCCTAGTGTGCTAAAGGACTGAAATACAGGCCTCAGAAGCAAAGGAGCACCTAGTGGATTTTGGGCCTCCTTTTTATTAGAATATATTTTAGGCACCATGTCAGGTTTGAAGTGCTCTTGCAATGCCAAAACAGTGGAAATTCCCCAAAAGTGACCCCATTTGGGAAACTACACCCCTCAAGAAAATGATCTAGGGGTATAGCGAGCATTTTGATCATTACAGGTTTATTGCAGAAATTATTGGAAGTAGGCCAGGAAAATTTAAATCTACATTCTTTCAAAGAAAATGTAGGTTTAGATAATATTTTCTAATTTCCACAAGGACTAAAGGAGAAAAAACACAACAAAATTTGTAAAGCAATTTCTCCCGAGTAAAACACTACCCAATATGTGGTCCTCAACGGCTGTTTGGACAAACAGCAGGGCTTAGAAGGGAAAGAGCGGCATTTGGCTTTTGGAGCTCAAATTTAGCAGGAATGGTTTGCGGAGGCCATGTCACATTTGCAAAGCCCCTGAAGGACCAAAACAGAGAAAATGTCCAAAAAGTGACTCCATTTAGGAAACTACACCACTTGAGGAATTCATCTAGGGGTGTAGTGAGCATTTTGACCCCACAGGTGTTCCATAGATTTTATTAGAATTGGACAGTGAAAATAAAACCAATTCTTTTTATTTAATAATATGAAGATTTAGCTTAACATTTTCATTTTCTCAACAAATAAAGGAAAAAAAGTACCACAACATTTGTAAAACAATTTCTCCCGAGTAGGGAAATACCCCATTTGTGGTCATAAACTGCTGTTTGGGCACACAGTAGGGCTCAGAAGGGAAGGAGCGCCATTTGGCTTTTGGAGTGCTGATTTTGCTGGATTGGTTTCTGGTCGCTATGTCGCATTTGCAAAGCCCCTGTGGGACCAAAACAGTGGAAAGCTTTCAGAAGTGACCCCATTTTGGAAACTACACCCCGCAAGGTATACACCTAGGGGTGTAGTGAGCATGTTTACTCTGCAGGTGTTTTGCAGAAATTAGTGTGCACTCGATGTTGCAGAGTGAAAATGGGATTTTTTTTCCATGGATATGCCAATATCTGGTGCCCAGCTTGTGCCACCATGAAAATACAGCTCTCTAATTATTATGCTGTGTTTCCCGGTTTTAGAAACACCCTACATGTGGCCCTAATATTTTTCCTGGTCATTCGACCATGCTCAGGAATGAAAGAGTAGCATTTTCACCCCACTGGTCTTTTCCATAAATGATTGCACTGCGGATGGTGCAAAGTAAAAATTACCATTTTTCCCAAGATATGCCGTTTCAGTGGCAAATATGTCAAGCCCAGCTTGTGCCACTGTAGACACACACCCTAAAAAATTTTAAAAGGGCCCTCCCAGGTATGGTGATGCCATATATGTGGAAGTAAGGGAGCACCATTTGGCAAAGTGGAGTGTGGATTTTGCTTGGTAGTATTTTTGTTTGGAGTTTTACTGGTATTTCAGTTTATAATGTGGGGGTACATGTAAGCTGGGAAGAGTACATCAGGGGCATAGTTAGGTGGTATAATAATAAAAACCACTATAAAATAATCCATATATGTGTGTTATGCTATCGTTTCTGCACAGGCCAGTGTCGCACTGATAAATGGTGTCCTTTCTTATCCCCCTTTTGGTCCACAATCTGCAACTTTGCAGTTTGGGGAATTTTGCTGGGAAAGTGTTGTCCTGGTTTAAATCGGGCACCCTCGCTTCTAACAGATATTTTTGGGCCCTCTCCTTACTGGTTCCCTAATTTTAGGGCCTCGATAAATCGCCTCTTGAAACAGAAGAAATGTTCCCCTCTGATCTGCACAACTACGTATTTTTTATTTCCTGACTTATTGGAGCCTTAACTAATTAATTTTTTTCATAGACGTAGTGGCTAGAGATGAGCGAACTTATCAAAAGTTCGGTTCGGCTAGTTCGCCGAATTTCGCAAAAAAGTTCGGTTCGGACCGAACTAGTTCGGACCGAACCTGTCACTTACGTGCGCCGAGCATGCTACTGTCCGGGGTGCTGATAGAGTTAATGGGCTGCACTAACTCTTTCAGCAACCTTGACAGTACATGCTCGGCGCGCGGAAAATACAATTTAAATGTAATAAAAAAATAAAAATTATACGTTCGTACTTACTTTCCTCCTGTCCGGCCTCCAGCGATGACGTTTCATCCCTTTCGCCGCTGCAGCCAATCACAGGCTGTAGTGGCGGTCACGCACGTCAGGATGATGCTTCATCCCACGTGACCGCCTCTGCAGCCAATCACAGGCTGCAGCGGCGACATGGATGAAACGTCATCGCTGGAGGCCGGACAGGAGGAAAGTAAGTATGAACGTATTATTATTTTTTTTTTGGCATGTATGTATGTATGTATGTATGTTGGCATGTATGTATGTTGTCATGTATGTATATCTGTGCATGTATGTTGGCATGTATGTATATATGTGCATGTTTGTATGTATATTTGCATGTATATATTTGCATGTATGTATGTATGTTTGCATGTGTGTATGTTTGCATGTATGTATTTTTGCATGTATGTTGTCATGTATGTATGTATGTATGTTGTCATGTATGTATGTATGTATATATGTGCATGTGTGTATGTATATTTGTATGTATGTATGTATGTTTGCATGAATGTATGTATGTATGTATGTTTGCATGTATGTGTGTTTGCATGAATGTATGTTTGCATGTATGTATGTTTGTATGTATATTTGCATGTGTATATATATATATATATATATATATATATATATATATATATATATATGTATGTATGTATGTTGTCATGTATGTATGTATGTTGTCATGTATGTATATATGTGCATGTGTGTATGTATGTATATTTGCATGTATATATTTGCATGCATGCATGTATGTATGTATGTTGTCATGTATGTATATATGTGCATGTATGTTTGCATGCATGTTGGCATGTATGTATACATGTGCATGTTTGTATGTATATTTGCATGTATATATGTTTGCATGTGTGTATGTATGTTTGCATGTATGTATGTATGTTTGCATGTATGTATGTTGTCATGTATGTTTGTATGCATGTTGTCATGTATGTATGTATATATGTGCATGTATGTATGTTTGCATGTTTTTATTTTTGCATGTATGTTTGCATGTATGTTTATATATATGTGCATGTATGTAATTATGTTTGCATGTATTTATGTTTGCATGTATATTTGTGCATGCTTGTATATATGTATGTATGTATCTTTGCATGTTTGTTTGTATGTATGTATGTTTTCATGTGTGTGTGTATGCATGTATGTATGATAGTTTGCATGTATATATGTGTGTATGTTTGCATGTATGTATATTTGCATGTATATATGTGCATGCTTGTATGTATGTTTGTATATATGTATGTATGGCCATGTATGATACTGTCTGCTGGCGCCCTGTATCTAAGTCAACTTCACGGCAGGCTTCTATACATGGTATAACAGTCAGTATCACACATTAAACTGAATCTAAGCCTACGACATGTTTTATTTCATTTATTTTTTTTACAGGTTTGGTGTTTGGACTACGTCGGTTTCGAGGACTACTTAGATGAAGTTTTTTTTTCTACAATAAAATGGTTAATGAGGGTTGTGTTGGGGGTGCTTTATTTCAATAAAATATTTTATCTATATCTTTGTCTTTTCAAATTTTATTACTACCACTTTAGTAATGGCCGCTGTCTGAGTGACAACATCCATTACTAAGGCGAGGCTTAGTGTTAGCCGGTGCAGAGGCTAACACTAACCACCATTATTACCCCGGTACCCACCACCACCAGGGGTGCCGGGAAGAGCCAGGTACGATCCAGTACCCGACCATCTGTTGTGATGGTCGGGCTCTGGGGCGGCCGCAGGCTGGTATTATGAGGCTGGGAAGGGCCAAAAACAGTGGACCTTCCCACCCTTGTAATGCTAGGCTGCTGCTGCTGTGTTGTATCTGGCTGGTTATAAAAGTGGGGGGGACCCCACGTCATTTTTTTTAATTATTTATTTATTTAAATTTTTTTTTAAAAAAAGACATGGGGTTCCACCCAATTTATCATAACCAGCCACATACAACACAGTGTTATTAGCCTGGGAATGGACAAAACCAGTGGCCCTTCCCACCAATGTAATGGCAGACTGCTGCGGCCTTGTATATGGCTGGTTATTAAAAATGTGGGGGACCCGTCTATTGCTAAATTTGTTAAATTAAAAAAAAAAACGACGTGGGGGTCCCCCCCATTTTTATAACCAGCCCGATACAACACAGCAGCAGCAGCCTAGCATTACAAGGGTGGGAAGGTCCACTGATTTTGGCCCTTCCCAGCCTCATAATACCAGCCTACGGCCGCCCCAGTACCCGACCATCACAACAGATGGTCGGGTACTGGATCGTACCAAGCTCTTCCCGGCACCCCTGGTGGTGGTGGGTACCGGGGTAATAATGGGTGGTTAGTGCTAGCCTCTGCACCGGCTAACACTAAGTACCGCCTTAATAATGGATGCTGTCAATCAGCCAACTGCCATTATCTAGGCACTAATAAAGTTTAAAAAAAAACACAAAGACAATTCTTTTTTATTGAAATAAGAAATCCCCAACAAAACCCTCGTTAACCATTTTATTAAAATTTGAAAAAACGTAGATCTACGCAGTAGTCCAACGAATCGAAGATGTAGTCCAATCGGTACATCAAAATCTGCAACAACATAAAAAAATAGTTATCAATGTGAACAATACCAATACTTCTACTCACCTACACACATATATACACGCACACACAAACAAACAACCATACACAGACACACACATATATACACAAACACAACAAGATATACACACACACACACACACACACACACACACACACACATAAACAGACAAACACACACACATATACACGAACTCACACATATACAAACAAAAACACACATATCCAAACACACACACAGTTATACACACACATACACGAACACATATACACAAACACATATACAAACAAAAACACACATACCCAAACACACATATACACAAACACATATACACAAACACACCCATATATACACACAAACACACACCCATATACACAAACACACACATATACAAAAACACACAAACATCTACACACAAACATATACACAAATACACCCATATATACACAAACATACACAAACACATATGCACAAACACACCCATATATACACACACACACACACACATATACACAAACACACATATAAAAACAAAAACAGACAAAGTCACATACCCAAACACACATATATGCACAAACACACACAAACACGGTTTCTTTTAAATGCTGCTGGGGAACCCGCTCGATCCACTATATAAGGCTGCGCTACAGTGCAGCATTTAAAAGAAACAGGATCCTGACCTGTCCATAGAGTTTAAGGCAGCACAGAGTATTTCAGGAGAAGAGCGTGCAGATTCAGTGCTGCTGTGAACTCTGCTCTTACCATTACGTAGCTCTCAGTCTGTTACCTCTCCTCCACTCCTGTCCTCCAGAACACCTTCACATGATTGGCAAGTCACCACGTAATGGTAAGAGCAGAGTTCACAGCAGCACAGAGTATTTCAGGAGATGAGCGTGCAGATCTTGTGCGGGGTGGTGACTTGCCAATCATGTGAAGGTGTTATTGAGGACAGCAGTGGAGGAGAGGTAACAGACTGAGCTACGTAATGGTAAGAGCAGAGTTCACAGCAGCACTGAATCTGCACGCTCCTCTCCTGAAATACTCTGTGCTGCTGTGAACTCTGTTCTTACCATTACGTAGCTCAGTCTGTTACATCTCCTCCACTCCTGTCCTCTATAACACGTTCACATGATTGGCAAGTCACCACCACGCACAAGATACGCACGCTCATCTCCTGAAATACTCTGTGCTGCTGTGAACTCTGCTCTTACCATTACGTGGTGACTTGCCAATCATGTGAAGGTGTTCTTGAGGACAGGAGTGGAGGAGAGGTAACAGACTGAGAGCTACGTAATGGTAAGAGCAGAGTTCACAGCAGCACTGAATCTGCACGCTCATCTCCTGAAATACTCTGTGCTGCCTTAAACTCTGTGGACAGGTTAGGATCCTGTTTCTTTTAAATGCTGCACTGTAGCGTAGCCTTATATAGTGGATCGAGCGGGTTCCCTAGCAGCATTTAAAAGAAACAGGATCCTGACCTGTCCACAGAGTTTAAGGCAGCACAGAGTATTTCAGGAGATGAGCACGGGCAGCCGTTCGTTTTTCCGAGCCGTGCTCCCATTATGCACACGACCGTAAAAACACCCGTTATTGCGGGTCGTAATTACGACCCGCAATAATGGGCTCATAGACTTCTGTTACCCACGGGTACCTTTCCGTTTTCTCACGGGAAGGTGCCCGTGCCGTTAAAAAAATAGAACATGTTCTATTTTTCTATTTTACGGGCCGTGCTGCTATAATTATAATGACAGCACGGTTCGCAAAAGCGGCCGGCTGCCCGTGGCCGGCCGGCCGTGCTCATAGTTACGAGTCGTAATTACGAGCACGGCCCGTAAAATAAAAAAATAGAACATATTCTATCTTTTTAACGGCACGGGCACCTTCCCGTGAGAAAACGGGAAGGTACCCGTGGCTAACAGAAGTCTATGGGCCCGCTATTTCGGGTCGTAATTACGACCCGTGATAACGGGTGTTTTTATGGTCGTGTGCATGAGGCCCCGTAATGACGGGTGGCTACATGTGTGCACCCGTCATTACGGCAGCGTTGCTAGGCGACGTCAGTAAGGTTTTGTGCACACACACTAATTACGTCCGTAATTGACGGACGTATTTCGGCCGCAAGTACCGGACCGAACACACTGCAGGGAGCCGGGCTCCTAGCATCATATTTATGTACGATGCTAGGAGTCCCTGCCTCTCCGTGGAACTACTGTCCCGTACTGAAAACATGATTACAGTACGGGACAGTTGTCCTGCAGAGAGGCAGGGACTCCTAGCATCGTACATAAGTATGATGCTAGGAGCCCGGCTCCCTGCACTGAGTTCGGTCCACTACTTGTGGCCGAAATACGTCCGTCAATTACGGACGTAATTAGTGTGTGTGCACATACCCTAAATAGTCACTGTCCAGGGTGCTGAAAGAGTTAACTGATCGGCAGTAACTGTTTCAGTACCCTGGACAGTGACTACCGATCACAGTACCTGTAAAAAAAAAGACGTTCATACTTACCGGGAACTCCCTGCTTCCTCCAGTCCGGTCTCCTGGCCGTTGCCTTGGTGACGCGTCCCTCTCGACATCCGGCCCGACATTCCTTGATGACGATGCAGCCCATGTGAGCGCTGCAGCCAATCACAGGCTGCCGCGGCCTCTGCAGCCAATCACAGGCTGCAGAGGCCTCTGCAGCCAATCACAGGCTGCAGCGTCAGAAAAGGTCGGACTGGAGGAAGAAGAGGGACTCGTCACCAAGACAACGACCGGGTACGTATGAAATGCTTTTTATTTTATTTTTAATCAGCAGCCTCTTTTCTCTATCAGTGATTGATAGAGACAAGTGGCTGCCGATTTGTATAATGTTTTGGACCGGGTTCGGTCAAAACGGGTTCGGCCGAACCCGGTGAAGTTCGGATTCGCTGCGAACCGAACTTTTCCGGAAGTTCGGACCGAAACCGGGTTCGGTTGTCCCGGTTCGCTCATCTCTAGTAGTGGCATGAGGGCTGTTTTTGTTTTTTTTTGCAGGACGAGCTGTAGTTATTATTGGTACCAATTGGGGTACATGCAACTTTTTGATCACTTTTTATCCTATTTTTTGGGAGACAAGGTGATCAAAAAAACAGCAATTCCAGCATAGTTTTTTTTATACAGCGTTCACCATGTGTTATAAATTACATGTTAACTTTATTCTGCGGGTCAGTACGATTCCGGTGATACCTAATTTATAGCACTTTTTTTATGTTCTACAACTTTTTGCACAATAAAATGACTTAGGTAAAAATAATGTATTTCTTCTGTCACCATGTTGTGAGAACCATAACTAATTCATTTTTTAGTCGACGGAGCTGTATAAGGGCTTGTTTTTTGTGAGACGAGCTATTATTTTCATAGGTACCATTTTAGGATAAATGCGACTTTCCATTTTTTTACGCCATTCACCACGTGGAATAAATAACATAATATTTTTATAGTTTAGGCCATTATGGTCTCAGTGATACCAAATATGTATGGTTTATTTCTTTTTTTTCAATAAAAAAGGACTTGATAAGTGAAAAAGGGCGATTGTGTTTTATTTTATTACTTATTTTTTTTTCACGTTTTGTACACTCTTTTTTTTTTTTTACACTTTTCTTTACTTCCACTAGGGAACTTGAAGATCCAACTGTCAGATTTTGGAGTACAATGTATTAAATATGTCAGTCATTCACTGACAGCAATCCGATTAGGCTTCGCCTCCAAGCGGGGGCCTAATCTGCTTCCGTATTGGGAGAGCAAGAGGCCATTGTTAGGCCTCCTGTTGCCATAGCAGCAGTCGGAAGCCCTGCAATTGCAATGCAGAGCTGCCGATCTGCTGCCAACCACTAAGATGCAGTGATTGCTTTCGATCGCTGCATTTAAGGCGTTAATAGCAGGAATCTGATCTAGCTCCGGTTCCTGATGTTATAGGTGTATATCAACTGTAATATACAGCTGATATCCACCGCTGATGATGCCGGCTCAGCTCCTCAACTGAGGTGGGGCCCATAAGGTTTCCGTTCTAGGCAGACCGGTAGGCCACTATTGGGCCTTCGGTTGCCATTGCAGCCACGGGCACCACAGCTATTTAATTGCTGGGGTGCCGATGAGCTGCAAACACCTTAAAAGCAGCGATCGCTTTTGACCGCTGCATTTAAGGCCTCCCACACACGAGCGTGTTCAGTCTATGATATACGGACCATATGTCGGCCGCATTTCCCAGGCCGAACACACTGCAGGGAGGCGGGCTCCTAGCATCATATTTATCTATGACGCTAGGAGTCACTGCCTCGCTGCGGGACAAATGTCCCATACTGTAATCATGTTTTCAGTATGGGACAGTAGTTCCGCAGTGAGGCAGGCACTTCTAGTGTCATAGACAACTATGATGCTAAGATACAGCTGACATCTGGGGATGATGGCACCGACTCAGCTTCTGAGCCGGTGTCATCCATTTGTCGTAAGTATAATTGTAAGCACTGGCTTTCCATGACGTATACGTACGACAAATGGCGGGAAGGGGTTAAACTAGGACGCCCTCATATTCTTGACCCTAGAATTTGTCTCCTATTACTGGTGGAAGAAACTACATCTACTGTGGCTGTGAGATCTCTCATGACACTCCTACTATTATATGCTAAAAAAAAGCTATACTCTTGCACTGGAAACAACCTAAGTTTGCTACGTTATCAGCATAGATTGAGTTTGTTAACTCTACCCTGACACTTATATATATATATATATATATATATATATATATATATAGGTAGAGGTAAGCAGCACTCTGCGACAAATTCCAACACTGTAATGGGTGCAAGCAGGTAATCCAGATACGTGGATTATAAAACATAAACGAAAGAAATCCTACAGCACTCCGATGGTTCCAAAAAGTGTGTGATTTATTCAGTCAACAGCAGCTGTTGACTGAATAAATCACATACGTTTTGGAACCATCGGAGTGCTGTGGGATATCTCTTGTTTATATATATATGCATATTGATATGTGACAAAATATATCAGTAAGTATCAAATGATAACTGGTCTTATACAATTGGTACTATTGTATTATTTACGGTATGTAATATTCAGGATTTTTTACCTTTGTACTGCTGTTTGTTATAAGGTCTTATTAAGATTACCATTAAAAAGAAAAGGAGGAGGGCCACCTCTGTTACTCTACGTCCCCCCCCCCCCCCAACGCGATCACAGGGTTCCGGCGATGGTTTTCATTGCAGCATGGGGGCTTAATGAAGGCCCCCAGGTCTGCCAACTTCCTGCTCCTATTAAGTCCTGCTAGTAAAAATCACAATATACTGCAATACAAGTATTGCAGTGTTTTGTACCTGCGATTTAACGATTTTTAGTCATGTACAAAAAAAATTCTCTAAATTAATGTCAAAAAATAAAATAAACATAATTGTATTGTCACGTCCGTTTAAATCGGAACTATTGCAATATAACATATTTTAACCCGCATGGTAAACGCCGTAAACAAATAAATACATAAACGTGAGAATTGCTGTTTTTTTGGTCACCTTAGCTCCCCCAAAAAATGTTATAAAAAATAATCAAAAAGTCATATATACTAAAAAATTATACCAATAAATACTACAGCTTGCTGCACAAAAATTAAGCCCTCACACCGCTCCATTAACAAAAATATACACTACCGTTCAAAAGTTTAGGGTCACTTAGAAATTTCCTTAATTTTGAAAGAAAAGCACAGTTTTTTTCAAGGAAGATAACATTAAATTAATCAGAAATACACTCTATACATTGTTAATGTGGTAAGTGACTATTCTAGCTGCAAACAAATGGTTTTTAATGCAATATCTACATAGGTGTATAGAGGCCCATTTCCAGCAACCATCACTCCAGTGTTCTAATGGTACATTGTGTTTGCTAACTGTGTTAGAAGGCTAATGGATGATTAGAAAACACTTGAAAACCGTTGTGCAATTATGTTAGCACCACTGTACACAGTTTTGCTGTTTAGAGGAGCTATAAAACTGACCTTCCTTTGAGCTAGTTGAGAATCTGGAGCATTACATTTGTGAGTTCGATTAAACTCTCCAAATGGCTAGAAAAAGAGAGCTTTCATGTGAAACTCGACAGTCTATTCTTGTTCTTAGAAATTAAGGCTATTCCATGCGAGAAATTGCCAAGAAACTGAAGATTTCCTACAACGGTGTGTACTACTCCCTTCAGAGGACAGCAAAACAGGCTCTAACCAGAGTAGAAAGAGAAGTGGGAGGCCCCACTGCACAACTGAGCAACAAAACAAGTATATTAGAGTCTCTAGTTTGAGAAATAGACGCCTCACAGGTCCTCAACTGGCAGCTTCATTAAATAGTACCCACAAAACGCCAGTCTCTACGTCTACAGTGAAGAGGCGACTCCGGGATGCTGGCCTTCAGGGCAGAGTGGCAAAGAAAAAGCCATATCTGAGACTGGCTAATAAAAGGAAAAGATTAATATGAGCAAAAGCAGACAGACATTGGACAGAGGAAGATTGGAAAAAAGTGTTATGAACAGACAAATCGAAGTTCGAGGTGTTTGGAGCACACAGAAGAACATTTGTGAGACGCAGAACAACTGAAAAGATGCTGGAAGAGTGCCTGACGCCATCTGTCAAGCATGGTGGGGGTAATGTGATGGTCTGGGGTTGCTTTGGTGCTGGTAAAGTGGGAGATTTGTACAAGGTAAAAGGGATTTTGAAAAAGGAAGGCTATCACTCCATTTTGCAATGCGATGCCATACCCTGTGGACAGCGCTTGATTGGAGCCAATTTCATCCTACAACAGGACAATGACCCAAAGCACACCTCCAAATTATGCAAGAACTATTTAGGGAAGTAGCAGGCAGCTGGTATTCTATCTGTAATGGAGTGGCCAGCGCAGTCACCAGATCTCAACCCCATAGAGCTGTTGTGGGAGCAGCTTGACCGTATGGTACGCAAGAAGTGCCCATCAAGCCAATCCAACTTGTGGGAGAGGCTTCTGGAAGCATGGGGTGAAATTTCTCCCGATTACCTGAGCAAATTAACAGCTAGAATGCCAAAGGTCTATAATGATGTAATTGCTGCAAATGGAGCATTCTTTGAGGAAAGCAAAGTTTGAAGGAGAAAACTATTATTTCAAATAAAAATCATTATTTCTAACCTTGTCAATGTCTTGACTATATTTTCTAGTCATTTTGCAACTCATTTGATAAATATAAGTGTGAGTTTTCATGTAAAACACAAAATTGTCTGGGTGACCCCAAACTTTTGAACGGTAGTGTATATAAAAAAATATGGCTCTCAAAATATTGCGACACAACATATATAACATATTCTTTTTTTTATTCACAGGTTGGTGTATATTGTGATCGGAATTCACTGTCGAGGGTGCTGAAAGAGTTACTGCCGATCAGTTAACTCTTTCAGCACCCTGGACAGTGACTGACGTAGACTAGCCTCATCTCTATGATGGCGGCTGCGCGAAATTCACGCAGCCGCGCATCATACACTGATGACACACGGAGCTGTCAAGTGACTTTTGCGCACGCAAAACGCTGTGTTTTTTTGCATGCGCAAAATGCACACGCTCGTGTAAATGAGGCCTTAAAGATACACTCACCCACCACATTGTACCCCTTGAAAAAGCTGACGGCGAAACACGCGTCGGGGCTCTGTGGTGGTGGTCTTGTTTCATTAGGGGCACATTATGCAGCACAGTGGTCGGTATTGATTCCTAGTATAACTTATGATGTAATTTCTTTTTATCTCTGGGACGGAACTGATATGCAATAACTTACTGAGAGTATATTTCTGAGAGTATATTTCATGTCCTTGATGTAATATTTATAGTTATTTCAAGTAACATTCTGTGTTTTAGATATATGTAGATTATGATATGCTGTTCCGTGTACTGTGGTCCCCTTACCACCACCATGTTGTATTTACATGGTAGTATCTACATATATGCTTAACCCCTTAAGGACACGGCCAATTTTGGCCTTGAGGACAGAACAATTTTTTATATTTCCCTCTTTGCATCCCGACGCTCATAACTTTTTTATTTTTTGTACGACGTAGTTGTATGAGACTTTATTTTTTCGGGACGAGTTCTACTTTATGTAGGTACCATTTTTTGGCAGAAATACATTATCGTTTAATTTCTATAAATTTTTATTTTGGCGAAAATGCTGAAAAAAAGCAGTTCCGCAGCAGTCTTAATAATTTTTTTTTTACATTATACACCGATCATCAGAAATAATGTCATACTATTGTTGTACAGGTTGTTACGGTCGTGGCGATACCAAATATGTCTATATTATTTCATGTTTTGGGACTTATATTTTAAAAAGTTTATTTATTATAAAAAAAATGTGTGTTTCTCTGTATTTTTTTACTTTTTACTTATTTATTTATCATTAATTTTTTTTACATTAATTTTATCTTTTTTTTTTAATCCCATAAAGGAATTTATCATTTTTATTTTCATTTTGTAACTGTAATGTACTGGCATAGATCTATATGCTAGCACATTAGCCTGTGTACTGATACCTCAGTATGCCCCAACAACAGGAAATATCTTCAGATAGCCCTGGGGTCCTTCAATGGACCCTGGGCTGTCTGGCCATACGAGTTATGGGCTTTGATCGCTTCACAGTTATCTTCTGTGACGCAATCAAAGTGCAGTCCCCTCTCCTTGAATTCCGCGATCAGCTTTCATCGCGGTATTCAAAGGGTTAACGGCGGAGAGAAGAGGTTTCTCTTCTCTCCGCTGTCAGAGCGGGGCCGTGGCTGTGTATTACAGCCTTTTCCCCTCTCTCGATCGCACGCACAGACGGCTGTCACACAGGACGAGAATGCTCGTCCTAATGCGCCAAGTACTCGCCGCTCAGGACGAGCATTCTCGTCCTGTGTCGGCAACCAGTTAAAGGTATTGTATTTATGTATTGATATACGTAGATAATTATAAAGGTTTTTGGCCTGGATTGGTATAGGTATTGATAAATTATATGTTTAGCTGACAAACGAGTGTTTACACGGCCAAATAATCGTGAACGAGCATACTTAGGAACGCTCGTTCCCGATCATTAGCCCGTGTAAATTGGCCTTAACAGGGGACTAATTTTTTTTTTTTCAGTGGCACACTTCGGGAACATTTTAAGGACTTTGATTTTTTTAAGCTCTAGAAAGGGGATAAATTACAGCTTGCTTTGAAGCAAAAGGTTAAAATGCTGTAAAGGGAAGTGTTTTATATATTTATATCTATGTACATGTGAGTGTATATATATATATATATATATATATATATATATATATTTGTCCCTCCAGAAAGGTGTATATTCCTACCCTCCAGGGGAGGGGGGAGAAGACAGGGGACAAATCCAATGCATTCCCACTGCCTGCCCTTCCCCTTCCCCTTACCAGGTAATGAGGCACCCTGGGGGCTGGAAGCCATAAGCAGTGAACAAATCCTGTATTTCCAGGAAGCAGGAAGTTCCCACTCCTTGCCCCCCCTCACCAGGTAATGAGATTCCATGGGGGGAGCCATAAACCCATGTCCCCCCTTGTACGTGCATGAGCATGTGATGTCACACAGATGTGCACGGGAGGGTTTAAAAGGACAAACGGTCCCACACTTCGCCCTCTTGCCTCTTAGCTCTTCCCTCTTTTCCTGCCTCCTTCAACAGAGAGCAACTCACCAACTTTGGACCACATGAACCGTTAAGTATCCACGTGTAGCAGCAGCTACATGCAGCCCTCTCCACAATACACACTTAACCCTTCACCTCTCTCCCCCTATACACTTACCCCTTACTTCTCCCCCCTACACAACGAGCTGGTGACCCATCTGCCTACACAACACTTCCCTGATCAACCCTTTATCACCTGCCTGCACATTACCTGAACCCTTTACACAGCAACCCATTCCCCTTGTTTATCCTCCTCATCCCATGTTAACCCTTTAGTGTACAGGGACAGTTATTGCTAGGAGAAAGTGGGACAGAAACAGTGAGCATGTGTATTGTATTGTAACATAACTTCTATGTATTTTAGTTAGAGCCAGGTGGGGGAGGGTCTCACAGAAGCAAGCATAAGTGAATGCAGTATATGTTTATGTAAGTGGGTGGTGGTATAAAGTAGGATTGTGATACCATGTTTATACTGTACTACATATAGTGTGAGTATACGCAATATATATTAACGTGTTATATGTATTGGGGTATACTGATACTATACTGTGATTAGTTACTGTGTTCTGTGTTTGGTGTATTTTATATGCAAGTGTGAATATTGTTGGTAATAAATATTATCTTTATTTACTATATGTCCTTATACGCTTACTTAGTAGCAAAGCAAGTAGACTAACGTTAGTATAAAGAAAAAGGTAGGGGAACTAGGCATAACCCTAGTGACCCTGATTATAAAGGAGGTAGTAACGGTGGGTGGCACAAATAGGTGAACCCCACCATTGTACCAGTCCTTTAACAAATGCACACGATATACTGTTGCATAACAGAAATTCTGAAGAATAATGACTCACAGCAATTTATTATTATTATTACTATTATTATTATTATTATTCCTAAACAAGCAGAAATCTCTGCTATTTGAAAGAAGAAAATAATTTTTTTAAGACTCTTGGTTGCATTTTAGTTAATATATCTACCTCATTTATTAGGTTACAGCAGTTTTATAAGAATGATGGACAGTAATTAAAACTTAGCTGGTAATAACCTCCTCACTCTTGACATTTCTTCAGGGTTTTTGTTCGCCACTATCTACATATAGATTAAAAATTGTAATTGGACCACAGAAAGGGTAAAAGAAATAAGCCCAGTTCGTTTGCTTGTGATTGACATTCCAGAATTTTATTTTATTTGAGAAAATTGAGTTGAACCACAGAACACCAGTAACAGTGGGTTGTCTTGAATGATATAAAAATAATGAAAACATTTTACAATTTAAAAACTGAGGATTGAAATTGTACATGGTAAGAAAAAGGAAGCTGAAATTACTTTTAAGACAGAGGTAATGTGCACTAGAAATGTAGTTTAATGTCACATTTGTTGCATTATTCCTGAGCAACAGTCAGTTCTTTGTAGGTTATGATATATTTCAATAGGTCAACAATAAAAGTCTAAAAAGGTTAAATTGAGCTACAAAAAATAAACTGACACATATTTCGGTATCTTTTAATTTTTTTATTTTTGGTGTGTCCCTAAATAATTGTTCTTGCAGAAAAATGGTCCATAATCTGACAATTACTTCCAAATATAATATAAATGGGGGACAATTTTCCCATGACAATACAGTATACAGGTCCAGCATGAAGCAAATTTCCTTGAAGTTGACTTACCCTGCCAGTTCTAGACATTATATCAACTTGAGAACATAGATTATAATGTAAACTTCAGCATTAATAATTTTCTCTTGTATGCTATTAAAACCCCTTCCCGACATCCGCCGTATATATACGGCGCACGCCGGGTGGGGGAATATGGAGCGGGCTCACGGGCTGAGTCCGCTCCATAGAGCGAGTGTGTCGGCTGTGTGTTACAGCCGACACTTCCAGGTAACAACAAATTGTAAACGCCAGAATCTCTATTTTTTGTTCACCTAATCTCCCGCAAAAAATGAAATAAAAAGTGATCAAACCGTCACATTTACACCAAAATGGTATTATTAAAAACTACAGCTTATCCCGCAAAAAATAAGCCCTCATACCACTTAATCGACAGAAAAATAAAGACGTTACGGCTCTCGGAATTTGGCGAAACAAAATAAATTTTCTTTTTTACACTTTGGTTTTTACTTGTAAAAGTAGTAAAATATAGAAAAACCTACACATATTTGGTATCGGCGTAATCGTATTGACCCATAGAATAAAATGAATATGTTGTTTTAATTGTACAGTGAATTCCGTAAAAATGGCGCGCAAAAAACCATGGCGGAATCGCTGTTTTTTTCATTTTCTACCCCACAAATAATTTTTTTCCTGTTTCCTAGTACATTATACGGCAAAATAAATGGTGCTACGAAAAACCACAACTTGTCCCGCAAAAATCAAGCCCTCATAGTACTATATTGACGGAAAAATAAAGGCGTTATGGCCTTTGGAAGGTGGGGAGGGAAAAACGAAAATGAAAATCTGAAAAAGGGCTGCGGCGTGAAAGGGTTAAAATCTCATGACATAAACGTTGATTTAAGTATTCTATGTATGTTTTTCATGGTCTCAAACATTAAAGCTGAAAAGGGTTAAGATGCAAAAATTAAAGCAGATTTAAGAACCCATTGCATCATTGCTCTAGTGGTCATGTGATACTCCCAGCTGCCCACTTTGTCCTTAGCTACCTTTATCCTGTTGCTCATATTATATATGGGCACCAAGGGGTGGCAACACCAAGGCCCACAAGGTATTGTGGCTTGCTGCTTAATGGCATCTATGCTAAATGTTTTGTAGCCATTATGCACAAGGGAGTGGAATCTGTTGCACTATGCAGGGTAAAGCTATAAAAAGCAAGAACCAATTGGGCTCCCTGGGACCCTTGCGGAAACTATATTAGCCTATATTCTGTATGAGGTTGGATTATCTAAATGTGTGCATAAAGTTTGTGTACACACTTTACACCGTTTTATGTTACTAACTAGCTGCTTTCCGGGGCCCCTGGATGTTCCTCCATACACCATGCCTCCTACAAAGTCCATAATTAAGGCACAACCCCTGCCTCTTTCATGGGAGGACTCGTTCCCCATCCACATCTGCTGCAGCTCCTCAAGCATTTCATCATAATCATCATCGCTCCAGACGTTTTGGTTGACTACGTGTGAACATACCCTAAGGAGAAAAGTTTGGTAAGATAAGCTAAATCATTCTAAATCACGTTTGTACACACTACATATGAATATGAAATCAAATAACATTAGAGTCTTTTTTTTTCAAATTGATTCCAATTGGGATTCAATTCCTACATTGTATTCATTTGTTTGTGTTTGCTCTCATCGCTGGTTAAAAAAATAACATTTTCATCCTCTTGTAAAAGTATTCTATAAAAGTAATACTGTTCGTATCATATTTAAGATAACAGTCAAAATATTTATGATATACTTTAACATTCCACATATGGTAGAACATATTTGTCTGACAGAAATACAAAGAAAAAAAAAATCAAGCTTATATCTCTTGTGTTAACATTTCTCTATCATTAAGCAGAAGGCTTATTGTTTTGAGGTTTTTTTCTTTGCTAATGAACATTGTACTTTTATTCCCATCTGCATGTTCTGGATTATCAGTCGGATAGGCCCTAGCATTATGATTGGCATGGTACAACTTCTGTGACCTCTGGCGATCTCCAGAACAAAGGGATCAAGATCTGTTTGGCTTATGCCTTGCACGGCAGCGCTCCTGGCCAACCGCGGTCAGGAAACTGAAACACTGCTCTATTCAAATAAGTGGAGCTGTGTTGTAGCTCCCTGAACAGGGGGCGGTTGCAACATTGGACTGAAGCACCTTGGGTCCCCCTGAGGCAATCCTTCTTGGGGCTCACACTTCAGCCATATGCAGAATTAAGGCAGAACCACTGTTATACACATTCTTGCAGGCTCTTTCTCTCAAGTCTGGACTGGCGTCCTCTTCTCTTCAAACTTTGCTGACTGGCTGAGCTATGCTGTAACATGCTGCTAACATGAATAAAATCAAGACGGGTGGAAATAGCACAAACAATGGTACCACACACTAGCACTGTAAGACACATAGAAGATGCAGGTGGGGGCAGTGGAGGCAGATCAGTTCCTAAAACAAATACAGACAAATACAGAACAATAAAAACTGTCGAGCCCCCCCCCCCCTCCTCCCTTGTGTGTGCGCTACTGCACTGACAACCTTTCACTGTACATAAGTAGAAAGAATAAGCAGCACTCCATTAGTTGCACATACAGATGTGAGAGAATGCCTTCAAAGAGGAGGTGAAATGTTGTGGTTCCATGTTGGATGAATAAATTCACTTTATTTGAGTGCTGCTTCACGTTCTCTTTTTTGGATATCTAACACATAAGGAGAGGTCACTCCTTTATTTTTGAAGCTTTGCACCAGCCTAGTCAGGCATTTGTTCACAGTGCTGCTCCAATCCTTTGCTCTTTTCTATATATATATATATTTATATATATATATATATATATATATATATATATATATATATATATATATATATATATACATACACTACCGTTCAAAAGTTTGGGGTCACCCAGACAATTTTGTGTTTTACATGAAAACTCACACTTATATTTATCAAATGAGTTGCAAAATGACTAGAAAATATAGTCAAGACATTGACAAGGTTATAAATAATGATTTTTATTTGAAATAATAATTTTCTCCTTCAAACTTTACTTTCGTCAAAGAATGCTCCATTTGCAGCAATTACAGCAATGCAGACCTTTGGCATTCTAGCTGTTAATTTGCTGAGGTAATCAGGAGAAATTTCACCCCATGCTTCCAGAAGGCCCTCCCACAAGTTGGATTGGCTTGATGGGCACTGCGATGGTGACTGCGCTGGCCACTCCATTACAGATAGAATACCAGCTGCCTGCTTCTTCCCTAAATAGTTCTTGCATAATTTGGAGGTGTGCTTTGGGTGATTGTCCAATTGTAGGATGAAATTGGCTCCAATCAAGTGCTGTCCACAGGGTATGGCATGGCGTTGCAAAATGGAGTGATAGCCTTCCTTATTCAAAATCCCTTTTACCTTGCACAAATCTCCCACTTTATCAGCACCAAAGCAACCCCAGACCATCACATTACCTCCACCATGCTTGACAGATGGCGTCAGCCACTCTTCCAGCATCTTTTCAGTTGTTCTGCGTCACACAAATGTTCTTCTGTGTGATCCAAACACCTCAAACTTCGATTCGTCTGTCCATAACACTTTTTTCCAATCTTCCGCTGTCCAATGTCTGTGTGCTTTTGCCCATATTAATCTTTTCCTTTATTAGCCAGTCTCAGATATGGCTTTTTCTTTGCCACTCTGCCCTGAAGGCCAGCATCCCGGAGTCGAATCTTCACTGTAGACGTTGACACTGGGGTTTTGCGGGTACTATTTAATGAAGCTGCCTGTGAGGCGTCTATTTCTCAAACTAGAGACTCTAATGGACTTGTCTTGTTGCTCAGTTGTGCAGCGGGCCTCCCACTTCTCTTTCTACTCTGGTTAGAGCCTTTGTGTGCTGTCCTCTGAAGGTAGTTGTAGGAAATCTTCAGTTTCTTAGCAATTTCTCGCATGGAATAGCCTTCATTTCTAAGAACAAGAATAGACTGTCGAGTTTCACATGAAAGCTCTCTTTTTCTAGCCATTTTGAGAGTTTAATCGAACCCACAAATGTAATGCTCCAGATTCTCAACTAGCTCAAAGGAAGGTCAGTTTCATAGCTCCTCTAAACAGCAAAACTGTTTACAGCGGTGCTAACATAATTGCACAAGGGTTTTCAAGTGTTTTCTAATCATCAATTAGCCTTCTAACACAGTTAGCAAACACAATGAACCATTAGAACACTGGAGTGATGGTGTAAATGATCTGCCAGACACAGCTTCTGTGTCGACGCCCGTGGTTAATCAGTCTGCACCTGCTCCTAAGTCTGATAGAGTGACTCGATCTGCTACAAGTCAGACTGGGAGGCTGAGGAGTGGGAGAGCCTATCACAGCCTGGCCAGACGGAGCTAGCTTCCGCCCTCTGTCTATTTATACCTTCATTTCCTGCTCCTCCTTTGCCTGTGATTCTGTCTGGTTTCCTGGCTCTGCTGCTCCTGCTATTACTATTTACCTCTGCTTCATATTGACCCTAGCTTTACTGACTACTCTCCTGCTCTGCGTTTGGTACCTCGTACACTCCTGGTTTGACTCGGCTCGTTCACTACTCTTGTTGCTCACGGTGTTGCCGTGGGCAACTGCCCCATTTCCCTTAGCTTCTGTGTACCCTTGTCTGTTTGTCTGTCGTGCACATATTGAGCGTAGGGACCGTCGCCCAGTGCTACGCCTTCGCCTAGGACGGGCCGTGCAAGTAGGCAGGGACTGAGTGGCGGGTAGATTAGGGCTCACCTGTCTGTCTCCCTACCCCGTCATTACATAATCACAGGCCCATATACCTTTTCTACCCTTGTCCCTGACACAACAATGGACCCCCTTGAGACCCTGGCTCAGCAAATGCAGGGCCTCTCCCTACAGGTCCAAGCCCTGGCTCAGAGGGACAACCAGCATGATGCTACCCTGGTAGTGCCCCCCACCTCACCTCTTGAACCCCACCTCAAGTTGCCTGACCGGTTCTCAGGGAACCGGAAGACTTTTTTCTCCTTTCGGGAGAGTTGTAGGCTGTATTTCCGTCTAAGGCCCCACTCCTCAGGTTCTGAGAGCCAGTGAGTGGTTATAATAATGTCCCGGCTCCAGGACGGGCCCCAAGAATTGGCCTTCTCCTTGGCTCCTGACGCCCCTTAACTTTCCTCTGTTGATCTTTTTTTTTCTGCTCTCGGGCTCATATATGACGAGACTGACAAGACTGCCTTTGCCGAGAGTCAGCTGGTGACCTTACGTCAGGGTAAGAGACCCGTTGAGGAGTACTGTTCTGACTTTAGGAAATGGTGTGTAGCTTCTCGGTGGAATGACCCTGCCTTGAGGTGCCAGTTTAGATTGGGTCTGTCGAACGCCCTGAAAGACCTGTTAGTTAGCTATCCCTCTTCTGACTCTCTAGATCAGGTTATGGCTTTAGCGGTACGTCTTGACCGACGTCTCAGGGAACGACGACTTGAACGTTTTTGTGCTTCCCGAGGTTCCGTTGCTTCGTTCTTTCAGGAAAAACTCGGATGAACCAATGCAACTAGGGGGCCTCCGTGTCTCCCCAACAAAGTAGAGAGCTCCGCAGGATGAATGATCTCTGCTTCTACTGTGGGGTTGACAAGCATCAAGTGAACAACTGTCCTAGGCGTAAGAATAAGCAGCCGGAAGTACTTCCGCGCCTAAGTGACCATCGGGGAGGTCACTTGGGCGGACAGGTATTTCCCGTAAATATGAAACCTAATAAGATCTTGCTTCCCTTTCAGGTCTCTTTTGAGTGTAGGTCTGCTACCGGCAGTGCCTTCGTGGATTCAGGGTCTTCTGCTAATATTATGTTTGTGGAATTTGCTATGTCTCTAGCTATGCCATTGATTGCTTTGCCTAAACCTGTCCCGGTAGTGGGTATCGACTCCACTCCACTTGCTAATGGTTATTTTACGCAGCATACCCCTATTTTTGAACTCCTTGTTGGCTCCATGCATTTGGAGCAGTGCTCTGTACTGGTGATGCAGGGATTATCGTCCGATTTGGTTTTAGGCCTTCGCTGGTTGCAGATGCAAAATCCCACGTTTAACTGGAATACTGGGGATCTTACCAAATGGGGTAATGAATGCATGACGTCATTTTTTTCTGATAATTTTATTTCTCTCCCTGAGGAGGTGAACACTCTACCTGAGTTTATTCAGGACTTCGCTGATGTTTTTTCTAAGGAGGCCTCCGAAGTGTTACCTCCTCATAGAGAATACGATTGTGCAATCAATTTGGTACCAGGAGCTAAGCTCCCTAAGGGTAGGATATTTAATCTCTCTTGTCCCGAACGTGAAGCCATGAGAGAGTATATCCAGGAATGCATGGCGAAGGGTTACATTCGCCCCTCTACTTCTCCGTTAGGTGCTGGCTTCTTCTTCGTAGGGAAGAAGGATGGTGGTCTTAGGCCATGCATCGATTACCGAAACTTGAATAAGGTCACTGTAAGGAACCAGTATCCCCTTCCTTTGATTCCTGATCTCTTCAATCAGGTTCAGGGGGCCCAATGGTTCTCTAAGTTTGATCTACGGGGGGGGGCTTATAACCTTATCCGCATCAGAGAGGGGGATGAGTGGAAGACTGCGTTTAACACGCCCGAAGTTCATTTCGAATACCTCGTCATGCCCTTTGGGTTGTGTAATGCTCCCGCGGTCTTCCAGAATTTCATAAATGAGGTTTTAAGAGACTACCTGGGGGTATTTCTTGTAGTGTACCTTGATGACATACTTGTGTTTTCCAAGGACTGGTCCTCCCACATTGAGCATGTCAGGAAGGTGCTCCAGGCCCTTCGGGAAAACAAACTGTTTGCTAAAACCGAAAAATGTGTGTTTGGGGTGCAGGAGATACAATTTTTGGGTCAAATCCTCACTCCTCATGAATTCCGCATGGACCCTGCCAAGGTTCAGGCTGTGGCTGAATGGGTCCAACCTGCCTCCCTGAAAGCGTTACAGTGCTTCCTGGGGTTTGCTAATTATTACAGGAGATTTATTGATAACTTCTCGGTCATCGCTAAGCCTCTTACGGATCTTACTCGCAAAGGTGATGATCTCCTCCACTGGCCTCCAGAGGCAGTGCAGGCTTTTGAGAACCTTAAGAAGTGCTTTATCTCGGCCCCAGTGCTGATTCAGCCTAACCAAATGGAGCCATTCATCGTGGAGGTTGACGCCTCCGAGGTGGGAGTGGGTGCTGTCTTATCCCAGGGAACCAGGTCCCTCACCCATCTCCGTCCCTGTGCCTACTTCTCCAGGAAGTTCTCGCTCACTGAGAGTAACTATGACATTGGCAACCGCGAACTCTTAGCCATTAAATGGGCATTTGAAGAGTGGCGCCAATTCTTGGAGGGGGCTAGGCACCAGGTGACGGTCCTTACCGACCACAAGAATCTGGTTTTCCTAGAATCTGCCCGGAGGCTAAACCCGAGACAAGCTCGATGGGCGTTGTTTTTTACTAGATTAAACTTTGTGGTCACCTATAGGGCTGGGTCTAAAAATATTAAAGCTGATGCACTGTCGCGTAGCTTCATGGCCAGCCCTCCTTTGGAGGAAGATCCTGCTTGTGTTTTGCCCCCAGGTATAATCATTTCCTCTGTTGATTCTGACTTAGTCTCCGAAATTGCGGCTGATCAAGGATCAGCTCTGGGATCCTTCCTGAGAACAAGCTGTTTGTTCCCCTGCAATTCCGGCTAAGGGTACTCAGGGAAAATCATGAAACTGCACTACCTGGCCATCCAAGCATCCTGGGTACCAAGCACCTCATTACCAGAAACTATTGGTGGCCTGGGTTGCCTAAAGACGTTAAGGCCTACGTCGCCGCTTGTGAAATTTGTGCTAGGTCCAAGACTCCCAGGTCCCGACCAGCGGGCTTACTATGTTCTGTGCCAATTCCCCAGAGACCTTGGACCCATATCTCCATGGATTTTATCACCGATCTGCCTCCATTTCAAGGCAAGTCGGTGGTGTGGGTTGTAGTAGACCGCTTCAGTAAGATGTACCACTTTGTGCCCCTCAAGAAACTACCCAATGCCAAGACGTTAGCTACCTTGTTTGTCAAACACATCCTGCGTCTCCATGGTGTTCCTGTCAATATTGTTTCTGACAGAGGGGTACAATTTGTTTCATTGTTTTGGAGAGCTTTCTGTAAAAAGTTGGAGATTGATCTGTCTTACTCCTCGGCCTTCCATCCTGAAACTAATGGCCAAACCGAGAGGACTAATCAGTCTCTAGACTGTCAATATGATTGGGTCTCCTTCATTTCCCTCACCGAATTTTCCCTTAATATCCGGGTCAGTAACTCGTCAGGGGTCTCCCCCTTTTTCTGTAATTTTGGGTATAATCCACGGTTCTCCTCCGTTTCACCTGGTGGTTCCAACAATCCCGAGGTAGATGTCGTTCATCGGGAACTGTGCACAGACTGGGCCCAGGTTCAGAAAAACCTAGAGGCGTCCCAGAGCATACAAAAGACTCAGGCAGATAGAAGACGTTCTGCTAACCCCTTGTTTGTGGTCGGGGATCTGGTGTGGCTGTCTTCAAAAAATGTGCGCCTTAAAGTCCCGTCAAAAAAATTTGCTCCTCGGTATATAGGGCCTTACAAGGTCATTGAAATCCTTAACCCTGTCTCCTTCCAACTGGAGTTACCCCCGTATTTTCGAATACACGATGTGTTTCATGCCTCCCTCCTGAAACGCTGCTCCCTGTCCTTGGCTACCTCGATGAAACCTCTGGTCCCTGTTCTCACCCCTGAATGGGTAGAATTTGAAGTGGCCAAGATTGTGGACAGCAGGATGGTCCAAGGCTCCCTCCAGTACCTGGTCCATTGGAGAGGATACGGGCCTGAGGAGAGGACTTGGGTACCCGCCCGGGATGTTCACGCTGGGGTATTGCTCAGGAGGTTCCATCTTCGGTTCCCCAATAAGCCAGGTCCACCCAGATAGGGTCCAGTGGCCCCACATAAAAGGGGGGTTACTGTAAAGCATCTGCCAGACACAGCTTCTGTGTCGACGCCCGTGGTTAATCAGTCTGCACCTGCTCCTAAGTCTGATAGAGTGACTCGATCTGCTACCACTCAGGCTGGGAGGCTGAGGAGTGGGACAGTCTATCACAGCCTGGCCAGACGGAGCTAGCTCCCGCCCTCTGTCTATTTATACCTTCATTTCCTGCTCCTCCTTTGCCTTTGATTCTGTCTGGTTTCCTGGCTCTGCTGCTCCTGCTAGTATTATTTACCTCTGCTTCATATTGACCCTGGCTTTACTGACTACTCTCCTGCTCTGCGTTTGGTACCTTGTACACTCCTGTTTTGACTCGGCTCGTTCACTACTCTTGTTGCTCACGGTGTTGCTGTGGGCAACTGCCCCATTTCCCTTAGCTTCTGTGTACCCTTGTCTGTTTGTCTGTCGTGCACATATGGAGCGTAGGGACCGTCGCCCAGTTGTACGCCGTCGCCTAGGATGGGCCGTGCAAGTAGGCAGGGACTGAGTGGCGGGTAGATTAGGGCTCACCTGCCTGTCTCCCTACCCCGTCATTACAGATGGTTGCTGGAAATGGGCCTCTATACACTTATGTAGATATTGCATTAAAAACAGCACACTGCTAACACTAATGCCACCTAAGCCACTAAATATAAATAAATATGCATTACTTACAATAGGGAGGTTCTTAGCGCACATTTTGATCAAATTGTGTGAGCCCATCTGCCACGACAAAGCAACCTCTATCTATCTATCTATCTATCTATCTATCTATCTATCTATCTATCTATCTATCTATCTATCTATCTATCTATCTATCTATCTATTTATCTATCATCTCATATCTATCTCTCTATCTATCTATCTATCTATCTATCTATCTATCTATCTATCTATCTATCTATCTATCTATCTATCTATCTATCTGTCTGTCTGTCTGTCTGTCTGTCTGTCTGTCTGTCTGTCTGTCTATCTATCTATCTATCTATCTATCTATCTATCTATCTATCTATCTATCTATCTATCTGTCTATCTATCTATCTGTCTATCTATCATTTGTCCACTTACTAAGAGAGCCCCTATGACCCATCACCCATAAACTGACTGAGGGCCCCACCACCACCCATAAATCGTTATGTTCACACTGCGCTAGAGCCTTCTGTCAGCGGTATATTTCAGGAAAATTTACCTATGTATACCTCCGATAGAAGGCTGCGACGTTTAGACATACAGTGGCCTTTATCGGCAATAGCCCCACATTTTAATGAAAAGGTATTGTGTGTAGTATATGTTTAGTTAACTGGATCCCTCTCCATAGAATAGTGTAGTATACAAAGCTATTCTATACAGTTACTACAAGGTATGCAGATCCAATCTTCCGATCCTCCGGTGGGCCAGTCCTACACTGGGTGGCTAGGAGTGACGAGATTGCAGTAATCTATATGTGGCTGCATTGCAGCATTTAGGGCACATTCACACGTGGCGTAATTGCTGTTGAATTCCGCTGCGGATAGTCCGCAGTGGAATTCTGCAGCAGCCGTTTTTTACATTTCTTTCTATACATTTTTAGGAAAGTTAGTTCAGACGTTGCAGAAAATAACTGTGCGGAAATTAGGCTGCGGTGCAGATTTTTCCCTCCGCAGTATGCTCATTACGTTGCGGAGAAGAAGCGGAATTTCACTGCGGATTTCAGCCTTGGCAATGCAAAAACTGAGATCTGTGGCAAGTCCACTGTGTTTTCTGAATTACCTGTCAAATATGAAAATGTTGGTGCAGATTCGTTGCGTAATTGCCCCAAATCTGCACCAACATTTGCAGCAGAAAAATTCTGCCACGTCTGAACGTGCCCTTAAGTAAGAAAATCCATACTGTACATAATCCACATGGATCTGGCTTTTAGAATTGATTTAGAAAAAGTAAATTAAGGAAAAAGTAATTCATAATTTAGAAACAGAACTTATATCAGAAATTACTCACATGCTTAGTAACATAAAACTGTGTAAAGTGTGTACACAAACTTTATGCACACATTTAGATAATCCAACCTCATACAGAATCTAATAGTGTTGGTAGCCTACACATAATACAGTCTAAAATGGATTATGTTAAACTATAGCCCTGACATCATATTCTGAAAATTACTTTTTACGTTTATATTTTTTAATTCTTGATGGTATTCTATTTCTAGAAGATTGTTTCGTGGATGTGATTAAGCACAATAGAAAAAGAGAGCACGTTTTTTCTTTTTCTCTGAGAAAATAGGCTGCCATCATATTTTCACTATAATGATAGCTTTTACTGGCATTAAAGGCTACGTTCATGCTTGAAATGTCATGTCCACACATCGGCTTCCTTCCTGTAACTCTTTCTGGTAAAATGCAATCTATGAAAAGTCACAAAGGTCAAGTAGCAATATACCAGGGATCACTTGATTTTAAAACCAACACATTGAGCTGTTTCAACTGGGTTGATACCTAAAATCTACACTGACACATATTTAAAGTCCTAATAATAAGGTTTACTCTCTTTTTTTGTCAACATTTCAATCAATGTCTGCACTCTGTATTTCCTTTATACTTGACATTTACAGTATGCCTATATACAGTATGTGTAAAAACACCTGCCAGTTTTCTGAGAAATATATCACCTACACTAGCCTCATAATTATATTTCTCTTGAAAGACTGATATACTGAGATAACTATCAAACAATCATCAAGATATTTTATTTAGAAATTCCTTGTTCAATTAATACTGTGACACATGTATATGTGCAATTTGTCAACCAAAGTGTTTAACCCCTTCCCCCTGCTTGCGTTCTGGGCCCTAATGACCAAGCAATTTTTATCGTTTTTCCATCGTCACATTCGAAGATCTATACGTTTTTTATTTTCACATTGACATGGCTGTATGAGGACTTGTTTTTTGCGGGATGAGTAGTATTTTTCAATGGCACTGTTTTGGGGTATGTAGTATTTTTTTATTAACTTTTATTAACTATTTTTTGGGGGATATAAACAAAACAGCAATTTAGCCATTCTTCTATGCATTTCACATTTACACCGATTACTGTGCGATAACATGCTACCTTTATTCTATGCTTTGGTACGCTTATGACAATACCAAATATGCATAGTTTTTTTTATGTTTTACTACTTTTGCAGAGTAAAAACACTTTTGAACTAAAATAATTTTATTTTGTATGGCTGCTTCCAAGAGCCATAACTTTTTTATTTTTCTGTCAATGTCACCATATGAGGGCTTGTTTTTTGCAGGACTTCATTGCTACCAATCTGGTGTACATGGGACTTATTTATTAATCTTTTATTATTATTATATTTGGGGAAAATGGGACAAAAATAGCAATTGTGCCGTTGTTTTTTGCGTTTTTTTTACGGGGTTCACCTTGCGGTTTAAATAATATGATAACTTTATTTTTTGGGTCATTACGATTGCAGGGATACCATATATGTGTAGTTTTTAATTTATTTTTACACTTTTACTAAATAAAACAATTTTTTATGGCGAAAAAATGGTTTTATTTGTTTTAGTGTGTACCTTATTAATTTTTATTTCACATTAATTATTTTTTCAGTCTCACTAGGAGACTTCACTACGCGATCTTCATATCACTTCTATAATGCTTTGGTATACTTCGTATACCAGAGCATTATTGCCTGTCAGTAACGAACGGACAGGCATCTATTAGGACATGCCTCTGGCGCGTCCTAATAGGCATATAGCCAGGGCAGACCTGGGGGCCTTTGCTAGGCCCCCAGCTGCCATGACACCCCATCGTATGCTCACAATTGCATTTGCGTACCGCCGATGGGTGACAGAGGGAGCTCCCTCCCCCTGTAAACAACTCAAATGTAGCGGTCGCTAATGACTGCGTCATTTGAAGGGTTAAACGGCCACTATCGAAGTAAACTTCGATCGCCACCGTCGGAGCAGGAGCCTGACTGAGACAGCCGAGCCCCGGCTCCAGCCTGCACGGGATCCCCGTGCATGACATTGATTAGGCCGCCGTGAAAAGGCGGAGGCCTAGAATAAAGCCCCTTAATGACCGCCGTGAAAAGGCGTATCGGCGGTCATTAAGGTGATAAAACCAATATAGAAGACACAAATCTGAACTAAATCTAACAGTGTATGTAGTAAAAGAGGCTACTCTTACTGTTTTCAGTTTACATTCCAGATTGACTTTTAAAGAGGACCCGTCACTAGGTCATAGAAAGTGAACCAGCAGTCTCACCTTACTACCGCTGTCTCCTGGACTCCAACGGTTCTCTCGTTTTATTTCTATTTCTTTTAGTTCCCGAGATATCACCCCCGTTTTTTTGGGTGCCAGATGTGGTAATGAATCGCTTACTTTGGAGCCGGAAGTGGTGCCTGCCTCGATTCCGGTTTCGTCAGCGGGCATGCGTCGCTTCTCTCACCAGGGCAATAATAGTGTACAGCTGTCCCCACAGTATATAATGGCAGGATATGCTTAGGACACAAACCTACACACCCCCTGAAGAAGCAAATATAGCGAAACGCGCATTGGGGTCTTGTGGTGGAGCAACACTTTGTCTGCTGTTATGGGTAAGGCTGTCTTATGTTAAAATCTGCCGGCACTGACATTTTCTCCTCTTTCCCTTTTTTCCTATAAGTTCATATATGTATACAGGGATTTGAGTTAACAATTTTCTGAATCCCCACTTTGGGTTGGAATGAAAAACGTACATGTTATCCAACAGAACTGTCTTGCTCCAGAAAAACTGTACTAGAGTCGTGTCTTTATATGTATTTTAACCAATTGTTTGTTGTATTTGTACAATAAAAATTGTTGTACTTTTTCATACGGTTGGCTATATGCTCTGGTTCTTTTTCGTATAGTCTATGTATCTATGGAGCTGCATTTATGGTAAATTATGGGGGGATGTTGGTGCTATAAACATTTCCCAGCCCTTTACAGAATTGCTTTTGGAGTATATGTGTTGATTTGTACACAGTGCTAGCTTAGCTTGAGAGACTGAGGCTTCAAATAGCCATATCTCGGACTATGGGCCACCTAGAACAGTGGTTCTGATAGCATATGAAAGATGAAATTTTTTATTTCATATGCCACCAGGAGCAGTTCTAGCTGTGACCCAACTGGAGGCATCACCAGTTGGAAACACAGTCGGGAATGTTAGCTGTATACTAAATGCATAGACAGTTCCATTCATGACTGTGTCTTTAGCTGGTGACAGGGGCGTAGCTAAAGGCTTATGGGCCCCCGATGCAAAAGTTCCTATAGGCCCTCCCCCCGCAAATTTCTCATGGCCGCCAACCCACAGCTTTCAGCTGCATCGCTGGGTCTCCTAAGTGACCCAACGATGCAGCACCAGCAGCCAGGGACCTCACTGAGGTCTTAAAATGTGAGGGGAAATAGCCCCAATACATATGTCCCCCTCAAGAAAATGTGTGCGTGTGTATGTATATGTGTGTATATAGGAGACAGCATATCTATTGCACTACGACCCTATAAACATTGTATAGGATTAGATACAGTGGCTCAGCAGACACAGGGCTGGACCCAGGAAAGGTAATAATAATAATTGTATTGTTTTTGGTGTGTTACTAATTATTTTTGTGTATTTTTACAAGTTCGGTTGTTGGACTACATCGGATTTGAGGACTACTTCAATGACAGCGTTTTTTTTAATTCTCTATAAAATGGTTAATGAGGATTGTGTGGGTTTTTTTATTTCAATAAAATATTTTTTCTATGTCCTTGTATTTATTTCAACTTTATTATTACCGCCTTAGTAATGGCTGCTGGCTGATTGACAGCGTCCATTACTAAGCCGGGGCTTAATGTTATGCCGGTGCAGAGGCTAACACTAACCCCCATTATTACCCCGATACCCAACACCACCAGTGGTACTGGGAAGAGCCGGGTACGAACCCGTACCAGATCATCTGTAGTGATGGTCGGGCACTGAGGCGGCCACAGCCTGGTATTATGAGGCTGGGGAAGGCCAAAATCAGTGGCCCTTCCCACCCTGGTAATGCTAGCCTGCTGCTGTGTTGTATCTGTCTGGTTATGAAAATTGGGGGGAACCACACGTCGTTCTTTCCAATTATTGTTTGTTTTTTTTTTTAAATGACATGGGGTTCCCCCCATTTTGCATAACCAGCCTGTGGTTTTTCTGGCCTTACCCAACCAGTTAATACCAGCATGCAGCCGCCCTAGTGGGTACCGGGGTAGTAATAGGAGTTGGTGTTAGCCTCTGCGCCAGCTAATATTAAAGAGGCTCTGTCACCAGATTTTGCAACCCCTATCTGCTATTGCAGCAGATAGGCGCTGCAATGTAGATTACAGTAACGTTTTTATTTTTAAAAAACGAGCATTTTTGGCCAAGTTATGACCATTTTTGTAATTATGCAAATGAGGCTTGCAAAAGTCCAAGTGGGTGTGTTTAAAAGTACAAGTCCAAGTGGGCGTGTATTAGGTGCGTACATCGGGGCGTTTTTAATACTTTTACTAGCTGGGCGCTGTGAAGAGAAGTAACATCCTCTTCTCTTCAGAACGCCCAGCTTGTGACAGTGCAGATCTGTGACGTCACTCACAGGTCCTGCATCGTGACGGCCACATCGGCACCAGAGGCTACAGTTGATTCTGCAGCAGCATCAGCGTTTGCAGGTAAGATCGACTTACCTGCAAACGCTGATGCTGCTGCAGAATCAGCTGTAGCCTCTGGTGCCGATGTGGCCGTCACGATGCAGGACCTGTGAGTGACGTCACAGATCTGCACTGTCACAAGCTGGGCGTTCTGAAGAGAAGAGGATGTTACTTCTCAGAGCGCCCAGCTAGTAAAAGTATTAAAAACGCCCCGATGTACGCACATAATACACACCCACTTGGACTTGTACTTTTAAACACACCCACTTGGACTTTTGCAAGCCTCATTTGCATAACTACAAAAATGGTCATAACTTGGCCAAAAATGCTCGTTTTTTTAAAATAAAAACGTTACTGTAATCTACATTGCAGCGCCTATCTGCTGCAATAGCAGATAGGGGTTGCAAAATCTGGTGACAGAGCCTCTTTAAGCCCCACCTCAGTAATGGACGCTGTCAATCAGCCGGTGGCCATTACGAAGGCAGTATTAATATAGTTTAAAAAAACAAAAATTAAAAATCAAAAATTGTCTCAGTCCTAAAGGGGTTAAAAAGGTCATTAAAAACACAAGAAAAAATTCACAAAACACACCAAAACATGTATGAATCCAGCTGGGCTCCCACATCGATCATGTGGGCACAGCCCCACATGATCATAATAACGTACATGTACGGAATTTTGTGTCAACTAACCCTTCGCAGATGAAGTACATGTACATCATACTACGTTAAGGGGTTAAAAATTATTTCATATTTTTACATCTCAGTTTATTGACAGAGTACTATAAATACAAAAGTGTTCACATCACGTTTTGTCTTTCAGTTCATCTGTTCCATTAGAGGAACAGATGAACAGAAAGAGAAATGGAAAGTATCGTTTGCAATACCATTGATTTCAATGTAAATTTTTTTCTTTCAATTTGTTTCAGTTTATGTACGTTCCGCTATGTTTCCGTTTTAATGACGGAAACAATAGCACAGTAAACTATGCTATTGTTTCCGTCAATAAGATGGAAACCTAGCGGAACGGACACCAACTGAGACCAACCGAAAGAAAAAAAATACCATTGAAATCAATGGTATTGCAAACGGTACATTCCGTTTCTTTTTGTTCATCTGTTTCTCTGACGGAACAGATGAATGGAAAGACCAAAGGGAAGGCAAACATGATGTGAACAGGGCCTCAACCCCTTTAGGACGCAGCATGCTTTGGCCTTGTTGCACAGCCATTTTTTTCCAAAAATCTGACATGTTCTTTTATGTGGAAATAACATCGGAATGTTTTTACCTATCCAAGCGATTCTAAGATTGTTTTCTCATGACATATTGGACAATATGTTAGTGAAAAAATGTGGTCGATAAATCCAATATTTATTTGTGAAAAACACCAACATTTTGAAAAAATTGTCCAAAATTAGCATTTTTCTAAATTTAAATGTATCTGCTTGTAAAACAGATAGTAATATCAAACAAAATAGTTACTAGTTTACATTTCTCATATGTCTTTAGCAGCAATTTCTCACATTTTCAAGAGAATTTTAAAAGGCTATGTTTTCAGGGACCAGTTCTGTTCTGAAGTGGCTTTGAGGGCCTTGTATATTAGTCCCCATAAATAAACCCCATTTTGGAAACTGCACTCCTAAAAGTATTCAAAACAGCATTCAGAAAGTTTCTTAACCCTTTAGGCTATGTTCACACGCTTAACAAAAAAACGCTGAAAATATGGAGCTGTTTTCATGGGAAAACAGCTTATGATTTTCAGCCGTTTTTGAAGCAGCTTGCGTTTTAGGCTGGGTACACACGACCACATTAACATCCGTAATGGACCGAACTCAGTGCAAGGAGCCTGGCTCCTAGCATCATAGTTATGTACGACGCTAGGAGTCCCTGCCTCTCCGTGGAACTACTGTCCCGTACTGAAAACATGATTACAGTACGGGACAGTTGTCCTGCAGAGAGGCAGGGACTCCTAGCATCGTACATAAGTATGATGCTAGGAGCCCGGCTCCCTGCACTGTGTTCGGTCCGGGACTTCCGGCCGAAATACGTCCGTCGATTACGGACGTTAATGTGCTCGTGTGAACCCAGCCTCATGCAGCGTTTTTTACAGCCGTTTTTGGAGCTGTTTGTCTATTGAGTCAATGAAAAATAGCTCCAAAAATGGCTTAAGAAGTGACATGCACTTCTTTTTACGAGGCGTGGGAACGGAACGCCATTTTTCCCATTGAAATCAATGGGCAGATGTTTGGAGGCGTTCAGCCCCCACATTTTCAGCCGTTTCTCGGGGCGTTTATGGCATTTCACAGGCATTAAAGCAATGTAGAGGTAAAATTATTATTTTTGTTGAAAATCATTTGTAAAAAAATATCAATCAGTGTGTTTTGGGCAACTTTCTAAATACTTTTTTTATTAAAAAATATTTTTACTTTTTGAGATACAGTTGCTTTGTATACTTTATATAGAGCAGCTGTATCTAGCGCTGAAACCTGTATCAGTCATGTCAGCAGGACTGACGGGTTCAGTGACAGTGCGTCCTGCATGTCTCTGACATGCAGGATCGAGCTGCTGTCAATCACATCTATGTTCATTCATTTTACAATGACACCAATGATAAAAATAACCCATCGGTTAGACATTTGCTTTTTTGAACAGAATAAACGTGTTGTACTCTGCACTTTTATCTCCGTCAAAAAAAACGGATGACTAACATAACAGACATGGATGCTAATGAATGCTAAGGACGCAGCCTGTTTTGGCCTTGTGGCACAGCCGATTTTTTCAAATCTGACATGTGTTACTTTATGTGGTAATAAGTCCGGAATGCTTTTACCTATCCAAGCGATTCTGAGTGTTTTCTCGTGACATATTGTACTTTATGATAGTGGAAAAATTTGGTTGATAAATTCAATATTTATTTGTGAAAAACACCAAAATTTAGAGAAAATTTGCAAAAATTTGCATTTTTCTAAATTTAAATGTATCTGCTTGTAAAACCGATAGTAATACCACACGAAATAGTCACTAGTTACCATTTCCCATATGTGTACTTTATATTTGCATCATTTTTTGAACATCCTTTTATTTTTCTAGGACGTTACAAGGCTTAGAACTTTAGCAGCAATTTCTCACATTTTCAAGAAAATTTCAAAAGGCTATTTTTACAGGGACCAGTTCAGTTCTGAAGTGGTTTTGAGGGCCTTATATATTAGAATACCCCAATAAATTACCCCATTTTAAAAACTGCACCCCTCAAAGTATTCAAAACAGCATTCAGAAAGTATTTTAACACTTTAGGCGTTTCACAGGAAATAAAGCAAAGTAGAGGGGAAATTTACAAATTTCTATTTTTTTTGCCGAAATTCATTTGTAATAAAAAAAATTGTGTAACACAGAAGGTTTTACCAGAGAAATACAACTCAATATTTATTGCCCAGGTCCTGCAGTTTTTAGGAATATCCCACATGTGGCCCAAGTGCCCTAATGGATTGAAACACCGGCCTCAGAAGCAAACGAGCACCTAGTGGATTTTGGGGCCTGCTTATTTTTAGATTATATTTTAGGCACCATGTTGAGTTTGAAGAGGTCTTGTGGTGCCAAAACAGTGGAAACTCCCCAAAAGTGACCCCATTTTGGAAACTAGACCCCTCAAGGAATTTATCTAGGGGTATAGTTAGCACTTTGACCCCACAGGTATTTTGCTATATTTATTGGAGTTAGTCTGTGAAAATGAAAATCTACTTTTTTTCTGAAATAACATAGACATTTTTAATATTTCCAAGAAATAAAGAAGAAAATTCACCCCAACATTTGTAAAGCATCTTGATTACGGAAATACCCCATATGTGGTAATAAACTGCTGTTTGGACCCACGGCAGCACTCAGAACGGAGGAAGCGCCATTTGGATTTTGGAGCGCAGATTTTGCTGGATTGGTTTTTAGTGCCATGTCGCGATTGCAACCCCCTGGAGGGAACAAAACAGTGGAAACACCCCAAACGTGACCCCATTTTGGAAACTAGACCCCTCAAGGAATTTTTCTAGGGGTATAGTGAGCATTTATACCACACAGGTTTTTTGGAGAATTTAGTAGAATTTCACAAGGGATGAAGGAGAAAAAGTCGCCCTAAATTTGTAACGCAATCTCTCCCAAGTATGACAATACCCCAAATGTGGTAATAATTTATTTTTTTAATAGAAATTAATTAACCTTTGCAGGACTGATCCTTTTTTGCTATTCCATTTTAGTTTTTCACTCCCCGCCTTCCAAACGCCATAACTTTTGTATTTTTCCATGAATTGAGCGGTGTGAGGGCTTATTTTTGGCAGGACGAGCTGTAGTTTTTATTGGTATCATTTTTGGGAGATGCAAATTTTTGATCACTTTTTATTACATTTTATTTAGAGCTTTGGTGGCCAAAAACAGTGATTTTGGCGTTTTAAATTCTTTATTTCTTACGGCGTTCATAATGCGCTATAAATGACAATTTTACTTTATTCTGTGGGTCGGTACGATTACGGCGATACCATATGTATATAGTTTTTTTTATGTTTTGCAACGTTTGCACAATAAAAACACTTCTTTATAAAATAATTTATTTTCTGTGTCACCATATTCTGAGAGCCGTAACTTTTTTATTTTTCAGTCAAAAAAGCGGTGTAAGGGCTTGTTTTTTACGGGACAGGTTGTAGTTTTTATTGGTACTATTTTCGGATACATACGACTTTTTGATCACTTTTTATTCTATATTTTGGGAGGGGTGGTGACCAAAAAATAGTGATTCTGGCATTGTTTTTAGTTTGTTTTTTTTGCTGCGTTCACCGTGCGGTAAAAATAACATTATAGTTTTATAGATTGGGTCGTTACGAATGCGGTGATACCAAATATGTGTACTGTTTTTTAACGGTTTAATTTTTTTCCTATAATAAGAGACTTATTATAGGAAAAAAAAAATCTTTTATTTTTACACTTTTGTAAAACATTTTTATTAACTTTTTTTTATTTTTTATTTACTTTTTACACTTTCTTTTTTTGTTTTATTAACTTTTCTTTTACTTTTTACACTTTCTTTTTTTTACCTGCAGCTCTGATCGCTGCTAAAATGCATTACACTACCTAGGTAGTGTAATGTATTACAACTGTCAGTGGGACGTCACAGTCACTCTGAGGCCTCATTTACACGAGCGTAATATACGCGCGTGCTTTTCACGCGTGTCGTACACACCTATATTACTCTATGAGGCAGTGCAGACAATGCGTGAATTTTGCGCAGCGCGAGTGCGTTGCGTAAAACTCACGACATGTTCTATAATCGTGCGTTTTTCGCGCATCACGCACCCATTGAAGTCAATCGGTGCGTGAAAAACACGCATGACACACGGAAGCTCCTGCGTTGCATGCGCGAATTTCACGCATCACTTGTTATGTCCATGAAAAAGAGTTTATAAAGCTGGACAAAGCAAACAAAAACCAGGAAGTGCTTGCGTTTTCACTGCGAGTGGGCAAGGCTGTTGTCAGAGCAATTTCACTCCACTGAGATATGCTGCCATGCCGCGTGGGATTGACGTAGAGCGCCTCATCACCCTAGTCCAGGGCCATGGGGCTATTTGAGACACTCGCGCGGAGGCGTACCACGACCGCACGGTCAAGGAGGACGCCTTGGAGGAGGTAGCAAAGGAACTTTTTGGAGAGGAATGGGAAAGTGGCCGAACCCGGGACCTCAGTCGGTTGGGTGAGTACCATGTTTTTTCCTGCAATGCAATGTCATCCCTATTGAAGAACTGAGGCCCTGTATGTGTCTTCCGCGCAATTGCCCAATGACCTTTTGTGGAGCAGGCGCATCACCGTGTACCATGTCATTGGCAGGGTAGGGCTCCTCATTTTAGTGAGAGGGCAGAGTTCTTATGGCGTTATATTTGTTTTTCCTCCAACAGTCCAAGATATAAAAACTCGGTGGCGGAGCTGCCGTGACCAATTCAGGAGAGAAATGGGGGAAAAGGGACGCAGCGGAGATGCTTGAAGGACATTATGGAGATGCACACGTAAGAGATTCTGCTTTTGCATGTGTATAATGTGTGTTCGCCCATGTCCTGTTTGCCATCGTGTTGTTGTGGGCATTGTTCTATATTCTGTTCTTATGCAGTTTTCCCATTATAGAACCACCGACAATTTGGAGGACACAGCTGAGGACACGGACATCGGAGAGTCTCTGCCGCAACCTCCTGCTGCCCATGTCCTGCCCCTTAGCCCGGAGCCGACACCACTAGACCCCGCCCCTGTCCAGTCTGCACGGGCCGTCGCCTCTCTGGCCGTGCTCCACAGCCCTCCGCCGGTGGCCAAGTTGATAGCCGGGTACTGGAATTTCTACGCCGAGCCGCGGATGAGGACGGCAACGACTGCTTTGGGCGCAGCATAGTTCCCCTACTCCGCCTGGTCCCCATGGATCGCATGTCCCGGCTACAAGCGTCGATCATAACCTTGATTCATGCCTCCACACCCCCCCACAATCCAAACCACTGCTTCACGGCCATAGAGCAGTGGCGCGGATTTGCCATGCCGGCCACCACGCCCCAATTGCTGGCAACATACCATCCCGCCACCCAGATGGCACGGCCGCACCCCTATATGCGCCCTATGGCTCCCCACTTCCCTGCCCCAACTTACCACGGACAACATCAGCACCACTATGCTGGCGAGGAACAACCTCCGCAGCTCCAGGTCCAGCATAGTGGTGCTGAAATGCCCGCGTATTCCTCCCCGGGCCACCACTACCAACTACCAACACCTGTGAGTGTGTTGGTGTCGTTATAGTTGGGCGGCCAATTTGTTTTATTAAGGGATGGCAACTCGTCCTCTAATGTTGGTGTTCTTTTGTTGATACATTGTGTTTGTTTATTTTACTGGCCACACCATGTTTTCGTAGTGTGAAATACGAACACATAAAAAACAAGGATGTTCATTGTTTCGATTGCGTGTTGTTTTTATTTCACACCCCTCAACACAATCTTTGCCCCACATTTCTTTTGTCTATACCCTCACACACTTCTGGCCTTTGGCCCCAATGCATGCACACGTGTTATGAGGTTTTAGTTCATCTCTCGAGGTTTGACATTGTTTGCAAGAGGTGAGAACGTTTGGGTGCAGTCATGGGCCCCGAAGCACACTAAGTACACTTGCACTTGGACTTGCCTAACTTTTGGCCGCCCATCATTCTATCCAGAAAGCATGTTGCCAAATGTCAAATGTCCTGCTCAAACCCCGACAGATGTAAGCTCGCAACCCGCGTCAAGGGTCCTCATCTGTTGCAAGTCCCTAACCCAACGCGAACCCAAAAAACTTCAAAAAACCCTGGCCACATGTGACGTGTATAGTGAAGCCTCCAAACAACAGACAACCCTTCAAAGGTCATCACGCCCCCACACTGCGGCTCCTGATGGGCACTCGAAATATGCCGCCAAAGTATCCCGCACTCAAAGGCCGGATGAGAGAGATCGGCCGAGACGAATAACCGGTACAGTGTAGGTGCTGTCTTTATGTGTTAGGATATATTCTGCATCAAAGGTAGCATCATTAATGCAGCAGAAGTTATGCAGAACGACACACGCTTGTATAACACGTGTGACATTCTGCATGGACAATTGCATTGTCGTCAGAAAGACACGCCACCTGTTCAACATAATGCCAAAGGCACATTCCACACATCGACGAGCTCGGCCTAGGCGGAGATTGAACATGCGCCGACGGTCATCCAAGCCCCTTCTCGCAAAAGGACGCATGACTTGCCTTGTCAGGGCAAACCCCTCATCCGCCACGATGACATACGGTATTGGGGGTCCGCTGGAGCCAGGGAGGATGGAAGGTTCCGGCACCACCAGTCGATTATTCACGAGTCGCTTCCCCATTCTTGATGAACGGAATATGCGGGCATCTGTCGAGCTTCCATACGAGCCGATGTCAACAATAGTGAAACAATAATTCGTGTCCGCCAAGGCCAACAATACCATGGAAAAAAACTGGTTGTAGTTATAGTATTGCGAGCCACTGCGTGGGGGCTTTCTCACACGAATGTGTTTGCCGTCTAGGGCACCAATGCAATTTGGAAATTCACTTGCTCTAAGAAATAACTCTGAAATTCTTAGCCACTGTTCTGTCGTGGGCTGAGGCATGACTGTGGTCTTTAACCTCTGCCACAACACGACACAGGTGGATGTGACAATGAACGAAATGGTGGTCACTCCCAAAAGAAATTCAAAATGTAACGAATGATAACTATTGCCTGTGGCCAGAAATCTAGAAATCAAAGAGAAAGAAGAAGAAAGCTACAACACATGTTAGGGGGGGCTGGTAAAACAGACAGCGTCATTGACTAAGTAATAGCAACTGCACACATACCTCAAGGTCACAAGCAGACGTTCCTCGGGCGAAATGCAGCGTCTCATGTTGGTATTCTTGTAGGTGAGACCAAAGCGAATGTGCTCAAGCAGAAGGTCAAATGTGCCCACAGACATGCGGCAGAAGCCTCTAAATTTTTCAGGATGCCATCGTAAGTCCTCATACACGCTATGGAAATGGCCTTTCGTCGTACGTTGGGCCACAAGTGGATGAACCCAAATGCGACATCTTACAGGCGTCTGGAGTTGCAGCATGGGTCGACGCTCTCCAAAACGACGTGAGATCATCCAGGCAAGAAGCACACGTGCCAGCGTCTGAGAATGCATAAGTGTGCCGTGCAAAGCCAATTACAACTTCAATGGAGAAACACACACTGGGGTTTCAGCAGAGGCGTAAATTAAGGTGCTAAACCTGCTTCTCCCAGCAAGCAGGGGTTGGGCCAGCTGGCCTATTTGTAGGCTGGCCTCGCATTAATCCCCTCTGCGTTTTTTACGCGCGTTGCAAACGCTAGTCGTGCGCACGTTTAAAACGCAACAATGCTGCGTATACGCAGTGCAAACGCAATGCCAACGTGCGCAATACGCTGCGTTTTATTCGCGCGCAAAATGCACACGCTCGTGTAAATGAGGCCTGACAGTTAGTCTACGAGGACCAGCCAGAGGCTGATCCTCATAGACTTGCATACATGGCAGACCCGGGGGCCGTTGTCTGGCCCCCGGGTGCCATCACAAGCATCAGCAGCCCCCACAATTGCATGGGGGCTGCTGATGTGCTACAAACCCACTACATGCGGAGATCGCAATCGAGCCCCGCATGTAACGGATTCATTGACGAAATCAGCGGCAATAAGCCGCTGATCGGCAACTAGTGGAGTGTCAGCTGTCAGGGACAGCTGACCTCCCGGTTCCCGATGCACACTGTTGCCGACACTGTCACAGACACTGTCATCGACAGTGTGCATCGTGAACGGCAGTGACGTCCTGTCACTGACAGGAAGTCTATCAGGAGGCTGATCCTGATAGGCTTCCTTACATGGCAGACAAGGAGGCCATTACTTGGCCTCCAATCGCCATGCTAGCCATCTGAAAACCTCACGATTTCATCGTGAGGTCTGCCGATGAGCTAGAAACCCCTGAATGCGGTGATTGCAATCGTAAATAAGCCGCTGATCGGCATTCAGTGGAGTGTCAGCTGTCAGGGACAGCTGGCCTCCCGGTTCCCCGGTGGACACTGTCGCCGACTGTGTGCACCGGCAACTTTGCAGTAACTGTACGTCCCTGTGCCTTAAGACACTGGCCACAGGGACGTACAGTTGCACCTACGGGTTAAGAATCCCATTGATTTCAATGAAATTTTTAACAGATCTGTTTTTATACTTAGGCTATGTTCACACGCAGAAACAATAACGGTTGTAAAATATGGAACTGTTTTCAAGAGAAAATAGCCTCTGATTTTCAGCCGTTTTTTAAGCATCAATAATTTTTTGATGCATTTTTTGCAGCCATTTTTGGAGCTGTTCTTCTATTGACACAATGAAAAATGGCTCCAAAAATGGCTCAAGAAGTGACATGCACTTCTTTTTACAGGGCATTTTTTTACGTGCCATTTTTACAAACGGTCGTGTAAAAAAACTCCCCGTTGGAACGAAGCGCCATTTTTCCTATTGAAATCAATAGGCAGATGTTTGGAGGTGTTCAGCTTCAATATTTTCAGTTGTTTTTTGGGAGTTTATGGCCCCCAAAAAAACGGCTAAAAATAAGCCGTGTGAACATACCCTAATTCCGATCTCAAAACTGATCAGAGTAACGGATTATACAACACAAGTGTGAACCGGATTCACACGAGCGTGTGCGTTTTGCGCGCGTGTTTACAAACATAAAAGCAGAAGGTGCTTTTATGTTTTTATTCATTTATTTTACAACTGTAGCACGAATCACGCGCGACACACGGAAGTGCTTCCGTGTGCTGCGCATGATTTTCACTCACCTATTGACTTCAATGGGTGCGTGATGCTCGAAAAACGCCCAAGTATAGGACATGTAGTGAGATTTATGCAGCGGACACACGCTGCATGAAAATTACGGACAGTCTGAACGTCCCCATTGCCTAACATAGGTCCGTGCGACACGCGTGATTTTCATGCGCGTATCATGGACGTTAAATACGCTCGTGTAAATAAGGCCTTAGTGTACTTGCTCTGCTAGAATTGCAAGCTAAAATGTGCTACGTTTTTATTATTCTTTGGTTGGGTGCTCAAAGTCAGACAGCTGGTGATCTTAAAGGCATGTTCAGACGTGGCATAGTTTTTCCGCTGCCACTGTTGGTGCATATTTGGGGCAATTACGCAACGAATCTGCACCAACATTTGCATATTTGACAAGTAATTCAGACGTTGCAGAAAAGACAGCGGACTTGCCACAGATTTCAGTTTTTGCATTGCAAAGGCTGAAATCCGCAGTGAAATTCCGCTTCTTCTCCACAACAGTCAGTGCATGCTGCGGAGGAAAAATTCTGCACTGCAGCCTATGGTCCGCAGCAGTTTTCCGCAATGTCTGAACTAACTTTCCTAAAAATGTATAGAAACAAATGTAAAAAACGGCCGCTGGAGAATTACAATGCGGACGGTCCGCAGCAGAATTCCACAGCAATTCCGCCACGTCTGAACGTGCCCTTAAGCCTTTGCACATAATCTGCTTAAGGCCTCATTTACACGAGCGTAATATACGCGCGTGCGACGCGAGTGCTTTTCACGCGTGTCGTACGCACCTATATTACTCTATGGGGCAGTGCAGACGATGCGTGAATTTTGCGCAGCACGAGTGCGTTGCGTAAAACTCACGACATGTTCTATAATCGTGCATTTTTCGCGCATCACGCACCCATTTAAGTCAATGGGTGCGTGAAAACCACTAAGGTCGCACGGAAGCACTTCCGTGCGAACTGCGTGATTCGCGCAAGAGCTGTCAAACTGAATGTAAACAGAAAAGCACCACGTGCTTTTCTGTTTACAAACATCCGAACGGAGTGTCTTAGACATGAGCGAACCGAACTTTACCGGGTTCAGCCGAACTCGTTTTGACCGAACCCGGCAGGAGACAGTTACTGTGCAGGGTGCTGAAAGAGTTAAACTGGTTCAGCACCCTGGACAGTGACTTCCGATTCCAATATACGTGAACGTGTAAAAAAAAAAAAGTTCTGACTTACCGATAACTCCCGGCTTCTTCCTCCAGTCTGACCTCCCGGGATGACAATTCAGTCCAAGTGACAGCTGCAGCCAATCACAAGCCAAGCACAGGCTGCAGCAGTCACATGGACTGCCGCGTCATCCAGGGAGGTGGGGCCAGATGTCAAGAGAGGCGCGTCACCAAGGATGTGTCACCAAGGCAACGGCCGGGAAGTTCTCGGTAAGTACGAACCTCTTTTTTTTTAAACAGGTTACTCGATATGGTGATCGGAATGCACTGTCGAGGGTGCTGAAAGAGTTACTGCCGATCAGTTAACTCTTTCAGCACCATGGACAGTGACTGACGTCGACTAGCCTCATCTCTATGATGGCGGCTGCACGAAAATCACGCAGCCGCGCATCATACACGGATGAGACACGGAGCTGTCAAGTGCCTTTTGCGCACGCAAAACGCACATGCTCGTGTAAATGAGGCCTAAGGGTATGTTCACACGCAGTGAACAAAAACGTCTGAAAATACAGAGCTGTTTTCAGGCGAAAACAGCTCCTGATTTTCAGAAGTTTTTTTAACAACTCGCGTTTTTCGCGGCGTTTTTTACGGCCTTTTTTTGGAGCTGTTTTTCAATGGAGTCAATGAAAAACACCTCCAAAAACGTCCCAAGAAGTGTCCTGCACTTCTTTTGACGAGCCGTCATTTTACGCGCCGTATTTTGACAGCGACGCGTAAAATAAAGGCTCGTGGGAACAGAACATCGTAATTCCCATTGAAAGCAATGGGCAGATGTTTGAAGGCGTATTAGGGGCATTTTTTCAGGCGGAATTCAAGGCGTAAAACGCCCAAATTACGTCTGAAACCACTGCGTGTGAACATACCCTAAGGGCGGGTTCACACATAGCGGAATTTCACTTAAATTCCGCTGCGGACACTCCGCAGCGTTAATCCGCAGCGGAGCCGTTTCTCCATTGACTTTCACTTTAATTTAGCAGTGTTCGTTTACACGATGCGTACAATTCCGCTGCGGAGCATAGGCTGCGGAGCGGAATTTGGTGTCCGCAGCATGCTCTGTCTGTTGCGGAGCAGTGGCGGACTGGTTGCGGACTCATGGCGGAATTTCTCCATTGACTTCAATGGAGAGTCAAAATTCCGCAATGAAGTCCGCAGATCTTATGTGTGCTGCGGAGCGTATTGTTTTTACTACCATGACATTTCTTCATTCTGGCTGGACCTATGTATTTCTAGGTCTACAGCCAGACTGAGGAAGTCAATGGGGCTCCCGTAATGACGGGAGCGTTGCTAGGAGACGTCTGTAAATAGTCACTGTCCAGGGTGCTGAAAGAGTTACGCGATCGGCAGTAACTGTTTCTGCACCCGGGACAGTGACTACCGATCTCAATATACATGTATCTGTAAAAAAAAATATAAGTTCATACTTACCGAGAACTCCCTGCGTCTGTCTCCAGTCCGGCCTCCCAGGATGACGTTTCAGTGTAAGTGACGGCTGCAGCCAATCACAGGCCAAGCACAGGCTGCAGCGGTCACATGGACTGGAGCGTCATCCAGGGAGGTCGGGCCGGATGCCGAAAGAGGGACGCGTCACCAAGACAACGGGCGGTAAGTATGAATTTCTTTGACTTTCACTAGGGAAAGTGCTGTCCCTTCTCTCTATCCTGCACTGAATAGGGAGAAGAGAAGCACTTTTCCTGCAGTCCGCAGCGGCCAGTCCGCATCAATTTTCTGCACATTTTGTGCAGATCCGCTGCAGAATCTGCAACGCAGATTCTGTGCGGCATTGATGCGGACAGTTGCGGAGGAATTCCGCCATGTGTGGTCATGCCCTAATAGCGCAGCAGCTTCATTAAACCAAACACTATTCTTATTGCTGTATAAAACACCCACCTGGAAATTAAAATCATATATGCAATTATTTGACAAACAAAATCTCAATGTAAATGAAGAAAAATTTATTTGAGATTGCTATTGTGTCAGTGTAGACCATTATGTCAAGCAGCTTTATTTTTTTTAAATTGATTTCAATACTATATTAGAATCCTCAATAGAGTTTATAGCATTAGAATTCTGGGTGATTGGATTAATCTTTTATAATAATTTGTTTTACTTTTTCACAGCTGATGCTTTACTTTTGTTGGAAATAATGGTCAATTTCTATTAAAACAAATGCATTACTTGCTTCCTTTTATCTATATCTCAGACTACATTCTATAGTCATCTTCATCCATTGTTTGTTCCATTTTCTCACATCTGCATATTGGTTGGAATGAATAGATACAGCGTAGTACATAATTTAATATACAATTAAAGTAAGCATAGTGATAAAAGGGTTTGTGCTTGTCAATGAGCTTGCATTTGATCGAGGTAATATTTGCATAGGGATTTCATGAGCTTCCCATGTTTGCAACAGAGTTCCTCTGCCACTCCAGTCACACTTTTCTTTCCATTCTTTAAAGCATATGGGTGGGTTAATTGGTTTCCTGTGAAACTGGACCTAGCATATGTGTGCCATAGAGAAATTGTTTTGCAAGCCACTCTTGGGACATAAACTCAATCGGAATGTACTGTATCTCTATAAAAAGTTATAAAATGCACTATATAGTAAGCGGACTTTGCAAGAGCATTTGACATTGGCGCTTACAGAAGCCTAATATATAAATGAAGGTATATTGCTTAAGAAAAAAATTGATAGGAATCTAAATGTATAAATGGTCCATGCAAAAAAATATTAGCTGACTTTAAGGTCACCTCATAAGATTAAAAAAATGGCATACTGTCCAGATGGAGCAAAAAGCAGCAAAGCTATGGAATAATCCAACTTTAGATCTGCGTTCAGCCTCCACACCATCGCTTAAAGTAAGTCCTAGATGCTTTACTTCTTGCTTATGTAAATGTTTAAATATATTCGAGTGACCATGTTGAGTCGGAAAGGATCTTTTTTTTCCCGATAGCAAAAATGGGCCAATGCCTTATATGGATTTTTTGTCTTCCTCTTAGTCAACAAAGCTGTACTGGTTGAACCTGATAACCATATGATTTTTTTTTTTTTTCGACCGCACTAGCTATGTTATTATAAAAACAAGAAATGCCAATACATTGAATAGGATACACTTTTAAATCTCTGTTCCAACTAATATTCTAACAGAATATCTCCCTACTTTTTCCAGACACCAGTGCAAACACAATCTCCATTCTGCCAATGCATTTATCCTCTCCTTTATTCATATCACCTCTTCGCACGTACACCTACAGGACATTTTCTGTGCCTTTTCACTCTTGGATTTACCTTCCATTGGCCATATGACATGTTCTTACCCATCAAACACAATATAAAGACTCCCCTCTTATGATCTATGAAAGCCTTCTTCTGCAAACATTATTCCAGCATGACCACTTCAATTACGTAAAAAGGGACATGCTGTTACTCATACTCTGTGCCACTTTCACATCTCCTACCTCTTGCCTCTATCTATATATGCCTTTAGACTGTATTAGGCCTGAAATTAGATGAAGAAGTTTCCATATTGGGAAGATTGCACATATGATAAATTTGTTTATAACTGACACCCTTGGATACCCTTTTAAGGGTCATCTACCTCTCTTCAATTCCCCTCATCCTTCTTATTATGAGGATCCATCAACACACTTTGCATGTTACTGATTCTAATTCCAATACATGGCAGCTAAAATATCTTTTTTCACAAACCTAAACAACCTGACATAGGAGCAAAGCACTATTCTCAAAAGAAATAACAACATAAATATTATGGGTGCAGTCAAAGGACAGCGATCATAATCCAGAATAAAACAAATTACATACTGGAGGTGTAAAAAATTCTTTCAGATACAAAATATTCAGACTCATATCTAATCCTAGCAATTGGAGAAGTGAAGAATTGGTAAACCCTTATTTCTTAATCTTTTTCCACTAATATCCTCATTGAGGGTACGAACAGAGACAGTGAGATTTCAACAAATCTCGTCCCCATACTGCGGAAAAATGGGCCCAAAAAACCTGCACATAAATTGACCTGGGGTGCGGTTTCTTCAACTGCAGCATGTCAATTAATGCTGCATAATCGCAGCCCTTCCATTGCGGGTTTTCCCATTGAATTCAATAGGGTGCTTATACCTGCAACAAAGTGGTGTGTGTTGCGACATTTGCATCGGAATCACAGGGATTGAAAAGGAAAAATCAAGTTAGTAAGAAAAAAAAAATAAAGTTATACTTACCCAGAGTTCCCTGCTTCTTCTCCAGTCCGGCCACCCTGGATGATGTTGCAGGCCATGTGAGGGAGGGAGGCTGGAGCGGACGTCAGAGGAGGGAGGGGGTAATTATGTGCGATAGTTTACGCAGCGGAATTTAGGCCCAAAAAAACGCACCACAGTGTGGTGCAGGATTTCAGACGGCATTCCCTGCGGTGTTCAGGGTGGATATGGTGCGCAGCTTGATGCAGTGTATCCGCTCTGAATACGCTGTGTGTATTCCTACCCTAAAAGAAAAAAATCAATATGTCTGTGCATAATCCAGTGGCACCATTTTACCCTCCAAAAATACATATGTTAAAGCCTATGTACACCTTTGAAAACATTTTTTTTTTTTTTAAATAAAAATGTGTATCAGTGTGTTTGGGGCAACTTTCTAATAACTTTTTCTTAAAAACTATTTTTACTTTTTGAGATTCAGCTGCTTTGTATACTGCATACAGAGCAGCAGTATCATGCACTGAGACCTGAATCTATCAGGTCAGCAGGACTGAGGGGTTCAGTGACAGCGGGTTAACATACAGTGCGTTGCGAAAATGGTGTTTGTTTTTTTTGCATTGCAATCTACAATTAAAATGGGTTTTAAATGAGATGTTATTTAATGGATCTGACAAACTAGTCCAATAGATGAATACAGTCCCCCTGTGTGCAATCAGGTGTAATATGATCTGTCACATGACGTCAGTATAAATACACCTGTTCTGAAAAGCCCCTGAGTCTGCAACACCACTAAGCAAGCAACATGAAGACCAAAGACTTTGTCAAACAGGTTAGAGACAATGTTGTGAAAAAGGTATAAATCAGGGTTGGGTTACAAAAAAATATCCTAAATTTGAACACCCCACAGAGCACCATTAAATCTATTAGAACAAAATGGAAAAAATATGGCACAACCAGTGCCGATTCTACCATTTTGCCTGGGGTGAAAATTGAAATGGCGCTGCCCAGAGCTTGACATCTCCCTGGCTGTTCTACATCACTACCAGCCTCCTCCAACTCTTGTGGATGCGCCACTGCCTTGTACTCCCCTGGGATGCGCAGTGCAGCGATGAAGCTGGGCACCTCGCTGCATGGGGCATACAAGTCAATGGTGCTTCCGAGAAAGTTGGAGGAGACTGGTAGTGATGTAGAACAGCCAGGGGGATGTCAATCAAGCATGGAAAGGTGGGTTTGTAGTCAGGACTGTGTGACTCTTTAGGATAGCGGCATCGCCCCAAGACTCTTTATAGAGTAATTAGTATACAGCGTGCGCCATTTTAAAGTTAATTCTATAGATTTTGCTGCATCTGAAAAAACATACAGGGGAATGTTTGGAAATAATGTCAGATCATGGGGTTAAAACGACCTTTTCTAAGGAACTAATGCCCAGATGGCGTCATCGCGCCATCTGCATCATTGATAGTTGCTGAATGGCAGGGCAAGGAACTAATGAAAATACGGAGCTGTTTTCAGAGAAAACAGCCTCTGATTTTCAGGCGTTTTTTACGCTGAAAATTAAGCTTCTTTTAATTTGGAGCTTCTTTTGAAGCGTTTTTTGAGGTGTTTTTCATAGTGTTCAATGGAAAATCTACTAAAAAAAAAACGCCTCAAGAAGCAAGATGCAGTTATTTTTACAGAGCGTCTTTTTACGCTCCATTTTTTAAAACAGTGGAGTAAAAATACGCCCCATATGAACTAAATGCTGTTTTTCACATTGATTTCAATGTGCAGATGTTTGTAGGCGTTCAGCTTCCGTTTTTTCAGGTGTTTTTTGAGACTTAAACGCCCGAAATATGCCTGAAAACACTGTGTGTGAACATACCCTTACACTTCTTAACCAAACTATTTAGAATTTAAAGTTCAAAATTAAAATATATATTCCAAATTGAATATATCGATCTAGTCTATTACAGAGCACACTAAGGGAAATTCTAAAAAAAATACTTTTAAAGAAGTAGCAAGAAATAGTTATAGCAATAATATGTACTACAACTGCAGGACTTTTGTGGCACAGATTTTGATGCAGAAACGACATCGGAATCATATCCAAAAATCGCCCCTGCACCCATTGATTTCATTGGGAGGCAGAGGCATTTTTTCACCTCAGGCGGCTTTTAGCCGCCCGCAGGAAAAAAAGCAGCATGTCCTTTCTTGCCGCACTTTCCCCCTCTGACCTCCCATTGAAATCAATGGGAGGCATAAAAAACCCACAGTGCTCGTTTCCAAGTGTTTTTTGTGGCGCTTTTCTCCCACGGTCCTTGCATTACCTCCAATGACCACGGGCAAAAAATGCTGAGAAAACCGCTGCAAAAAAGAGCAGACAGGTCAAAATCTGCCTCAAAATTCCTGAAGGAATTCTGAGGCAGATATTTTCTGCCTGCAAAAAATTCTGTGTGATAAGGGCCCAAAGCGTACCTGCCATTAGAAGAAAAATCCCAATCCCTCCTTTTGCAACTGTAGATGCATATTCAATGCATATTTAATTGTGTCTTTAGCTACAGTACTGTGTTACCATAGACAAGCATTTTAGGGACTGAAAATTTATTTTAAAAAGTTATTTATTCACATGTACTACTTATGCAGATCAAATTATTGCAACAGGTATGCTGTAAGTTCTACTATATTTTAGCTTGTTATTAAATGACAATAAATATTACAACATGTCAAAGGATTAGAAGCAGGCTTTGGCAGATCGACCATTTGGACACGGTGTGATTTGCAGTAATCAGTAGACCCCCATCATCACACAATGCCAGCATAGTAACACAGTCAAATCCACATAAGACCTCTGGCTGAACAAAACACTGGGGGCTTGGGACTGCCACACATAGGCCCACCACCACCTTCACAGGTAATGCGACATGTTAAAAGAGCACTGTGACTGACACTGTAAATAAGGAACTATACATGGCAATGTAGAGGAGGCATTATCTACAGAGGGCACTGTGGCATTATCTACAGTGAGCACTGTATATATGGGGACACAAACTGGTGCCTAACTTCTATATGGGTAAATAAAGGGGGCATAACTCTTTTATGGGGGCACAAACTGGGGGTTTAACTTCTATATGGGGGCATAAACAGGGCCTAACTTCTATATGGAGTCACAAACTAAGGGCCTAACTTATATATATTGGGGCACACACTGCAATTTTCTGACATTTAACTGCCACCGTGAGTTCCCCCTCAAGGGGGCCCACTAAGTCTATGTCACCCAAGGGCCCACATAAATCTGGGGCTGGCCCTACCTGTGGCTGGCACTTTTAAAGGGGCACTGTGACTAGATCTAGCTGGCATTGTTAAGTTTACACTTTAAAAGTTGGCACTATTTAGTTTACAGCTTGTTCTTGGCATAGTAAAACAATAGAAACAAAGAAGCAGAAAAAAAAATAAGAGTCTCTTCTGCAGAGAGCTTCTCCATTTTGTAAGATTTTAAAATGTATATATAAAGTTATAGAGTGGACTGGGCACACATTTAAGGAAAGCCCTTGTTGCATAAAAACATTACATATTGCTTCCTAAACCTCTACAGGATTTCGGATATGTGATGTTTTAATATTTTTTTGTAGATTTAATTGAACACAGATCGTGCCTCTCAGCACTTTGACAGGGAAGAGAAATTTGAGGTGCCCAATGTCATTGCAATTACAACATTTCTAATGACATTTAAGGCAAACGCAATACTACCTGGTTTTAATGACTGCTATTCTTGTAATACCCCCTATTTAGAAGATTCTGCCATTAGCTCAAATAGGTCTTCTCCTACATAGAACAATTGGTTCTCTGAAGCCAGGCAAATTTAGACAGCATACTCCCAAAACACTTGTCATCTTTCATTGTCTGGAAAAGTAGTATGTAAGAAATTAAAACTGACTTGTAGGATTCGTCAGAAAATAGATTAATACCAAAATTTCACCCTGCAATATTATCATTTAGATGCATTCATAGCTACACTCCACAACAATAACTGAAATAATGTGTTGTGTTCTTATTTGGCACAATGTGCATTATTTATCCGGCCACATTGTGGCATTGAAGCATTATGGTTCAAAGTCGAGGAATGGAAAGTAAAGGGTATCAAAATGAAATACTATGAATCTTATATCATAATGCCATCAGTATGTGCTAGTATCCAATTTATGCAAACTTGTGCAACTTTACGTGAAAAAAAATCCCTTTTTCTTTATTCTAATTAATGATACTTTTCATAAGTCATGTCGTGATGTTTCGAGAGACTCCGTCCCCTTACTCATGTGTGCATGTGGAAACACGTTAGAGACTTAGGGTTTGTTAACACGTAACGGAATTGCTACAGAAAATTTCTGGTGACATCTCCTTTGAAAAACGCATCAATTCAGTCAATTTTCCGCAGCAGGAATTGACATGCTGCGGTCCGAAAAATACGCACCGCAGGTCAATTTCTGCTCGGAATATTTACGCAGCGTGTGGATGAGATTTGGTAAATCGCACCCACTTTGCTGCTACTGTATTCTGCTGTGTATTTTCGGTCCGCAATTCCGGACAGAAAATATGCAGCAATTTCGCTACGTGTGGACGAGCCTTTACATAGTAGAGAATTCACATAAAGTGTTTCTATCATATGTTTTCATTTTAAAAACATTAAACATAAGATAATCAGGTGTCAACTTTATAGTAGTTTAATTTTTTTTTAATCAAAACCCTATATGTGGGTTTCATATATACCGATTGTTTATAAGATCTTAAAACTAGCATCAGTATATGAAACACATATTTCTCCACGGTCTTTGTAGAAATTCTGTAATTAACGTAAAATGTGTTATTGACGTAAAATTTTACGTTTTTCAAATGCCCAATTTTTGTGCCACAACTGGATTCATTTGCTTATGGTAATCACCTAAGGGCATGACTTAAAGAGGATCTGTCACTAGTTTAGTAATGCCCTATGTCCTAGCTAATCTAATAGGCACTGTCACACTGATAATGCAAGTGAAAATTGTGTCCCAAAACGTTTATTATTTAATAGTTATGAGCTTTTTTCTAAATATGTCAATGAGCCTTTATTAGACAACTGGGAGGTAACAGCAGAGATTCTCCTACGGTGGAGCTCCTCACAGCCTCTGACGCTCTCCTATCAGCATGAAGCTGTTTCACACAGTGTGAGAGACTGAGGCTGGAGGGAAGGGGGATCACTTCAAACAGCCATATCTCGGACAGTGGTTCTGGTGGCATATGAAAGATGACATTATGATCTTTCGTATAACACCAGGATGGTAGTTGTAGCTGTGACACAACCGGAGATATCACCAGTTGAATACACAGTCATGGAAGCTTAAGGGCAAAGCCACACGTGGCGGAATTGCTCTTGAATTCCGCTGCGGACACTCCGCAGCGTTAGTCTGCAGAGGAGCCGTTTTTCCATTGACTTCCACTTCTATTTAGTAGGGTTCGTTTAGACGAAGCGGAAAATTCCGCTGCGGAGCATAGGCTGCGGTGCGGAATTTGGTGTCCGCAGCATGCAATGGATGTTGCGGAGTTGTGGCGGACTGGTTGCGGACTCATGGCGGAATTTCTCCATTGACTTCAATGGAGATTCTAATTTCCGCAATGAAGTCCGCAGCTGTCATGCACATGTTATGTGTGCTGCGGATGCGTCTTGCTTTTTTGACATGACATTTCTTCATTCTGGCTGGACCTATGTATTTCTAGGTCTACAGCCAGACTGAGGAAGTCAATGGGGCTCCCGTAATTACGGGAGCGTTGCTAGGAGACGTCAGTAAATAGTCACTGTCCAGGGTGCTGAAAGAGTTAAGCGATCGGCAGTAACTGTTTCTGCACCCTGGACAGTGACTACCGATCCCAATATACAGCAACCTGTAAAAAAAATAGAAGTTCATACTTACCGAGAACTCCCTGCTTCTATCTCCAGTCCGGCTTCCCAGGATGACGTTTCAGTCTAAGTGACGGCTGCAGCCAATCACAGGCTGCAGCGGTCACATGGACTGCCGCGTCATCCAGGGAGGTCGGGCTGGATGCCGAAAGAGGGACGCGTCACCAAGACAACGGCCGGTAAGTATGAAATTCGTTTACTTTCACTAGGGAAAGGGCTGTCCCTTCTCTCTATCCTGCACTGATAGAGAGAAGGGAAGCACTCTTACCGCAGTCCGCAGCAGCTAGTCCGCATCAATTTACTGCACATTTTGGGCAGATCCGCCGCAGAATCTGCAACGCAGATTCTGTGCGGCATTGATGCGGACAGTTGCGGAGGAAATCCGCCACGTGTGGGCATGCCCTTATACTATATGATCAGGCTATTTTGCTGGGCAGGGAAGGGGGAGAAGATGTATGTTGATTGGACAGTGTCATACAGAAAACATTACACTGCCATGAGTGAAAAGAAAGAGTCACCTCCTATTTGGCTATTATAGTTACATTAGCATAATTAGAAAAATGCTCATAACTGTTAAAATAATAAACATTTTTAAAATAAATCACATTGTAGTTATCAGCATCATAGCGCCTATTAGATTATTTAGGAGATTGGGAATTAATAAACTGGTGACAGAGTCTCTTTAAGTGCTTATTTAGACAAACGTGATATACGTCCTTGCAACATGCGTGGTTTTCACGCGCCTCGCACGGACCTATGTGAGTCTATGGGGCCGTACAGACAGTCAGTGATTTTTACGCAGCGGGTGACCGCTGCGTAAAACTCAGGACATGTCCTATATTTGTGCGTTTCTTGCGCATCACGCACCCATTGAAGTCAATTGGTAGGTGAAAATCACGCGCAGCACACGGAAGCACTTCCCCGTGACGCGCGTGATTTGCGCAAGGGCAGTAAAAAGTATGAATGGAAACAGAAAAGCACGTGGAGTGTCATAATGATGGCGGCTGCGTGAAAATCACGCAGCCACGCATCACATGGTGATGACACATGGAGCTGTTAAGTACCTTTTGCCGCGTTTTTTTGCGCGCGCAAAACGCATACGCTCATGTAAATCCAGCTTAAAGGGGTTGTCCGAGATATATTTTTATTTTAAATTTAAACACACAATGCACACATTAACTATTGAATAATATACTTACCTGTGCAATCTTGCTTCTGTTCTCCGTTCTGGCAGCTCTTTTCTTCCGATCACATGTCTTCTGACATCACGTTTTCTTCCTCCTCCACTGTCGTGTCGTATCCCGATCACATGGTCTCGCCCCAGCGAGACCTCGGATGGGATACGACACGTCACTGGAGACGTGTCGTTTCTGCGGGTGCCCGCCCGCCCAGCCTATGCAGCTTTTCACTGTGAGCGCGCCTATGCGTGTTCATAGTGAAAAAAGTGAAGAGGGACGGCACCTGCGGACTAGAGAGGTACAGTGGCATCTGTACTTTTAGTTCTTCCCCTATCAAAGCCTACACATAGTAGGCTTTGATAGGGAATTATACAATACGATGCAGCACACGGGTCGCATGCAGCCATTGAGGCTGTTATCTGCGGCCCGCGGGTCACCGTTGCGCCGTAGGACCGAGCAGGCCCAAGGAGGAGCCGCACTACGCTAGTATAGGCTCTGCTCCGATGTCAGGCGAGTCCCGGAGCAGAGCCTATAATAGTAAACTGTTTAACAACTGGTTCCCGACCGCTGGCTGTATTTTTACGGCCAGCGGTCAGGGACGGGTCCTTAAAACCCGAGCCATAGACTTTCTACGGCTCGGGTTTTAACTTGCTGCCCACACGATCAGTGACTGCCGGGGACCCTGAGGACAAGATATCCAGCCCGACCTCCCTGGATGACGCGGCAGTCCATGTGACCGCTGCAGCCTGTGATTGGCCTGTGATTGGCTGCAGCGGTCACATGGGCTGAAACGTCATCCCGGGAGTCCGGACTGGAGGAAGAAGCAGGGAGTTCTGGGTAAGTATGAACGTCTTTTTTTTTTTTACAGGTTGATCTATATTGTGATTGGTAGTTTCTGTCCAGGGTGCTGAAAGAGTTACTGCCGATCGTTTAACTCTTTCAGCAACCTGGACAGTGACTATTTACTGACGTCGCCTAGCAACGCTCCCGTAATTACGGGTGCACACACGTAGTCACCCGTAATTACGGGAGCCCCATAGACTTCTATGTGCCTGCCCGTGCCGTAATTACGGCCTGAAATAGGACATGTTCTATATTTTTCAACGGCACGGGCACCTTCCCGTAAGCATACGGGGAGGTACCCGTGGCCAATAGAAGTCCCTGGGCCCATAAAAACGTGCCGTAATTACGGCCCATAATTACGGGTATTTTTACGTTCGTGTGCATGGGGCCTTAGTCTGTTGTTATGTCTCAGTTTATACACCCATTTTGCTTGCCTATGTGTTGCATAAAATGTTTTAATAATTCAGCATCTCCTAGTGTAATATCAGACTGTTGGATTTTGAAGCATGAATGGGTGATAGATGTTAGACATTCTGATAGTTAAGTAAATCAATCTTGATCTAGCTCTCAATACTTTATTTAATAATTTCAGGACCAGATTTTTGCGATACACATCCTTTTTGCTATTTTAACATTTTAGGCTTATAGTTTGAAAATAATAGTAAAAATATACACTTTTTTACAGCAAATTTATTTTCTGGTCACAATATAGTTCTATCCTAAAATATACTTTTTATTTGTCATTGTCACGTTCTACCGTAAAAGTTGATATATTACATGTCTATTTTAGGGTAATTCGGTCAGTGCTTGCAATACGACAATGATTGTCGTGGGGCACTTTTTTTTGGGTTGGCATTTTATGTGCATTTATTATTTCGTTTATTTGCACTTTATTTTACTTTTATTTTTTATTATTATAGTCTGACCTTCAAAGGTCAGAAAATACCATTGGGGGACTTTATTTATTTATTTTCTTTTACACCTTGTTTTTCCACTGTAACTGGGTGGTCGGGAACCAGTTAAAGAGGTTGTCCAGTTTCAGCTATACCTTTTTTTTCCTAGATGTTTCCCCTGATAAGCTGTTGGGACCCACAACACTCAGCTATAATCTGTGGCGGAATCAGGCAGTAAGTGTTCAATTCCCCTGTAGCACCAATGCAGAAAAAAAAGAAACTTTACACAGTATGAAATGAATTAAATAGGCTATCCATGTAATACATCCATAGTGAGAGATGCTCTTTGTATACTCTCTGCTTTGGCTAATAGATGAGGGTCCCCAATTTATTAACTCAGAATTCCCTTATAAGGTGTTTTAGAAAAAAAAAAAAAAAGTTGTCTAAACCAGACAACCCCTTTGAGTGCTGAGTGTAACATCTGGATTTTCAGGGAGCGAGATTATCTATTTTATATAGAGTTTTAATGTTAGTTCAGCACTAAGGTCAGTACATTTTGTAAATTCAGACATATAGCATAGTGACTTTGACACTCTTTGTCTCTTCCTATATAAAACTAAACATACCGTATACCAGAACCAGCACTACTAGAATACATTATGTCCTAGAGCAGGCAATGAACCTTGCTGTATATCATCTAACTTCTGTATATCACAAATGTGAAGTTACATTTATGTATACTGAAAGCTACTGTGAATTGTTTGCATATATTCGTTAATGCAGAGACTAATACAGTTTTTACATATATTTAATATCTGGTATGTACAGGAAAGATTTGGTCATATAAGAATAGATATCATTACTGGAATGTCTGCTTGACTGTGCTGTATTTTGGCCTCATTTAAAAGGTCTTCTGTGTCTTATTTGATCAGCATCAGGTTGGTGGCAGGGTTAAAAACCTTGCGGCTGTTTAATAATGGTGTCTCCTTCCCTGTGTCCTGAATTTGGCTAGACAGTAAACGTCTCTTATAAGCTGGTGCTGGAGCAAGGGAAGAATCTATAACATACAGTAATTTTACAGCTATTCAGGAAAATGAATGCTAATGTTGACGAATAATACTAAAAATGATGAGTATTATTAGATATAATAGTAATTAGTAGCAATTTATATTTTTTTATTATTGTGTTGGAAATTTTGCGTTCCTGATTATAAGACAAGACAACAAAAACAAAAAAATAGGGAGCTGGGCTTAAACTATAAGCACTCAGATGGGATTTTATAAAAATATATAAAAAAAATTATACATATAAATCTAAATGATAATGCATGTATTAGAAAATATGATTCAGACACAATTTATCATCAAAGTTACGGCAGAAGAATCACATGTGTATCATGGGGATATCAGCCAATATCAAAATAGCTGCATTAAGTAGAGCAAAAAGGATAAATTTCTTGCAGTCAGCTGCAGGTGCAAATACAGATGATAGGAAGTATGATGTCCCGATGGTGCATCCCTATGGGGATCTTTGGTACACCAATGTAGGGGGTGCTCAGTGGTGTAACTACCACTGTAGCAGCCGTAGCGTCCGCTATGGGGCCCGTGGCATGGGGGGGCCTGTACCACCCGCCAACACAGCCCCCCCATTATGCCTGTTGGCGCCACTAGCAGCCGTTATGGCTGCTACAGCGGTAGCGACACCACTACGGGGCGCACGCCACCAGGCCTCTAACATTTATGGGCCCCTCATGCCCGGTGGCGTTGCTAGCACCAGAGGGGGCACCGGTGCTAGCAACAGCCATATTCACTTATATCTGCTTCCTCCGGACGTAGATACAAATTAATATTATAGGCTGCACAGGGGCGCACCGTCTGGCCTACTACCTCTCTGAGGGGGTGGCGGCGCCACTAAAACCAGCCGCCGCCACCCCCTCTTCCACTAATTGTACCTGTGTCTATAGCACGCAGATCTAATTACATGCATTAGTGCTGAATGGCCGGGCACGTTCCATGCCTGACCATTAAGCGCCTTACAATGACGCTGATTGGAGGGGCAAAATTACTTGCCCCACTAATCAGCGCCTTTCAACAACGCTAGTGGTGTAATGACGTCATCGCGCCACTTCCGTTGTTGAAAAGCACTGATTGAAGGGCAAATCATTCTGCCCTGCCAATCAGCGCCTTTCAACGACGCTAGCGGTGCAATGATGTCATCGCACCACTTGCGTCGTTCAGCCCTAGTAGACCTGCTAAAAAAAGAGCAGGTCTGCATTGCCACCGGACGGCACTGGAAACGGGATCATGTGAGTATGTAAAGTTTTTTTTTTCTAATAAAACTTTGGGTGGCATTATCTACAGGGGGGATGGGAAGCACTACCTACAGGGAGAGCTATATGTAGGGCACTACCTACAGGGAGAGCTATATGTAGGGCACTATCTACAGGGGTGGGCTAAATGTGGGACACTATATTCAGGGGGAGCTATATGTGAGGCACTATCTACAGAGGTGGGCTATATGTGGAGCACTATCTATAGGGGGAGCTATATGTAGGGCAGCACAGTGGCGTAGTGGTTAGCCTTGCAGCTCTGGAGTCCATATGTGGGGCACTATCTACAGGGGGATGTATGTGGGGCACTATCTACAGGGGGCTTCTATATAGGGCACTATATATAGGGGCTCTATGGGGGTCACTATGTACAGGGGGGCTATGGGGGCACTATCTACAGGGGGCTGTAATTATATAGGATATATTTATAATAACAAAATTGCAGGGCAGATGGAATTGTTTTCAATTCATTGTATATTTAATGGGAACCTGTCTGGTAGTTTTAACCCCTTGAACTGCCACCATGCGGTAATACATGACCTGACAATATTTCCAAATGTATGTTTTTTTCAGCTGCAGCAAAATCTAAAAAATCAACTTTTAACATGGCACACACTATAGGCTAATTAATCATTAAAGTTTCATGGGGTGGTGCACTATCTCCAGGGGTCTGTATGTAGAAATATCTACATGGGGCTGTGTGGCACTATATACAAGTGTGTCTGTGTGGCACTATACAGGGGAGGCAGTGTGGCACTATACACAAGGGGGAGATGTGTTTCACTATATACAAGGGGCTGTGTGGCACTACTAAGGGGGGCTGTGTGGCACAATCTACTCGGGGGGCTGTATGGCACTATTTCCAAGTGAAGGGCTGTGGCGCTATCTACAGGGGGCTGTGTGTAGCACTATTTACTTAGGGGGGTTGTGTGGCACTATATACAAGGGAGGGAGGCTGTGTGGCACTATATACAGGGGGAGGTGGGGGGCGCTATCTACAAGTGGGGTGTGACACTGTCTACAGGGGGGGCTGTATAGCACTGTCTACACGGGGCTGCATGGCACAATCTACAAGGGGCACAATCTATAAGGGGGGCTGCGTGTGGCACTTAGAGGGGGTCCAGTTAAAAGTTTGCTATGGGGCCCAGTCTTTCCTATTTACGCCCCTGGGGGTGCTTATGTTTCAGCGGCACTGAAACATAAGCACTTGGGAGATCATAACTTGGTATTGTTACGCCGGGTGGTATTAAGATTGAGAGTGAAAACAAAATGTCTTGAAATATGGAGCAGGGAAGTGGAGGATGAACTCCAAGTGTGATTTGAAGCAACTGATTGGGATGTATTATGTAACTCTTTAGGTGGGGACAATGATGAGGTGGTGGATGTGGTTTAAGGATACATTCAATTCTGTACTGATTAGATTGTCTCAACAAAAAGAATTACATGATTTCCAAATATTAAACCTTGGATCAGTAAAGAATTGAAAGGGGTAATGAATAGAAAAAAATAAGGCATTCAGATTACTCGATGAAGCCATGATTAGGGATGTCCAGAAGGAGTTGAAGTGAAAACTGGGGGAAGGGAGGGAAGCATACAGGAAGAAATTAGAGAATAGGCTATCAAATAACGAGGCCGCTGAAGATGATAACAATGATAGAGCTAATGAATTTAATGCATTTTTTAACAGATTTAATGACGATTGTGGTCAGATTTTGGGTGTGGCACAGGAAGGTTTAACTGGCACACCTCGGTGGGTGGTGCAACCTATTGTTGAGCCCTTGGATGCCGGTGGCGTGACGCCATTAGTTGTCGCTCCTGCAGAGGTTGTCAAGGAACTAAAGAGGTTATGGGTAAACAAGACGGCTGGACTAGATAGAATTATTGCGAAAGTGTTGAAAGGGTGTGCTGTTCAGTTAGGGGAGGTATTGGTTAAATTGTTTAATACAAGCATAACTACTCAGTGTGTTCGGGGGACTTAAAAGATTACCGCCCTGTGGCCCTTACGTCACATATTATGAAAGTATTAGAAGGGCTGGTGTTGTCTTTCTTGGCTACAGCGGTGGATCGGTGACTCAACCCCCTGCAATTTGCATACATTGAGGATGCAGTCACCTATCTGTTGCAGAGGGTGTATGCACATTTGGAGGGGCAGGGAAATTCTGTTAGGATCACCTTCTTCGACTTCTCCAGTGCATTTAATACCATTCAACCGGGTTTGTTCAGAGACAAGTTGATGACTTGGGGGGTTGAATGGTAAAGTGGGTGTTTAATTATTTGTCTTTTAGCGTATTATTATGTATTTAAGTTATTTGTCAAAATTGGTATGTCTATGTGTTGTTGGTTTTATAGAGTATATTTTTTGACTATTATTAATTTCCCTTTTAGGGATTAGTAAAGTCTTTCTTATCTTATTTTTTTTAAGGGCAGTGTAATGTTCAGAACGTCAGTAGCTTCCGACATAACCACCTGGCATAGTAGAACTGATGACAATTTCCGCAAATGTCATATAGAAGAAATACACCGGGGGGGGTAACCAGTAATGTTGAGAACAATCAATAATTGTAAAATCATAGTGGCAGTCTAATGCACGTATCAAAGTAGGCATATTGTGGTTGAAAATGTATACATCTCTCCAGAATAGGCCATATATATGGATGGCTAGATGCTCCCACGATGAGGGGTAGAGAGATACCAACTACACGGATCCTGCGGTCAATAAGCAGGCAGCAAAGTTGTTTTTACTGTCGGTATGTGAATGACTAGCATAAGGGAGATAGAGCTAGGCAGGTCAGCTATCCACCACAGATGGCTGTTCCACTGCTCCACTATGGCCTGGGGTTTCAAAACCGGATTGCCAATGGGACATCCAGGCTTTAGCAAAGAAGAGCACACAATCAGCATGGACAGCAGGATTTGTCTGACATCTACCTCATGGTAATGGTGTCCTATGTTACCTACGCGTTTCGTCTTGAGCGGACTTCGCCAGGGTTAGAAAAAGCATCACAAGACCATGGTCAAGCTTCCCCATAATGCCTTTCAGGCAGCCTTCACAAAATGTTCTGTGGTTCTGTGGTTATCGCTTTCTCTCTAACAGCCAATTATCAGGGGTATAGGTAAATTACATTACTAATGCTGGCTTGGCTTAAGGAGCTTGAAAGGGGTTGGATACAGTGCTAGAAGACATTAGGGACTCAGACACGAGTTTTCAGGGCAATTGGGGCAACTGTGATTTGCGGCAAATTTATTAAATTAGATTGGACGGTTGATTTGATCGAAACAGACCCGAAACAAATTTCAGGAAATTCACTCATCTCTAATTATTTCTATCTTACAATTCAAACATTTCCTCCTTATTTTGCTTATTATAATTTATTTTGTACTTTATATACGCTTTTCTATACTCTGCTTGCTCGCAAATACATTTTTCTAATAGTTTTTTGATAAAAAAAATAAATAATAGGACATAATATATTTCCGTTCAGTGGGATGCATTATTGTTTATGGGTCAACCATGACCATAATATTTTAGTCCCTAAAAATATCTATTTATTAATCTCGATCATCTTTGAACTATCTTCCACTGGATTTAGTACTTTATTAAAATCTCACCCTACGGTTTTAAACAGAGTCTAATGCACAGCTATTTTGGGCCTAGTTTTGCTAAAAAATATTTTTGATTTGTATCGGGAGCATATGTATTATAAAAACATACCCCTTTGGTGGTATAAATGTAACAAAGCCCTCATCCATCTACCCTGGCCATCTTCTAATGATTCTACAACTTGACATGTGTGTCTCTTATAGTACTTTTATGTACTGGAATGGCCGTTCCTGTTTTTTTTCACCAGAACCAGATGATTCTATTACTTGACCAATAAAACTTCTAATTAACATCCCAATTAGTGCTTGAAAATATGGGTCACCTGCAACAGTGCAATGTCTGCCCCAATCTTTTAATAATGTCCTAAAATTTTCTCCTTCTTCGCTGTTGTTGAAATACCATTCAAATTCCAGGATATCTGTCTATGTTGAGAGTAAACAACACTACAATCAACATCAACAGAATTCTAGAAGCACCTCCTTCTTCCCACGACTATTTTGGCCTATCCCAAATCCTTCCTGCTGTTTCACCTATCGATTGACCTTGATCCCTTCACTCTACTCTACTCTTGCTCCCGGCACCCAAGATAAAATACCAAAAAATGGGGAAAAGAAAGAAAAGCATTTCTCTGTGTTTCTAAATTATTTACCTCTCCTTTAGTGGATTTTCTTCCATTCTCTCAAAGATATAAATTAAATAAATAACAATTGTAAACTGGTTTCTAATAAAGTGTCTAAATCTATCCTTGTAAAAATGTATAATCCATAAACTACTTTGGCTCTGTTTACATCACGTTATAGCCTTCCAAAGGAGGTATACCTCCAACGGAAGGATGAGACGTACCCCACTGTATAGATATACAGTGGGATACGTCGCCCGAACCCCCCGGGCAGAGAGCGACCTGAAGGGACATTGATGTCAGGAGCTACAATTCTGGAGTCACTGGCTAGAGTTTTGCAAGTGCTCTGGCCGGGGACTTCAGCTCTAGAAAAGCCCCTGACGCCACTGTCCATATACGGACAATGATGACAGGAGCTTCCCCAGAGCCAAAGTCTGTGGGCAGAGCACTTCCAATGTTCAGCCAACGACTTCTGCATTGGGAAGCTCCTGACATCACTGTCCATTTATGCAAAGTGATGCTGAGGGCTTCCTGATGTATACGTTTAACATATACCTGTGGTGGATGCCATACAGTGTCATCCATCACCTATAGGCTGTCATGTTAAAAAAACAAAACGTATACTGCGTGTTATAATTTTTATTTTTTTGCAGGATACCTCAGGATGGAATAGCATAGTCTGCTACGCTATTTCATCCCTAAAAAAAAAAAGTGTACCAATGTATACCAGCTCAATGGAGGCCAAAAGAACACTCTTGCTAATGGCGCCCTATGGACACATTATTTAGCGTTAATGACATGTGCTTTTCCATCGTAAATGTAGGGTAAAAATGTGATGTAAACTAGGCCTTATGCATTAAATGTTCATCTTATAATGATTCAATTGCCACATGTGCCATAATATAAAAGGGAAATAAAGACTTTACCTCCTATCTGTACCTTTTGTTTAATCATCAAGTCAGCCCCATTTCTTTTTTATAAACACCTTCAAAGGAGTTTGTAAAAATATTTGCATTTCCTTCTTGACCAAAGATCTTTAATGTTCCAGAATGGCAAAAGTACAATTAAATTTTGGGGTAATTGCTTGCATTTTTAGAGGTCTCTGCAGAATAGTCAGAAAAAATAAGAATCTTGTAACAGCATTCCACCTTTGAAATTCTGATTTTTCCTATATGCTACCAACACTTCCAATTTCTCATGATAATCCTGAATTTTAGCAGCCAATGGTCTTGGATTTTCCCTTTTATTATTTAATCGACTAATGCTGTGTGCTTGTTCCAATTTAATTTTACTTTTAGAGCTGTTTGGGGTTGTTAAGAGTTATTATATTCCTTAGCGTCTCCTGGGATAGATTGGCAGAAATTATGCCCTCCTTGCTATCGGCATCAGCATAATTTCTCAATATATTCAGGACTAGAAGATTACTCAGGGTTTAAAGAGGCTCTGTCACCAGATTTTGCAACCCCTATCTGCTATTGCAGCAGATAGGCGCTGCAATGTAGATTACAGTAACGTTTTTATTTTTAAAAAACGAGCATTTTTGGCCAAGTTATGACCATTTTTGTAGTTATGCAAATGAGGCTTGCAAAAGTCCAAGTGGGTGTGTTTAAAAGTAAAAGTCCAAGTGGGCGTGTATTATGTGCGTACATCGGGGCGTTTTTAATACTTTTACTAGCTGGGCGCTCTGATGAGAAGTAACATCCTCTTCTCTTCAGAACGCCCAGCTTCTGACAGTGCAGATCTGTGACGTCACTCACAGGTCCTGCATCGTGACGGCCACATCGGCACCAGAGGCTACAGTTGATTCTGCAGCAGCATCAGCGTTTTATGTTTGTAAACATAAAAAACTCATAATGACATCATGCGTGACAGCTGCAACAGAAGTGCGTAAGAAAAAAATCATACAATCAGTAATTTGCAGCCATTGAACAAATACATATTCATTACATAGGCATAGAGTATAGAACAATAAAAATGGTAAGACATATAGCGCCGTTAATAGAGAGCCCCCCTCCCTCTCCCAATTGTTTATGCCTTCATACAGGACTCGGCTGTTAAGTGCCGGGCAGCTCCCTATTACCGGCATTGAATCTGTCTATTACCATTTTTAATGTTCTAATGAACATTGGGGGAGTCAGCATGGGTTCGCTGTACAGTAAGAAAGCGACCTTGGGCATAGCCTCGACCTTGGCTACCTCTAGGGAACAAGATAGCCACTCCAGCTGGATTTGCTGAAAAGAAAGAAAGAAAGACCTGTAAGGTAAAAGAAAAGGTGAAATATTGTAGGGAGAAATGTTATCAGGGAAGTTATCAGGATTTAAAAAAGTTATCAGTAAATGCACATCCATAATATTAAGCACAAAGGATATTACCAGAAAACCCGGGAAAGGTCAGTCCTTATCATAGAGGTAGTGTACGTTCTCCATTCAATGCCCGATGCTGGCGATTTCGAGATTGGGCGTGCTGCCAAGAAGGAGGCAAAGAAGGTGGTTGAGGAGGCAAGTTCCATTTTGGTGGTGCAGGAGGGTCAAGGTTGAAGCTAGAGAAGAAGTTCTTCCAGAGAGCGAAGTACAGCTGATTGTTCCTCTTTCCGGTCTGTTAAGCTGAATGAGAAGTCCCACCTGTAGAAGACATGCATATCAGTTTGTAAAAGTGGTTTGCACAGACAGTGCATGTGGTTCATTGCCTGGCCAAGATTTAGACATATTTACGAAATTCTACTTTTTAAGAAGTTACAAATGAGGAAAAAGTTACATCTCTTCTCCAGAGAGTCCTTGATATAGTAAAAGTGCTGTCATTTTAGCTAGCATTCAAAATAGAAGTAGTGAAGTATTTTGCAAAAAATTATTAATTGATGCCCATGCGGTCAAAATATTGTCACAACGTATGTCCATAAATTAGTTTAGCTTTAACTCAAACACTTGCTGAAATTCCATCACTTTTTTTCTACATGTGGGCCTATGAGCTTAGTACAGCACCAGCATATATCTCTTTCCCATCCTGAGCTCCAGTTCTTACCTACACTGAAATATTACAACAACCTGTATAGGCAGGACTAGGTAAAACCGGGTTTTTTGCCTAGCTCAGAACTAGATTAGACTAGAGTCACACCACGTTCAGCAATTATGCTCAATAGGATTGCTTGAAACTATCCAAACTTATGGCTATGCATTTGCAGATGTCTGCCATAGACTGGCATTCACAAATTATATCACGCAGTATACATTTTTATACAGTTGTTTTAAAAAGAACAGTTAACTGCTTTTTCAATACACTTGGGGCTATGGTATCCCAACATAAATTTGGCAAACATATGCTAAAAGGAAACCCTTTTGGTATACCTTTAGTCATTAAAGTCTATGGGCATGTAGGCATATTCATCGGGAGATTTTCACGGCATATACACCGACTGTTCCTACTTCTTGCTTACCTATTAAATGTATATTAACTAGAAGTAGAGGATAGATGGAAGTAAATGTGACTGTAGGCTCAGATTTCACAGGGTTTGTTTTCAGTCTTTAAAATAAGACACATAGGTCAACATACTGTAGGAACTGTAGACACAAAATGGTAAAAACAAATTTCTAGCAAGACTACAAAGTTGCATAATTTTTTTTCTTAGATGTCATTTAATGTTTAAAGAGGCTCTGTCACCAGATTTTGCAACCCCTATCTGCTATTGCAGCAGATAGGCGCTGCAATGTAGATTACAGTAACGTTTTTATTTTTTAAAAACGAGCATTTTTGGCCAAGTTATGACCATTTTCGTATTTATGCAAATGAGGCTTGCAAAAGTACAACTGGGCGTGTTTAAAAGTAAAAGTACAACTGGGCGTGTATTATGTGCGTACATCGGGGTGTGTTTACTACTTTTACTAGCTGGGCGTTGTGTATAGAAGTGTCATCCACTTCTCTTCAGAACGCCCAGCTTCTGGCAGTGCAGCACTGTGACGTCACTCACAGGTCCTGCATCGTGTCGGCACCAGAGGCTACAGATGATTCTGCAGCAGCATCGGCGTTTGCAGGTAAGTCGATGTAGCTACTTACCTGCAAATGCTGATGCTGCTGCAGAATCAAGTGTAGCCTCTGGTGCCGACACGATGCAGGACCTGTGAGTGACGACATAGCGTGATCTTTGGAGAACACGGCTGTGTCTGCACTGCCAGAAGCTGGGCGTTGTGAAGAGAAGTGGATGACACTTCTATACACAACGCCCAGCTAGTAAAAGTTGTAAACACGCCCCGATGTACGCACATAATACACGCCCAGTTGTACTTTTACTTTTCAACACGCCCAGTTGTACTTTTCCAAGCCTCATTTGCATAAATACGAAAATGGTCATAACTTGGCCAAAAATGCTCGTTTTTTAAAAATAAAAACGTTACTGTAATCTACATTGCAGCGCCTATCTGCTGCAATAGCAGATAGGGGTTGCAAAATCTGGTGACAGAGCCTCTTTAAATAGCCGCATTTAATATATGAATCAATCATAAAAAAAATCAGCAAAAGACATCATAAAATGTTTCCGTTTTTGATCACACTATATCTCCATAACCTAATTATTCTAGGCTCATAAACATTATAGTCTCAAAGAAGGGCAGCATGGAATTGACCTGTCCACAACCGAGACAAACTTACAACAAAAAAATCACCTTCCCTATACCCTCCATCATCAAAAGCATATCAAAGTAGATATCCTGGGAATTTATAACCTAATAATTCTATATATGAACTATTACGTTGTATATGTGATGAAATGCTAGGCATACAAACATTAGAAAGTGATGAGTCAATTGTTATCAGGCCTTCGGATAAAGGCAGGAACATCGTAGTAATGAATCGCATGCAGTACAGCGACGTGTGCCACCGGATACGGAGAGATAATTGATACTATAAAATCTAACACAATCACCAAACTATGAGGTTTAGGAATATTTTGAAGGACATACTCAATAATGCCAAGATAGATAGTCTCATTGATGACAAGGAAATGTCATTCATGCTTTTGGAACACCCACAATGTGCCACATTTTGCAGTCTTCCTAAGATACATAAATGGCTAGACCCTTTAAAAGGTTGACCGATTGTTTTGGGAATTGACATTATTTCCCAAAATTCCAGCCTGTATGTTGATAGGATCCTTAGACTGTTTGTCACAGCTTTTCCATCGTATGTGAGGGATACGTTGGACGTATTGAGAAATCTGAATATATTCAATGTAAAACCAAAGTCATGCTAGCCAACCTAGATGTGGAGGCGCTCTACAGCTCTATGCCCAATTCACATGAGTGTAGGGCTGTGGATCATTTCTTACATAGCATAGGAATCCATTTTCGAGCACACAATGAATTTGTGGTGAGACTTCTCAGATTTGTGATTGAACACAACTTCTTCACATTTGACGAAAAAAATTCCACCAGTGCAGGGGTGTGGTCATGGGTAGTCCATGTGCCTGACTTCTGCCAGTTTATACCTGGGCTGGTGGGAAAAGGAGATAGTCTATAATGAATAGATGGAGAACTGGATATCATTGGTTCTTCTGTGACTCAGATTCATTAATGATGTCCGGAGCCTCTGGACAGGATCAAGGAAAAAAATGTGATGAATCTGTATCCATTCTTAATGTAAATGAAATGGGCCTATGTTTCACAACGTGAATTACGTTTCTAGATATAACTATCTATAAAACTGAGTTTGGGTGTACAGAAAGGAAGCGGCCACAAACAGTCTGCTATGCTAGGATAGTTGGCTTCCGGAGGCACTATGGAAAGGCAAAACAAAAGGTCAATACCTAAGAGCATGACGGAACTGCTTAACTATCTCTGACTTTAATGTCTCTGCACAAGATCTGATACATAGGTTCCATTGTAGGGGATACCTTCAGGGTATGCTTAAAGAAGCATACCAACATTCTCCGGTATGCAATAGAAATGAATTGTAGCGCCGGCGGCTGCTGACTTCCGACGTTCTCTCCCTGCTGACGATCGTGGCCGCCAGCTCAACTGTGCTCACCGATGCCTGCCTCCTCTGGGACGCTGGCGAGCTCTCAGTTATGCAATCTAGGGAGCGCGCACTGACCTCCTCTTAAAGGGCCAGCGCACATACCAGTAAAATTTCCCATGCCTACCCTGCACTTCCAGGACTATAATAGGAAGTTTTCCCAGTGTTCCAGTGCAATGTTGTTCTTCCAAGTATTTCCTGAGGAGGTCCATTATCCTGAGTCTAGTATCCAGCGTACCACACTCGGAATACCATATCCCGCACAGCCTGCTACCAGCTACCCAGCTCAGCCTGCTTCCAGTTGTCTGGCACAGCCTGCTTCCAGCTATCCAGCACAACCTGCTTTCAACTATCTAGCCCATCCTGCTTCCAGCTATCCAAAGCAACCTGGTCTCACACATCCTGCTTCCAGTAATCCGGCACAGTCTGCTTCCAGCAATCTGGCACAACCTGCTTTAGCCTGCATCCAGTTACTTCCAAGGTACCATCTATCAGTGCCTGTTTAGTTTCTGTTTGGCCAGCAGCTGCTCCGCCGGGATCACCTCAAGAGGTAGCGACCTGGCAATCTCCCCGCAGTGAAGACCAGGAACGCTGCTTAGCAGATGCCCTTAGAGGTGGCCATATGCCAATCTGGCAGAGTAGCCTAGAGGGTCCGCTCAACCAACTGGTTGTGACATAAACATTCACTAATTCCACATGGCTAACCACAACTTTAGGGGAACATTCAGATGTGGGGCATGCAAACCATGTGATTCCGTTTATATCAATAAAATATTTAAAAGCAGTACTACAAGCAAGCAAGATTTATGAAAACCATCATTCATCAATTGCAAGGCAAAGGGAGTCAAATACCTTGCTTCTGAGATCTACAAAATGTAGGCAAGACCATCAGGAAGTTTAAAGAGGCTCTGTCACCACATTATAAGTGCCCTATCTCCTACATAAGGAAATTGGCGCTATAATGTAGGTGACAGCAGTGCTTTTTTTTTTTTTTTAAAAACAATCTGTTTTCACCACTTTATTAGCAATTTTAGATTTATGCTAATGAGTTGCTTAATGCCCAAGTGGGTGTGTTTTTACTTTAGACCAAGTGGGCGTTGTACAGAGGAGTGTATGACGCTGACCAATCAGCATCATGCACTCCTCTCCATTCATTTAGTCAGCGCATAGGGATCCTTTTAGATCAGTATGTGCTGTCTTATACTAACACATTAACAATACTGAAGTGTTTAGACCGTGAGTAGACATTCCACGGGATGTCTATTCACAATCTCTGCACTTCGTTACTGTTTATGTGGTAGTTACAGCTGAGCAAGCGTAATCTCGTTGTAACCTGTCATCTACAGCGTAATCTCGCAAGATTACGCTTGCTCTGCTGTAAGTACCACAGAAAGAGTAACGAAGTGCAGAGATTGCGAATAGACATCCCGTGGAATGTCTATTCACTGTCTAAACACTTCAGTATCGTTAATGTGTTAGTATAAGACAGCACATAGAGATCTAAAAGGATCCCTATGCGCTGACTAAATGAATGGAGAGGAGTGCATGACGCTGATTGGTCAGCGTCATACGCTCCTCTGTACAACGCCCACTTGGTCTAAAGTAAAAACACGCCCACTTGGGCATTAAGCAACTCATTAGCATAAATCTAAAATCGCTAATAAAGTAGTGAAAACAGATCGCTTTTTTTAAATAAAAAGCACTGCTGTCATCTACATTATAGCGCTGATCTCCTTATGTAGGAGATAGGGCACTTATAATGTGGTGACAGAGCCTCTTTAAAAAAACAATAAGAGGCCATATTTGCGATATTATCCGAAAGTAGGATAGCCAACTTTTGCGACATGTGTGAGGAAGTCATCAGGGAGACGCTGATAATTTGACGTTTCAAGGGATTGAACCAGATGATAGAAACCATTTTTCATACCTGAGCATAATTATTTAATTATGTGGTGTCATCCTGTGTGCCCAATCTGGATATCACTATGAGCACATGAGATGGATCATGAGAAATATTCCTACAGGCATGGATGCATCCTACATATGATATATATATATATACATATATATATATATATATATATATATATACATATATATATATATATATATATATATATATATATCATCCTTAAAGGTGTCTAAAGCGAGTGCCTGTCAATATAATTTGTATATATAGAATATACACATTATCTACCAGCACAGGCAATCATCATTTTAACAAATGACTCAAAAGGAACAAATGACAGGACAATTAGAATAGACGGTGTCTGACAAACATTGTTTATACATGATTGGTTTTACTCTCACATAGAGATTTTTATATTTGATATGATTTACCATTCCAATAGCTTGATATTCAGGCCTAGTAGGAATGCATTGTGCTTATCGCGTGAATGTATTTGCAAGCTACAACGTTGTCAAGTCACTTCTAGATCTCTAAGCAACCAGGGACACTCGTGCGTCTGAGTATGTGATTGCTGGTCACAGATTAGGGGGAGGTGTCCTATCCCAAAACATCATTCTAAGTCGGGATTGGACACCAGCCTCGATGACCTTATGCAAGGGGCTTAGCTTTCAAATACTCGGGGGTTTTACCCAGCGTGCATATAACCTGATACCAGTGCCGTTCTAAATGCTGGGGAAACTAAAAGCAGGTAAATCGAGCGACCATCATGTACAAATCTGCTTGTTAACAACTTATATCCCTGAGGATGCCCTCAATATATATGCGGTGCAGAAATGCGTAGGGTTACGTTTAACAAACGCTTTGATAGCAGATTAGAGAATATATTTGGAATTGATAGAGAAGATATCAATGGAGTATTAGGAGGTTAGTGAGACAGTTGACTACATTTCCCAATTTTATCTGTTAATAGAATAAAGAAAATGTTAATTGTTCAGTCAGGCAGTGAATTTATCTTATTTATTGGCGAGTACGCATTAGGTATACTACAGTGATGTTATCTTTTACTACCTGTGTATTACAGCTGACACTTACTGTTGATGGCGCAGTAACTGCTCCTACACCGACGCCATCCCTGTGCCGTACATTTACTCCACACTGCCTAAAGTAATTCCCGTACAGTCCGTAAATTGACAGTGTGGTGCAGAAAGGGCCAAATGAACATAAGTCAAAACATGTAACCATAAGTTTCATTATTTAAAACTAATAATACAGGCAAGAATTAAGTTTAAAATTTGTTAGATATTACAAAAAGAAACATCTATCTATAAACTAAAGTGTTATTTAGAATGAAGATGGATGAAAGATATGTTAACAAGCACCAACTGTTAATTAGACGGTAAAAAGACATAAGCCCGAAAAACCTAAATCACAGAAAAATTAGCCATAGATGGTTGTATATTTGTCTTAACTACCAAAACATCTGATCCATTTGTAGTCACAGATTTTGGACTTTATACCAAAAATACATTTATGTAAGACCGGAAATCAATAAGAGCAATCATCTGGACCACAGTTCTAATTATTCATAAAGCAGAACATATTGGAATTAGTGACTGCAAAGTTTAGTTGAAGTTTAAATGGAGCCAAACAATTGCAATAGATTTTAGTTCCATAAATGTTATATACTCGTGTACAATGTGGTACTGTATAAAAAAAATATATGTATAGGAGAAACTGCAATATTTTTGACCACATTGTGCATAAAATCATGACTTTTTCAGGACCTTAACACCTTGAGAACACAGTCTGTTTTGGCCTTGTGGACACAGCCAATTTTTTATGTTGTAATAACTTTGGAATGCTTTTATTTTTCCAAGCGATTCTGAGAATGTTTTCTCGTGACACATTGTACTTTATGCTAATGGTAAAATGTGGTCAATACATTTAGTGTTTATTTGTGAAAACAGCAACATTTTGAGAAAATGTTTCTAAAATTAAATGTATCTGCTTGCCAAATTAGCACTTTTTTAAAATTTAAATGTATCTGCTTGTAAAACAGATAAAAACCTATTGGTACATTCAGGAAAGTCTTGTCAACATACATGTAATGTCTCTATCATAAACCGTGTAAAGACAAGAACATATTCAAACCAAGTATGTCTTGGTGCATTGACCCGAGCATTGAGCATGAAACCTACAGAGTGTGGGGTACAATTAACACACAATAATATTTTAGAAAAATACAAACTTTATTCAAAATACACAATGATTAAAACATGAGTCATGCAGAGCATGAACAAGACATCCCTCTTTTGCAGGGAGCATGTATAAACAGCAATGCAAAACATGGGCATAAGGTATGAAAAAGAGGTAGATACAAAATATGAGGTGCATGTGTTCTAAAATTAGTATAAATCCCCGGATATGATAACAACACAGTTAGCAAAAGTACAAGTGTGTGACTGATCATTTGATGGAATGATAAATGATATGTGGAGAAACATATAAGTTGACCTGCATAGACAAAATGTATATAAGCAACATACCCATGTAACTTGCTCTGCAAGGAGAGAGACGTCAGACCCGACGCGCGTTTCAGCGGAATGCCTTTGTTCAGGGGTGGCGTCTCTCCAGTGGAGACCTCCATTTAAACTCGACTCAACCAATCAGGAAGAATTAAGGCGGTACTATTCAGGCCATGTGTTTGCCTGTATTGACGTCATATGCCAGGTATAGAGATGGCTGACGGCACACTTACGGTCCCGCGTCATCGAGGTGGGCAGGGATCAGAGGCGTCTGACATCGCGAAGCCGCGCCCACCATGATACAGACACGTGGACCGCAAGATAGCCCAGCCACTCCCCCTGGCGTGAGCGCACGGCTCAACATGCATGAATGTACAAGGTAAGTACATATAAAGATATGCCTGATTGAATGATGTCTCATAGGGAGGAATTTGAAAAAGGGTGTAATGAAGAGATAACCATTTAGGAACAGCGATGTAATTGCAATTGTAAACATATACAAGACAATTGATAGTACAATATATATATATGTATGTACTAATAAAATAGTGATGGAATAGATCAGTGATACCTAAAAGGGGGGGACTAATTAAACTCAATGTGATGTATTGCATTATATTGACCATGTAAGGAAAAACATGTGTTATGTGCAATTGTGTATGTAATGTGAAACAATGTGGAAAAAGATTGATTAGAAAAAAGTTCATATATAAATAAATCAACTGTGAGAAGATACATATATACTTGTGCAGGAAATAACTCAATAAACATCTGTGATTTCGGCCTCATTTACACGAGCGTCTGCGTTTTGCGCGCGAATAAAACGCTGCGTATTGCGCGCGTTGGCATTGCGTTTGCACTGCGTATACGCAGCGTTGTTGCGTTTTAAACGCGCGCACGACTAGCGTTTGCAACGCGCGTAAAAAAACGCAGAGGGGATTCATGAGAGGCCAGCCTACAAATAGGCCAGCTGGCCCAACCCCTGCTTGCTGGGAGAAGCAGGTTTTGCACCTTATTTCCGCCTCTGCTGAAACCCCAGTGTGTGTTTCTCCATTGAAGTTGTAATTGGCTTTGCACCGCACACTTATGCCTTCTCAGTTGCTGGCACGTGTGCTTCTTGCCTGGATGATCTCACGCCGTTTTGGGGAGCGTCGACCCATGCTGCAGCACCAGACGCCTGTAAGATGTCGCATTTGGGTTCATCCACTTGTGGCCCAACGTACGACGAAAGGCCATTTCCATAGCCTGTATGAGGACTTACGACGGCATCCTGAAAAATTTAGAGCCTTCTGTGGGCACATTTGACCTTCTGCTTGAGCAGATTCGCTCTGGTATCACCTACAAGAATACCAACATGAGACGCTGCATTTCGCCCGAGGAACGTCTGCTTGTGACCTTGAGGTATGTGTGCAGTTGCTATTACTTAGTCAATGACGCTGTCTGCTTTACCAGCCCCCCCCCCCCTAACATGTGTTGTGGCTTTCTTTTTCTTTCTCTTTGTTTTCTAGATTTCTGGCCACAGGCAATAGTTATCATTCGTTACATTTTGAATTTCTTTTGGGAGTGACCACCATTTCGTTCATTGTCACATCCACCTGTGTTGTGTTGTGGCAGAGGTTAAAGACCACGGTCATGCCTCAGCCCACCACAGAACAGTGGCTAAGAATTTCAGAGGGATTTCTTCGAGCAAGTGAATTTCCAAATTGCATTGGTGCCCTAGACGGCAAACACATTTGTGTGAGAAAGCCCCCACGCAGTGGCTCGCAATACTATAACTACAAGCAGTTTTTTTCAATGGTATTGTTGGCCTTGGCGGACACAAATTATTGTTTCACTATTGTTGACATCGGCTCGTATGGAAGCTCGGCAGATGCCCGCATATTCCGTTCATCAAGAATGGGGAAGCGACTCGTGAATAATCGACTGGCGGTGCCGGAACCTTCCATCCTCCCGGGCTCCAGCGGACCCCAAATCCCGTATGTCATCGTGGCGGATGAGGGGTTTGCCCTGACAAGGCAAGTCATGCATCCTTTTGCGAGAAGGGGCTTGGATGACCGTCGGCGCATGTTCAATCTCCGCCTAGGCTGAGCTCGTCGATGTGTGGAATGTGCCTTTGGCATTATGTCGAACAGTTGGCGTGTCTTTCTGACGACAATGCAATTGTCCATGCAGAATGTCACACGTGTTATACAAGCGTGTGTCGTTCTGCATAACTTCTGCCGCATTAATGATGCTACCTTTGATGCAGAATATATCCTAACACATGCAGGCAGCAGCCACACTGTCCCGGTTATTCCTCTCGGCCGATCTCTCTCATCCGGCCTTCGAGTGCGGGATACTTTGGCGGCATATTTTGAGTGCCCATCAGGAGCCGCACCGTGGGGGCGTGAGGACCTTTGAAGGGTTGTCTGTTGTTTGGAGGCTTCACTACACACGTCACATGTGGCCAGGGTTTATTGAAGTTTTGGGGGTTCGTGTTGGGTTAGGGACTCGCAAAACATGAGGACCCTTGACGCGGGTTGCGAGCTTACATCTGTCGGGGTTTGAGCAGGAATTTTGACATTTGGCAGCATGCTTTCTGGAGATAGAATGATGGGTGGCCAAAAGTTAGGCAAGTCCAATTGCAAGTGTACTTAGTGTGCTTCGGGGCCCATGACAGCACCCAAATGTTCTCACCTCTTGCAAACAATGTCAAACCCTGAGAGATTAACTAAAACCTCATAACACGTGTGCATGCATTGGGGCCAAAGGCCACAAGAGTGTGAGGGTATAGCCAAAAGAAATGTGGGTCAAAGATTGTGTTGAGGGGTGTGAAAGAAAAACAACACGCAATAGAAACAATCCACATCCATGTTTTTTATGTGTTCGTATTTCACACTACGGAAACATTGTGTGGTCAGTAAAATAAACATACACATTGTAGCAACAAAATAACACCAACATGGTGTAACCTACATTAGAGGACGAGTTGCCATCCCTTAATAAAAAACAAATTGGCCGCCCAACTATCACGACACCAACACACTCACAGGTATTGGTAGTGGTGGCCCGGGGAGGAATACGCGGGCATTTCAGCACCACTATGCTGGACCTGGAGCTGCGGAGGTTGTTCCTCGCCAGCATAGTGGTGCTGATGTTGTCCGTGGTACATTGGGGCAGGGAAGTGGGGAGCCATAGGGCGCATGTAGGTGTGCGGGCGTGCCATCTGGGGTGCTGGATGGTATGTTGCCGGCAATTGGGGTGTGGTGGCCGGCATGGCTAATCCGCGCCACTGCTCTATGGCCGTGAAGCAGTGGTTTGGATTGTGGGGGGTGTGGAGGCGTCGATCAAGGTTATGATCGACGCTTGAAGCCGGGCCATGCGATCCATGGGGACCAGCCGGAGTAGGGGAACTATGCTGCGCCCAAAGAAGTCGTTGCCGTCCTCATCCGCGGCTCGGCGTAGATATTCCAGTACCCGGCTATCAACTTGGCCACCGGCGGAGGGCTGTGAAGCACGGCGCCGGCGAGTTGGGGCACGCACGGGGCGCTCCTCAGCCGGAGAGGCGACGGCCCGTGCAGACTGGACAGGGGCGGGGTCCAGGGGTGTCAGCTCGGGGCTAAGGGGCAGGACATGGCCAGCAGGAGGTTGCGGCAGAGACTCTCCGATGTCCGTGTCCTCAGCTGTGTCCTCCAAATTGTCGGTGGTTCTAGAATGGGAAAACTGCGTAAGAACAGAATATATAACAATGCCCACAACAACACGATGGCAAACAGGACATGGGCGAACACACATTAGACACATGCAAAAGCAGAATCTCTTACGTGCGCATCTCCATTATGTCCTTCAGGAACATCAAATGTTTTGTATACATGTAGGGGCGCTTACGCGAGCCCCCATCTCCGCTCCGTCCCTTTTCCCCCATTTCTCTCCGGAATTGGTCACGGCAGCTCCGCCACCGTGTTTTGATATCTTGGACTGTTGGAGGAAAAACAAATATATCGCCATAAGAACTCTGCCCTCTCACTAAAATGAGGAGCCCTACCCTGCCAATGACATGTTACACGGTGATGCGCCTGCTCCACAAAAGGTCATTGGGCAATTGCACGGAAGACACATACAGGGCCACAGTTCTTCAATAGGGATGACATTGCATTGCCTGAAAAAACATGGTACTCACCCAACCGACTGCGGTCCCGGGTTCGGCCACTCTCACACTCCTCGTCAAAAAGCTCCTTCGCTACCTCCTCCCAGGCGTCCTCCTTGACCGTGCGGTCGTGGTACGCCTCCGCGCGAGTGTCCCAAATAGCCCCATGGCCCTGGACCAGGGTGATGAGGCACTCGTCGTCAATTCCACGCGGCATGGCAGCAGATCTCAGTGGAGGGAAAGTTCTCTGACAACAGGCTTGCCCACTCGCAGTGAAAACGCAAGCACTTCCTGGTTTTTGTTTGCTTTGTCCAGCTTTATAAACTCTTTTTCATGGACATAACAAGTGATGCGTGAAATTCGCGCATGCAACGCAGGAGCTTCCGTGTGTCATGCGTGTTTTTTACTTCAATGGGTGCGTGATGCGCGAAAAACGCACGATTATAGAACATGTCGTGAGTTTTACGCAACGCACTCGCGTTGCGCAAAAATCACGCATTGTCTGCACTGCCCCATAGAGTAATATAGGTGCGTATGACACGCGTGAAAAGCACGCGTGTCGCACGCGCGTATATTACGCTTGTCTAAATGAGGCCTTAATGCATATATGCATGATTACATAACGCATGCACACATCGAAAAATGTGTGTACAGGACTAAATGTGCTAAACAATGAATGTCGGACATATATTATCTATATATCAAAAAAATATTGTTCTTAATTAATGTGTATGTAACAATAAGAAATACATAAAAAATGAAAAATATATAAAATATATGTATATATGTATGTTCAAAAAGTGATAAACATAAGTAAAGATATCATAGTACCCACAATATATATACAGAGATAAAAAGATATAAAAAGAGAAAGATATGTATACATGTGAAGAATAAAATATACAAATAAAGAATATATACAGTATATGTATATAATATATATATATATATGCATATAGTAATGAATAAACATATATAGGAGTGAGTAAATAAATACATGTATGAACAAATAAAAAAGATATATGAATACGCTGCTATAAGAAATATTCTTCATTATATTCATCAATTGTCTTAGTTTCAACATTCCTACTTCCGTTGTCTCCACGTGTGATGGAACTGGAAAATGAAGGCCATTAGAAACAGTTAATAGCTATACATTTTTAAAATAATATATACAAAGATATATTTATAATTAAAGAAGATGATCCACTGGAGGTCACTGGTCATAGAAATGGAGCAAAATTTAAATTTTCATTAAGCCCAGATCCACTTGGATCCGCATTATGCCAGTTTTTTTTTTAGACGTTTCACCCTTTCGTGAGGTTAGGTTCGATACAGTCAATGCCCCTTACTCTCAATTTCGTCGGGTCACATGAATGATGGATCTTAAAATGTCTGGCTACAGGTTTTAGAGTTTCTAGTGTTTCTATCTCCGCTGCTCCTAGGATGTCTCGTACACGTTCTCTAACCCGAACCTTAAACTCTCTTGAGGTGAGACCAATGTATATTTTGGGGCATGTAGCGTAGTACACTACTGCTTTTGTTGAGCAAGTGATAGAATGGGTAATGGTAAAAGTTCTCTTACCCACTGAATCGGTGAAGGAGGTTGCCCTCTCAATATTGGGGCATGCGATACAGCGTCCACACGCCTTACGATTTTGCGATCGTCGAGCAGAAATGCTTGGGTACTTAGTAATGTATTTTTCAATTTTGGGATCTGTAAGTAGAATCGGGTAGAATTGTTTCATTATTTCCTTCATTTGAAACCAGCGTGAATGTTAATTGGTTGTGAACCTTACCTGCACTTCAGACTTATTTTTCGGTTTAGGGAATAAGAGATTTTCTCTTGAGGTATTCTTGGCATGATGGTACGCTTTTTTAATAGATCTTTTACTGTATCGACGGGCCAGGAAATGGTTTGTGAGGTCATAGGCTTGTTTTTCAAAAAGCTCAGTAGAGGAACAAATCCTTCTGATCCTCAAAAATTGGCCTGTCGGTACTGCTCGTATAGTCTGTTTAGGGTGAGAGGAAGAAGCATGGAGAAGTGATTTTCAGAAATACATCAGTTTGAAGAAAACCATTAGAGTCGCTAGATAATTTACCGTCCAGGAACTCTGCTTGATGTTTATCAAAATTATATGTAAGTTGTTTTTGTTCTAATTATGTATAAACGTCACGAGTGATGCCGATGTGCCCTTCCAGATGAGCAGGATGTCACTGTTCCTAAATGGTTATCTCTTCATTACACCCTTTTTCAAATTCCTTCCTATGAGACATCATTCAATCAGGCATATCTTTATATGTACTTACCTTGTATATTCATGCATGTTGAGCCGTGCGCTCACGCCAGGGGGAGTGGCTGGGCTATCTTGCGGTCCACGTGTCTGTATCGCGGTGGGTGCGGCTTCATGACGTCAGATGCCGCTGACCCCCGCCCACCTCGATGACGCGGGACCGGAAGTGTGCCATCAGCCATCTCTATACCTGGCGTATGACGCCAATACAGGCAAACACATGACCTGGATAGTCCCACCTTAATTCTGCCTGAATGGATGAGTCGAGTTTAAATGGAGGTCTCCACTGGAGAGACGCCACCCCCGGACGAAGGCATTCCGCCAAAACGCGCGTCGGTTCTGTCGTCTCTCTCCTTGCAGAGCGAGTTACATGGGTATGTTGCTTATATACATTTTGTCTATGCAGGTCCACTTATATGTTTCTCCGCATATCATTGATCATGCATTGAGGGACATCTTGTTCATGCTCTGCATGACTCATGTTTTAATCATTGTGTATTTTGAATAAAGTTTGTATTTTTCTAAAATATTACTGTGTGTTAATTGTACCCCACACTCTGTAGGTTTCATTGTAAAACAGATAGTAATACCACACAAAATAGTTACTAGTTAACATTTCCCATATGTGTACTTTATGTTTGCATCATTTTGTGAACGTCCTTTTATTTTTCTAGGACGTTGCAGGGCTTTATAAGTTTAGCAGCAATTTGTCACATTTTCAAGAAAATTTCCTATGAATAACTTAGGACCCATTCACGCAAACGTGAATCTCGCCTGTGTGCTGTGCGTTGAGTTTTCACGCAGCCAGAGTCCATTGCGTGAAACTCACTACATGTCCTAATTTGGTCCATTTTTACGCACCGAGCTGCCCATTGAAGTCAATGGGTGCGTGAAAACCACGGACAACACACGGATGCACATGCATGTACTGTCCGTGTTTTACGCACCAATTACATTAAAAAAATCATTGCGAGTGCGTGAAAATTGCATGCCACTCACAAAGCACACTGATGCATAACGCAACGCACACAGACAGATTTAGGCACATTATTTACACGCCTAAATCAGTTACGCTCGTGTGAATGTAACTTAGAATAGAGCACAAGATTTAAGATGTTACGCAAAGTCAATTAGTACATGAGGTGATACATCATTAAAGAGAACCTTTCACCTCCCCATATATGTGCAGCTGAGTGCAGCATGTAATGGGCAGGGCTGCACAAACCCTGGGGCACTTAAAAAAAATTCTACCCTCCTCCGTTATTTAGATATCGGTGACGTTATATTTTGCGCCCCATATTGAAATAACCCCCTAGACTGTCAATGGGGCATGTACTGGCAAGGGGGCATGTTACTATGGCTGTGACACTGTCCAATCAGATACAGACAGTGTTACAGCAAGCGCGAGGATAGAGAAGAGAGTGTGCGCGCACGCTTTCACTCTTCAGCTTTCAGGATCAGTCTTCTGCCGAACTGGCGAGGGGGCGTGTCACTGCTACGGACAGTGTAAGAGCTGCGGAGAGGAGAGTGCGCATGTGCACTCTCATCTCTTCAGCTCTTGCGAGAGATCAGACTTGCCAGTTTGGCAAAGTACAAGACTGATCTCTCGCAAGAGCTGAAGAGATAAGAGTGCGCATGCGCGCTCTCCTCCCACCAACTCTTACACTGTCCATAGCAGTGACACGCCCCCTCGCCAGTTCGGCAGACAAAGTACAAGACTGATCTCTTGCAAGAGCTGAAGAGATGAAAGCGCGCAAGCACGCTCTCCTCTCCACAGCTCTTATGCTGTCCATAGCAGTGACACACCCCCTTGCCACTTCGGCAGACAAAGTACAAGACTGACCTCTCGCAAGAGCTGAAGAGATGAGTGCTCTCCTCTCCACAGCTCTTACACTGTCCGTAGCAGTGACACGCCCCCTTACCAGTTCGGCAGAAAACAGTTCTTGAAAGCTGAAGAGTGAGCGCATGCGCGCGTGCGCGTGTCCGTGTGCACACTCTCTCCTCTATCCTCGCTATTGCTGTAACACTGTCCGTATCTGATTGGACAGTGTCACAGCCATAGTTACATGCCCCCTTGCCAGTACACGCCCCATTGACAGTTCAGGGGGTTATTTAAATATCGGGCACCAAATATAATGGCACCGATATCTAAATAACAGAGGAGGGTAGAAAAAAATGTAAAGTGCCCCAGGGTTTGTGCAGCCCTGCCCATTACATGCTGTACTCAGCTGCACATATATGGGGAGGTGAAAGGTTCTCTTTAAGATAAGCCGGGCCCATAAAACTGAGGTTATAGGGGTGATGACTTAGGAGTTAAGGGATCAGGAGTTAGTCTGAGGTGGGATGTGACGTGTGCCCATGTAGTGGCTCATAAATCCAGGTGTTAGATTGAGGCCTTGTGTCAATGGCTGGGATGTTCTCATCCGCTTTAATTCCCAAATTTTTTAGGGGCACCCTGCTGTTGTTTTCCTTCTCTTTGTACTCCAGATGATTGCTTCTGGAATTCCTCAGTTATAGCAGGTGTTGTTTTCTGTCTTCACTGTCTGAACAGATCTGTATGTACCACAGAGCGTGGCTGTAGATGATAGATTTCTTTATGTGTCTTGGATGAAAGCTGTTCCATCTCAGATTTGCTGGACGGCCTGTAAGTTTATGGTAGATAGTTGTTTGTATGGTATTGCTTCTCCTGTATATGGTCATGTCCAGTAAATGTATTTGAGATTTTGAGTAGTTGAGAGTGAGTCTGATGGTAGGATGGAACTTGTTAAAGTTTTTATGGAAAGAAAGCAGTTCATGTTTAGAGCCTGTCCAGATTATCAGCAGGTCATCAATGTGCCGGAAATATGCTAGAGGTTTTGTTGTGCAGGTTGATTAAGAGAAGGATGACAACAGCCGGGTGCCCCTAGTGGTCATTTACAACCCCCTAATGAACTTCTTGAGGAAATTGCTGCTGATCTCCAACCTATATTCAACATAGACAATGAACTAAATCAGTATGTGCTGTCTTATACTGACACATTAACGTTACTGAAGTGTTTAGACAGTGAATAGACATTCCTTCCAGCCAGGACGGGATGTCTATTCACATTCCCGACACTTTGTTAACGTTTCTGTGGTACTTACAGCTGAGCGAGCGTAATCTCGCGAGATCACGCTTTAAATGGCAGGTTACAGCGAGATTACTTGCTCTGCTGTAAGTACCACAGAAGCGTTAACAAAGTATTGGGATTGTGAATAGACATCCCGTCCTGGCTGGAAGGAATGTCTATTCACTGTCTAAACACTTCAGTAACGTTAATGTGTCAGTATAAGACAATAAGACAGCACATAGTGAACAATGCAGTATCACTATGCGCTGACTAAATGAATGGAGAGAAGTGTATGATGCTGATTGGTCACTGATTGGTCAGCGTCATACACTCCTCTGTACAACTCCCACTTGGTCCAAAGTAAAAACACGCCCAGTTGGGCATTAAGAAAGTAATTAGCATAAAGCTAAAATCGTTAATAACGTGGTAAAAATAGATAATTTTTCTAAATAAAAAGCACTGCTGTCACCTACATTATAGCTCCGATCTCCTTATGTAGGTGATAAGGCACTTATAATGCTTTGAGGGTCATATATATTAGAAACTCCCCATAAAGCACCCCATTTTAAAAACTGCACCCCTCAAATTATTCAAAACAGCATTTAGAAAGTTTCTTAACCCTTTAGGTGTTTCACAGGAATGTAGAGGTGAAATTCACAAATTTATTTTTTTTCTGCCGAAAATCATTTGTAATACTTATTTTTCCTGTACCAGAGAAGGTTTTACCAAAGATATACAACTCAATATTCAGATTCTGCAGGTTTTTTTAAAAATATCCCACATGTGGCCCTAGTGTGCTAATGGACTGAAGCAAAGGCCTCAGATTCAAAGCAGCTCCTAGTGGATTTTGGGGAATATATTACAATATAGTTTAGGCACCATGTCAGGTTTGAAGAGGTCTTGTGGAAAAACAGTGGAAACGCTCAAAAGTTAACCCATTTGGGAAACTACAACCCCCAAGGAATTTATCTAGGGGTATAGTTAGCATTTTGACCCCACAGGGTTTTTGCTGAATTTATTGGAATTATTCTGTGAAAATGAAAATGTCAAGGACTCACTACTTGAGCAATTCCCCAGAGTGAAAGTGTATGGAATTGCTATACGAGCAATATCCCAAAGGCAGCTGGAGACTGTCAGGATCAAGCATACAAATTAATCAGCTATCTCAAGTCCGTCACAACTCTGGTAAGCAGAGTCTAAGGCTGCCTCTCTGCAGGACAACTGTCCCGTACTGTAATCATGTTTTCAGTACGGGACAGTAGTTCCACGGAGAGGCAGGGACTCCTAGCGTCGTACATAACTATGATGCTAGGAGCCCGGCTCCCTGCACTGAGTTCGGTCCGGGACTTCCGGCCGAAATACGTCCGTCCATTACGGACATTAATGTGCTCGTGTGAACCCAGCCTAAGGCTTCTCTATGGTCTTTATACCAGAGCCCGCTGCAAGGCAGGTTGGACTTGGCTGCATAGAACCCAGGTTGCTTTAAGAGAATAAGGTGTTGGACAGGAGGTGCAATGCAGGCAATACCAGAATGGATAAACAGAAAGCCAGAGGGGTAATAGACTAGCAGAGTTCAAACCAGGAGACACTAAAAGTCCAAATAGCAAAACAGAAGTATACTAGGTGTTGCAAAGGTCGAAACCAGCTGTGAGCAGAATATCCAAAAAAGTGAGCAGAGGGTAAATCCAAAGACAAAGCTGAAGTCTAGTACAAAGAGTCTAAGTAGACAAGGTAATTCAGGGTGTAACCAGGAGCTTGATAAAACACATGTATTCACAAGAAAATCACAAGCAACAAACAGGAAACTGAACAGACTCAAATACCCCACCCTTGGCCCTGATCGGTTGCAGACAGAGAAAACAGATTGGCTCTGCATTTAAAACCAGGCCACCTGGAAGCTTGGCTAGTAGTCATGACAACCTAAAAGTGACAGACGATTCCTAACAGAAAATCTAAACTTTTTCTGAAAAAGCATAGAAATGTGTAATTTTTACAAGGAATAAACGAGAAAAAGATTTGTAAAGCAATTTCTCCAGATTATTGCAATACCCCATATGTGGTAATAAACTGCTGTTTAGACCCATGGCAGGGCTCAGATGGGAAGGAACGCCACGTGTTTTTTGAAGCGCAGATTTTGCTGAAATGTTTTTTGGGTGCCATGTCACATTTGCAATGCCCTGGAGGGGCTAAAACAGCGGAAACCCCCCAAATGTGACCCCATTTTGGAAATTATACTCCTCAAGGAATTTATCTAGGGGTATAGTGAGCATTTTGATCCCACAAGTTTTTTGCTGAATTTATTGAAATTAGGCCGTGAAAATGAAAACCTAAATTAAGAATCACCAGTTGGCTTTTGGTACGCGGATTTTGCTGCATTGGTTTTTCGGCGCCATTTCACATTTGAAGAGCCCCTGAGGTAACAGTATTTAAAAAGTGACTCCATTTGGGAAACTACACCCCTTGAGGAATTATCTAGGGGTATAGTGAGCATTTTGACCCGACAAGATTTTCTGAATTGATTAACATTGGGCAGCGAAAATAAAAAAATAAAAAAATTTCCAATAAGATGTAGGTTTGGTTCAAATTTTATAATTTCCACGAGGATTAAAGGAGAAAAAGCATATATATATATTTGTAAAGCAATGTCTCCCGAGTATGGTAATACCCTACATGTGGTCATAAACTGTTGTTTGGACATATGGAAGGGCTCAAAAGGGAAGGAGTGCCATTTGACTTTTGGAGCATAGATTTTGCTGGAATGGCTTGTAGACGCCATGTCGCATTTGCAAAACCCCTGATTGTAATGTCCGTGGTCGCTGACCACGAACTCCTTCCATCCAGTCGACGCCCTTCTCTCAAGAGATCTCTGCACATACGTCCGTCCTGCTCCACAGTGACCACCAGGGTGCGCTCACGAGCTCAGTCCAGACTTAAGAAGCCAGAGTGCACGCATGTTGGAGATTGAGCTAATTGCTCCCAGAACACCCTGGGCTATAAGAAGGTCCCAGCCCCATCCTCCCACGCCTGAGTGTTGTTGTCGTATTCCAAGTCTGTCTTGCAAATGGTCACCTAGTGTTTCCTGCTCCCAGTGTTCCCTGTTCCTGTGTCCTGTAACCTGTATCCTGTTCTAGTACCATGCTGAGCTGTAGCCATGCTGTATACCAGGCCTGTCTTGCTTCTCCACGCCTGACGTCTACCTGCTGCCTAGTTCCTGCCTAGCCTGCCTTGCTACTGTCCGAGCTGCCACAGGTACCCAGTTGCCATACAGCCAAGGGTCCACGAACCCTACCTGACAGTCATGCACCAAAACAAAAGTGACCCCATCTTAGAAACTAGACTCCTAAAGGAATTTATCAAGGGGTGTTGTGAGCATTTAGACCCCACTGGTGTTTTTTTTTAGGAATTAATATGCAGCGGATGATGAAAAGTGAAAATTTTTCCACTGATATGCCTATTCACCGCACAATATGTTGTGCCCAGCTTGTGCCACTGAAGAATCTTACCCCATAAATTAAGTGAGTTCTCCTGGGTATGCCATATGTTTTAACGTAAACTGCTATATCAAATTTACATAGTTTTTGTACACTACCGTTCAAAAGTTTAGGGTCACTTAGAAATTTCCTTATTTTTGCAAGAAAAGCACAGTTTTTATTAAATGAAGATAACATTAAATTAATCAGAAATACACTCTTTACATTGTTAATGTGCTAAATGACTATTCTAGCTGCAAACGTCTAGTTTTTAATGCAATATTTACATAGGTGTATAGAGGCCCATTTCCAGCAACCATCACTCCAGTGTTCTAATGGTACATTGTGTTTGCTAACTGTGTTAGAAGGTTAATGGATGATTTGAAAACCCTTGTGCAATTATGTTAGCACCGCTGTAAACAGTTTTCCTGTTTAGAGGAGCTATAAAACTGACCTTCCTTTGAGCTAGTTGAGAATCTGGAGCATTACATTTGTGGGTTCGATTAAACTCTCAAAATGGCTAGAAAATGAGAGCTTTCATGTGAAACTTGACAGTCTATTCTTGTTCTTAGAAATGAAGGCTATTCCATGCGAGAAATTGCCAAGAAACGGAAGATTTCCTACAACGGTGTGTACTACTCCCTTCAGAGGACAGCACAAACAGGCTCTAACCAGAGTTGAAAGAGAAGTGGGAGGCCCCGCTGCACAACTGAGCAACAAGACAAGTACCTTAGAGTCTCTAGTTTGAGAAATAGACGCCTCACAGGTCCTCAACTGACAGCATCATTAAATAGTACCCGCAAAACGCCAGTGTCAATGTCTCCAGTGAAGAGGTGACTCCGGGATGCTGGCCTTCAGGGCAGAGTGGCAAAGAAAAAGCCATATCTGAGACTAGCTAATAAAAGGAAAAGATTAATATGGGCAAAAGCAGACAGACATTGGACAGAGGAAGATTGGAAAAAAGTGTTATGGACAGACAAATCTAAGTTTGAGGTGTTTGGATCACACAGAACATTTGTGAGACGCAGAACAACTGAAAAGATGTTGGAAGAGTGCCTGACGCCATCTGTCAAGCATGGTGGAGGTAATGTGATGGTCTGGGGTTGCTTTGGTGCTGGTAAAGTGGGAGATTTGTACAAGGTAAAAGGGATTTTGAATAAGGAAGGCTATCACTCCATTTTGCACCACCATGCCTTACCCTGTGGACAGCGCTTGATTGGAGCCAATTTCATCCTACAACAGGACAATGACCCAAAGCACACCTCCAAATTATGCAAGAACTATTTAGGGAAGAAGCAGGCAGCTGGTATTCTATCTGTAATGGAGTGGCCAGCGCAGTCACCAGATCTCAACCCCATAGAGCTGTTGTGGGAGCAGCTTGACCGTATGGTACGCAAGAAGTGCCCATCAAGCCAATCCAACTTGTGGTAGGGGCTTCTGGAAGCATGGGGTGAAATTTCTCCCGATTTACCTCAGCAAATTAACAGCTAGAATGCCAAAGGTCTGCAATGCTGTAATTGCTGCAAATGGAGCATTCTTTGACGAAAGCAAAGTTTGAAGGAGAAAATTATTATTTCAAATAAAAATCATTATTTCTAACCTTGTCAATGTCTTGACTATATTTTCTAGTCATTTTGCAACTCATTTGATAAATATAAGTGTGAGTTTTCATGGAAAACACAAAATTGTCTGGGTGACCCCAAACTTTTGAACGATAGTGTATGTTTTAATACAGGAAGGAATGTCTCTGGCCTGCACTTCAGGCTGTTTTTTACTCCGCACCTCACTAGAGTCATAACTTTTTTATTTTTCAGTTGTGTTATGGCTTGTACTTTGCAGGACAAGCTGTAGATTTTATTGGTACTATTTTGGGACACGTGACTTTTTGATCACTTTTTATTGCATGTTTTTAAAGAGGAAACAATCAAAAAACAGCAATTCTGGAATGGCTTTCTATTGTTATTGTTTTTTGGCATTCACCTTGCGCAATAAATTACATGTTAAATTTATTCTGCGGGTCGATACAATTACAGCGATGCCATATATATATATATATATATATATATATATATATATATATATAGTTTGCTTTATGTTTTACAGTGTTTGCACAATAAAATCACTTTTTTTTTGACAAAGCAGTGTCAAAACATGTTTTTTTGCAGAACGGGCTGTTGTTTTTATTGGTACTATTTTGGGGTAAATGTGGCTTTTTGATCACTTTTTAGTCCATTTTTTAGGAGATGTGACCTATCACAGTGTTCACCATGTGGGATAAATTACTTGACAGTTTTATAGTTTGGATCTTTTCAGACGCGGTGATACCAATTATAAAAAAGAAGAAAACAGAGTATAAAGCCATATATATATATATATATACTTTATATGACTTTTGATATGGTTAAGGTCTTTTTGATTCTTCCACTAACTTGGCTTCCAGTGTATTTCTTCCCAGGACCATTGTGTCCATAATTTGATGGGTTTTTACATGTAGGGATAGCCATCTGCTGAGCAATATACCACCCATTCCATATATCCTTATTTTAAGGACTACAATTTGTACTGTATTTTCATCAATACATGGAAAGCCTGATCTCATGTTATAATTTGTAACATTATAGAGTCTTCTTATTCATCATGTACTACTTTTAAATGCTTGTCCCAATTTTTGTGATTAATAAAAATTTGATATTTATATATATATACACTACCGTTCAAAAGTTTGGGGTCACCCAGACAATTTTGTGTTTTCCATGAAAACTCACACTTATATTTATCAAATGAGTTGCAAAATGACTAGAAAATATAGTCAAGACATTGACAAGGTTAGAAATAATGATTTTTGTTTGAAATAATAATTTTCTCCTTCAAACTTTGCTTTCGTCAAAGAATGCTCCATTTGCAACAATTACAGCATTGCAGACCTTTGGCATTCTAGCTGTTAATTTGCTGAGGTAATCGGGAGAAATTTCACCCCATGCTTCCAGAAGCCCCTCCCACAAGTTGGATTGCCTTGATGGGCACTTCTTGCGTACCATACGGTCAAGCTGCTACCACAACAGCTCTATGGGGTTGAGATCTGGTGACTGCGCTGGCCACTCCATTACAGATAGAATACCAGCTGCCTGCTTCTTACCTAAATAGTTCTTGCATAATTTGGAGGTGTGCTTTGGGTCATTGTCCTGTTGTAGGATGAAATTGGCTCCAATCAAGCGCTGTCCACAGGGTATGGCATGGCGGTGCAAAATGGAGTGGTAGCCTTCCTTATTCAAAATCCCTTTTACCTTGTACAAATCTCCCACTTTACCAGCACCAAAGCAACCCCAGACCATCACATTACCTCCACCATGCTTGACAGATGGCGTCAGGCACTCTTCCAGCATCTTTTCAGTTGTTCTGTGTCTCACAAATGTTCTTCTGTGTGATCCAAACACCTCAAACTTCGATTCGTCTGTCCATAACACTTTTTTCCAATCTTCCTCTGTCCAATGTCTGTGTGCTTTTGCCCATATTAATATTTTCCTTTTATTAGCCAGTCTCAGATATGGCTTTTTCTTTGCCACTCTGCCCTGAAGGCCAGCATCCCGGAGTCGCCTCTTCACTGTAGACGTTGACACTGGCGCTTTGTGGGTACTATTTAATGAAGCTGCCAGTTGAGGACCTGTGAGGCGTCTATTTCTCAAACTAGAGACTCTAATGTACTTGTCTTGTTGCTCAGTTGTGCAGCGGGGCCTCCCACTTCTCTTTCTACCCTGGTTAGAGCCTGTGTTTGCTGTCCTCTGAAGGGAGTAGTACACACCGTTGTAGGAAATCTTCAGTTTCTTGGCAATTTCCCGCATGGAATAGCCTTCATTTCTAAGAACAAGAATAGACTGTCGAGTTTCACATGAAAGCTCTCATTTTCTAGCCATTTTGAGAGTTTAATCGAACCCACAAATGTAATGCTCCAGATTCTAGACTAGCTCAAAGGAAGGTCAGTTTTATAGCTCCTCTAAACAGCAAAACTGTTTACAGTGGTGCTAACATAATTGCACAAGGGTTTTCAAATCATCCATTAGCCTTCTAACACAGTTAGCAAACACAATGTACCATTAGAACACTGGAGTGATGGTTGCTGGAAATGGGCCTCTATACACCTATGTAAATAATGCATTAAAAACCAGACGTTTGCAGCTAGAATAGTCATTTAGCACATTAACAATGTATAAAGTGTATTTCTGATTAATTTAATGTTATCTTCATTGAAAAAAACTGTGCTTTTCTTTAAAAAATAAGGATATTTCGAAGTGACCCTAAACTTTTGAACGGTAGTGTGTATATATATATATATATATATATATATATATATAAATATATATATATATATTTATATATATATATATATATATATATATATATATATATATATATATATATATATCGCTTTATACTCCGTTTTCTTCTTTTTTATAAATGTTTATTAAGGAGTTGCCTTTGCATTGAAAGTGGGAGGATGCCTCTTTAGGAGCATTGCCTAGCCCCCCACTATAATGCTTTAGGAGTTTATATAATGGTGATACCAATTATGTATATTTTTTCCCTTCGTTTTCTCCAATAATAAAACTGTTATTATGGGGAAAAGCCATGTTTGTGTTTTTTTTTTAACTTAAAACTTTTATTCTGTTATTTTTTCACAACATTTTTATTAACTTTATTTTACCTTTTTTTTTTGTCCCACTAGGGGACTTGAAGGCCTGCAAGACTGATCACTATAATAATACATTACACTACCTACGTAGTGTAATGTATTAGTGCTGTCAGTGTGACACTGTCAGCAAGCCTACCAGGACCTGGCGGAGGCCTCATAGGCTTCCGTACTTGGCAGACCCAGAGGTCATTGTCAGGCTTCCAGTTGCCATGCCAACCATCGGCACCCTCACAATTATGTCATGCGGGTGCCGATCTGCTACAAACCCCTTAAATGCAGCAATCACTATTAATATTTATGTATATTTTTTCCCTTCGTTTTCTCCAATAATAAAACTGTTATTATAGGGAAAAGCCATGTTTGTGTTTTTTTTTTAACTTAAAACTTTTATTCTGTTATTTTTTCCGTACTTGGCAGACCCAGAGGTCATTGTCAGGCTTCCAGTTGCCATGCCAACCATCGGCACCCTCACAATTATGTCATGCGGGTGCCGATCTGCTACAAACCCCTTAAATGCAGCAATCGCTATTGACCGACGCATTTAAGGGGTTAATCACAGAGATCGCTGGTGTTGGACTGCTTGCCAGTGGCAGGGGAGTGTCAGCTGTCGGGGACAGCTGATCTCCCAGTTCACGGACGCTGTCCATTAGGAGAGTGAGCTCCGGGAACAGTTCCGTAACTGTACGTTTTGCTGCAGGTAATAACTTCTTACTTCAGTTTTTTTCTTCAGGGTGCTATCCGTTTTTTTTAATGGATAGCACCCTAACACATTCATTTCAATGGGACCATGCACACTTATGTTGTTTTAAAGGTCCTACTTCTGTCCATTTTTGACGGAACAGTCTCTGACTTTTCATTAATTTAGTCCGCGGACTTCACACAGAAGCCATCCATGTGCTGTCCGTGTTTCACGGATTCATCATTAACGGCCATATGACGACCAACGGAAATGGCCTTAGGCTACATTCACATGACCGTGAAAAACGGCCCGTGAAATTGGCCAAAAAAAAATAGGACATGTCCTATTTTTTGCCGTTTCCACGGCCAGATGGCTCCCGTAGAAGTCAATTGATCAGTTTTTACTGGCCGTTTTTCAGGAAGCAATCCTTATAACGGGCCGGTAAAAACTGATCCTGGTTGAGGACTCCCCGCACACAGCGCTACTTTGTGCGCTGAGTCCGGGAAAGCCCTTGACATTACTGTCCATATAAGGACAGTGAAGTCATGGCTTTCAACAATAGAATCCACGGCCAGAGCATCGCAAGATCTTTGGCCGGGACTCCAGGCTTGTAGATAGCACCCCTCCATATAGATAGCTCGCCCTGACTGAAGATAGCAACCCCCCCCATCACCCATAGATAGTGCCATTGTAGCTCCCTATAGGGGCGGAATCTCCGGCGGCCGGACCCTGCTCTGGCAGGGGATTCCGCTCCTGGAGAAGCACGCATGGGGGCACCCATCTTTCCAGGGCTGCTGCTCTGACCTGTGAACAGCAGTTTTGTTGTACCACAGGCAATTGAACATAGGAAGCCTCACTCGGATAAATAGTAAAAATAAATAAATAAATACTATCGGACAGTTACCGATCACATCTAAGTTCATAACTAAGAAGTGATGGATAACAGGTGGATCCTGCGTGTCAGACACGCAGGACCCGCTGTCACTGAACAAGTTAGTGCTGCTGACCCAACGGGTTCAGGTCTCAGTGCAAGATACAGCTGCTCTGTTTACAGGATACAAAGCAGCTGCATCGCAAATATATTTTTGATAAGAAGTATTTAGAAATTTGCACCAAACACACTGATAGACATTTTTATAAAAAAATAAAAAAACTATTCCAAAGGTGTACATACCCTTTAATTTAAATAATAGGTTGTTTTCTTTAGATACATTCCATTTAATAGGCATATTAAATATACGTACACACTATACCACAAACACTAGTTAGTTGCTGGAGCTACAGACGAATGTGATAAAAAAAAATACTACAAGATCCCAACCTCTGTCAATAAGGCTCAAGAAATGCTGTGTTCACAAAAGAATAATAAATAAATGAAAGCCACTTAAAAAAAAAACAATTATGTAATCAGAGCAACAATCTGATCATTGGAACATTACCCTCTGGGCCACTAGAGATAATAAGGCCACTAGACCATCAGGGAATACAAGACCTTTGGACAACTGAACAATGAACAGTAGTAGGGTATGTTTACATGTTCAGGATTTGCCATAGGAAAATCTGATGTGGATTATTAAACGATGCTCTGTCACCACATTATAAGTGCCCTATGTCTTACATAATGAGATTGGCGCTGTAATGTAGATTACATCAGTGTTTTTTATTTAGAAAAACTATCAATTTTGACCAAGTAATGACCTATTTTAGCTTTATGCTAATGAGTTTCTTAATAGACAACTGGGCATGTTTTTACTTTTGACCAAGTGGGCGTTGTGGAGAGAAGTGTATGACGCTGACCAATCAGTGGCCAATCAGCGTCATACACTTCTCCCCATTCATTTACACTGCACATAGTGAGCCTGCTTTGTTCACTATGTGCAGGTCACATACACACACATTAACGTTACTGAAGTGTCTTGACAGGAAATAGACATCGCGTCCAACCAGGACGGGATGTCTATTCACAATCCCGACACTTCGGTAAGGTTTGTGTGTGATTTACAGCACAAGCGTAATCTCGCGAGATCTCGCTGCAAATGACAGCACAGCGTCATCTTGATGTGCTGTGTGAGTAAGTCACACACAAACGTTACCGAAGTGCCTGGATTGTGAATAGACATCCCATCCTGGCTGGAAGCGATGTCTATTTACTGTCAAGACACTTCAGTAACGTTAATGTGTGTGTATGTGGCTGCACATAGTGAAGAACGCAGGATCGCTATGTGCAGAGTAAATGAATGGGGAGAAGTGTATGACGCTGATTGGTCACTGATTGGTCAGCGTCATACAATTCTCTCCACAACGCCCACTTGATCAAAATTAAAACTCCCCAGCTGTCTATTAAGTAAGTCATGAGCATAAAGCTAAAATAGGTCATAACTTGGTGAAAATAGATAGTTTATCTAAATAAAAAACACTGCTGTAACCTAAATTACAGCGCCGATCTCATTATGTAAGAGATAGGCTGGGTTCACACGACCTATTTTCAGACGTAAACGAGGCGTATTATGCCTCGTTTTACGTCTGAAAATAGGGCTACAATACGTCGGCAAACATCTGCCCATTCATTTGAATGGGTTTGCCGACGTACTGTGCAGACGACCTGTTATTTACGCGTCGTCGTTTGACAGCTGTCAAACGATGACGCGTAAAAATACAGCCTCGTCAAAAGAAGTGCAGGAAACTTCTTTGGACGTTTTTGGAGCTGTTTTCTCATAGACTCCAATGAAAACAGCTCCAAAAACGGACGTAAAAAACGCCGCGAAAACGGCACGAAAAACGCCGCGAAAAATGCGAGTTGGTCAAAAAACGTCTGAAAAGCAGGGTCTGTTTTCCCTTGAAAACAGCTCTGGATTTTCAGACGTTTTTGGTCACTACGTGTGCACATACCCATAGGGCACTTATAATGTGGTGACAGAGCCTCTTTAAAAGAATCTGCGGCAATAATCCAAAGGCTGATACTTGGAATTCTGCCACGGATATGCCAGTGGATCCGCACGTGGATTATCTCTATTTTAAATCAATGTCGCTAATTCGCAGATTTTGTGTGTGGAATCCACAAGAAGAAAGAGTGAATGCCATCACCCTATTTCCTTGCATTGGAGGCAGATTATGATTATATTTAACAAGGGTTTCTGTGTAGAATCCAACCCGAAATCCTCATCAAATCCACATTGCATGAACAAAGCATTAACGTTGGTGTGATTTTTAAATATCCCTTAAAGTGTGACATGGCTCTACAATAAATCAACATTCACCATAAACCATTAAAAATGTTTCAGAAACACAAATAATCTGGTCTTAATCATGTAGGATTTCTGGAGTTTTTATAAGATTACCTATGGACTATGAAATTATTCATATTGTTCTTCAAATAATACTAATCCACCATAATCCACCAGGGGAATTAAAAGATGCCCATGAAGGTATAAACTTGCCAGTGAGACCTCCCAGTATACAGCTCCCAGAACGACTTTGGGGGGCTGCGTTCTATACTTGGCATCCAGCTCCACGAATTCCATATCTGGGAGCTGTACAGTGAGAGCCCCAAGCATTTCTTGTTTAACTCATTGCAAACATCTTATAGAGATCCTTGTTTGAAGTTCCTCTTTATATACTTGAGTACCTGAAAAAGATACCAATCGCTCCAAGTTCATATCTCTCTTATATCTCATAGTCTAGAATGTCGTATATAAATATATTGATACTTTAAAAGGGTTTCAATGGTAGTTTATTAGTCCTCCACTAGGTGTCCATCTTGGTCTACAGCAACATCTTAACCACCAGCTCTAACCTTCTTTTCCTTACAAGGGCTCATTCATCATGTTGAGTTCTTCTGGTCTTTTCACAGACAATGAAGGGAAACCGGCCTTTTCAGAAGAGCCACTTTGTTGTTTACACAAAAGAGTTTGGCTGTTAACACATGTAAGGTAATGGGATCCCCTACAGGCTCCTAACAGGGCCTAACGCATGAATTTGGCTGATGGATTACCCACACCATTCATCTAAATTATGTCACAGGCAATAAGCAACCTGCTTAATCTGCCTACATGAAGGGCTGGGTTTGTTGCTGTTGACACTTTTTAGTACGGTTTTGCTCACAGTTTACGGAAGCACATGAACTGGCAAACTACGTCCATCAATAGTGCTCTACAATAGCCTTTCAGTTACACATACAACACCACTTGTACATACAATTATATATTCAACAATACATACTGTCACGTTGGGTTCGTGGACCCACTGGGCCGTACCGCCTTGGCCGTATGGCAGCTGGCCAACAGGGCGCAGGTCACAGTCCACAGTTCGTGTAAGGTACCTGTGGCAGCTCGGACAGTAGCAAGGTAGGCTCGGCTGGGACTAGGCAGCGGGTAGACGCCAGGTGTCGAGTAGCAGGACAGGCGTAGATACAGCACGACTACAGCTCAGCACAGCACTTGACCAGGATAGCACGAGATACAGGAACAGGGAACACTGGAACTGGAAAACACTAGGAGACCATTTGCTTAGACAAACTAGGATATGACAAACAACGCTCAGGCAAGGATGAGAAGGGCAGATGCCTTCTTATAGTCCAGGAAATCATGTGAGTTGATCATGATGATTGTTTTCATGTGCGCGCGCTGGCCCTTTGGGAGCGGGCACGAGCGTGCGCGCGCACCCTACGGGACACAGCAGACCGGAGCGGAAGTGAGCGCTGGTGTTTCCTAGGAAGGAGATGGGGACCAGCGCTCACAGATCCATGGCTGCGGGCGTCGGGAGGTAAGTAAACCGGGCGGCCCGAGGCCATGGACGCTACACATACAGTATATTAAACAGGAATCAAAACCACCAGACCCATCCACAATTAGTCTAGGGTGAGCTATTGTTATGATGTTTACTAAGTGCTCATTCAGACGAGCGTAAAACTTGTCCGTGTTCTGTGCGCGAAAATCACGCACAGCAAACAAACCCATTCATTTCAATGTGGCCATTCACACATGCATTGTTTTTCACGCAGCGTGAGTCCGTTGTGTAAAACGGAAAACTTACTGTTTCAACGTTGAATAAATAAATTAAACCTATTAATTATTTGATTGATTTCCTGTTATTTCCATATAATATACACAGAATATTCAAAAGCAAATATCAAATAAAAAGAAGCAAAATATAAGAAGTCAATTTGAAGAACAGTCATCCTGTTCTCGAATTTCGCGAGATACTGAATGGACATTTTGAAAATAAATGTTTTTGGTACGGAATAATTGTTGTAGCAGTGCTGTAGCCGTCTGTGCGATTAAAATTGTGCTCATGTTTGTTTAAAGAGGCATATAAGATGTGAAACTTAAGGGGATATCCGGTTTCAGCACATTTATATTATTTTTTATGTAATTAAAAGTTATACAATTTACAATATATTTTCTGTATTAATTACTCATGGTTTTCAAGATCCTGCTTGCTGCCATTCAGTATCAACATTCATTTGTTACTTCCAGTGGATAAAATCTGTCCTTGTCATATGACGGACAAACAGGTGCTGGGATTCTTAGGCTGGGTTCACACGACCTAATTTCAGAAGTAATGGAGGCGTTTTACGCCTCGAATTACGGCTGAAAAAACGGCTCCAATACGTCGGCAAACATCTGCCCATTACTTTCAATGGGCTTTACGATGTACTGTGCCGACGACCTGTCATTTTACGCGTCGCTGTCAAAAGACGGCGCGTAAAATTACAGCCTCATCAAAAGAAGTGCAGGACACTTCTTGGGACGTAATTGGAGCCGTTTTTCATTGACTCCCATGAAGAACAGCTCCAAATTACGTCCGTAAAAGACGGCCCGCAAAACGCGAGTACATGCAATTACGTCTGAAATTCAGGAGCTGTTTTCTCCTGAAAACAGCTCCGTAATTTCAGACGTAATTGCAGTTATCGTGTGCACATACCCTTAGAAGACATCTCTGATACCCATATTGTAGTGAGACGTGCACCTGTGTGTCCATCGCATGTCTATGGACAGAATTTTATAAACTGGATGTAAACAAAGTATCGTACTGAATTACAACAAGTAGAGATTTTGAAAACCATAAGGAATTAATACAGGAAGTAATTTAAAAATTATAGAACTTTTTATTATACAAAGAATAACATTAATTTGCTGAAACCGGACAATGTCTTTAAAATCCCTGCATACATATTCAGTAATGTATAGGGATTGTCCACTCTTATCTATATCAAGCTTACATATAACATAATGAAAACTTATGCAACTTTCTAATATACTAAATGTTAGGCTATGTTCACACGCTTAACAAAAAACTTCTGAAAATACGGAGCATTTTTTTACAGATGTTTTTGGAGCTATTTTTCTATTGAGTCAATGAAAAACGGCTCCAAAAATGGCTCAAGAAGTGACATGCACTTTTTTTTACGAGACGTCTTTTTACATGCCATTATTTGAAAATGAGGCGTAAGATAATGCCCCGTCGAAACAGAACGCCGTATTTCCCATTGGAATCAATGGGCAGATGTTTGTAGGCGTTCTGCTTCCGATTTTTCAGCCGTTTTTTGGGATGTTTACGATTATTATTATCGTTGTCATGCATGTGAATGGAGTTTTTGCTACGCCATTCACATGCTACGAAACGTTTACGCGAAATTGCTAATCCGCAGCAAAGAAAAAAATCAGCTGCAAAAATAAGCAGCAAAGCCAAGGATTAGCCCTATTAAGTGACAATGGGGTTAATTCCTGTGCTGCATACCCGCAGCTGAAATCTTAGAGTAAAGAGGGTTTTAGGGCGCATTCAGACGTGGCGGAATTGCTGTTCAATTCCGCTGCGGGCAGTCCAGAGTGGAATTCTGCAGCAGCCATTTGTTTAATTTCTTTCTATACATTTTTAGGAAAATAACTGTGCGGAAATCAGGCTGCGGTGCAGAATTTTCCCTCCGCAGCATGCTCATTCCATTGCGGAGAAGATGCGGAATATCACTGCGGATTTCAGCCTTTGCAGTGTAAAAACTGAAATCTGTGGCAAGTCCGCTGTGATATCTGGAACATCTGAATTGCCTGTGAAATATGCAAATGTTGGTGCAGATTCCTTGCGTAATTGCCCCAAATCTGCACCAACATTTGCAGCGGAAAAATTCTGCCACGTCTGAACATGACCTTGGGCTAAGGCCAAATGGAGCGGCCCTGACAAGGTCGCAATGCGGCTAGCAACCGTGCCGGCACCATTTTCGGTGCGGCTGTCAAACAGACTGTTAGGGTATGTGCACACATAAATTGCATTTACGTCTGAAATTACGGAGCTGTTTTCAGGAGAAAACAGCTCCGTAATTTCAGACGTAATTGCTCGTCCTCGCATTTTGCGAGGCGTCATTGACGGCCGTAATTTAGAGCTGTTCTTTATTGAATTCAATGAAAAACGGCTCAAATTACGTCCAAAGAAGTGCCCTGCACTTCTTTGACGAGGCAGTCATTTTACGCGTCGTCGTTTGACAGCAGTCAAACGATGACGCGTAAATGACAGGTCGTCAGCACAGTACGTCGGCAAACCCATTCAAATGAACTCAATGAAGCACAGCTCAAAATTTACGGCTGTCAGAGAAGCCTCGCAAAATGCAGTCTGTCTTTGCAGACGTAAATGCCTGCTATCATGTGCACATACCCTAAGGCTGGGTTCACACGACCTATTTTCAGGCGTAAACGAGGCGTATTATGCCTCGATTTACGCCTGAAAATACGGCTACAATACGTCGGCAAACATCTGCCCATTCATTTGAATGGGTTTGTCGACGTACTGTGCCGACGACCTGTCATTTACGCGTCGTCGTTTGACAGCTGTCAAACGACGACACGTAAAATGACTGCCTCGTCAAAGAAGTGCAGGACACTTCTTTGAAACGTAATTTGAGACGTTTTTCATTGAATTCAATGAAGAACAGCTCAAGATTAAGGGCGTCAATGACGCATTGCAAAATACGAGGAGGAGCATTTACGTCTGGAACGACGGAGCTGTTTTCTCCTGAAAACAGTCTGTAATTTCAGACGTAAAAGCCAATTATCGTGTGTACATACCCTAATACTTCTTACAGCTGAGGGTTTGCAACTATGTATGTAGTCTAGCTAATCTTCTGTGACTTACTCTAAACAGGCTAATAAGCTTTTTGCTTACGCTGACACATTATATTGAACCATCCGGACAGGAGAGAGATTTGGACTGCTGTTGTATTGCCTAGATGAGAAACATTGTAGTAAAATCTTAGTATTAGTTCAAAACAGCTTTTTAGCATCTGAATGTAAACAAGAATGTTTTAAATTTACTGACTTCAAGCAGAGATTTTGAGAACATCAGGAATAGAAACACAAATGATATTGCAAATTTTATAGCGTTTCATTATACATTGGTTAAACTTTATTTACATAAGACTAGACAACCCCTTTAATTAGAATTACATATCTTTGCAGTTCCTCTTTAAGTGTTACATCATGTTGCCCTAAAGTCACATGACCTCCTGTCTGGATGACTAGCTGTTTCTTACATATATTTAATCACTAGAACTCCTTTCTGCTCTACTGTTTAATACACAGTTTGGCAGCTCTATGACACATAGGCCTGTTTTAGGTCCTGACAATCGGGTAACAGGAAGTACAAGGCCGGATTCACACGAGCGTGTTCGGTCTGTGTTATATACGGTCTGCATGTCAGCAGTATTTCCCGGACTGAACACACTGCAGGGAGCCAGGCTCTTATCGTCATAGTTATCTATGACGCTAGGAGTCCCTGCCTCGCTGCGGGAAAACTGTCCCGTACTGTAATCATGTTTTCGTGTATAGGTTCACATCGCACCAGATACTGGGTGGAAGTGGTTTTGCACCGATAGGGGCCCAACCCAAATGATGAGTATAAAAGAAAGTATCCGGCACACCAATTTGAAAAAAAGATAATTTCTTTATTTTTTGTTTTTAATGCCAGTGGCAGAGTGCAACGTTTCCGTCAATACGACCTTCTTCAGGCACTGAGCCGTGCTGGGAATACTGCATAGACGAGCGCTTGTTGTGTTAATAGCGGCTTGCCGCTTTGGAATGGCGCCAAGAAAGTAAGAAATGACCTTTTTTCAAATTGGTGAGCTGGATTCTTTATTTTATAGTAATCATGTTTTCAGTACGGGACAGTTTTCGCAGCGAGGCAGGGACTCCTAGCGTCGTAAATAACTATGATGCTAGGAGCCAGGCTCCTTGCACTGTGTTCGGTCCGGGAAATACTGTCGGCATATGGTCCGTATTTCAGGCTGAGTCCACACTGAGTTTTGTGGCGCTGATTTTGACGCGGAAACCACGTCGGAATCAGTGCCAAAAAACGTCCGAAATAGCCCTATTGATTTAATTGGGTGGCAGAGGCGTTTTTTTTTTCCAGGCAGCTTTTGGACGCTCGCATAAAAAAATGGCATGTCCTTTCCTGATGCGGTTTCCGCCTCTGACCTCCCATTGAAATGAATGGGTGGCGCTCATTTCTGGGTGTTTTTCACAGCATCTTTTGCCTGCGGTTCTTGCATTAGCTTCAATGGGCGCAGGCGAAAAAAGGCAAAAAAAATATGTGCAGGCAGTTCAAGGAATTCTGAGGCAGATTTTTGCTGCCTGGAAAAAAACTCGGTGTGAACAGAACCTAAGAAGACTGCAAACAAGACCTTGCAACTTCAGAAAAAAAGCATGCAAGGCAAGGAACAAAATGTTCTGGAACAAGAAAGATTGTTTGTTGTATGCTATTTATATACAGAGGCGGGCTTGGAATATATATTTTGAGGAATATAAATTAATATAATATAATATTTAATAATATTTATTTTTTAATTATCAATATGAACATAGCGACTGCTTATTTCACTTTATGTCACCGCAGAAGATATTCTGTTAAACTTGTGTTGTTTATGTGATTCACATATGCCCCCACATTATAAACCGAAATACCAGTAAAACTCCAAACAGAACAACCACCGAGCAAAATCCAAAAGCCAAATGGCACTCCCTCCCTTCTCAGCCCTGCAGTGTGCCCAAACAGCAGTTTACGTCCACAGATATGGCATCGCCATACCTGGGAGAACCTGATTAATTTTTTATGAGGTATTTGTCTTCAGTGGCACAAACTAGGGACAACATATTGTGCACTAAAATGGCATATCAGTGGAAACTTGTAATTTTCACTTTGCACCATCCTCTGCACAATAAACCCTTTGCGCACCCCGACCAATGGCGGATCATCATTGGATGTTTTGGGTGGCCGCCCGAGGTTCCTGGGGTGCCCATGGCTGCCCCGAGTACAATGCATTTTTGCCGCATTTCACGGCAAAAAAACGTGACAGAACGGCATTGTGTATGTCCTGTAAAGGACCTGCAGACATAAAGGTCACATAACCTTTTGTCTGCAGTTCTTGTCACCGTTTAGAGTCCTGCAGGTCACATGACCGCAGGTCCAACAACAGCAGCAAGAGAGAAAACCGTGAGGTGAGGTGAGCTGCTAGGTAAGTATAAGGGGATCATAGATTTGTTTAAGGGGTCTGTGTTTAGGGGGTCTGTATTTTGGGGTTCTGCATTTAGGTGGTCTGGGGTCTGTGTTTCGGTGGTCTCATCTGTATTAGTTTAAGGGGTCTGTATTTAGGGGCTCTGTATTAGTTTAAGGGGTCTGGGGGTCTGTACTTAGGAGGTCTGGGGTCTGTATTTAGGGGGTCTGTATTAGTTTAGTGGGTCTGGTCTGGGGTATGTATTCAAGGGTTCTGGTCTGTGGTCTGTATTAGTTTGTGGTCTGTACTTAGGGGGGGTCTGTATTCATTTAAGGGGTCTGGCCTGGGGTCGGTTAGTTTAAGCTGTCTGTATTTAGGGGTCTAGGGTTCTGTATTAGTTTAAGCGGTCTGGGGTTTGTATTTAGGGGGGCTGGTCTGGGGGCTGTATTTAGGGGGTATGGTCTGGGGTCTGTATTTAGGGGGTCTGGTCTTGGGTCTGTATTTAGGAGGTATGGATTCTGTATATTTAGGGGGTCTGGTCTGGGGTCTGTATATTTAGGGGGTCTGGTCTTTGTATTAGTTTATAGAGGTCTATTTAGTGGGTCTGGTTTCTGTATAAGTTTAGAGAGTCAGGTATGGTGGTCTGTATTAGTTTTTGGGTTCTGTATTTTTGGCATCTGGTCTGGGTTATCTATTAGTTTAGGAAGTCAGGTCTGGGGTCATTAGTTCAGGGGGTCAGGTCTGGGGGTCTGTATTTAGGGGTCTGGTCTGGGGTCTGTATTAGTTTAGGGGGTCAGGTCTGAGGTCTCTATTTAGAGGTCTGGTCCGAGGTCTGTATTTGGGGTGCTTGTTCTGGGGTCTGTATTCGTTTAGGGTGCTTGTTCTGGGGTCTGTATTTGCTTAGGGGTGTCTGGTCTGGGGAATGCAATAGTTTAGAAGGTCTGGGGGGTCTGTATGCATTCTAATTTATTAGTCTAAGTAAAAGAGGTTGAAGAGGTCTTGTTGGGCCAAAACAGTGGAAACACTCGCAAAAAGACACCATTTGGCAAACTACACCCCTCAAGGAATTTATGAAGGGGTATAGTGAGCATTTTGATCCCACATTTTTTTTGCTGAATTTAGTGGAATGAGGCCGTGAAAATGAAAATCAAAACAATTTTTCCCAATAAATCGTAGTAATTTTCAATTTTTACAAGGCATAAAGGACAAAAAACCCCAACATTTGAAAAGCAATTTTTGCCAACTACGGCAATACCCCATATGTGGTAATTAACTGCTGCTTGGACACATGGCAGAGCTCAGAAGGGAAGGAGCACCATTTGGCTTTTGGAGCTCAAGTTTTGCTGCAATTGTTTTCGGGTGCCATGTCGCATTTGCAAAGCCCCTGTGGGGCCATAACAGTGGAAAACCCCCATTTGGAAAACTACACCCCTTAAATAATTTATCGAGGGGTATAGTAAGCATTTAGACCCCACAGGTTTTTTGCTGACTTTACTGGAATTAGGCTGTAAAAATGAAAATCCATGCTTTTTTTCTAAATAAAATGTAGTTTTAGCTCAGATTTTTCCATTTTCACAATAAATAAAAGAAAAAAAGCACCCCAAAATTTGTAAAGCAGCCTCTTTTGAGCACAGCAATACCCCATATGTGGCAATAAACTGCTATTTGGACCCACGGCAGGGCTTAAATGGCAAGAAGCACCATTTGGCTTTTGGAGCTCAAATTTTGATGGAATGGTTTGCGGCGCCATGTCACATTTGCAAAGCCCCTGCGGAACCAAATCAGTGAAAACCCCCAAAAGTGACCACATTTGGGAAACTACACCCCTGAAGGAATTTATCTAGGGGTATTCTGAGTATTTTGACCACAAGGGTTTTTTGCCAAAAGTAGTGGAATTAGGCCATTAACCCCTTCCCGACATATATATACGGCGCTGTCGGGAAGGTGTTTCTGCAAACCACAGTACAGTTACGTCGTGATGATGGTGCGGGCTCAGAAGTATTATACAGCTGGCAACCTCCTGTAACGGCAAGGAGCGATTAACCCCTCAGATGCTGCTCTCAATAGAGTGCGGCGAGTCAGTGAATAACTGACAGCACTTATACACGGCACTACGTTTGTAGTGCCATGTATTAGAGTATCGATCGGAGCATCAGGTCTTCAAGTCCCCAATGTATGTATTTATTTATTTATTTATGCATCACTTTCTGTTATTCTAATATACAGTATATCAATTTCTTTCCTTACATATCCCTCGTCGCTAGTATCCACCAATAATACATCATAGTCTGCATGCTTTTAGCTGTTCCAATAATCTACACTGACACACATACCGTCTTTCCCTGTTCTAAAAAACATATGCTGCATCCCTGGGCTTACATGCGGGTCCCGCGAGAGGGATGGTGCGCTGGTGTGAGGGGGGAGCGGCTTACGCACCTTTTGGCCGCAGTCTCCAATCGGAGTTAGATGTAGGCGGCGCTGTCAGACATCGCCGGCTCACATCATCTCCGATGACGTGGGTCCGGAAGTGGGGCGGCAGCCATCTTTGTACCACCGGCCTGTCGCCGATCAATCATCTTTCGCTGGCCCCACATGACTGGACTATCTCTCAACAGAGCTAACATAAAAGGGAGGGTCCCGCTGGGAAGACGCCACCCCCGGACGAAGTCATCTGCCAAAATGCGCGTCGGGTTTGGCATCTCCCCTATGTGGTGACCATGAACCTGGGTATGTATCCTCATCTATCCATCTAGACATTTGGCTGTTATTTCTCTGGGTCCAGGCTGCACTTCTATGCCTTAGAGCCCAGTTTATTTGCTGCTCATGCCCTGCATACATGCTGCACTCCTACACCAATTAATGGTGTTTTTCACATAGGAAGTACCTTTGCACATAAGCACTTTATATATGCACTTATCATTACAAACTAGGTGCATTGAGCACACCATTGATGTATATGCTTTTATCTCATATGTCTGTAATACATCTGTTCATACCTTATTAATACTATAAATATATCCTGCATAGGCTGACGCCTTTTTAAACATTGCATGACTCATTTTTCATTTGTATTTGTATCTGTCTGTTAATAAAAATGAATTTCCATTACTTATCATGTTTTGGTTAATATTTGACCACTTCCTCTAAAGGTTTCTTCAAGTCCCCTAGTGGGACAAGTAAAGAAAAATAAAAATGTTTCAAGTAAAAAAAAAACATTAACTTTTTTCCCATAACAAGTCTTTTATTATTGTAAAAAACGTAAAAAGCAAAAAAATATATACATAATTGGTATCGTAACGACGCAAACTATAAAACTGTTATGTAATGTATCCCGCACGGTGAACGCCGTAAAAAAAATAAATGAAAAACCATGCCAGAATCTTTGATTTTAGGTCACATCTCCTCCCAAAAAATGGTATAAAAAGTCATCCAAAAGTCACATTTACTCCAAAATAGTACCAATAAAAACGAAAACCCGTCCCGCAAAAAATAATCCCTGACACAGCTTTGTCCACGCAAAAATAAAAAAGGTATTGGTCTTAGAATATGGTGACACAGAAAACAAATTATTTAACAAAAAAGTGATTTTATTGTGCAAAAGCTGCAATACAAAAAAACAAAACTATATAAATGTGATATCACTATAATCATATCAACCAGCAGAATAAAGTTAACATGTAATTTATGGCGCACGGTGAATGCTGAAAAAAAAAACAATAAAAAGCTATTCCAGAATTGCTTGTTTTTGGTAATTTCCTATTCCAAAAAAATGAAATAAAAAGTGATTAAATAGTCATATGTGTCCCAAAATGATACCAATAAAATCTACAGCTTGTCCCGCAAATAACAAGCCCGCACACAGCTCCATCAAAGGAAAAATAAAAAAAGTCATGGCACTAGTAATATGGTGATGAAAAAACATCCCAATGTGCAGGCCGAAGGGGAACATTCCTTCAGTTTCAGGGCTGTAGTATTTAGGAACTAGGAAGGGACATAGCACATCTGCTGGAAGTGAGGGCGCCCATGTTATGCCAGGGCAACACTTTCCCAGCAAAATTTCCCAAACTACAAAGAATAAAAAGTCCCCATAAGGTGCAGAGTGTTACAAAAGGAGGATAAGAAAGGATAAGAAAGGACATTATTTATCAGTGCTACACTGGACTGTGCATGACAGATTGCTTCACAGCGTACCACACATCCAGGGCCAGCCTTAGGGGTGTGTGAGTCCACATGGTGCTGCCCCCTCCCAGTATGTAGGGGGCGCCACTGGGCTCTGCCTCTGTGCTGTCCTCTGCTCTTAGTTAGGGCCCATTCACACGAACGTGAATAACGTCCGTGTGCTGTTCATGGAAATCACTCGCAGCACACGGACCCATTGATTTCAATGGCACCGTTCACACATGCGTGAGTTTTCACGCAGCGAAAGTCCGCTGCGTGAAACTAACTGCATGTCCTATATTGGTGCGTTTTCACGCACCTATGCGCCCATTGAAGTCAATGGGTGCGTGATTTGCGCATCAATGCAATTGAAAATAATAATGTAAAGGATCTGCCAGACACAGCTTCTGTGTCGACGCCCGTGGTTAATCAGTCTGCACCTGCTCCTAGGTCTGATAAAGCGACTCGATCTGCTACCACTCAGGCTGGTAGGCTGGTAGGCTCAGGAGTGGGAAAACCTATCACAGCCTGGCCAGACGGTTCTAGCTCCCGCCCTCGGTCTATTTATACCTTCATTTCCTGCTTGTCTTTGCCTGTGATTCTGTCCTGTTTCCTGGCTTTGCTGCTCCTGCTATTATTATTGACCTTGCTTGATTTTGACCCTGGCTTTACTGACCACGCTCCTGCTCTGTGTTTGGTACCTCGTACACTCCTGGTTTGACTCGGTTCGTTCACTACGCCTGTTGCTCACGGTGTTGCCGTGCCCCATTTGCCCCATTTCCCAACTGCCCCATTTCCCTTAGCTTCTGTGTACCCTTGTCTGTTGGTCTGTCATGCACATATTGAGCATAGGGACCGTCGCCCAGTTGTACGCTGTCGCCTAGGACGGGCCGTGCAAGTAGGCACGGACTGAGTGGTGGGTAGATTAGGGCTCACCTGTCTGTCTCCCTACCCCGTCATTACAAATTAAAAAAATGTGCTTTGAATAACGCATGCCACTCACAAAGCACACTGATGCATAACGCAACACACACGGACCAGATTCACGCGCGTGAATCTGATACGCTCGCGTGAATGGGGCCTTACATAAACAGTAAATAAGAAAAGAGGAAGCTCCGTCCACAGCTAATCCTGTGATCCTGTCAGCAAAGAGAAATGCTAAGATTCTGTGTGTCTGTGTGTATATAGGTGTGTTTGTATGTGTATATGTTACAGTGTGTGTTTGTTTCTGTCTTTTTGTAGTGTGTGTGTTCAATATTAAAGAACAGATAAAATGAAGATATCTGTGCTGCCCCCTATAAACTATTCTTCCCCCTATATACCCTGCTGCCTCTTAAGGAAAAAAAAAACACCTTTTCATATATAGTAATCAATACAACTTTAACCAATTTATGCCAACTAACTCATGGAAATAATCTTTTAAAAGTGGAGGTGCACTGCATAATATATACATATATATATATATATATATATATATATATATATATATATATATATAGAAAAAAGAGAAACTTTGCGGCACTCCAAGTTGAAAAAATGGTGGTTTATTCAATCCAAATATAACAGCAACGTTTCAATCCTACATTAGGATCTTTCTCAAGCCTGTATATATATATATATATATATATATATATACACTACCGTTCAAAAGTTTAGGGTCACTTAGAAATTTCCTTATTTTTTAAAGAAAAGCACAGTTTTTTTCAATGATGATAACATTAAATAAATCAAAAATACACTCTATACATTCTTAATGTGCTAAATGACTATTCTAGCTGCAAACGTCTGGTTTTTAATGCAATATCTACATAGGTGTATAGAGGCCCATTTCCAGCAACCATCACTCCAGTGTTCTAATGTTACATTGTGTTTGCTAACTGTGTTAGAAGGCTAATGGATGATTAGAAAACACTTGAAAACCCTTGTGCAATTATGTTAGCACCGCTGTAAACAGTTTTGCTGTTTAGAGGAGCTATAAAACTGACCTTCCTTTGAGCTAGTTGAGAATCTGGAGCATTACATTTGTGGGTTCGATTAAACTCTCAAAATGGCTAGAAAAAGAAAGCTTTCATGTGAAACTCAACAGTCTATTCTTGTTCTTAGAAATGAAGGCTATTCCATGCGAGAAATTGCCAAGAAACTGAAGATTTCCTACAACGGTGTGTACTACTCCCTTCAGAGGATAGCACAAACAGGCTCTAACCAGAGTAGAAAGAGAAGTGGGAGGCCCCGCTGCACAACTGAGCAACAAGACAAGTACATTAGAGTCTCTAGTTTGAGAAATAGACGCCTCACAGGTCCTCAACTGGCAGCTTCATTAAATAGTACCCGCAAAACGCCAGTGTCAACGTCTACAGTGAAGAGGCGATTCCGGGATGCTGGCCTTCAGGGCAGAGTGGCAAAGAAAAAGCCATATCTGAGACTGGCTAATAAAAGGAAAAGATTAATATGGGCAAAAGCACACAGACATTGGACAGAGGAAGATTGGAAAAAAATGTTATGGACAGACGAATCGAAGTTTGAGGTGTTTGGCTCACACAGAAGAACATTTGTGAGACGCAGAACAACTGAAAAGATGCTGGAAGAGTGCCTGACGCCATCTGTCAAGCATGGTGGAGGTAATATGATGGTCTGGGGTTGCTTTGGTGCTGGTAAAGTGGGAGATTTGTACAAGGTAAAAGGGATTTTGAATAAGGAAGGCTATCACTCCATTTTGCAACGCCTTACCATACCCTGTGGACAGCGCTTGATTGGAGCCAATTTCATCCTACAATAGGACAATGACCCAAAGCACACCTCCAAATTATGCAAGAACTATTTAGGGAAGAAGCAGGCAGCTGGTATTCTATCTGTAATGGAGTGGCCAGCGCAGTCACCAGATCTCAACCCCATAGAGCTGTTGTGGGAGCAGCTTGACCATATGGTACGCAAGAAGTGCCCATCAAGCCAATCCAACTTGTGGGAGGGGCTTCTGGAAGCATGGGGTGACATTTCTCCCGATTACCTCAGCAAATTAAAAGCTAGAATGCCAAAGGTTTGCAATGCTGTAATTGCTGCAAATGGAGCATTCTTTGACGAAAGCAAAGTTTGAAGGAGAAAATTTTTATTTCAAATAAAGATCATTATTTCTAACCATGTCAATGTCTTGACTATATTTTCTAGTCATTTTGCAACTCATTTGATAAATATAAGTGTGAGTTTTCATGGTAAACACAAAATTGTCTGGGTGACCCCAAACTTTTGAACGGTAGTGTGTATATATATATATATATATATATATGTACTGTATATATATATATCTATCTATATATATATATATATATAAAAAGGCAGAGGATTGGAGCAGCACTGTGAACAAATGCCTGACTAGGCTGGTGCAAAGCTTCAAAAATAAAGGAGTGACCTCTCCTTATGTGTTAGATATCCAAAAAAGAGAACGTGAAGCAGCACTCAAATAAAGTGAATTTATTCATCCAACATGGAACCACAACGTTTCACCTCCTAACTTGAAAATGCCTTCATAGAGGAGGTGAAACGTTGTGGTTCCATGTTTGATGAATAAATTCACTTTATTTGAGTGCTGCTTCACGTTCTCTTTTTTGGATGTATATATATATATATATATATATATATATATATATATATATATATATATAGCCTGTGGGTATAGTTATAAGTGGGTCATCTGTGGTGTTACACAGGTCTGCAGGTAACATCTACTACATTATCTGTACTCAGAGAGTTATCACTGTATTATCTATGGTATTACATAGGACTGCATGTGAGATCGACTACATTATCTGTACTGTGTATATATGTGCCTGTGTGGGTATATATGGGTCTGTATGTGAATGTGTCTTTGTTGTATATATGTGTCTTTTATTTATTTGTATATGTTCCTGTGTGTGTATGTATACTGTATGTCTGTATGTATTCCAGAATGTAAATGTGTGCGTGCGTGTGTATATATGTGTGTGTGTGTGTATATTTGTGTGTGTATATATATATATATATATATATATATATATATATATAATGTGCGTGTCTATATATGTGGTTAATTTTTGGTTTGTGGAGGGCAGCAATAGAGTTCCGCACAGGCGCCATCCAACCTAAGGCCGGCCCTGCACACATGTATGGATAATTGTATTATTTACCCCCTTATTATACCCTCTTATTATGCCCTGATGTACTCCGCACAGATTACATATGCCCCCACATTATAAACTGAAATACTAGTAAAACTCCAAACAAAACTACTACCAAGCAAAATCCATGCTCCAAATGGCGCTCCTTCGCATCTAAGCCCTACAGTGTGCCCAAACAGCAGTTGACATCCACAAGTAAGGCATTACCATACCTGGGAGAACCCGCTTAATAATTTATGGGGTAAGATTCTCCAGTGGCACAAGCTGGGCAAACCATGTTGTGCAGTGAATAGGCATAACAGTGGAAAAATTGCAATTTTCACTTTGCATCATCCACTGTGTATTAATTTCTGAAAAACGCCTGTGGGGTTTAAATTCTCACTACACCCTTTGATATATGCATTTAGCGGTGTAGTTTCTAAAAGGGGGTCACCTTTTTTTTGGTACATCAGGGGTTTTGCGAATGCAACATGGTGTCTGCAAACCATTCCAGCAAAATCTACGCTCCAGAAGTCAAATACCACTCCTTTTCTTCTGAACCCTCCCATATATGTAAACAGCAGTGTATATGGGTTGTTACTCAGGAGAAATTACTTTAGAAATGTTGGGGCTTTTTCTTCTTTATTCCTTGTGAAAATGGAGAACGTTGATCTAAAACTACATCTTATTGGAAAAAAATTACATTTTTCATTTTCACGGCTTAATTCTAATTAATTCAGGAAAAAATCTTTTGGGGTCAAAATTATCACTTTACCCCAGAAACCATTCCAAAATCCAAATGGTGCTTCTTCTCTTCTGAGCCCTACCGTGTGTCCAAACAGCAGATTATGACCACATATGGGGTATTGTTTTACTTGGGAGAAATTGCTTTACAAATGTTGTGGTGCTTTTTGTCCTTTTAGTCCTTGTGGAAATGAATTTTATTTTCTGCAAAACACCTGTGGGGTCAAAATGCTCACTATACCCCTAGATAATTCCTCAAGGGGTGTAGTTTCCCAAATGGAGTTGCTTGTGGGGTGTTTCCACTAAACTAACAACAAGTGCGACATGGCGCCCAGAAACCATTCCAAAATCCAAATGGTGCTCCTTCCCTTCTGAGCTCTACAGTGTGTTCAAACAGCCGTTTATGACCACATATGGGGTATTGTTTTACTCGGAAGAAATTGCTTTACACATGTCATGGTGCTTTTGCTTCTTTAGTCCTTGTGGAAATGAAAAAAACAATTAGCTAAACCTACATTTTCTTTGAAAAAACTTAGATTTTCATTTTCACGGCTAATTCCAATAATTTCTGCAAAGTAGGTAGGGTCAAAATGCTCACTATACCCCTAGATAATTTCCTCAAGGGGTGTAGGTTCCAAAATAGGGACACTTGTGGGGGCTTCCACTGTTTTGTCCCCTCAGGGGCTTTGCAAGTGCAACATGGCCTCCGCAAACCTTTCTACTAAATTTGAGCTCCAAAAGCCAAATGGTGCTTTTTCCCTTCTGAACCCTGCCGTGTGTCCAAACAGCCATTTATAACCAAATATGGGGTATTGTTTTACTCAGGAGAAATGGCTTTACAAATGTTGTGGTGCTTTTTCTCCTTAAGGCCCCATGCACACTAACTTATTTTTGCGGCCGCAATTCACCTGAAAATCTGTGGGTGAATTGCGGCCCCATTAATTTCAATGGGCCCATGCACACGATCGTGGTTTCCATGGTCCATTCATTGCCCGGGAGCCTGGACCACAAAAAGATAGGACATGTCTTATTATGGCCGTATTTTGCGGTCCAGGCTCGTTGAAATAAATGCACTTCCACTCCGCGGCCGTCCGAGCCGCAAATCATGGCCCTGTGCACACCACTACGGTTGTGTGCATGAGGCCTTAGTCCTTGTGGAAATAAAAAAAAAAAATAGCTAAACCTACATTTTCTTTGAAAAACAGGTCGATTTTTATTTTCACGGCCTACTTCCAATAATTTCTGCAAAAAACCTCTGGAGTCAAAATGTTCACTACACCCCTAGATAAATTCCTTGAGGGTGTAGTTTCCAAAAGGGGCCACTTTTGGGGGATTTCCACTGTTTTGGCACCGCAAGAGCTCTTCAAACCTGACATGGTGCCTAAAATATATCCTAATAAAAAGGAGGCCCCAAAATCCTCTAGGTGCTCCTTTGCTTCTGAGGCCTGTGTTTCAGTCCACACTAGGGCCACATGTGGGATATTTGCTAAAACTGCAAAATCTAGGCAATAAATATTGTTGTGTTTCTCCAGTCAATCCTTCTGTGTTACAAAAAAAATGGATTAAAAATTTATTTCTGCAAAAAAAAGGGTTATGAAACTTTCTAAATGCTGTTTTGAATACGTTGAGGGGTCAAGTTTTTAAAATGGGGTGACTTATTGCAGGTTTCTATTATCTAAGGCCCTCAAAGCCATTTCAGAACTGAACTGGTCCCTGAAAAAATAGACTTTTGAAATTTTCTTGAAAATGTGAGAAATTGCTGCTAAAGTTCTAAGCCTTGTAACGTACACAAAAAAACAATGCCAATCGAAAGTAGACATATGGGGAATGTTAATTAGCAACTATTTTTGTTTAGTATAACTGCCTGTTTTACAAGCAGATGCATTTAAATTTAGAAAAATGCAAATTTTTGCAGTTTTTGGTAAAATTTGGGTGTTTCTCCCAATTAAATACTGAATGTATCGAGTAAATTTTGCCAGTAACGTAAAGTCCGATGTGCCATGAGAAAACAATCTGAGAATCGCTTGGATAGGTAAAAGCATTCCAAAGTTATTACCACGTGAAATAAAACATGTCAGATTTTAAAAATGAGGCTCTGTCAGGAAGGTCAAAAGTGGCCACAGTGGGAAGGGGTTAAATTGAAAAGCTACATGTTTTTTCCCTAAAAACGTGGACATTTAAAATTTTTACAAGGCATAAAGAAGAAAAAGTACCCGAACATTTGAAAAGCAATTTCTCCCGATTATGGCAATATCCCATAAGTGGTCATAAATGGCTGTTTGGACACACTGAAGGGCTCACAATGGAAGGAGCACCATTTGGAGCTCAAATTTAGCTGGAATGGTTTTCAGGTGCCATGTCACATTTCAAAAGCCCCTGCGAGGCCAAAACAGTGGGGTCCCCCCAAAAGTGGCCCCATTTAGGAAACTACACACCTTAAGGAATCTATTTAGTGGTATAGTGAGCATTTAGACCCCACTGGTGTTTTGCAGATTTTATTGGATTTAGGCCGTAAAAATTTATATCAAATTTTTTTCCACTAAAAAGTTACATTTTTTCATTTTCACAAGGAATAAAGGAGAAAAAGCCAGCAAACATTTGTAAAGCAATCTCTCCCGAGTACGGTAATACCCCACATGTGGTCATAACCTGCTATTTGAACACACAACAAGGCTCTAAAGGGAAGGAGCACAATTTGGTTTATGGAGTGGATATTTTACAAAATTCATTTTCGGACACCATGTTGCAGTGAGTTAAGATACCAGTACAGTGGAAAGCTCCCAAAAATTACCCCATTTTGGAAACTACATCCCTGTAGAAATTTATCTCGAGGTATTGTGAGCATTTTGACTCCAAGTGTTTTGCAGAAATTAGAGCACAGTGGATGTTGCAACTTAAAAATTGCCATTTTTCCACTGATATTCCATTTCAGTGACCAATATGTTGTGCCCACTGGAGGCACACACCTCATAAATTGTTAAGCGGGTCCTCCAGAGTTCAGTAATACCCCATATCTGGTCATAAACTGCTGTTTGGGCACACTGTCAGGCTCAGAAGGACCGCCATTTGGCTTTTGGAGCGTATATTTTGCTTGGCAGTAGTTTTGTTTAGGGAGAGTACATCAGGGTATAAGTAAGCTGTGTGGAGTACATCAGGGTATATGTAAGCTGGGCGAAGTGCATCAGGGTATATGTAAGCTGGGCGAAGTGCATCAGGGTATATGTAAGCTGGGCGGAGTACATCAGGGCATAATAGGATAATGTAATAAAGTTGTGAATGAATAATAAAATGAATAATCCATGGATTGGTGTGGTACGCTTTGAACCAATCTTATGCACAGGCCGGGTTTTTTGGGTATTGTACAAAATATCTGCGCTCCAGTATTGCCTAATCTTTGACTTCTTCACTAGCCCTATAAGCAGCACAAAGCCCTAAAGTTTCCTCATCTCTGCTGCATCTATCGGGTCCACCTGTGGGGTCCAGCAAATGACGATGTGGGGTATTTAGTGAAATTCTACTGGACCTAAAAAATGAGTCTGGGCCGTCATTTAGCATCATTTTGCATAATTGCGTTTTGAGAGTTATAACGTGTTATTTTTCTGTTGACAGAGGTGTGTGAGGGCTTGTTTTTTGCGGAACAAGTTGTAATTTTTATTGGCTCCATTTTGGGGTACATGCGATTTTTTTTGTTATCACTACTTATTCCATTTTTTGGGAGACGAGGAAACCAAAAATAAGCAATTCTAGCATTGTCTTGTTTCCTCATTTTTACAGTGTTCACTGTGCAGTATAAACAACATGTTAACTTCATTCTGTGGGTCGATACGATTACAGCGACACTAAATTTATATAGTTTTTTTTTAAGTTTTACTACTTTCCCACAATAAAAATACTCTTTTCTAAAAAAACAATAAAAACATAAAATAAATAAACATGTTTTAGTGTTTTTATTTTCTGACAGCCATATCTTATTTATTCTTCAGTTGATATCGCTGTATGAGGGCTTGTTTTTTGCGAACTGTAGTTCTTGTGGGTACCATTTTGGAGTACTTGCGACTTTTTGATCACTTTTTATTAAATTTTTTCTGAGACAAGGACTTGATCAGGGAAACGGCGATTTATTGTTTTTATTACCTAAAAATGTTATTTATTTATATTTCTTAAACTAACCCCTTAGTGACCACCAATACGCCTTTTCACGTGATTCACTAATGGGCTTTAGGCTAGGCTGACGCCTTTTCACGTCAGCCTAGTCTAAGTCCTGCACGGGTCTCCCGTGCAGGCAGGAGCCGGGGCTCTGCTGTCTGATGACAGCTGAGCTCCTGCTCCAATGCCCGCGATCGAAGTTTACTTCGATCGCGGCCGTTTAACCCGTTAAATGCCGCCGTCAATAGCGACCGCGGCATTTAACTTTGTTTACAGAGGGAGTGCGCTCCTTCTGTCACCCATCGGCGGCCCGCGAATGAAATTGCGTGTCTCCGATGGGGTGTCATGGCAGCCGGGGGCTTGATAAAAGCCCCCAGGTCTGCACTGGACATATTCCTGTTAGGACGCGCCGGAGGCACGTCCTAACAGATTGCCTGTCAGATTTACACTGACAGGCAATAATGCTCTGGTATACGAAGTATACCAGAGCATTATAGCAGCGATCGGAATATCGCATAGTAAAGTCCCCTAGTGGGACTAATAAAATCAGTCATCAAAGTGAAATAAATATTATTACTAAAAAGTACAGTAAAAAAATAAGCAAAACCATTTTTTTCCATAAAAAGTGGTTTTATTTAGTAAAAGTGTAAAAAAAAAAAAAAAGTACACATATGTGGTATCGCCGCGACCGTAATAACTCCATTAATAAAGTTAATAGGTAATTTAAACCGCAAAGTGAACACCGTAAAAAAAAAACGCAAAAAACCATGGCGAAATTGCAATTTTTTTCCATTGCCCCCCAAAAAAGTCATAATAAAAATGAATCAATAAGTCCCATGCACCCCAAAACAGTACCATTCAAAACTACATCTTATCCCGCAGAAAACAAGCCCAAAAAATCACTACATTGATGGAAAAATAAAAAAATTACGGCTCTTGGAAAGCGACGATGCAAAAGCAAATAATTTTAGTTCAAAAGTGTTTTTATTGTGCAAAAGTCGTAAAACATAAAAAAACCTCTACATATGTGGTATCGCCGTAATCGTACCGACCCATAGAATAAAGGTAACAAGTTATTTACGTCGCATAGTGAACGGCGTCAATTTAAAAACGCATAGAACAATGGCGGAATTTCAGGTTTTCTTTATAATCCCCCCCAAAAAGGTTAATAAAAGTTAATATAAAAATTATATGTACCCAAAAATGGTGCTATTAAAAAGCACAACTAATCCCGCAAAAAAGTCCTCATACAGCTATGTAGACGAAAAAATAAAAAAGTTATAGCTCTTTGAATGCGACTATAGAAAAACGAATAAAATAGCTTGGTCATTAGGGCCTAAAATGGGCTGGTCACTAAGGGGTTAATTTTTCTTGTTTTTGAAACATTTTTTTTTTACATTCACTAGGGGAATTGAAGATCTGATCTTCTGATCCCTTGTACAATACACTGCACTACTTATTGACAGAGGGAGCCCGCTCCGGCAGGGCATGATAGATGCCGGTCAGAATCACGATATACTGCAATACATTAGTATTGCAGTATATCGTGCAAGCGATCTAACGATTGCTGGTTGAAATCCCCTAGGGGGAGCAATAAAAAAAAAGATAAAATGAACTAAATAAAGGTTTTTTTTGTGTAAAAAAAAATAAAAAATATTAAAAGTACAAAAAACCCCCCTTTTCCCATTTTCCCCTTAGAGCATAGTAAAAAAATAAGTAAATAAACATAATTGGTATAGCCGTGTCCGAAAAAGTCTGAACTATTACAATATATCATTATTTAACTCGCACTGTGAACGCTGTAAAAAAAAAATTGTAAACGCCAAAATCACTATTTTTTGGTCACCTAAACCGTCGCATGTACACCAAAATGGTATTATTAAAAACTACAGCTTATCCTGCAAACAATTTGCCCTCATACCACTTAATCGACGGAAAAATAAAAAAGTTATGGCTCTCGGAATTTGGCGACACAAAATAAATTTTCTTTTTTACTTGTAAAAGTAGTAAAATATAGAAAAAACTATATATATTTGGTATCGATCCACAGAGTAAAGTTAACATGTTGTTTTAATTGCACAGTGAATTCCATAAAAACGGCGCGCAAAAAACCATGGAGGAATCACTGTTTTTTTTTCATTTTCTACCCCACAAATAATATTTTTCCTGTTTCCTAGTACATTATATGGCAAAATAAATGGTGCTACAAAAAACTACAACTCGTCCTGCAAAAATCCATCCTTCATAGTACTATATCGACGGAAAAATCAAGACATTTATGGCTTTTGGAAGGTGGGGAGGAAAAAACGAAAATTAAAATCTGAAAAAGGGCTGCGGCGGAAAGGTGTTAAGAATTTTATTTTTCATCTTTGTCCAGAAGATAGGATATTCTGGATTTAGCTTCTTTTGTTTTGAATTTGTTTGCCAAGAGTTTTTGGTTTAGTTCAGTTTAGATCTACGAAGGTGAAGCTCATAGTTATTTTGAAGAGTTAAATATAATTGATGATGACGAGTCTTAATTTCCTTAGTTAAATGGGCCGGAATGTCATTTTTGATTTTGATCTTCCAAAATTGTAATTTTGTCTGTGAGTTCTTTTATTTGAGACACTTTGGTTCTTTTTTCCAAAGAAGTTATCTTTAGAAAATGTCCTTTTACTACCGCTTTATAAGCGCACCATAAAGTTGTCTTAGAAACATCATCCGTGTCATTAATATGGAATATTCTAATAAGGAAGTTTCTATTATTGAAGCTAATGACTTATTATTAAGTAGATCGTTGTTGAGCCTCCAAGGGGAAGACGGGTGGGAGTTAAAGGACTCTTGAATAGTTGCAGAAGTCAGAGCATGGTCTGACCATGCAATTATGTCAATAATAGTGGAATTGATTTTTTGAAGTCACTATTTGTCCAATATTATTAAATCTATTTGAGAGTAAGTGATGTGTGGATGGAAAAAGAAAGCGAAGTCTTTTTTGAAAGCGTGGGTAACTCTCCCACAGGTCATAATTTCTGTCTTTCAGCTTAAGTGGGTACCTGTCAAGTTTAGGATCAATTACTTTGTTGAAATCTCCACATACAATTACCGAGCCTTTTTTAACTGAACTAGAGTAATACGATTTTTGAGAAATTTGTATTGATGGGTATTAGGTGCATATAATGTTGCTATGGTAAATGGTACATTATTGCTAAGATGTGACTATTAAATATCTACCCTCTGGAGCCAGAATAGTGGAAATTAGTTGAAAGGTAATGGAATCTTTAAAGGCTATCAAGACTTCTTTTTTCTCATCGATTGCAGGAGAAAAGAAGATATTGGGAAAATACTTATTTTATATTCTAAATTTGAAAGTTTCATTTCCATGAGTTTCTTGTGCACATATATCGCATTTTTGATTTAGACACTCCTTCCAAAACTGAGACTTCTTAAAAGGGCTATTAAAGCCCTTAACATTTAAGGTAGATATTTTAAAAACCATTGTGAATAATATGTAATTGCTAAGACTGGACAGTATACGACAATAGAAGACTCATGGGCACAATCATCTGGCTATAAGCATCATTTGTTAGACGTAATGAGTATACAGAGAATACCACAATATACAGATTTGACCATGGATACATTGACCAAGTCATGGTAACAAAAACTAAAAACAGAAAATAACCCAAACATGGCAACTTTGGGGTAAGATAGTCCTGGTACCAAGTGAACCTGTCTGGTTATCCTAGGATAACCTCTTTACTTCGAGGGTCGAGGAGTAGAAAATGGGATTGTAGTGTGTGTTTCAGTAGGTTATAATTAAGGCTTAGGGTATCTTCACACGCAGAGTTTTCAGGCGTTTTTCGGGGTGTAAACACCTCGAAATACGCCTAAAAAAACACGCTAACTAAACACCTACAAACATCAACCCATTGAACTCAATGGGAAAAAACGCATTTCGTTCAGACGGGGCGCTTTTTTACGCCAACGTTTTAAAAAACGGCACGTAAAAAAGGAGCATGTCACTTCTTGAGATGTTTTTGGAGCTATTTTTCATTGTGACAATGGAGAAGCAGCTCCAAAAACATCTAGAAAAAAACGCCTCAAAAAAACGTTTTCTGCTTCCAAAACGGCTGCAGATCAGGGGCTGTTTTCTCCGAACACATCTTCATAATTTTCAGCTGTTTTTGGCTTTGCGTGTGAACATACCCTTACAATGAAAGGATACATAACTTAGCACGTCATCAGACAAGAGAGAAAGGTTTTGAAGTTACCGAGCAAGAAAATTCATCTCAGGTTACAGGAGGTTCTGGAGATCTGGGAGGATCCACTGTAGTCCAATCTTGCTGAATGATAGCTGTTTTTTTCTTCGGTGGTGAATTATCGCCATCTTGTGGAGAACTGAGGGACCATGTGGAAAGAAGATTAGCTGCTTCTTTGGGAGTGGAAATAGTATAAGTTATGCCATTCTTCCTGATGATTAAATTAAATTTAATTAATTTCGCAGAAGTTGGGTGGTTTTAGCAAATTCCCTTCTTTTTGCCAATGTAGCCACTGATAAATTTGCATACAAGGAGATCTTTTGAAGGGGTTCTGGAAAATCTTTGTTAAAAGCAGGAGCTTTTAGGAGAGCATCCTTAAAGTTAAAAAAATGTAGTCGAGCTAGAACATCTCTTGGAACTGAAGAAGGTAGATGCTTATATTTGGTGACCCTATGGGCCCTATTAATCAGGAGATCCCTTTCAGGAGAGTTAGGGAGCAGAGCGACAAATAGATCTGTTAAAGTGTAACTAAACGTTTGACAAACTTCTGACATGTCATAGTAACAAGTCAGAAGTTTGGATTGGTGGGGGTCCGAGCACTGAGACCCCCACCAAACGCTCAAACGAAGTGGCAGAAGCACTTGTGTGAGCACTCAGCCGCTTCATGTCTGTTCGGCCTCTTCCGGAAATAAATGTATCGGAGTACGGGTTCAATAGAAAGTCAATCAGCTTGTACTCCGATACATCGGCTTTCCGGAAAAAGCTGAACAGACACGAAGTTTGGGCAATTGGTGGCGGTCTAAGTGCTCGGACCCTCACCAATCAAAACTTCTATCATGTTGCTATGACATGTCATAAGTTTGTCAAACGTTTAGTTACACTTTAAGAATTCTTTCAGATTATCGTCCATGATGGTTTCATTAATTCATTTCTAAAACTTTAAGTTTTTTCGCCTTGAGCGATTCTCCAGATCAGCCAGTTTTAGTTTAATGATAGATAAATCGTCCTCAGCTGCATTGTGAGCGTCCACAAGACTATTATGTGCAGTTGTGAATTCCTGCATTTTGTCTTAAAGATGTGCAGTACGTTTGCGTATAGCGACAATATCAGGACGAAGAGACGCCACCATGTTATGAATCTTAGTATGAATTGTTTCTTTGTGTTCAGAAAGTAGGGATCTCATATCGGACATGATGATAAGCTGTTCAGAGACCAGATTACAATGAGCAGATAAGTCACTTCTAGGAGAGTGACTACACGTAAAATCACTCGCAAGATTTGGAGAATTATGAGAATTCGAGATTGGAGATTGTTTGCAGAGCTCACCATGTCTGTTCTGCAATACATTAATGTCTTCAATCAGCTGGCAGTGCTGGAATGAAGAGATGGCTGCATGGCTGTTATTTACAGTTTGGGCGCTGTTGCACCGCTATGTCCGACGCCATTTTGGATTGCTGTAGTGCTGGAGAAGGACGTAAGTTTTGCAGGGCCTCCTAGCTTCCTTCACGTTGTTCTCATCATGTCTGCTGCTTCCTGACTAAAAAAGGCATCAGGAGAGGGTTGCTTGATGCTGGTGAAGACAGATACGTGCCTGCTATGAGCCGCTTAGTCCCGTTGATTCACGGAGCTCTCAGCTTCTGCTCCAGTCTAGATCCGGCCACGTCCCCCCTGACATTTTTGTGACTATCCTTTTCATCTGAATGCAGCTTTTAGAAATCCATTACCTAATTCAGATGTATGAAATTGAATTTTAGCAGCAGATATTTCTGCAACAAATCTGACATTTGTGAATATACCCTTAGGCCTCATGCACACGACCGTAGCCATGTGCACGGCCGTGATTTTCGGGTCGGCCGGCAGCGGAGTGTCACCCGCGAGCCGCCCACAAATCGCAGGCCGTGCACATGGCCGCGTCCATTATTTCCTATGAGCCTGGACCGTAGAACACAGCTGTAATAAGACATGCTCGTTCTTTCTGCGGTCCAGGCTCCTGGGCCATGCACGGACCGTGGAAACCACGGTCGTGTGCATGGCCCCATAGGAATGAATGGGGCCGCAACTCTCCCGTGGATATTCGGGGGGAATTGCGGCCGCAAAATCACATTTGTGTGCCCCTTAAAAATGGAAAATGCCAGAATCACTGTTTTTTGGTCACATCATCTCCCACAAAAAATGGAATAAAAAGTAATCAAAAAGTCTCATGTACCCCAAAATGATACCAATAGAAAACTACAGCTCGCCCTGCAAAACATAAGCCCTTCTACCGCTCAATCAACAAAAAATAAAAAATTAATGGCAGTCAAATTTTATTTTTAACAATCAGTTTAACTTTCCTTTTAACCCCTTAAGGACGCAGCCTAGTTTTGGCCTTAAGGCTCAGAGCCCATTTTTCAAATCTGACATATTTCACTTTATGTGGTAATAACGTCGGAATGCTTAAACCTACCCAAGCGATTCTGAGATTGTTTTCTCGTGACACATTGGGCTTCATGTTCGTGGTAAAATTTGGTCTATATATTCAGTGTTTATTGGTGAAAAATTGCAAAATGTAGAGAAAATTTTGAAAAAAATTGCATTTTTCAGAATTTAAATGCATCTGTTTGTAAAACAGACGGTTATACCACCCAAAATAGTTACTAGTTCACATTTCCCATATGTCTACTTTAGATTGGCATCGTTTTTTGAACATTCTTTTATTTTTCTTGGACGTTACAAGGCTTAGAACATAAACAGCAATTTCTCATATTTTTAAGAAAATTTGAAAAGCCTTTTTTTTAAGGTACCTCTTGAGTTCTGAAGTGGCTTTGTGGGGCCTATGTATTAGAAACCCTGATAAAACACCCCATTTTAAAAACTAGACCCCTCAAAGTATTCAAAACAGCAGTTAGAAAGTTTTTTAACCCTTCAGGCATTTCACAGGAATTAAAGCAAAGTGGAGGTGAAATTTGCAAATTTCATTTTTCTTGCTGAATTTCAATTTTATTCATTTTTTTTTCTGTAACACAGAAGGTTTTACCAGAGAAACACTACTAAATATGTATTGTCCAGATTCTGCAGTTTTTAGAAATGTCCCACATGTGGCCCTACTGCGCTCGTGGACTAAAACACAAGCCCTAGAAGCAAAGAAGCACCTAGTGCATTTTGAGTCCTCTTTTTTTATTAGAATATATTTTAGGCAGCATGCCAGGTTTGAAGAGGTGTTGAGGTGCCAAAACAGTAGGAATCCCCCAATAGAAACTACACCCCTCAAGGAATTCATTTAGGGTTGTTGTTACCATTTTGACCGCACAGTTTTTTCACAGCCTGTATTTGAATTGGGCTCTGAAATGAAAAAAATGTCATTTTTTCCAATAAAATGTCATTTGTGATCAAAATTTCTTATTTTCACAGGGAACAAAATACCCCATTTTGTTGCCCAATTTGTCCTTAGTGTGGCAATACCCCATTTGTGGTGATAAACTGCCGTTTGGGCCCATGGGAGGGCTCAGAAGGAAAGGAGCGCTATATGTTTGTTGGAGTCCAGATTTTGTTGGATTGGTTTTCGGGTGCCATGTCGCATTTGCAGAGCCTCAGAGGTATCAAAGAAATGGAAACCCACCAAAAGTGACCCCATTTTGGAAACTACACCCCTCAAGGAATTCATTTATGGTTGTTGTTAGCATTTTGACCACACAGTTTTTTCACAGCACCTATTTCAATTGGGCTGTGACATTAAAAAAATGACATTTTTTCCAATAAGATGTAATTTTTTACCAAAATTTCTTATTTTCCCAGGGAACAAAATACTCAATTTTGTTGCCCAATTTCTCCTGAGTGCATCAATACCCCATTTGTGGCAATAAACTGCCGTTTGGGCCCATGGGAGGTCTCAGAAGGGAAGGAGCGCTGTGTGTTCTTTGGAGTACAGATTTTGCTGGTTTGGTTTTCGGGTGCCATGTCGCATTTGCAGAGCCCCAGAGGTATCAAAGCAATAGAAACCCACCACAAATGACCCCATTTTGGAAACTACACCCCTCAAGGAATTCATTTATGGGTGTTGTGACCATTTTGACCCCATAGTTTTTTCACAGAACTTATTTGAATTGGGCTGGGAATGAAAACAAAATTATTTTTTTCAAATAATATGTAGTTTTGGCTGAAAATTTCTTATTTTCACAAGAAACAAAATACCCCATTCTGTTGCGCAATTTGTTCTGAGTGCCGCAATACCCCATTTGTGGTGATAAACTGCCGTTTGGGCCCATGGGAGGGCTCAGAAGGAAAGGACCACCATTTGGCCTACTGGGGATTTTCTAGTGCGAAGTCATGTATGCAGAAGCCCCTGAGGTACCAGTACAGTTGAAACCCGCAAGCAGTGACCCCGTTTTAAAAACTACACCCTTAAGGCATTCATCTAGAGGTGTAGTGAGCATTTTGACCGGAGACCTACACCCCATAAACTGTAATGTGGGTTCTCCCGGGTATGGCAATACCCTACATGTGGCTGTTATCAGCTGCCTGGACACACAGCAGGGCCCAGAGGGGAAAGACGAGGGGGGATAAGCTGTGTGGAGTGCATCAGGGTAAGTAAAATTGGGGTAAATTATAAACCAAGGGATGTATGATAAATTTTAAAACACTTTCATACAGAGCTCTGGTTATTCGGGACACGTGTCACATTGATATATTGTGTCATCCATTATCGCCCTCTTATAGCAGACTTTGCACCTCTTTTGACTTTTTCCCTTCTTGCCAGTTTGGGGAACTTCTCCTGGAAAGTGTTGCCTTGGTACGATGCGTGTGGGCTCACTTCCAGAAGTACTGGGTGCCCCCCCTTCTTGGTCCCTAAAGATTAGGTTCTTGATAATCACCTCTTGAAATTCCAGGAAAGTTCTCGTCTGGCCTGCACATCGACGTAGCATGTACGCATTGTACAATGCCATCTGTATGATGTGCCCGGCCAGCTTCTTATACCACACCGCATGGCGCTGTAGGGCTTCAGGGCTTGATCTTACAAGTCCATCCCTCCCATGTACCTATTGTAGTCCAGGATGCAGTCTGGTTTGGGGGTGGCCTTTCCTTCATATATCCTAAACCTGTAGGTATACCCTGATGCACTCTCACAGCTTATACATCTTCACGCCATACCTTGCCCTCTTACCCGGCAGGTACTCGCGGAATTGAACCCTCCCTTTAAAATGTACCAGGGACTCATCAATAGAAATACACTTCTCGGGGGTGTATGCTTGGGAAAACCGGGCACTGGAATGGTCTAATAGGGGTCTCCGTTTATACAAACGGTCAAAACTGGGGTAATCTCGGGGTGGGCACGGCTTATTATCAGTATAATGTAAGAAGCGAAGTATTGCCTCATTTATTGATTTTTTTAGGTTCCAGTTCAGTTCTGAAGTTGCTTTGCCCATATATTAGAAACCCCTATCAAATACCCCATTTTAGAAACTAGACCCCTCAAAGTATTCACAACAGCATTTAGAAAGTTTATGAACCCTTTAGGTGTTTCACAAAAATTTAGAGCAAAGTAGAGGTGAAATTTACATTTTTTTTTTGGTCAGAAAATCCTCTTTATACCATTTTTTTTATAACACAAAAGGATTTATCAGTGAAACGCAACTCAATACTTATTGCCCAGATTCTGCAGTTTTGAGAAATATCCCACATGTGGCCCTAGTGCAGTAATGGACTGAAGCGCCGGCCTCAGAAGCAAAGGAGCACCTAGTGGATTTTGAAGCCTCTTTTTTATTAGGCACCATGTCCGGTTTGAAGAGGTCGTGTGGTGCCAAAACATTGGGAACCCCCCAAAAGTGACCCCAATTTGGAAACTAGACCCCTTGAGGAATCCATTGTAGTTTTCTTGGGGTGCATGCAGCTTTTTGATCAGTTTTTATTCTATTTTTAGGTGGCGTGGTGACTAAAAAACAGCAATTGTACGATTGTTTTTTTTTTCGTTTTTTTTTACAGCGTTCACCGTGCGCTATAAATGACATATTCACTTTATTCTGCGTGGCGATACGATTACGGCAATACCAGATGTTTATAGGTTTTTTTTATGTCTTATGGCGTTTGCACAATAAAATACGTTTTGTAAACAATCATTCACTTTTTGTGTTACCTTATTCTAAGAGCCAGAACTTTTTTATTTTTCAATCAATAAAGCCGTGCGAGGACTTATTTTTTGCGTAACGAACTGTAGTTTCAATCAGCACCATTTTTAGGTACATGCGACTTTTTGATCTCTTTTTATTCGATTTTTTGGGAGGTGAAGTGACCAAAGAATTGTGATTGTGGTTCGGTTTATTATTATTTTATTTTACGGCGTTCACCGTGCGGGATAAATAATGAAATAATTTTGTAGTTCAGGCCGTTACGGACGCGGCGATACCAATTATGTATAGTTTATTTGTTTGTTTATATATTTTTATTAATAATAAAGGACTGATAAGGGAAAAAGGGGGATTTTTACTTTTATTACTTTTAAATCTTTTATTTTCTTATTTTTACACATCTTTTTGTAACTTTTTTTTTACTTTATTACTTTGTCCCACTAGGGGACATGAGGGCAGGAGGCCCTGATCGCTATTCTAATACACTGCACTACATGCATAGTGCAGTGTATTAGAACTGTCAGCTACTCACTGACAGCAAGCATAGTGGGTCCTGACGTTGTCAGGACCCACTAGGCTTCCGTCTATGGCATAGCCGGACGCCATTGTTTGGTGTCCGGTTGCCATAGTCACCATCGCCGGCCGCTATCGCGTAGCAGGCCGGCGATGGCAGCTTAACCCCTAAAAAGCCGCGATCTCTATAGAACGCGGCTTTTAAGGGGTTAATCAGCGGGGACACAGCGATCGGTCCCCGCTGTAGGAGCTGTGACAGCTGCTGAACAAGACAGCAGCGTCACAGCTCCTGTATGTGTCGGGAGGACGGCCGAAACGGCCGTTACTCCCGAGACGTACTATTACGGCATGGAGCGCGAACGATACAGCTGCCATGACGTAATAGTACGTCAAGGAGCGGGAAGGGGTTAAAAGTAGTAAAACATAAAAAGAAGGATATCAATTTGGTATTGCTGTAATCTGATTGACCAGCGGAATAAAGTTAACATGCCATTTTTACCACACGGTGAACATCGTCAAAACAAAACCCCCCAAAAGATTGAGGAATCGCTATTTTTTTCCTATTCCATCCCACAAATATTTTGTTTCCAGTTTCCCATTACATTATTTGGTACAATAAATGGAATTGATGGAAAAAGTTATGGCTTTTGGAATGCAGGGAGGAAAAAAGAAAAATGAGAATCAGAAAAATGGCTGCGACGGGAAAGGGCTAAATTCGGCCAGCAATGCATAACGCCAGCGCATGCGTCTGCACTTATGAATCTCTAAACTGTGTAATGTACTTGGATAATATTAAAACGCAACTTGTGCTATATGTCGTATTATTGAATTACTATGTATCACAAAATATATGTCTGTTATTTTGTTTGATATAACACTCACGTAACTGAAAAAATAAATAGGGCAGTGACTGAGTTTCTGTAATTAAAATATTTTATTGTAATTGGATTTGCAAATTACTTCAAACCTATTTCTAAATAGTCTAATACTCACTGGAAATATATACAAGAGACATACGTCAAAGAAATTCTGTAAAATTCTCTGCTTTGGAATTATAACAAGATTTCAGAGTTTCATCAAATCTTAGTAGTGTCAGTGTCGAAGAAGTATTTTTCTTTCACACCTTGCAAAAATGTGCTATGTATGAAGTATATGCAAAGTACATATTCCATTGACAATTGTTAGGGGGAGGCAATCGGAGTGTACATTACAGAGACATATTGTCCTAGCCGTAATTAAAAGGAACAGAGAACAAGCTGTGTTACAAGTATAGAGGGATCATATGCAGAGGCTGCCATGGATGCTTCAAGACTACACATAACACATAATGCTTTGTACTTATTATGCAGACAGCATAGATTAGAGCCACTAATGCAATGCTGATGGAACTCATGTCAAAGAGAGATGACTCACTGACAAAAATGGTGCTGGCTGCTTGTAAATATATGAACCAAATGGTTACAGCTTGTATAGGACTTGCAGACACACGTCAAAAGGTAACAATCAAGAACATAAACCATTTCATTAAAATACAGGGCAGCTTGCTTGAAAATGTATATCACTCTGCTAATGCCACAGCTTCAAGCATACATGAATAGAGCTTGAAAGCAAATTAGATATAGGCTGCCGTGTGTTCATAAATGTGCAAGACACAGACTTCTGAATTTAAATCTTGATACATCTTGTAACATAATTAGAGATAATCCATCATTTTATAGCATTTTATTATTCAGTATGCAAAATATTGTGAGCACTGTATCGTATAGCGGTAGAGCATCAATTAATATGAGCTGGACTAGGGAACGAGCCGAAAATGACATATGACTGAAGCATCACGATCACTCGGAAATCTTGGCTTCATACTCAAGGATATAGATTGTGAATATACAACACAAAGAGGGTTTACTTTGTTCTTCCTAAGACAGCATGCATAAACTTCTGCTTATAAACACGATGTTATATATACGGTACACACACACACACACACATATATATATATATATATATATATATATATATATATATACACAGTGGATATAAAAAGTCTACACACCCCTGTTAAAATGTCAGGTTTTTGTCATGTTACAAAATCAGTCCAAGATGAATAATTTCAGAACTTTTTCCACCTATAATCTGTACGATTGTATTAAAAAACAAACTTAAATATTTCAGAGTGTAAAAATAAAGAACAAATATAATGTGGTTGCATAAATATGCACACCCTTAAACTAATACTTTGTTGAATTACCATTTGACTTTATGACAGCATTCAGTCTTTTCAATCTGTCAGATTGCGAGGGCATCTCCTGTGTACAGTCCTCTTCAGGTCACCCCCATAGATTTTCAATGGGATTCTGGCTGGGCCATTCCAGAACTTTGATCTTCTTCTGGTGAAGCCATTCTTTTGTTGATTTGGAGATATTCTTTGGGTCGTTGTCGTTCTGAAAGGTGAAATTCCTCTTTATCTTCAGCTTTTTAGCAGAGGCCTGCAGGTTTTGTGCCAATATTGCCTGATATTTGGAACTGTTCATAATTCCCTCCACCTTGACTAAAGCCCCAGTTCCAGCTGTAGAAAACAGCGGGTATGGTGTTCTTTTGGTGATGTGCAGTGTTGGTTTGTGGAATTATGGCCAAATAATTCAACCTTGGTCTCATCATACCATAACCTGTTTTATCACTTGCTTTTGGCAGCTCAGATGTCTTCAGCTTCTCACTTTTAAAACATTTCTGCACCTACAGTGAAGGAAATAAATATTTGATCCCTTGCTGATTTTGTAAGTTTTCCCACTGTCAAAGACATGAACAGTCTAGAATTTTTAGGCTAGGTTAATTTTACCAGTGAGAGATAGATTATATTTAAAAAAAAAACAGAAAATCACATTGTCAAAATTATATATAAGTATATGCATTGTGCACAGAGAAATAAGTATTTGATCCCTTTGGCAAACAAGACTTAATACTTGGTGGCAAAACCCTTGTTGGCAAGCACAGCAGTCAGACGTTTTTTGTAGTTGATGATGAGGTTTGACACATGTTAGATGGAATTTTGGCCCACTCCTCTTTGCAGATCATCTGTAAATCATTAAGATTTTGAGGCTGTCGCTTGGCAACTCGGATCTTCAGCACCCTCCATAAGTTTTCGATGGGATTAAGGTCTGGAGACTGGCTAGGCCACTCCATGACCTTAATGTGCTTCTTTTTGAGCCACTCCTTTGTTGCCTTGGCTGTATGTTTCGGGTCATTGTCGTGCTGGAAGACCCAGCCACGAGACATTTTTAATGTCCTGGTGGAGGGAAGGAGGTTGTCACTCAGGATTTGACGGTACATGGCCCCATCCATTCTCCCATTGATGCGGTGAAGTAGTCCTGTGCCCTTAGCAGAGAAAGACTCCCAAGACATAATGTTTCCACCTCCATGCTTGACAGTGGGGACTGTGTTCTTTGGGTCATAGGCAGCATTTCTATTCCTCCAAACACGGCGAGTTGAGTTAATGCCAAAGAGCTCAATTTTAGTCTCATCTGATCACAGCACCTTCTCCCAATCACTCTCAGAATCATCCAGATGTTCATTTGCAAACTTCAGAGGGGCCTGTACATGTGCCTTCTTGAGCAGGGGGACCTTGCGGGCACTGCAGTATTTTAATCCATTACGGCGTAATGTGTTACCAATGGTTTTCTTGGTGACTGTGGTCCCAGCTGCCTTGAGATCATTTACAAGTTCCCCCCATGTAGTTTTCGGCTGAGCTCTCACCTTCCTCAGGATCAAGGATACCCCACGAGGTGAGATTTTGCATGGAGCCCCAGATCGATGTCGATTGACAGTCATTTTGTATGTCTTCCATTTTCTTACTATTGCACCAACAGTTGTCTCCTTCTCACCCAGCGTCTTACTTATGGTTTTGTAGCCCATTCCAGCCTTGTGCAGGTCTATGATCTTGTCCCTGACATCCTTAGAATGCTCTTTGGTCTTGCCCATGTTCTAGAGGTTAGAGTCAGACTGATTAATTGAGTCTGTGGACAGGAGTCTTTTATACAGGTGACCATTTAAGACAGCTGTCTTTAATGCAGGCACCAAGTTGATTTGAGCGTGTAACTGGTCTGGAGGAGGCTGAACTCTTAATGGTTGGTAGGGGATCAAATACTTATTTCTCTGTGCACAATGCAAATAAATATATATAATTTTGACTATGTGATTTTCTGTTTTTTTTTTTAAATAAAATCTATCTCTCACTGGTAAAATTAACCTAGCCTAAAAATTCTAGACTGTTCATGTCTTTGACAGTGGGCAAACTTACAAAATCAGCAAGGGATCAAATACTTATTTCCTTCACTGTATAACGAAGTTACAATTCTCAACACCTCTAAATATAATAAAGCACCATACACTGCACCTATAACTATAATAGCGCCAAACACGGTGTCCCTGATTATAATAGTACCATACACTGTCACACACACACACACACACACACACACACACACACACACCCTGTGCCCCCTGTAGATAGTGACCGACCCCCATAGAGCCTCTGTAGAAAGTGACCTACATAGAAGCCCCTGTAGATAGTGGCCACCATACAGCCCCTGTAGATAGTGGCCACATATGGACTCCAGAGCTGCAAGGCAATAGTGCTAACCACTGAGCCACCATGCTGCCCTACATATAGCTTCCCCTATAGACAGTGCTCCACGTATAGCCCAGCTCTGTAGATTGTGTCTCACATATAGCTCCCCCTGTATATAGTGTCCCACATATAGCCCACCCCTGTAGACAGTGCCCTACAAATAGCCACCCTGTAGCTAGTGCCCCACAGGTAACCCACCCCTGTATATAATGTCCCACATATAGCCCACCTTATATAAAGTGCCCTAAAAAATAGTTCCCCTATAGATAGTGCTCTACATATAGCCCACCTCTGTATAGTGTCTCACATATAGCTCCCCCTGTATATAGTGCCCCACTTATAGACTTCCCTGTAGATAGTGCCCCACATCCCCACATATAGACCGCCCCCTGTAGATAGTGGCCCACATATAGACCCCCCTGTACATAGTGGCCCACATCCCCACATATAGACCCCCCTGTAGATTGTGCCCTACATCCCCACATATAGACCCCCCTGTATATATTGGCCCACTTATGATGACCCCCCCTGTAGATAGAGCCCCCACTATAGATAATGCTACTCACAGTTTTATGAGTAAAAAACAAAAAACTTCACATACTCACATGATCCCGTTCCCACGCTCTCCGCTGGCAATGCAGACATGCTCTTATCTGAGCAGGTCTGCTGGAGCTGAACGAGCATCGTCCAATGATGCTGATTGGTGGGGCAGAATGACTTGCTCTGTCAATCAGTGCCTTTCAAGCACGGAAGCGGCGAGATGACGTCATCGCGCCGCTAATCAATCAGCGTCATTGTAAGGCGCTGAATGGTCGGGCCCGGCCATTCAGCGTTAATGCATGTATTTGGCTGTCGCTAGCATCGGGGTCCCCTCCGGTGCTAGGGACGCCTACGGGCATGAGAGGGCCTGTGTCGCCCGGCCCATACTTGTTGGAGGCTCGACGGCGCGGACCCCATAGTAGCGGCGATACCTCTGTAGCAGCCATAATGGCTGCTAGTGGCACCCCCGGGCATATGGGGGGGCGTGTCGGCTGGCGGCACGGGCCCCCTCAAGCCGCGTGTCCCGTAGCGGCCGCTACGGCTGCTACTGCGGTAGTTACGCCACTGGGTTCAAAGGAGTACAAAGACGGCAGACCTAGGGGCCTTCATTAGGCCACGACGACCTTCGACACCCCACAATCACATCATGGGCGGTTCGATGGCACGTCAGAGGGGGCCGCTCCCTGATTCTAACGCTTTAAATGCCGCAATCGTGAGTGACCGCCACAAAAAGAGGTTAAGCGGGCGGAATCAAGCTGATCTTTGATTCCACCTTTTGCAGTGAGTTTTTGACTGTGTTAGACAGCAATCACCCGCTAACTATGGAGCGAGCTCAGCCCGGGAGCCCGCTCCATACTTCCCCTTAACGTCTGCCATGTACATGAACTTATGAAATGCTTATAATTGTACTTCAGTATGCCATAGAAGCATCTGACTAAAAGATCTAAAAACACTGCATCAGCAAACTTTGTGAAAACCAAAATATGTGTCAGTCTCAAAACTTTTAGCCAGGACTGTATATATGGCAATAAATACTCCCAATGTGCCCATAGACTATCATTAGCCAAACATATGCCAAAAGAGTATCCTTTTGGCATACGCTTGACCGGTATGTTTGTATAAATTTGTCTCAACTGTATTGAGAAGTGTAGTTGACTGTGCTTTTCAATACAACTTCAATTGAAAAAATACCTTCTTTGTGAATAAAGTCAATGGCAGACATGCAACTGTATAGGTATACATTTGCATAGGTTTAAGGATTATGTTTGGAGGTACACTGACAGATTGGGTGCGTGGACCCACTGGGCCGTACCGTCTTAACGGTATGACAGCTGGCCAACAGGACACAGGTCAAAGTATATAGTTCAAATAGGTGTACCTGTGGTAAATTCGGAAAGTAGCAAGACAGGCTCGAGTGGGACTTTGGCAGCAGGCAGGCACCAGGCATGGTGTAACAGGACAGGTGTAGTACACAGCGCAGCACGACTCTAACTCTATATGGACCAGGATTACACGGGATACAGGTTACATGTAGCAGGAATGGGAGCACTGGGAACTGGAAGACACTTAGGGAACCACTTGCAGAAACTAACATAGGTAATGACAACAACACTCAGGCAATGCAGGAAGGGGCAGGACCCTTCTTATAGTCCTGGGTGCTCATGAGCTAATTTGGTTCATTAATTCAGGTACGCGCGCTGGCCCTTTAAGAGCGGGCACGAGCGTGCGCACGAACCCTACGGGACACCGCAGAGTGAAGAGGAAGTGAGCGCTTGCGTCTCCCTAGGAGGAGATGCGGGCCAGCGCTCACTGATCCATGACTGCGGCCGCCAGGAATTGAGTAAACCTGACGGCCCTCGGCCATGGGCATTACACTGGATCTACACGGGGCCTTTAACCGGATTCGTATATGCAAGGGTGCCTAATGGAAAACCACATTTAACACCCTAGACGGTCACTACAAGTATCTTGTCATGCCCTTTGGACTGTGTAATGCCCCAGCTGTGTTTACTAAAATTAGTGAACGACTTCTTCTGTATGTCTGTGTGGTTGTGTATCTGGACGACATCTTGATCTACACACCCGATTTGACGATGCATCGGAAGCATGTACACCAAGTCTTGTTGCGGCTAAGGGGGAATAAATTATACGCAAAACTGGGGAAGCGCGTATTTGAAAAGAGGTCCTTGCTCTTCCTGGGGTATATTATTTCTGATTGTGGTCTTCAAATGGATCCAGAGAAGGTCAAGTCTGTTTTGGAGTGACCACGTCCCCAAGGTCTCCGAGCTATCCATAGATTTCTTGGATTCTACAATTTTTATCGTCAATCCAACAAAAAAGTGACGTTGCTTACTGCTCCCATCTCCGCTCTTACCAAGAAGGGAGTGAATGCTAAGGACTGGTCCCCTGAGGCAGAGTCGGCATTCTCCAACCTAAAGAGCGCCTTCACTTCTGCCTATGTTCTTCATAATCCTGATGTGACTCAACAGTTTTCCTTGGAGGTTGATGCGTCTTCCATTGGTGCTGGTGCTGGATCACTTCTGTTTCAAAAGAATTTTAAGTGTAAGGCAGTATCCTGCAGATTCTTCTCCAAACTATTCTTTCCTGCTAAGCGCAACTACTCTATTGGGGATCGAGTATTGCTCGCTGTCAAGTTGGTCTTGGAAGAATGGAGACACCTGCTAGAGGAGTCTGCTCATCTCATCATTATCTAGACCGATCACAAAAATCTTGCATATCTGCAGTCTGCACAGCGACTGAACCCTCGTGAAGCTAGATGGTCAATGTTCTTCGCCAGATTTCAATTTCTTTTTCACTTCCGCCCTGCAAACAAAAACATTAAGGCTGATGCCCTATCTCGGTCATTCGAAACGGAAAAACCTCAACACATTATTGATCCTTCTAGGATTATTTCTATAAATCCTCTGCAGATCAAGAACATTCCTTCTGGAAAGATTTTTATCCGTCCTGCTGACTGGAAAAGAATCCTCCGCTGGGGGCATAATTCCAAACTGGCCGGGCATTCTGGTGCCCGCAAGACTCTGGACTATATTGCTTGTCAATATTGGTGGCCCTCGCTACCTAGAGATGTCTTGGACTTTGTTTCCTTCTGTGCTAATTGTGCCCTAAACAAGTCCTCTCATTCTTGAACTAATGGTCTGCTCCAACCTCTACCGGTGCCTGATGCTCCCTGGCAACACAGGCTATGCTTTATTACTGACCTTCCCCCTTCTGCTGGACATACTACAATCTGGGTAGTAGTGGATCGTTTCTCAAAGCTGGCATGTTTAGTTCCCTTAATGGGCCATCCCTCAGCCACTCGACTTGTAGACCTGTTCATTCAACACATCTTTCGTCTTCATGGATTATCTCTTCATATTGTTTCTGACCGGGGTGTACAGTTCACGTCTAAATTTTGGAGAGCCCTGTGTAATCTGTTGGATGTGAAGCTGGACTTCTCTTCTGCCTATACCCACATTTTAACGGTCAAGTGGAAAGGACCAACCAAACACTAGAGAATTATCTCCATCATTATGTCTCTGTCCAACATGTCAATTGGATACAGCTTCTGCCTTGGGCGGAATTCTCTTACAATAACCATACAAGTGATTCTACTGCTTCCTCTCCGTTCTATATTGTATACAGTCAGCACCCGCAAGTTCCTCTTCTGGTGCCAACTATGTCTCAAGTGCCTGCAGCCAATTCTTCATTCTGGACTTTTCTTCACATCTGGCATCAAACCAAGTTCGCGATTCTTCAGTCAGTTGATTGCATGAAAGCATATGCCGATAAGAAGAGAAGGGTTCCTCCTCAGTTGCTTGAAAGGGTTTAGTCCTGAGGAGAGGTCTTGGGAGCCAGAAGAGAACATCAATGTCCCAGCTCTCATCAAGAAGTTACCCTTATGCTCTGGACCTAAGAAGAGGTGATGTGAGGGGGGGGTACTGTTGTGCCTGTCTTCACTGACCACTGGCACGTCCAACTTACCGGCAGCCGCGACCGCAGGACACTTTCTTAATGCCAGTGTCTCCCTCCCCAGAGACGCCGGCACACGCGGCTGCAGCCCCCTCTGTCTCCTGCAGCGTGTGCGCCTGTGCTCACTCCAGGCCTTAAAGGGCCAGCGCACGCACATATACAAAGTTCCCCAGCCAATCCCTTTACACCCTGGACTTTAAAAAGGGCTCTGCCCTTCCTCTCCTTGCCTGAACGTTGTTGTGCCTGCCCATGTTAGTCTTTGCAAATGGTCCCTTAGTTGTATTCTGTATCCAGTGTTCCCATTTCCTGTATCCCATATCCAATAATTTAATTTGTTCTAGTGCATTATCTAGTTTCGGAGTCGAGAGTGCCATCTGTGCCAAGTGCCATTTGTGCCAAGTGTCATCTGTGCCAAGTGTCATCTGTGTCAAGTGTCTGCTACGCCACATATTGCTGCGCCTAGTGTCTGCCACGCTGAGTGTTTGCCAAATCATCTATATGTGTACTCTTGCCCTAAAGACTGTTATTGACTTTTGTTTGATGAGCTGCCACTCCGCTGTGGCGGAGCGGCCTAGTGGGTCCACATACCTCATAGCCATGACAACTGGCACCGCCTACATCAGCTGATCTTTCTTCTGATGTATATACAGAGCTAAAGAACCCATTTAGTAACTCTGCCTTTTCTTGATCTCCTGTGACTAACTCCCCATTACAACTATTTAGGTGCCCTACACGTTCAGACCTTGGCTTTTTTGCATTTATATACTTAAATAATTTTTTGTGATTTATTTTGCTATCTTTCGCCACCTGCCTTTCATTTTGTATTTTTGCAGATTTTTAACTTTTTTGCAGATTTTATTAAGCTCTTTGGAATTTACAAAGGCTAAAGCTGTACCCTCAGATTTGTATTTTTCAAATGCCCTTTTTTTTTGTCATATATTGACCTTTTTACAGAAAGTGTAAGGCTGGGTTCACACGTGGCGGAATTTCACTTAAATTCCGCTGCGGACACTGCGCAGCGTTAATCCGCAGCGGTGCCGTTTGTCCATTGACTTACACTTTAATTTAGCAGTGTTCGTTTAGACGAGGCGTAAAATTCCGCTGCGGAGCATAGGCTGCGGAGCGGAATTTGGTGTCCGCAGCATGCTCTGTCTGTTGCGGAGCAGTGGCGGACTCATGGCGGAATTTCTCCATTGACTTCAATGGAGAGTCAAAATTCCGCAATGAAGTCCGCAGATCTTATGTGTGCTGCGGAGCGTATTGGTTTTACTACCATGACATTTCTTCATTCTGGCTGGACCTATGTATTTCTAGGTCTACAGCCAGACTGAGGAAGTCAATGGGGCTCCCGTAATGACGGGAGCGTTGCTAGGAGACGTCTGTAAATAGTCACTGTCCAGGGTGCTGAAAGAGTTAAGCGATCGGCAGTAACTGTTTCTGCACCCGGGACAGTGACTACCGATCCCAATATACATGTATCTGTTAAAAAATATATAAGTTCATACTTACCGAGAACTCCCTGCGTCTGTCTCCAGTCCGGCCTCCCAGGATGACGTTTCAGTCTAAGTGACGGCTGCAGCCAATCACAGGCCAAGCACAGGCTGCAGCGGTCACATGGACTGGCGCGTCATCCAGGGAGGTCGGCCTGGATGCCGAAAGAGGGACGCGTCACCAAGACAACGGCCGGTAAGTATGAAAATCGTTTACTTTCACTAGGGAAAGTGCTGTCCCTTCTCTCTATCCTGCACTGATAGGGAGAAGGGAAGCACTTTTCCCGCAGTCCGCAGCAGCTAGTCTGCATCAATGTACTGCACATTTTGTGCAGATCCGCAGCAGAATCTGCAACGCAGATTCTGTGCGGCATTGATGCGGACAGTTGCGGAGGAAATCCGCCACGTGTGGTCATGCCCTAAGACTTGTGCGGTTTAATTTTAGTCATTTAGGAATACATTTTGCACTATAATAACCCAAAGTACATTTTAAGATTTCCCATTTATCATTTGTACCATTATTTGACATTAGTTGTTCCCAGTCTATGTACTGAATTGCAGCCCTCATTCTGGGGAAATTGTTCTTTTGTCACTAGGATATGTCATAACCTACTGAAAGGGTTCTGACTACTGGGATCCACATTCCCTTCTCTATAGCAAATGGACTCACTGCCTATGTGGCATTTTCTCAGCATATCTCCCCACCAGACTAGGTGAAGGGCAAAGAATTGGCCCAAGTGTTGCATCTCTTGCATAGCACCGCATTGGAAGTAATGCGGAGTTGAGAAAAAATCCAAATGGGCTGCTTTGCCTTACTCGTGCTGCAAACCTTGATAATTTGAAGCTACTTAGTCCCAATGCAAAATCTGTAATAGGGTCCTCTACCTACCATGCACCATTTATAATATTGTTGTCGTCTAATGTGGGAGAGGGGCCTTTGTGCCCCTTTCAGGCACCAGGGTCTGGGTGCAACTGCACCCCCTTAAGCTACCTTCCTGTCAGCAGTAGTACCTCATTAATCCCCCTAGCGATATGATATAACTTAATATGGTGGAAAAACTCCCTTAAACATTCGATACACCCCATGCTGCCCTGGCTCAGTAATTCAAGAATTCTCTACATAGAATGACACCAGGGCTAGTCTCTTCTAAGACATCTCTCTTTAATAACAATGTTTCCTTGGAATAAAGGTTACATTTCAATTATTTTAGCCCCCAATTGACATATCAAAGACACTTTTAGTTGATACATTTGAGTCCTCTGATTCATTATTTATTTAAAGATAACCTTTCACCTCCCCATACATGTGCAGCATGTAATGGGGACGGCTGCAAAAAACCCTGGGGCACTTAAATTTTTTTTTCTACCTCCCTCCCTTATTTAGATATTGGTGCCGTCATATTTGGCGCCCGATATTTAAATAACCCCCTGAACAGTCAATGGGGCGTGTACTGGCAAGGGGGCATATTACTATGGCTGTGACACTGTCCAATCAGATATGGACAGCGCCACAGCAAGAGCGAGCAGAGAAAGTGCACGCTCTCTCTCTTCGGCTTTGAAGATCAGTCTTTTCACCCGAACTGGCAAGGGGGCGTATCACTGCTACGGACAGTGTAAGAACTGTGGAGAGGAGCTCTCACCTCTTCAGCTCTTGTGAGAGATCAGTCTTGCACTTTGTCTGCCAAACTGGCAAGGGGGCGTGTCTCTGCTATGGACAGTAAGGGTATGTGCACACACACTAATTACGTCCGTAATTGACGGACGTATTTCGGCCGCAAGTCCCAGACCGAACACAGTGCAGGGAGCCGGGCTCCTAGCATCATACTTATGTACGATGCTAGGAGTCCCTGCCCTGCTGCAGGACAACTGTCCCGTAGTATAATCATGTTTTCAGTACGAGACAGTTGTCTTGCAGCGAGGCAGGGACTCCTAGCATCGTACATAACTATGATGCTAGGAGCCCGGCTCCCTGCACTGTGTTCGGTCCGGGACTTGCGGCCGAAATACGTCCGTCAATTACGGACGTAATTAGTGTGTGTGCACATACCCTAAGCGCTCCCCAGCTCATACACTGTCCGTAGCAGAGACACGCCCCCTTGCCAGTTCGGCAGACAAAGTACAAGACTGAGCTCTCACAAGAGCTGAAGAGAAGAGAGCTCCTCTCCACAGCCCTTACACTGTCTGTAGCAGAGACACTCCCCCTTGCCAGTTCGGCAGACAAAATACAAGACTGATCTCTCACAAGAGCTGATGAGATGAGTGCGGGCTCTCCTCTTCCCAGCTCTTACTTTGTCCGCAGCAGTGACACGCCCCCTTGCCAGATCGGGTGAAAAGACTGATCTTGAAAGCTGAGAATGCTCTGATCTTGAAAGCAGAGAATATCTGATTGGACAGTGTCACAGCCCTAGTAACATGCCCCCTTGCCAGTACACGCCTCGTTGACTGTTCAGGGGGTTATTTAAATATCGGGTGCCAACTATAACGGCACCGATATATAAATAACGGAGGGGGGTAGAAAAAAAATGTAAAGTGCCCCAGGGTTTGTGCAGCCCTCCCCAATACGTGCTGCACTAAGTATTATGCAAATGGTGGTTTTTTTTGTGTGCATATAACTAACTACTTCAAGAAGGCATGACCTGTGTGTGCAATAATAGCAGTTTAGATTATTTGATTTGCAAAGTAGATATGTACTCATTCAGCATAGCTGGTAGTACATGGTACTTCAGTCACACCCATTTTTATATCCCTAATCATGATCAGTCATTTCTGTAACTTAATATCTACTGCTTTTTCTGAAAGATTTTCCAGCAACTTAAATAAAATTGTTTTAAAAAATAAAACATTAGAAACAAACATCTTTAGAGATAAGGGCATGTTCACATTAGAGGAACAGATAAACGGAAAGTATTGTTTTTGTTTACATCACCATTGATTTCAATGGTATTTTTTGTTTCAGTTTTCCTCCATTCTGCTAGGTTTCCGTTTTTTCCCCCGGAATCAATAGCGCAGCACACTACTCTATTGTTTCCGTGAAAAAAATGGAAACCTAGCAGAACAGAGGCAAACTGAAACAAAAAATACCATTGAAATCAATGGTATTGCAAACAAAAAGGATACTTTCCGTTCGTCTTTCCGTTCAACTGTTCCTTTGACGGAACAGATGAACAGAAATCCAAATGGAATGCTGATGTGAACAGGTCCTAAAAATATTAATATTCTGTAATTTATACCTGTTAAACAGAAAGGCAGTGGTTGATTCAGTTCCTAGTCCTTAAGGGTATGTTAACACGCAGTGGTTTCAGACGTAATTCGGGCATTTTACGCCTCGAATTCTACCTGAAAAAACGGCTCTAATACGCCTACAAACATCTGCCCATTGCTTACAATGGGAATTACGATGTTCTGTTCCCACAAGCCTTTATTTTACGCGTTACTGTCAAAATACGATGCGTAAACTGACGGCTCGTCAAAAGAAGTGCAGGACACTTCTTGGGATGTTTTTGGAGGCGTTTTTCATTGACTCCATTGAAAAACAGATCCAAAAACGGGCATAAAAAACGCAGCGAAAAACGCAAGTTGTTAAAAAAAACATCTGAAAATCAGCTCTGTATTTTCAGACGTTTTTGCTCACTGCGTGTGAACATACCCTAAGGGTATTTTGACAGCGACGCATAAAATTACACCTCGTGGGAACAGAACACCATAAAACCCATTGAAAGCAATGGGCAGATGTTTGTAGGCGTATTAGGGGCGTTTTTTCAGGCATAATTCGAGGCGTAAAACGCCCGCATTACGTCTGAAAACAGTGTGTGTGAACATACCCTAAGGCTGGGTTCACACAACCTATTTTCAGGCGTAAACGAGGCGTATTATGCCTCGTTTTACGCCTGAAAATAGGGCTACAATACGTCGGCAAACATCTGCCCATTCATTTGAATGGGTTTGCCGACGTACTGTGCAGACAACCTGTCATTTGCTGTCAAACGACGACGCGTAAAAATACAGCCTCGGCAAAAGATGTGCAGGACACTTCTTTCAGACGTAATTTGAGCCGTTCTTCATCGAACTCAATGAAGCATAGCTCAAAATTTACGGCTGTATGAGAAGCCTCGCAAAATGCGAGGAGGAGCATTTACGACTGAATCGAGGCAGCTGTTTTCTCCTGAAAACAGTCTGTCTTTTCAGACATAAATGCCTGCTACCGTGTGCACATACCCTGAGGGTATGTTCACACGGCCAAATTTCAGACGTAAACGAGGCGTATTATGCCTCGTTTTACGTCTGAAAATACGGCTCCAATACGTCGGCAAACATCTGCCCATTCATTTGAATGGGTTTGCCGACGTACTGTGCAGACGACCTGTTATTTACGCATCGTCGTTTGACAGCTGTCAAACGACGACCCGTAAAAATACAGCCTCGTCAAAAGAAGTGCAGGACACTTCTTTGAACGTTTTTGGAGCTGTTTTCTCATAGACTCCAATGAAAACAGCTCCAAAAACGGACGTAAAAAACGCAGCGAAAACGGCGTGAAAACGCCGCGAAAAATGCGAGTTGGTAAAAAAACGTCTGAAAAGCAGGGTCTGTTTTCCCTTGAAAACAGCTCTGGATTTTCAGACGTTTTTGTTGACTACGTGTGAATATACCCTAATAGTTACCTGTTAAATGATTGTTCTTGCAACTTACTGCCATTTAAAATATTAGCCGTTGCTCCTTAGCAATATACAACAAACTGCCATATTGTTCTTAAGAAACATATGCTGAGAATTGTCAGTCTGCAGTCTTTTGCTAAGGAGTAACTGAGAGAATTTACAATGTCATGCAGCAAATCTAGGAGAAAAGTAAAAACACGCTATGAGAAATTGTCATTTTTATTTTGTGATATTGTTGATGTAGTATTGTCTGTGTGTTGTTTATGTATATACTTATATTATATATTTATGAACATTTTCTACGTTGCCTTATTTTAATGAGTTTACCTGTCACTGCGAGTTGAAACTTGTTTCCAAAAATTACAGTAAGATTTAAAGAAGAATAAAAACATCAGTTCATTATCTGAATAACAGTAAAAAATCTGGGCAAGGAAAACTGTCTTTAGTGAAAACCAGGTGATAGGTAGTTAGCAACAAGTTGATGGCTCGTACAGGAGAATGCCTGAGGATATCAAGGCAGAAGCCACTTCAGAGCCGGGCTACTGAGACAAGTTAGCTGCCAGCATTTGCTGCATTGGGCTTTGGGTTTCCTCTACCTCCTCATTAATCCTGATTTACAGAAAAAAGGCAGCAGGCTGGAGTCCTCTTAACAGGCTGTCCAGGCTGCTGATTTGCCTTTACTGAAGACAATGGTGCCCTGGAGACCAGGCCACACTGAATTATTCAAATGTGCGCAGCAAGGAAAATGCTACATATCTTTTCTCATAGCCTTCTTTTATGTGCAGGTATGCATCCGTCTCCTTTTTGTACCTTTTCACCGAGCAAAGGGTAATGGCGCTTTCCCCTTTATTGGCACTGTAGAGGTCGGACATCACTACAGGATAAGGATGCTATGTTGATCATTTGTAAGCACCTATGAGCTTTTAATAATGCATCCAAAATGACATTCCTAGCTGTCCCTAGAGGGAAACTGTGACAAGTGCTGAATAACCAGGTAATGAGTTCCAGAGATGTATGCGGGACACTTACTAATCACAGTACATTGTTAACCAAAGACTTTGCCTCTTTCTCTGTAACACAGATGGACTGGCAGTAGAACACGTATGTATTTTTTTGTCATGACATTATTTTTTTATAATATATATATATATACTTTTTTTTCTATACTTTTTTTAATCCATTTAAAAATCTTTCACATAAAGGTAATGGTTTGCTAACAATAGATTAGATTTTACTGTATTTACATAAATTATCATACAATATTTCCATTCAGTTAAAATGAGTTCTTATTTGACTCTTTAATCAATATTTCTTGTGTTTCCAAATAGTTATTTTCACAGGCCTTACAATTCATTAATTTCCAAGTCGGGATATTTTTTGCTGTCGCACTGAACAGATTAAAATAGAAAGGGGTAAATGTAAGTTTTGCGCCCTCCTCTGCGACGTCCTCGGCATCTTTTAGTAGCCAACAAGTCCTAATCAGCCTGTGGCCTATAATGGTAAGTGGTGGGGCAGGGAGCCGATGGCTCCTTGCTCCGCTACTGGAGAGAAGCAGCTCCGTGCCTGAGTCTCCGATGGGTCAACCCCACGATGCTTGGTGCCATTTTGTTACACAGCAACACTTGATAGCATTCAAAACTGCCAGCAATTGTGACTGTTATAAATATTGTATATGACATATTATAACTATAATATTAAGTATAATAAGTTATATTAGTAGTAGTTTCAGTATTATAATTAATTAGTAATATTATTGGTATAATAAATAGTATCAGTATTATGGGTAGTATTTCTAATATTTTATTAGTGAACTATTTATTAGAGAACTTGAAAGACCAAAGTTTGCTGAAATCACATTTTAGAAGGGTTGTCTCCAAAACACAACCCCTGTACAAAAGCCCTATTAGGTGAACCCTCCTATGAGCCAGAGCAGAGAGCTACTAAAAAGCTCCAGTAGATTTATTTGAATGGCTACATGTAATATTATAGCGTCCACTGCAGGAGAAAATGTATCTATGGCAAAATCAGCTGTCTGCCAGGTGTTCATGAAGCCAAACCTAATTTAGCTGATCCTTGTGGCTTAAACAAGAGCTGGCCTGTATTTCTGACATGTTTATTTTTTAGCAAACAATTTGATTCCTCATTAAATAACAATTCTGGAGCTTCTTTTCCTAGAACACTACATTATGCTGTTCCTCTGTTATTCCTCCTAGAAATGTATGCATGGATTAACAACTGGGTGTTACCATTCTCCTTGTCAAAGTGGTACGTCCCTACACAATCTCACTCTGTCAGCACTAAATGGACATTGTCAATCTGTGTAGGGACACACACCCAACTGGTAACACTCAGTTGTCAATTTACTCCTACATTTCTAGGAAGAATAACAGAGGAATAGGGAAATGTAGAGTTATAGAAAAATCCAGGGTTTTTATTTCATGGGGAATGCAAATATTTACTGAAAAAGACATGTCAGGAGAGATGACAGGTCCTCTTTAAATAAGAAAAAGGGATTGTTTTAATATTTGAATCCCTTTACCCACTTCAGGAGGCAGCCTGTTTTGGCCTTGTGGCACAGCCGATTTTTTCAGAGCTGACCTGTGTCACTTTATGTGGTAATAACTTGGGAATGCTTTTACCTATCCAAGTGACTCTGAGATTGTTTTCTCGTGACATATTGTACTTTATGATAGTGGACAAATTTGGTCGATAAATTCAATATTTATTAGTGAAAAACACCAAAATTTAGAGAAAATTTGCAAAAATGTGCATTTTTCTAAATTTAAATGTATCTGCTTGTAAAACAGATAGTAATACCACACGAAATAGTCACTAGTTACCATTTCCCATACGTCTACTTTATGTTCGCATCATTTTTTGAACATCCTTTTATTTTTCTAGGACATTACAAGGCTTAGAACTTTAGCAGCAATTTCTCACATTTTCAAGAAAAATTCAAAAGGCCATTTTAAAAACTGCACCCCTCAAAGTATTCAAAACAGAATTCAGAAAGTTTCTTAACCCTTTAGGCGTTTCACAGTAAATAAAGCAAAGTAGAGGGGAAATGTACAAATTTCATTTTTTTTTTCAGAAATTCATTTGTAATAAAAAAATGTATTACCCAGAGAAACACAATCAATATTTATTGCCCAGGTTCTGCAGTTTTTAGAAATATTCCACATGTGGCCCTAGTGCCCTAATGGACCGAAACACTGTCCTCAGAAGCAAAAGAGCACCTCCAGTATTTTAGGCTCTGCTTTTTTTTAGATTATATTTTAGGCACCATGTCAGGTTTGAAGAGGTCTTGTGGTGCCAAAACAGTGGAAACTCCCAAAAAAATGACCCAATTTTGGAAACTACACCACATTTTTTTTGTAACACAGAAGGATTGACTGGAGAAACACAACAATATTTATTGCCTAGATTTTGCAGTTTTTAGAAATATCCCACATGTGGCCCTAGTGTGCTAATGGACTGAAACACAGGCCTCAGAAGCAAAGGAGCACCTAGAGGATTTTGGGGCCTCCTTTTTATTAGGATATATTTTAGGCACCATGTCAGGTTTGAAGAGGTCTTGTGGTGCCAAAACAGTGGAAACTCCCCAAAAGTGACCCAATTTTGGAAACTACACCCCTCAAGGAATTTATCTAGGGGTATAGTTAGTATTTTGACCCCACAGGTATTTTGCTCTATTTATTGGAGTTAGTCTGTGAAAATGAAAATCAACTTTTTTTCTGAAAAAACATAGAAATTTGTAATATGTACAAGGAATAAAGAAGAAAATGCACCCCAACATTTGTAAAGCATTTTCTCCTGATTACGGAAATACCCCATATGTGGTAATAAACTGCTGTTTGGACCCACAGCAGGGCTCAGAAGGGAAGGAGCGCCATTTGGATTTTGGAGCGCAGATTTTGCTGGATTGGTTTTCAGTGCCATGTCGTGTTTGCAACGCACTTGAGGGAACAAAACAGGGGAAACCCCCCAAAAGTGACCCCATTTTGGAAACTACACGCCTCAAGGAATTTTTCTAGGGGTATAGTGAGCCTTTAGACCACACAGGTTTTTTTTCAGAATTTAGTAGAATTAGGCTGTGAAAATAAATATCAACATTTTTGTCCACTAAAATGTTGAACTTTTGAATTTTCACAAGGGATAAAGGAGAAACAGTCGCCCTAAATTTGTAACACAATCTCTCCCTAGTATGACAATACCCCACATGTGGTAATAGATTTTTTTAATAGAAATTAATTAACCTTTGCAGGACTGATCCTTTTTTGCTTTTCAATTTGAGTTTTTCACTCCCCGCATTTCAAACGCCATAACTTTTTTATTTTTCCATCAATAGAGTGGTATGAGGGCTTATTATTTGTGGGAAGAGTTGTAGTTTCTATTGACACCATTTAAAGTACCATATAATGTACTGGGAAACCGAAAATAAAATTCTTTACGGGGTGAAATTGGAAATTCGTCCATTGTTTTTTTGTTTCGTTTTTATCGCATTTACTGTGCGGTAAAAACGACAAATTACCTTTATTTTGCGGGACAATATGATCACAGTGATACCAAATGTACATAGTTTTTTTATATTTTACTAATTTTACAAAGAAAAAACTATTTGTTAAAAAAAAATTGTTTTGTAACAACACATTATGAGAGCCATAAATTATTAATTTTTTGTCGATTGAGCTGTGTGAGGGCTTATTTTTGGCAGGACGAGCTGTAGTTTTTATTGGTACTATTTTTTTGTACTTAAAACTTTTTGATCACTTTTTATTACATTTTATTTAGAGTTAAGGTGACAAAAAAACTGTGATTTTGGCGTTTTTATTCTTTATTTCTTACGGCGTTTATTATGTGCTAAAAATTACAGTTTTACTTTATTCTGTGGGTCAGCACGATAGCGGCGATACCATACGTATATAGTTTTGTTATGTTTTGCAGCGTTTGCACAATAAAATCACTTTATAAAATAATTTATTTTTTGTGTCACCATATTTTGAGTGCCATAACTTTTTTATTTTTCCGTAAAAAAAGCAGAGTTAGGGCTTATTTTTTGCGGGACGGGTTGTAGTTTTTATTGGTACTATTTTGGGGCACATGCGACTTTTTGATCACTTTTTATTCTATATTTTGGGAGGGGTGGTGACCAAAAAATAGTGATTCTGGCATTGTTTTTAGTTGGGGTTTTTTGCGGCGTTCACCGTGCGGGAAAAATAACATTATAGTTTTATAGATTGGGTCGTTACGAACGCGGTGATACCAAATATGTGTACTGTTTTTTAATGTTTTCATTTTTTTTCTATAATAAGAGACCTATTATAGGAAAAAAAATCTTTTCTTTTTACACTTTTGTAAAACATTTTTATTAACTTTTTTTAACATTTTTTTTTTACTTTTTACACTTTTTTTTTTGACCTGCAGCTCTGATCGCTGCTAGAATACATTACACTACCTAGGTAGTGTAACATATTCCAACTGTCAGGCTGGTCCTCATAGGCTTCCATACATGGCAGACCCGGAGGCCGTTATCTGGCCTCCGGATGCCATCACAAGCATCAGCTACCCAGAAGGATTGCATGGGGGCTACTGATGTGCTACAGACCCCCTAAATGCGGCGATCGCAATCGAGCGCCATATTTAACGGGTTAATTGACGAAATAAGCGGCGATGAGCCGCTGATCGGCAATAGTGGAGTATCAGCTGTCGTGGACAGCTGACCTCCCGGTTCCCGATGCAAACTGTCATTGACACTGGATGAAGACAAAGAACACGCACGGGTATGTATATGGCAAAAAGTCTATGGACACAAAGAATATATAATAAAGAGTATAAATTTATTAACAAAAAATACTCCACAGACACGATAAAAACATTTAAAAAAGCAGATGGCTACTATAACTGGTTCAACTGTGAGATACTGCCCTGATAAGCAGCCCAATACTAACTCCCCCAGAAAAGAACCTACCTCAAATAAACCTCACGTAATGATGACAAAGATATGGACACAGATAAAAAGAATATTGCATCAGACCATGTGAATAAATGAGTCCTGAAGGCGTAGTGAAGTGTCCAAATAGAGGGGTTATGCAGGTATAAAGCGCCCCACGCGTATCGCCACAGCGTGACCCCTGAACGTGAATTTTCCACCACTGGGATCCACACCCATCGTGGGAACGAGGGTTTTGAACCCCCAGATCCTCCTCACTGCATCCCCCTAGTGAGGAGCTTGAATAAAGCGGCAGTCGAGCAACCACTCGATTTACTGATTATGAGAAGGACGGAAAGAGCCGAGCGCTGTACTCTGCTGTTTCCGTCATTCCCATAGACATTTAATGGAGTGGCAGTATACAAGCTTGACCGCCGCTCCATTCAATGTCCTCCTAACTGCGGTCGAGCAATGACGAGTATCTGGGAGTTCAGGACCCTTGTTCCCACAATCGGTGGGGGTCCCAGCTGTAGGGTCATTAGTGATAAGAAAATTGGTGATCATTTATGATTCTAGGAAAACCCCTTTAAAAAACCAGCCCACTGTACACCAGCCCATCTGGCATTTGCCAGAACTGCCAGATGGCCAGTCTGGCCCTGGTCCAGACTCATGTCCATTTTTGCTGCTGTCCTCGTATTCCCTGGAGTCCTGTTGATTCAGCTCCTCCTTCACTCGCCGACACTACCTCAGACCACAAAAGTTGACTGATCATTCTTCACGCAAGTAAACTGTAAAGGTCTGCTGTGTAAGGAAGTAGGGTGGAGCTGTGGGAGCTTTTACACTGACTGAGGGCTGCCGTGTGAGCAAGGTGGGAAGTTGTTACACTGAGGCAATTCAGAGCCCAAACTTCCAAAGCCTATGTAACTATGTAACTATGTCTGGAGTCCGAATTCATATTTTGACGTCTCGGGTCTGAATTGATTATAGGGTGTGGGATCTTGATTAATTTTTGGTGCTGGTCTGGTGTCTAAATTAATTTAGGAGGTATTGTCTGGCTGTCTATATTAATTTATAGGTCTGGTCTGGGGTCTGAATAAAAGTTAGGGGTTTGGTCTGGGATGTCAGTTCAATTTAGGAGTCTGGTTTGGGTTCTGAATTTATAGGATTTGGTCAATTGGTTTTCTGCTTTCCCCCAAAAACTATTTTTTGTAGGTTTTTGTGTATTACTTGTTTTTAGCCTTTTTTTTCTCTTTTTTAAAAAAAAATACTTAATAGGGGTTCCCCATGTGTTTTTTTTTTAGGGTTTCTCCAATGCTAAAAAAAAGTTTGGGAATTACTGGATTACAGAATGGGTTTACCTCAGGTCTCGGTCCTGAGTGTCAAAAATGATGTCTCTGAAGTTACTATTTTGTGGACAATACATGGTTTGTCGCTGTTTCCTCCAAAGAGGCTTGTTTTAAAGCTCATTTAGCTCTGTTTATAGGAAAAAAACACTCTGTTCCGATCAATGTACATTAATTGAAAAGACTATGTAAGGTTAAAATTAATCTTGAATGTACTGATTTAAACAGAATTATTTTAAATGTTCTACAATTTGATTTCAGAAGCCTACTTCGTCGGGTGTTTTAAAAATGGCATTAAATGGCAGGGGTTAAATTAAAGTATAGCGACGATTAAATGTAAACTTTGTTGTCCTCTGTAATCATATAAAATTGTAGTGGGGTCAGAAGGGGAATAGTTTGGCAAGGATAAAGCAATCACTGTAATTGACTGATTATCATTACACTGTAAAAGCAATGATTATAATTATGCATTTATAATGTAATCTAGCAAGCATGCTAAGATTAAACCTTTCCAAAGTCCATAAGGTACATTATTTTTATTTTTCCAAAAGATTTAATAAGCAGATATTGGATCAGAATTTGTTATTTTCTTGTGGCACGTACTAAGGAAAATCTTTTTTAAAAAGTAGATTCACATCACAGCTGAACATATATATTATACTGTGAAATTTATTTATGAAAAAGTTTCTCATAGGGTCTATGTAGTAGAGTGGACATTAATGATGAATTTTTTAAAATCCTTTACCTTTAAAAAAAATGTCATATGCTACTGAGACATGTCAGAGGACATAATTGGTGGGGGGCCATGAGCCGATTCCTTTACCAGTCACTAAAATGAAATTGCATGCGGTTCTCTACCAACTACTGTTCTCCTTCAGCTTTTAGCTTAGAGATCTTCAGACCCCCATGGGTGGCATCTTCTGACATATCTCAAAGACATGTTGAAAAAACATTTAAAGATAGGCCTTCACTTTAAAAACAATGCAAACAATGAGACATGTAAAATAACAAATGTTTCAGGTATAGGATTTTTAAAAAAATATTGATGTTTTCATTTTTTTTTAATATTGCAAGACTAATCTGATTATGAGAATGAAATAAAGCACTAACAAGACAACATATCTGAAGTCAAGGTTTTCTGATCAAACAATAAATGAACTGTGTGTAGGTGTCTAGTTACTTATCACTTGCAGAGTTAACTTGCAGTTACTTATTACAGTCATATCTAGAATATTTCATTAGTAATGTTATTCAACTAGGCAAATAACAAAATATGGTTCTGTTCATTTATACTTAAATTTTGTGGTTGTAGGAGACCGGAAAAAAGGGTCTGTTTTTTTTTTTCTTCGAGGAAACAGCACCACTCTTGTACTTTAGCTGTGTCTAGTATTGCAACTTAATCCCATTCACTTATAAAACAATAGTACCAAAGAATTGTTATATTTACTGTATAGTGACAGGATCTTTTAAGCACCCCACAAAAAAATTCAACAATTTAGGAGATACACTTAGCGCCAGACCAAAGAGTAAGAAAAAAATATTATCTTTATTTCGTCAATACATTTTAGCATAAAAACGTTTTAAAAATGATTAAAAACAAAAGTGAAAGTAGTGGATGAACTGCGTATTATCATCACTAGTTCATAGTACCATATGCATAGCATAACAAATATGGTAGCGATGTGGATTTCAGCAATATCAAGACCAAAATTTGGCAGTATACAAGATAGTGAAAAATAAAATACAAAAATGACCATTAACGCCGTCATGACATATGACACACATGTATAGTCAGGAGGGAGTATGGAGTGGGCTAAGGGTGTCATTCATCTGATGCATGTACCTGGCACACAGCAGGAGCTAGACAGGGACTTCTCCCATCACGTCTGGGGACAAATATGCAGGAGACTAAAGGGAGATATGGTATTGGTGGCAAATCTGACTCTAGCTGGAGAAGTAGTGTATGGGCAAGGGGACGAAGGTGGGATAAGCAGCCTGGGGTAAACAGAGTAAGGAGAAGGAGAAAAGAAAGTGTCCTGGGGTACTGGCAAGATTGAGATGCAGACACCCACTGTTTCCAAGTATTTCGCTATCAAATGTACAGTCGTTGTCTAATAAACTGGACTAGTCGCAAGCAGGGCCGCACCGTCCATGAGGCGAGATCTCTGAGGGGGCAGCAGTGCCAATGAAACTAGCCGCTACTGAAACTAGCCGCCGTCACCCCTTCCTGCACTATAATTGTACCTGCATCTATAGGACGCAGATACAGTTACATGCATGTATGGCCATTCAGCACCTTTCAATGACTTAAGCAATGACGTCATCACGCCGATTGGGTCATTGAATGGAAGGGCAAGGCACCCTGAAAAATGTGCCTTTCAATGACGCAAGCGAAAGGCGCTGATTGGCAGGGCAGAATGCCTTGCCTTGCTACTCAGCACCTTTTAATGATGCAAGCGGCGTGATGACATCAAGCTGTTTGCGTCATTCAGCCCCAGCAGACCTGCTCAGAAAAGAGCAGGCCTGCATTGCAAGAGGACAGCGAGGGAACGGGACCAGGGAAGTATGTAAAGTTTATTTTTTCTGTTAAAAGTGTGAGGGGCTACATGTGGGGCACTATCTACAGGGGGGCTATATGTGGGGCACTATCTACAAGGGGCTATATGTGGGGCACTATCTACAGGGGGGCTATATGTGGGGCACTATCTAAGGGGGGCTATATGTGGGGCACTATCTACAGGGGCTGTATGTCGGGCACTATCTACAGAGGCCCCTATCTACAGGGGGATCTATGTAGGGCACTATCTACAAGGGGCTCTATAAGGACACTATCTACAGGGGCTCTAGGTGGCAGTATCTCCAGGAGGCTCTATAGGGGTGACTATATATGTAGTGCACTGTCTACAGGGGGCACTATGTGGGGCACTGTCTACTGAGGGCTCTATGTGGGCACTGTCTACAGGGGGCTCTATGTGGGGCACTGTCTACAGAGGGCTCTATGTGAGGCATCCTCTAGAGGGGGCTCTATGGGGGGGAATATCTACAAGGGGCTCTAAGGGGGCACTATCTACAGAGGGTTGTATCCTTCCATCAAAGCCAATTCCGATTGGTCAGCTGCAAAGGGGGTCCTGTGTGTCTGAAAGGGGGTTCTGTGTGTCTCTAAAATGCGGGATCCAGCTAATAACTATAACATCGACGAACTGAGATGTGATCGTTGTGAGCTGAATCCTGGGTGTCAGAGACATGCAGAACCAGCTTTCCCCGGAGCCGTCGGTGCAGTTGACCTGACAGAATCGGCTTTAACGGCAGGATACAGCTTCTATGTATACAGGATACAAAGTTGTACTCTTAAAGTAAAAAAATAAAATAAATAAAAAGCTATTTAAAGTTGTTTAAAATTAAATAAAACATTGATTTTTTTTTTTTAAAACCTGTAGCTTCAGAAGGAGTACTTAACTAAATTCAAGCCAAGGTAAGGGTGGACACGTTGTAAAATGTTTAGTTTTAGCTAGAGGTGCATCTTGAAATGTGAACATTAAATATATTAAAACAAGGATTCTAAAACAAGGATACTCCATTTAACCCACTACATGGGTGCACTTTAAACCACTGTTTTACTATAGACTGTCCACAACCATGAATTTATCACACATTCCAAAATGTATGCTGCTATCCTATTTGTAACAAAATCCTTCCATTTTATTATTCTTTCGATGCTGTGCTGTCTTCTCAGTGTCCTGTATTTGTACCCTGAGCTGGCATTATAGGTTATCCAATAAAGGCATATTTTTTTAACACAAAATAATCAGAAATCTGATGTTCTCAATAAGATTTGAACCAGTTTTTGTTTTGTGGTGGATGTTTAACAATGTTATCATATGAAATAGTTAAAATTATTGTTATCTTTATTTTGGCATTTAAATAAATTGCTCTTTCCTTCAACAAATATTTTTACTAAAGTATTGAGTATTTATTAACTAATTAAATAATAAAAAATCAATATAAAATACAAAACAAATATTAAATATAATATTAAATATACATTCATACAAATGGAATGAACCTTAGCCCCTACCAGCCTCGTGACATAGGTAGTTAAGGCGCCTTGGCATACACTACCGTTCAAAAGTTTAGGGTCACTTAGAAATGTCCTTATTTTTGAAAGAAAAGCACAGTTTTTTTCAATGAAGATAACATTAAATTAATCAGAAATACACTCTATACATTGTTAATGTGGTAAATGACTATTCTAGCTGCAAACGTTTTTAATGCAATATCTACATAGGTGTATAGAGGCCCATTTCCAACAACCATCACTCCAGTGTTCTAATGGTACATTGTGTTTGCTAACTGTGTTAGAAGGCTAATGGATGATTAGAAAACACTTGAAAACCCCTGTGCAATTATGTTAGCACCGCTGTAAACAGTTTTGCTGTTTAGAGGAGCTATAAAACTGACCTTCCTTTGAGCTAGTTGAGAATCTGGAGCATTACATTTGTGAGTACGATTAAACTCTCAAAATGGCTAGAAAAAGAGAGCTTTCTTGTGAAACTCGACAGTCTATTCTTGTTCTTAGAAATGAAGGCTATTCCATGCGAGAAATTGCCAAGAAACTGAAGATTTCCTACAACGGTGTGCACTACTCCCTTCAGAGGACAGCACAAACAGGCTCTAACCAGAGTAGAAAGAGAAGTGGGAGGCCCCGCTGCACAACTGAGCAACAAGACAAGCACATTAGAGTCTCTAGTTTGAGAAATAGACGCCTCTCAGGTCCTCAACTGGCAGCTTCATTAAATAGTACCCGCAAAACGCCAGTGTCAACGTCTACAGTGAAGAGGGGAATCCGGGATGCTGGCCTTCAGGGCAGAGTGGCAAAGAAAAAGCCATATCTGAGACTGGCTAATAAAAGGAAAATATTAATATGGGCAAAAGCACACAGACATTGGACAGAGGAAGATTAGAAAAAAGTGTTATGGACAGACGAATCGAAGTTTGAGGTGTTTGGATCACACAGAAGAACATTTGTGAGACGCAGAACAACTGAAAAGATGCTGGAAGAGTGCCTGACGCCATCTGTCAAGCATGGTGGAGGTAATGTGATGGTCTGGGGTTGCTTTGGTGCTGGTAAAGTGGGAGATTTGTACAAGGTAAAAGGGATTTTGAATAAGGAAGGCTATCACTCCATTTTGCCATGCCATACCCTGTGGACAGCGCTTGATTGGAGCCAATTTCATCCTACAACAGGACAATGACCCAAAGCACACCTCCAAATTATGCAAGAACTATTTAGGGAAGAAGTAGGTGGCAGATCTTAACCCCATAGAGCTGTTGTGGGATGAGCTTGACCGTATGGTACGCAAGAAGTGCCCATCAAGCCAATCCAACTTGTGGGAGGGCCTTCTGGAAGCATGGGGTGACATTTCTCCCGATTAACTCAGCAAATTAACAGCTAGAATGCCGAAGGTCTGCAATGCTGTAATTGCGGCAAATGGAGCATTCTTTGACGAAAGTAAAAGTTTGAAGGAGAAAATTATTATTTCAAATAAAAATCATTATTTCTAACCTTGTCAATGTCTTGACTATATTTTCTAGTCATTTTGCAACTCATTTGATAAATATAAGTGTGAGTTTTCATGGAAAACACAAAATTGTCTGGGTGACCCCAAACTTTTGAACGGTAGTGTACTATTATGTGAAGGTGATTATACCGACTCTACCCAGAAGAGGATGACTGTATAACACACTCACACTCTCGCTGCAACTGCTGGGATCTGAGAAAATTCTTAACATGTTGAGTGTCGCAATTAAACCAGTTATATGACCTAACAGGTACATAAGTATGCCAGTATATTGTGAGTAAAAAAGTCTATAGGACCAAAAAGGAAGTAAACAAAAAAAGTTATAAAGTAAAAAACATTTTTTAAAAACGCTTTTCAAACAATGACACAAAACAAAAGAAAATATATGTTAAGCCTGCACTGTGTATCCTCCATCAAAGGTATGCATCGGGAGACGTCGCACACCTGCAGCCTTATTTCCTGGACGCTAGCAGCCAGAGTCCCCACAATGGAATTCAGAGAGCTTCCACTCTCTGAATTCTAATGCTCTGCCCGGAGTTCCGGGCAAGATCATCAGGATTCCGAAAAGCACCCTGCTGGGGACTCTGGCCCTGACGAAGCTCCTGACGTAACTGTCCATGTATGGACATTGCTTCAGGAGCATTCCCAGGGTCAGAGATAATGGGCAAGGTCCTTTTTCACAGGCAGCATAGCTAAACTACCCAGCATAGGAGTCAGGTATATGGGGGTGCAAGTTTACCCACTTCTTTCACCTATAGCCTCGGCCCCCGGATTCTATCAGCTGTGGTCCCAGTTTTAGTATTCAGAGAACTTCCTTTCTCTGGATCCTGATGTAATGCTTTACTCTCAGTGGAGCTTCCAGACACATATGTTTTTGGTGAAGGCCTGTGGCAGATGCTATACACTGGCATCAGTCCCACAAAGGCTTTTATGGCATCCGTAAAAAATGTATACTTTTTTTACTGGATGCATCTGAATAGAATAGTGTCAACTATGCTAATCTATACAGAAAATAAAAACAGTATACCCTATTAGGGCATATTGACATCAAATAGAAGGACCCCAACTTGGAACCCTTCTCTATGAACCCGCTGCAAATAGCAGATCAAATTCTGGTGTACTGGGCACAATCATGTACTTTATGTTCACTCATTCAATGGGCACATGTAATGCTACATTTTCCCTTCCTCTGGTGCTAGCAACTGATTGCTGGGGGATAGAGATGTTGTGCCCTGGCCGATCAATCAGCTTCCTTTAAAGAAGGTATTGTCTAGTTGAGACAACTTCTTTGAACTGTTTTCTCCTGGAGAGTTTGTCTGCTTCAGGAAATCTTTATATGGCTTACCGGTGAAGCTGGAAAATCCAAGGCTGATTTCAAGAGATATCAGCCTTCGAAAAGCCGGCATTTTTGAAGCAGAGATACCAAGTGTTTTTTAAGTGTTTTTTCAAAGCGTTTTTGTCATTGTTCATTGGGTATGTTAAAAATCTGCTTCAAGGGGGCATTGCTTGAACAGACGTACTGTTTGGAGTCTCTGAGTGTGGCAACTTCAATTCAGGAGAATCTGTAGGTTTTTGACCTCATTTGAGTTGGCTAACCACCGGATACATATTCAGTGAACCCTGCTGACTATTTATTAGCCGTTCTAGGACTTCTTTAATCCACTAACTGGCGCAACCATCTAGAGGACTAGTGGGAGACGAGGAGCCCCGGCCAAAATTTCTAGCTTGTCTTCCCTGCTAAGCAGACATCACCCCGGCAGACTAGACTGTCACATAGCTTCTACGGTCCATAGCTTTTAATGCAGACGGCACCAGATTTTCAGTGTCATAAGACAGGCTTTTCTACCCGACGGCCTAGCGATGAAGTGAAGCCGTGGCCTCAATTCTGCATCGGACTTACCCGATTGAGCGGTCTCCTATACAGTCTCCTAAACTGCCACACTACGGTCTCAGATCTCGTTTACACAGGTATGCATAAATATATTTTGTATATTGCAACTGTCTTCCATCTTGCGGCCTAGTGGGAGTGTGAGACTTAATTTGTGGTTGGACTTACCTAGCTACGTAGACGCCACCTTGACTGCTACCGATACGTACCTGCTCCAGACTTGATGTATTGCATACAGATTTCAGTCTAGAGCACCTAAGATCATCGCTTCCAGTGTTCTTCTACTACGGTGTAAGTGCCACACACCTTCCCCCTCTCTGTCTCAAATTGGAGACAACGCCATTTTATTCTACCATCTAGATTCAATGCATAACCACCGTTTGCATGGTAACTTCAGCATTGAACCCATATTTATGAGAGCACGGCTCTAATATTTATCTGGACATTAGCTCTAGAAATTATTCTCTAGCACCAGTGGTAGGCCTGACATCGCACTGGTTTATGGAACCCTAAAATTATTTAGCAGTTTACAGCAATGTTAATTTTTTAACTTTCTTTATGCGAGAACCTTGCACTTTCGGCTACATATACGTCACTGCAAACTAAGAATGGTTAAATCTACTAAGGATAAAACCAAAGATGTTTTGGGTCCTCCGAAAAGCCACAAAAGCCAACAGGACTTAGACAATTTTTTAAGACGAAGGCTAGCAGTCTCAGCAGCTGCCAAACTTAAGCAAGTACTGGAACAATAACCAGAACAGGATCAGGAGGGGGATTCAGATGGAGATAGCAATCATGGCCGGCCTTAGGTACGTGCGACCAGTGCGGTCACACAGGGCGCCGCCCACCACACTGTAAGGGGGGTGCCACCGGGAGTACATGCCCCGCGCCATGGCCACTAATAGGGACGCCAGCGGGTCAGGTGCCACTCACTGCACCGACCTCATACTGGCTTCCCCGCGCCCTGGCCACCGCTCATCCGCTCACCCTGTCCTGCATCCTGAATGATGACATCATGCAGGACGCAAGACAGGGAGGAGACACCGCGCTTCCTGTGCGCTTCCAGGGCTGGTGGAGACACCGAGGGAAAGTTTTCTCCAGAGCAGCTCCAGCTCCAGCAGGAAGCGTTTGCCCCGTCATTGTTCTTCTGGGACAAAATATGCTAAAGGCTACAGGGGCAACAAATGGCCATCAAGGGGCCACCAAACAGAAGGATGCTAAAGGGGCAATAGGTGGCAAATGGGCAACAAGATGACACTGAAAGGCACTAAAGTGTTAATAAATGTCAAATGGGCACAGAATTCAGTGCCTTCATAGTGCACATTTACCATTTGTTGCCCTTTTAAACCCTGTTCAGATTACGTGAAAAGCTATGTACACCTTTGAATTTTTTTTTATTTTTATTTCTATAAAAATCAGTGTGTTTGGTGCAGCTTTGTAATTACATTTAAGGCTTCGTTCACATCTGCGTCAGGGCTCCGTTCAGGCGTTCCATCTGAGCTTTCTGTAAGAACGGAACCCTGACTGAAACAAACGGAAACCATAGGTTTCCGTTTGCATCACCGTAGATTTCAATGGTGACAGATCCGGTGCAAATGGTTTGCGTTTGTCTCCGTTGTGTAAGGGTTCCGTTGTTTTGACGGAATCGAAAGCGCAGTCGACTGCAATATTGATTCAGTCAGGCTTCCATTCTGAAGGAAAGCTCAGATGGAATCTTGAACAGAGCCCTGACACACATGTGAACGGAGCCTTATTGAACTATTTTTACTTTTTGAGATACAGCTGTCTTGTATTCTGTATACAGAGCAGCCGTGTCTAGCGCTGAGGCCTGAGTCCGTCAGGTCAGTGGGACTGATGGGTTCAGTGTCAGCGGGTCCTGAGTGTCGACGGTTCATAACTTATTTTAAAATCTTTATTTTTGAAATTTTGTACAACAAAAACAAATATCAACCACTATACATGTACAGTTTCTTAGGATCTCGAAAACATATTGCTGGATGTATAGTAAAGTACATTGAAAAACCATAATACAGTTCCATCGTATTTCTGGCTCACATTAGCATTTGTAATCCGTGACATAATGGAATCCAAACAACATGAGAAAATTAACAGTAGAAGAAAAAGAAAAGAAAAAGAACTAACTAAAACGGTACTTCATTCCACCAATTAGTGCCTTTGCAATTGGTATCTCTCAATTTTATCACAAAATACACATTTATTGTTTTAAATAAAAGACCTCCGAATTTAAGCCTTTGCAAAATGGGGGAGTATACTTCATCATGTTTTGGGAATTGACTCCCAAGTGCACCACGGTGCCCATAGTTGTATGAATTTGTCGTGTGTTCTAGATTCCCAGCTTGATAATTCTTCCAGCCGAAACATTTGTCGGACTCTGTTGAGCCACATTGGTATATCGGGGGGTGTCTTATCTAGCCACTTTATTGGTATAAGTAGTTTGGCTGTCATAATGAGCAGTGAAGCCAAATCAAATCTAGTGAGACAGCAGTCAGCTGATGGTAAGTTGACTAATATAAGAGAGGGTGTGAGTGTGATGGACGTGTTACAGATTGTGTTGACCTGCGATTCGATGGATGACCAGAACGGTTTAATAATAGGGCAATCCCACCATATGTGTACTAAGCTACCCGGAGAGCTCCCACATCTCCAGCACCCATCTGATACATTATCGTACATTTTTGCTACTATATCCGGGGACCTATACCATCTTGTAAGTAGCTTAAAAGCATTTTCCTGAGTTCTAATACATCTGGATAAACCATGAGATCTCTTAAATATAGCTGAAGTATCCTGTGGAGAGAACACCATATTCAAGTCTCGCTCCCAAGCACAAAGAAATGAAGGCTTTTCCTCCGCATCATAGGTGAGCAACTTATTATATAGAATGGAGATCAGTTTTTTGGGCAAAGGAGTAGCACTCATCAAGACCTCGAACCAAGAGAGGGTACCCGTAATGTGATACCTTTTCAGAAATTCCAAACAAATACCTTTAAAGTGGCCATATTGTGCTCTGGACCAAGTTCTTCCCACTCCCATGGCTTGGAGATTATCTATTGTAGGTACTTTCCCTCCTTTAAATAGATCTCCTATTGGAGTCGTTTTCAGCGATCTCCACAAGTTCAAGGGATCATCAAAATTGTGGGAAAGAATGAATGGGAGCATGTTTGCCGTCATCAAAGGCGAGGGAAACGAGACTTTAAACATTGGTGTCAAATAAAGTTTCCTCAAGGACAGTATGCCCTTCAACAATGGGTCTTCTCTGTCCCTCTTCGCCACTCCACTCTCCCCACCCCATAAAGCTATCTGGGTCTGAGTCTTGAAATTCCCTAGAGCAATTTGTTTAGCTAAGGTAGTATGGGTACTAGCCATTAGTTCCAGACGAGATCAGAATTGTATAGCTTGGTAATAGCCCAGTACGTCTGGGAGAGCAAAACCACCTCTTGCTTTTGGGAGTGTCAGTTGTCTATAAGAAATTCTAGGTCTAGCTTGTTGCCATAAGAATCTAGAAAACAATCTCCTAGTTTCTGTGAAAAAGGTAGCAGGGATGAAGATCGGGGCGGCCTGCATCAGGTATAGGAACTTAGGGATGATATAAGATTTTAATAAATTCTTCCGTCCCATCCATGAAATCATTGGCACTCTCAGTTCCCTCAACTGAGTTGAGACGGATTTCAGCAGAGGGGGAAAATTAAGATGATATATATTCTGTAAATTGCTAGAGATTTTAACTCCCAAATAAGTGATAAACTCTGGGGCCCACTTAAACGGGAAGTCCCTCGATAGGTTAGAGACCACAGGTGGAGACAGTGTAACATTTAGAGCCTCACACTTGGAGTGATTGATTTTAAAATTAGATAAGGTCCCAAAAACCCCCAACAATTTCAATAGGGCAGGGAAAGCAGACATAGGATTTGAGATAAGCAAAAGCATGTCATCTGCAAAGGCGGCCACCTTATGTTCCCTATTCTCCACCTGTAGTCCCCTAATGGCATTATCTTGTCTGATAGCTTGTATCAGTGTTTCTAAAGTTAGTATAAACAGAGTAGGGGAGAGTGGGCAGCCCTGTCTAGTACCATTCTTTATTGCGAAAGAGGAGGACATTAACCCGTTCGCTCTCACCTTAGCCGAAGGGGAGGCATATAGAGTAAAAATTGCTTCTACAAACCCTGCAGGAAAACCAAATTTTATCAATGTGAGGTATATATACTGCCAGTTCACCCTATCGAAGGCTTTCTCCGCATCTGTACCTAGCAGCATTAGGGGCTTATTGAATTTCTTTGCATAGTCTATGGCATGTAGTACTCTATAAGAGTTATCTCTCCCTTCTCTTCCCTTCACAAATCCAGTCTGCTCTGGTGCGATCAGCTTTGGTAAGACCAGTGCCATTCTATTCGCTAACAATTTTGCCCACAATTTAATATCTGTATTTAGGAGTGAGATGGGACGGTAGCTCCCACACTGAAGAGGGTCCTTGCCCTCTTTATGTAAGATGGTTATGTGCGCCTCAAGGGCCTGTGGGTGTGGAGGAAGTCCTGCATTTAATGAATTAAAATATTCAACTAGAGGGGTTCCCAAGACTCCCAAAATTTTTTTGTAATAGGAAGTCGGAAAACCATCTGGTCCAGAGCATTTCCCATTCTGGATGGTCTTCAGAACCTTTTTAATTTCGTCTGCAGTGACCGGGGCTAGTAGAGATGTCTCATCTTCCTTGTTCAAAGTAGGTAGTGAAAGTTTTCCTAAGAAATTTGATATGGCCTGTCTACTTCCCTCCTCAAACTTGATGGGAGCTTTAGATGTACCATTAGGGGTCTTATCAGTGTTTTGTAAATTATATAATGAGCTATAAAAGGAGGCAAAAGTGTCAGCTATAACAGATGGGTCTTCAGACAAAGTGCCTTGCTCTGTCTTTATGCTTTTAATTTGGGTTTTTTCTCTGGCTTTTTTAACTAACGCCGACATAACCTTCCCCCCCTTGTCCCCATGAGAGTAATACTTGTATTGTGTACGAAGATAAGCTTTGGCAGATTTAAAGTTTAATGCGTCTCTAAGGGAATTACGGAGGCTAGACAACGTGTCCTGTTCTAAAATCGCCAGTGACTTCTTATGAATCTTTTCAATCTTAGCTATTTGGGATAAAAGTTCACTTATTCTCTTAGCCCGCTGTTTCTTCCGGAATGCTCCTAGAGCTATAAATTCCCCTCTCATGTAGGCCTTATGGGCCTCCCATCTAGATGCCTGAGTGGTATCTTCAGATTTATTTGTATCAAAGTAAGACTTCACCTTCTCCTCCAAAGCTGTCAACGCATCCTGACTGTCTAGCAGAGTCTCATTTAATCTCCAAGACCACTCTCTTGCTGTTTGACCCACCAGTTTAACTTCGAGAAAAACAGGTGCATGGTCCGAGATCGTGATATTGCCTATGGAGGCATTCAATATGTGTGGGAGGCAAGAATCTCGAGTAAATATATAATCCAGCCGTTGATAAGAATTATGGGCTGTAGAGAAGAAGGTGAAGTCCTTAGTGTCTGGGTGTAGAGTTCTCCACACATCCACCAGGCCTATCTGTGTTAAAGCTGACATTATACGTCTCTGAGCCCTGAAAGAAACCGCTGACCGCTGTGAAGTAGAATCTAAAAGTGGGTTCAGAACTAAATTTAAGTCCCCTCCTAAAAACAGTAAACCATCTGTGAACGCAGACACCTTCTCTAGAACTTCTATCATCCAGTGCACGGTATTAATATTTGGAGCATAGAGGTTACATATCGTGACTTTTTGTGTGCCAAAACTCCCTTTCAATAATAGGTATCTTCCTTCTGGGTCAGCCAGCAGATCTCCGTATAGGAATGTGGAGTTCCTACTAAAACCAATGCTTACCCCCCTAGATGCAGAGGAGGGGCTAGTAGCATGATACCATTTATCATAGGAACCATATTGTAAATTCGGGAAATGACCAGACCGGAAATGGGTTTCTTGTAATAACACAATTTCAGATTTTGTTTTAGACAATAGAGAAAAAATGTGACTCCTCTTATGTGGCGAATTGCAACCCTTTACATTAAATGTGCATAGATTTAAAGTCACCTCAGCCATATTTTAAGGGGTAGAGCAATTTCGACCAAGCATGCAGAATAAGTACCAGTATAACAAACAACCAACCTAAACGTAAACAACGTGAAATCAAACGACATATCCTCCCACATAACATACAAGGATTTTGCAAAGGCCCTCTTGGCATCTCGAGCCATGTATATTGTATAAGATGCTTCCCTATATGACCATGTGAACTTATAGGTGGGGAAGAGGGGAAGGGAAGAGCCATAGGGAGGGGAGGGGGAAGGAACAAGAGGATGAAATAATAGAAAAGTGGGTGAGCAGAGAAAATAGTATCCCTGATCGGAGGAGCTACCCGAAACCTTGTAGTCAGAGAAAAACAAGTGTTACCGGCCAATAGTAACCTCTAGGACATACCCGTCAAACATAATGTAAAAAGGATATAGAATAAAATTATGAAGATACTATGCAATGGGAGTCCTAGTTGCGGGTTGATCTAGTGGGAAGTCTCTTGTGTCTCGGTGATTTCGTCGCCTCGACAGGGGTCCAAACTTCTGCGGGCGGAAGAGTGGGCAGGTCATCGCATTCATCTATGGGCAACCAAGAAGGAATGTCCATCGGGGCTATATGCAGTTCTCCCCACACGTATCGGAGGTCGCCTGGTTGCCTAATCATCATCTTCTTACCTCCATGTGAAATGGCCAGGCCAAAGGGGTATAACCAGCGGTAAGGAATTTTGGATTCTCTCAGCTTATCTGTTAGCGGCTTTAGAACTCTGCGTTTCTGCAGAGTTGACGGTGCTAAATCTTGGAAAAGCTGAATTGCTGCATCTTCATAAGAGAGATCTCCTCTATCTCTGGCTGTAGAAAGTATAAGTGAAGTGTCCACATAGCTCAGGAGTTTGCAGATGATGTCTCTCGGCGGGTCTGACTGTGCTGGCTTCGGCCTTAAAGCTCTATGCACCCTTTCTATGACTATGGACGTTGCTCTTTCCCGTCCCAAGAGTAATTCAAAAACATGAGAGACTGTGGTTTGTAGTACATCTGGGAGATAGGATTCAGGCAGCCCTCGTATCCTTAGGTTATTTCTTCTGCTCCTATTCTCCTGATCCTCTATTTGTAGCATGGTTTGGTTAATATGAGCTTGTTGTGCAAGAACCTTATTTTTCAGTGCAGTGTGAAAGGTAATGGAGGACTGGTGTGCTTGCTCCAGGGCCTCCACCCTGCCCCCTACTTGCCTCAGATCTGATTTAATGTCGGCCAGTTCGTTAACCACCGGAGCTAGGGCCCTAGTTAGGGCCTTCTTCAGAAAACCCCTTGATATGGGAAGGTAGTCATCACTTGCCTGTGTGTCTGAAGCACTTTCAGCCTCCGAGTCCTCAGAGTGCTGGGCGGCATCTCGTGGTTCCGGCGCCATTTTAGTTACTCGCGCCGGAGAAGCTGACAAGTTCTTCTGAAAGAACTTATCTACATCATGTTGATTCCGTGGAGTTTTCGAAGCTGGTGTGGGTTCTCGGTTCTTCTCCTTGCCTGTCATCTTCCCCATGATCAAAAAACGGCCGGTTTAGCAGGGTTTCAGGTGCTCGACAGCGGGAGACGAGGTATCACACGACTGTCATGAACCGCGGTCAGGCTCCGCCCCCCGACGGTTCATAACTTAGATGTGATCGATAGCAGGTGGATCCTGCGTGTCAGAGACACAGGACCTGCTGACACTGAACCTGTCAGTCCCACTGGCCTGACGGATTCAGGTCTCAGCGCTAGATACGGCTGCTCTGTATGCAGAATATAAAGCAACTGTATCTCAAAAAGTAAAAATAGTTTTTAATAAAAAGTATTTATTTAGGAAGTTGCACAAAACACACTGATTATTTAAAAAAAAAAAAAAGAACGATTTCAAAGGTGGGCATAGCCTTTAAAGTGGTTGTCCGGAAAATAAATTAAACATTTTGTTGAAGCAGCAGGAGGAGTTAAAGTAAAATAAATAACTTATACTTACCTCTCTACTTACCTCTCTCCTCCCAGATGTTCCTGTGCTGGGGGCTCCCGTCAGATCTGTTCTCTGTTTGTATATAGCGGTGACATCATGTTGACCGTACACCATCGCTGCAGCCTATTAATAGCTTTAGTGGCGTTCAGCTGAGACCAGTAATTAGCTGCGGTGGTAATGCACTGTCGACGTGATTTC